>NW_024962279.1:4576071-5176071 GCF_019238085.1 Lagopus leucura | reverse complement strand
GCAATACATTTCAGACTGAAAGATTGCCCTCTTTACAAGGGTCACATGGACAATGTTTCTCATGCTGTTCCAAATAGATTTTTGTTGTGTTTTCTTACCTCATCTTGCAATGAAGGAAGAGAACACCCCAAGGAAACATGAAGCTGGAGGCAATCAGTTCTCAGATTCAAGGGGTAACACTGCTTTTGTGTTCTCAGGAAAAAATTACAGGATATAAATCAAGAACAGAGCCAGGAATTAGAAAAGGCCACATCAGCTAGAAAAAGAGACCCTATAAGCAGCGTAGGAGCCGTTACCAAGGTAAAGCAGTTGTAGATAATAATGTCTTATCCATCTACATTTATCACTGTACAGAGGAATTGTGGAATAGAAAGTAACTACCTTGCCTCAGCTACAGTATGATGTATATGTATAGTATGTGACATCTCCACATAAAGGACCCAATGGGAATTGGGCTTGAAATCCCATTTCCTGGTTGGGCCATCGCTGTTGGTCCTGATATCTCTTTCCCTCATCCTGCTGATTGCTGATAAGTATTTGCTTATTACAACCATCTTGTCAGTCACAAAGGCCATCACTGCAAGTTAATAATGTACCACTCTCCTGGATCAATATCTTTACAGATTCTCCTGTCCCTGATACAGAAAAGTTATTAGAAAGATTAGACTGCTTGAGCTCATTCATTCACTTTGTGATGCAAGGGCTTCCAGGGGCTGACTCCAGGGACAATCCAGCCTGTTGTGAATAGGCCCAATGAAGAACAGCCTGGGAATACAATCATGGCACAAATGAAGAGGAGATTGGCTTTTCTACCGTGGCTATGAGATTAACAATTAAATCAAAGCAGCATTCTAACACCATTACAAAGGTCACTGCTAACCTCCAGCACCCTTTATGTTCAAACTCAAATCCCATTACAGAGTGCATTTAATAAGTAGGACTCGTGGACATGTTCTTCCCTTTGTCTGCCCATGAGCTAGCAGAGATGCTGTGACCACCGAAGAGTTTTCAGCTAAAGCACCTAATTGACTGGAAAACAGTAATGTGATCCTTGTAGTAAACCTTGAACTTGAGTGAATAAATACCAAGACAAAATAAGGATGCACTGATTATTATTCAGGCCACTTTTGTTTCTCCTAATATTTCTTGGGTGGTGCTGGCAGATGGGTGACATTTAGCTGGGCTGGCAATGGCTTTTGGCTTAGAAATGCAATGAAATGCCACCAAAGAAACCCCTCACTCTCTGCCCCTTCCCTAGTTAACAACCAGCCAGCTTCTTTTACACTGCATGATAGCATGGAGATCAGAAAGATGGCAACTTTGCTTTCCTTCAAAGAAAGCATTTCATAAAAAAAAGGAAAATGACATTAGCATACATTGTATACTTCCTCCAGCATTTACCAATAGTATCATCAGTGCTCAGTAGATGTGTCATACAGGGTTTAAAGACCCATCTCCCTGGCATCATCTCCTGTGCCACGTGGAGCATTTATCTGCTATTGACATGTCTGGATTTCATTAAGGAAGGCCAACAGGTATTAGAGATCCTCAGAGGATTTGCTGCTTCCTGTCTATGACTGCTACACTCTTCTCCTCAATACAGTCATTACTGCATATCATTTCCTCTTCCATAATTATTTTCTAGCAGCAACAACACACAATTGCATTGGGTTGATACACAGCCCTCTGAAGTTTCAGAGCATCACCAGGGTTTTGAAACTAGGAGCAATTCTCCCAAAATACAAGCAGTACTGTTGACATGCAAAAACGCCATCTCAAACATGAATGAATCCATCCCCAGTTAGACTTCTATTCAGTAGATTTCTTTGTATTACATTCTGCAAAATTAAACAACTGAACACTGCCTTTATCAGGGAAAAAATCCTAATTAAGTGTACCAGGTATGATTAGAAATAAAAGATCATTGAAAAACAGAAAGTGAAGCCCACTTCTTTGCATTTCTATAAAGTGTTAAAATCTCATTAAGGAGTGTATCTGTAATTTGGTGGTTTAAATCTTAGAACAGCATTAGGACTTTCAGACTTCATCCTTTCCACTTTTCCTAGAGGAAGGAATGGAAGACTACAGAACTTTTTACAAGTGCGTGCTGGCTTTTATTTATCATTTTAACAAACAGAAAAGAAACTGCTGAGTCCTTCAGAGAGAACAAATGCTTATTTATTCAAATCAGCTATTTAGAAAAGCATGGAGTATCTTCTCCTCTCTCACTATTTAGGGTAATGATCCATTTGTGATCACAATACTATAACATCTGTCCTCTAGGGGAAGAAAAGACATAATTTCTTAGGACAAAATGGTAATTTTTTTTTTTTTTAAATCAAGTTATTTTATACATTAAGAAGAAAAACAGGCATAAATTCCCCATCCTTTTGCAAAGCAATCAAGCTTACTGACACATTACTTCATAAATTCTTCTGTTTTATGTACTAATAATGAAAACGTTCCATAATTTCTTGATCGTTCTACCAATTGTGATCACGCTCTGATGACTGAAATAGAAATCAGACTTCTGTGGATGTGGGGAGGGGAACTGCGAAAACCTTCTCATGTATCGAACCAAACTTAAAGATAAAAAGCACCCACATTCCAGAAATCTGCAGCTGTGGTAATGGATTATCTCTTATTCTATAAAATTGCATTACTTTCTACAGCAAGAATAATAAGATGGAGTCTTCAGAATTTCATTTTAAATAAATTAACTACGCAGTGTTTGTAGTGTGCAGTTATCACCAGTAGCCCAGCATTCATGACACCACAGGAAAGATGCTTCTCAAGGAAAGGTCTTCAGATTTGAATATCAAAAGACCTTAATAATAAAGGAGATAACTGCAACTGCTGTTGAGGGTTTTAAAAGTATTACATTTAACCATCTATAAATTGAAAATAAAACCAGGACTGATGACCTATCAGCAACCAACCCAGGATAGAAAATTTCTACTGAGCTCATTCTGTGAGCAAGAAAAGAAATGACAGCCTCCTTGAAGAATTCTCCAAGTAAATTACAGCCCTGTAGTACTTCATATTCAATATGCTGCAATAAGTTAACAATGTGGGATCGATATTCTGTTAAATTATCTCATTTAAGAGATTATAGTGAAAGATCCACTGTAAGCAGTCTGTTACCTTCTGCTTATGGAAACTACTCTCTGCTAGGTAGGCATTGAAGCAGCGTAAAACAGACTGCCTGCAGAGGGAGATTTTAATAACTAATGCAAAAGACTGTGGAAAAATAATCTGTAACAAACACCAGCCAGTGAAATACTCATTAAGTTAACAGAAATCTCCCTTTCTGCACACTGATCCACCTTGGCAGGTCTTTGCAGACCACCTGGTTTCTCACTTGCCATCAGCCCCTCTGTTATAATCAAGTTTTGTTTAGCAGAAGAATAAAAGAAGTTTTAAACAGAGTGACAATAAATGTTAAAACAACAACAACAACACAGGTTTATGCCATGAGAAAGCTTTGAAGGAAATCTTTGCATAAGCCACATTTTTAAGATGATCAACATTCAACAATACACATTAATCTGAAAAAGGGGACTTCAGCAACTCCACATGGAGACAACTCAAATCTAAAACTCACTGCTCATCTCCTTGATAACATCTGACATCAAAGTCCATTTCATATTTCTTGCTTAGAGCCTGACATTATTTACCTCCATCTTCTCTAATGCCAGCCCCTGTTCTTTGCAGACCAACAGGGTAACAAAAGTTCAATACAGAAGGGTGCACAAAACCCCTGCCCCTACACACCTGCAGCACAGTGCAGAGCATATCCATACCAAAAAAACTATCATGTGCCACAGCAAGAAAGGTGATGCTTCTGCTCAGACCTTTGCAACAGGAGAGAATTGGGTAAGTGAGAATCAGTAATGCCCTAAAGGGAGTGCTTCAATGCCAGCAGAGCTCTCTGCTGCTCCCCTTTCTTTACACCTTTACCTAATGAGCTACATCTGCTAAGCCCAGTCCTTTCAACACCTTGAAAGGAAGGACTGAGCCAGGAGCTTAAATCAAAGTCCAGCTGTGGGACTGTATGCAAAGCAGACTGGGTATGTGCTCACAAGGCCCTGTGTTACTAAAGAGAGAAATGCATGTAAACAGCCTGCATTTCAGACGTAACTGCAGCAGTCAATGGAGAGCAGGTTGTATCTTACACCTGCACACACACACACAGACTGGTCCCCTTTTGGGGTACACGCTTACTGGCTGTTTTAAAGACTGTAAAAAACCTCACAATTAATTCAGGACTTGCTGAAAATGGAAAGTGTTCAGTCATGAAAAATGGGAGAACTGTGCCAACACCATAATTTATCCCCATGGTAGAAAGAGCCTATTCCTTGGGAGGCTAAAAAAATCCCCCCAAATACACTATGTCAGCATCTTTGCTTTGAGATTGTTGATTTATGAACAAAGTGCTATCCATACATTGGCAAGAGCTTTTATGTGCATTCACACTAGATTGCAAGCTTCTCAGGGCAGAGACGATCATTTTGCTGTCTGTCCATTGGCTAGAACAGAGGAATTCTGTCTGTATCAGTCTATTCAGCCCAGATAAACTACAAAGAAAAAAGCAGTGGTTATTAACTGCTGCCAAATGTTTAACTCCATTTCATTTGCTTTTCATAAAATAATATTAGTCACCACCATGGGTGCCCACGTGAGCATGAACAAATACAGAGGTGGAAGCTCAGTACATGCAGAGACTTCACCCTCCAGTAGGTGCATCATCTGCATGGAGGCAGCAATTCAGCCAGGCACAGAGCTCTTGTTTCAGGTGAACCAAGAGAATATTCCTGTATAAATCCAGCACATGCTCAAACAAAAATGCCAATGCATTATGGAAAGAAAGGAAAAAAAAAAATAAAAAAATCTTCCCCTTCTGAGCACAAAGTCTGACATAAACACCCAGCAAGTCTAACTTTCTCTTGGCTATGAGTTCACTCTTTCTTCTCCTGTTCAAAATGGAAGCTGCTCCATAAGATGTGTGATCTGTGAGTGTGCATTAACACAATGCTCCTCCAGCTGGGAGGAGGAAACAAATCAGTTTAGCATTTTCATATTTTTAAATCTCCTGCCTGCTGATGTTCTCTTTCCTCTCTGCTCATTTCCTATTGAAGCTTTACTGTTGTTCAGCTTTCACTTTTATTTGTTAATATTACAGTAATCCGATTATAAAACTGGAAAAAATAGCATGCAATTTAGGTGGATAATCAAACAGCCTGAATGTCAAATTGCAATTCTGGAATACCTATAAAAAGGCACTTTGTGGATGATCCAGAGGCAGCTGAAGTTAATGGAAACTGCTTCAGTGTAACTCATAGTGAGCAACCAGAATCATTGTTACTAAAAGTTTATCACATTAACGTGAACAACAAACAATTTAATGAGTGACTTCAGTTGCCTGCTCAGCAACAAAGAGTTATGCTCAGCTACAGAACTGTTTACTGTTGGTAGCTTTTGTGTGATCATCTCCCCTTCTCTAAGCTACCAAGCCACAAAACTACCGGCCAAGGAGCAAGTTTCTTGGGTAGGGTAAATGCAATTTTTAAAGCAGTAGTTCAGTTTACATCAGCAAGGAGCTGGAATTTGTCTCAATTTTTAGTGGGTCAGGCTGATGTGCATTCCTGTGCCTGATCAAAACTGAGCACCTCATGTATGTGAGATAGAAACATCCACCGTGGAACAGACATCACAACTGGAACATGCCAAAGTATGAAATCCACTCACTGCAGGTACTGCTTTGCCTTGTGCAGCTTTATTAGGTAAATAGTTTTAGGCGTAATATCCTACAAATGCTAATGTTTCAATTAGATGCTTTTGTTTCCTGTGATCTTGACTGGACAGCAATTACTGAGGAAGAGAAAGCCTTCCACCTGTGGCCTCTTTTGTTCATCTCAATGGCATGTCCTTTGGGACAGGGCAACTTCAGTTCATTCAGCACCCTGCAGTGACCTGATGCTATGATAACACAAATACAAAGATAGCTCACAGATAGTAAGAAGTACTAGCAGTCCTATATGCTGCTCATATCACTTTTTGTAAGACTTTTCTGTCCTTACTGTTAAAAGCAAAGAGCCAGAGGATATTATTAAATTATAGAAAGAAAGTACAAGCATAGGTGAAAATCCATTAAGTCTTCACAATTGCCTTGCTATTCAGTTGCTTGTAAATAGACCCATCATCACCAGCTGTTGATCCATAGTGGCCAAAGCAGATGTGCTGCAGTTGGTAAACATTTCTAGCAGAATTGACAGCTACACAAGGAGGGAGCATTACAGCAAAGCAAAGCACAGAACTCCTTCCTTCAAGAGTGATCAACAATTTCCAGCCATTTAAGCACTGACATACGAAGAGAGGATGCACTGAAGACCTGCACAGAAGCAAACTTCAGAGAATTTCTACATAAACAGAGCTAATCACCAAAGAACCAAATGCTCTGCTGAAGCTATTGCATTTAGAAATGCGTGAGCAAAACCGGCAGCCTATTCAGCAAGATGTGCTTCACAGAATTCCAATACCAGGTGTAAAAATATTAAACTTATTTTGAAAACTGTTCTTCAAAGACCAATACTTGCTCTATATTCCCAAATAATCAGTTTCCTTTCAGTATCATGTGCTAAAGAAAACTATAAATGACTTTTAGAACCTATGGGGGGCAGTAGCGTGGACCTGAAGCAAAGAGTCTCTTTTCAGCCCAAAGAAACTCTTGAAAAGTAAAAAAATGAGTGTAAATGAGAGCATAAGGAGGGACCTACATTTAGAAAGTGAGTATACAGCACCCCTCCTTCCTTAAAGGAAAATTAAGTTTTTTCAATCTTCCCTCTCTGAGGACTTTTTTATATTAACTCCTAGCACACTGTTCTCCAATTTCCACCGTCTCCCTCCACCCATTTCCAAGCACGTGCCAACAAATGCCAGGTTGCCACCAGGCCATTTTTGATGGAGTTAATAGGACAGTGTAAGAAATTAGTTTCAATCCCAAATTTTTGAGGAGTTACCACAGAATCACAGGGGTCATTCAACACAGCAGCTAGGTCCCCATGGTCAGCTACGGACTTAGCAGATACACATCAGGAATGTGTTTGAATCCCCACTGGCTTTGGGGTCCTGGTGCAGTACAAGGAGCTGATGGATGGCTACACTTCCTCTGGGTTCAGTATTTACATGAACCCTTCCAAAAAGCCAGGGCCTTTCCTCCCAGCACAAAACAGAGTGCACTGTCACAGAGAAACAGATCGCCTTTCAGCTGCTGAAGATACACCTGGCAGGGAAAGGAATTTCCACCAGCTCTGCAGAGCACAAGCAACTGAGATAATTTCACGTATCTGCTCAATGTAACGTGGGATTGTTTCACACCGCTGCTTAGGCCACTTACACAAAGATTCCACAACTTCCAATCTCATTCGTGCAGTGAGGCTCTTCCCAGATTTTCATTGAATCAGGGCTCGGTGCTGCTCGGCTGAGCTTTTTCTTTGTGTTTCTAAGCAATCCCTCAGTGTCAGCCGGTATGTTTGTTCTTCAGCTGAACTCTGCTTTCTCATGCCTGCTCCAGACTCCTCCTGATCTATCAGCACATCAGTGGACCACTAAAGCACCTCACTTTCACTGCTTTCCAGCCATTTGCATGCTAGCTGCCTTCGCTGTTTGCATCCTTGCCTTCCTGGCAGGCTGAAATTCTTCTCAGTGCTTCTATCCATTGTACACAATTTATAGAGACCAGAACACAGGGTCAGAATTCACGTTAGCCCAAAGAGCAATGACTGATGTACCTGCAGCCTTCGCACACACCCCTAGTAACCTGCAGCTTTCCAAATGCCCGAGACAGATGCCAAACAGTAAAGTTAAAAAACTTCCAGCAGACGGGAAAAGCAGAATGAGGGGTATGCCGTAAAAACGTCCCAAATGCAGCAGTCAGCACGGTGGTCACAATCTGGTGGTTTAACTTCAGTTTTCTCACCAGTCCTAGCAAGTGCGTTTTGAATAGAAGACAGCTGTACAAAAGGCAGCTCTGCTGTGCACTTATTAATCTATTTTATAAAGGAAAAGCACCAAGAAAATATTCCTGCAGGAAAAGATTAGAGAGCAAATCCGAGAGGCTCCAAGGAAGCGAGGAAGCTGCCTGTTGGTTCATTGTCTGCTGCAGCTTTATCTAGAGAGCAATCTTGCAGAAAATGCCACACTATGCACTGCTCACCTCTATACATCTTGGTAATTTAAGGCACTTTTCCAAGCAGAGACCATCATTTTTTGTCCTAGAGAACTATTTATAAATAAAGCTGATGTTTGTCAAACCTCTGACTTCTGTTACAAAACTTGCAACTACAGTTTTCTTCCTCCACTGCACTTCTAGAGACTTATTGCTGAATAAAACCTCTACATATAGTTGATATGCAGTTCTATAAATGTCAAAGTAATGGAATATAGGTCAGGGATCGATTCACTGGGCCAGGGCAGCTGCGGCCTCCCACCATCTCTCCCCAGAGCCAGGCCAGCTGTACAACACTTACGTGCAGGAGGATTCTGGCTGTGCAGTTCTCCTCCCTCCTGCCAAGCACAGTATCAGCCCATTCGCACTGGGTGAAAAAGAGCCTGCATACTTATTTATACTATTATCTGTTATTAAGTATTTCTGCACACTTGTATTTTGCGGTTGGGTTTTTTGTTTGTTTGTTGTTTGCTTTCTCTTTTAATCTGTTACCCTAACCTTCATTTTCTTTGCTCCATTAAAATTTAATCCTATGACCATAAAATGATTACTTTTTTCTTTAATAAATCTCTCCTGGCAGACAGTCAATCTTAACGATAGCAGATCCCTGCAGTACACAGCGGGAACCAGGAGAAAAAAAATTATTATGAAATGCATCATGCATTACAGAATCAGTATGACATGTTGTATCCACAACCTGGTTTACCCAAAGATAAGACAGCCTTCCATCATTTTTAATCTGCAAAAGAATGCATTTACCATAGAACTGCTTAAATAATTACAACCTTAATTGTAGCAGACATAATGAGAGTAGCTGTGATAAACTAAGAAAAATTTCCTAAAATGCTAATGCAGGCTCATGTTTTAATTGTAGCAAGTCATATATGTGAAAAGCCATCGGGTTACCACAAAATTAGGTGTACTGTAAAGCCACTCAAAAAGAATACAGAGCTTTGGCACCCAGAAATGGCTTCGCAATACAAGCCAATACATGGCAAGCGGGGCTACTCAAAGATCTTAAGGTGCTCTCCTGGACCCATGGGACTAGGCTAAATCTTACATGGCTACAAAAACTGTGCTTGGACACCACTGGGTTCCTGGTGGCAATTCCCAGTGCTGCATTTGACAGCAAGGCTCCTTCCCAAAGCAAAGCTCTGAATTAGCAGTTACAGAATAAAATCTAGGAAATCAATAGGCAGTCACTGAGATAGAGCAGAGCACAAAATCAAAGCAATGCTAAGTTGGATCAAATTAAGGACGTCACCAACTTGTGTCCTCAACACCGACCAGTTCATCGCTGTCTAGGTGGAAGTGTTTCAAGTACATGCAAAGAAGCTGAATATCAGGAAGAATTGCAGGAGCTTGAAGATTCAAATTAGGGCACGCATTAAATTTGGCTGCTCCTTTATGGAGAAGGCTTACACATTGAAGCTCATCAGATGAATCCCACCATTAAAACAGAAGTCCTCCTTTCACCCACCACCTCCAGACCTGGACTCCGCTGAAATCTGAGTTCAAAGCCAGGCAGAAGATTAAGGTCACTGATGTAAGTTCCCAGCCAAACCCACCCACCCTTCCTGTAAGTGCAAGCACAGTGCCAGCCAACAGTGCAGTCCCTAGGGTGCAGTTGCCTAAGAAGCAGAGAAAGATCAGGCTCAAATGAATACCCTCACAGCTACCTGAAACTTTGATAGAACAGAGGGGGTAAAACATCTCTACAGCCCAGCACCATGAGAAGTGCAAGGCACTTCATCCCTGTGGAGGTCCAGGGATGCATCTCAGCAGTGCTGGAGAAGAGCTCAGGAGCAGCATGGCTTAGAGCTGCTGCTGAGCAGAAATATTCCAGTGAGCAGTTTGGGTGCCTCTTACAAGGACCAAGAGAACAGTTCCTGTGTTCCAGTGTCTGCAGCCAGCCCCCCAGCCAACAGTGGGGCTTTACAGCAAGAGATCTCTGATGCTGGCATCAAACTGCACCAGGAAAATCAAGGTTTTTTTCTTCTGGTATATTTGAAACTCTTTGGTATCACGTGGGAGGAGGCTACTATTAAAACACACAGCTAGCTTTGTGTGCTTATAAGATCAAAGTAGCAGAAAGTGCTTTTCCCAGCCAGTGCTGTTATGAGGTCCCAGCAGGGCTCTGTGTATTCTTGGTCACATAAAATGGGAGCAGACAAATGTCTCCTCAGCATCACCCTTGGCTTTCCCCATCTCTCTACTCTCTGCACTGCATTTTAAGCTGGAGCATCTGTTTTACCCAAGAGGCCCAGCAGACACACACACACACTTTATGAAACCGTTTCTGAGCTATTGGATTTTAGTTCCTCCTAATCCATAAGCAAATAATTAAGTTCAAAGGATCTCTAAGGGCCTGTAGAGGCCTGGCTGACAAAAGCGCTGCCTCTACTTTAAAAGAAATTCAGGTTTGTTAGTAGGGTAAGCACAATTAAAATGCACAGTAGCCCTCTCTAATAGCAGGTGAGAGACTTCAGAAGGATTGTTAGGCTGTGAACTCGGCATTTTCCTTAAAACCTCTCATCATTAAAGTATTTTGAGAAACCCTGAATAAACAACACCAAGGGCTTTATTATTGCGAGTGAGCAAAATGCAGGGCAAACAAAATAAAATCCAAAATTTCAACAGATACCTCCAAGAGATGCATCAGAGATAATGGAGGTATTCTGAGTTTCCTCTTTTTCTGGTCGAGGCTGAAGAGCAGCACTTTGTTTATGGGGCAGTGAATCAGACAGAGCACTTGCCTGGTTTTGTCTCTTTGCTAATTGGCCTTTAATGTGCACTACTTACTTTATTGGTGTAAAGCACATCTTGAAGTGTGTTTGCTGGGCAAAGAGCCCAGAGTGCTAATTAATATCTCGGAATGACCATGGATTAATGATACTGGTTTGGGACTGCTGTAAAACAGTTTTTTTTGCTCAGCTTTTCCTAAAATCAGGAAGGTTCATGATATTATTTATAGGAAGCTCCATCCGCAAAGACACTGTGGTGGAGAATACATGCAGCACATAACTCATGGTGATGACGGATGGTGATGCAACACAAGGTGCCTTCAGAAAGAACCACCTCACCATTAGTGTCATGAATCTTTCTCATGCATTTGGAGATCGCTTTTTTCTTCCCATTTCCTACTAGCTGTATTTAGCAAGAAATTGTCTTTTTTTTCTCCCTAAGTAGGGGAAACAGATACATGTTATGTCTCCAAATGCTGATTTTTGTCAATACATTCAGCTCTTGAAGTGTGGAAGAAAGCAAATAAAACTAAAATCTATGTTATGCACCAATTTGTTTCTACGGTTTAATGCTGCAGGAAATCAGAAACTGCTAAACCTTTTGGGGATGCCACAATCTACACCACAGAGCACAAGCCTGAACATGGTTACAAAAACTATGCAGACTCAGGGTGATGGTTGCAAGTTGTGGTTATTGCTGAGCTGCTGTAGCTGCCATCACCACACCTGCATTGAATGGATGAGGGTTCAACCTCTGAGCCCCCTTGGGAAGCCTGGGAGCAGACATCCAAGGGTGTGGGACCCTGTGAGCACAGCCTGCACTGAGGGCAGCTGGGCTCCCCTGCACCAGCTCAAGATCCTAGCTTTTATAGATGCTGGGTATTTTGCTCCAGTGTCCTGAGGCTTCTATGAGAGCTTTTTCCATTATTCATGAACAAAATGAAAACACGCAGAAGCAGCTGTTGTGTTTTTGGGTGCTGAAACTAGAGGCATCCACAGCTCTTACAGATTCCCCAAGTGCTCAGGATGCTGCAGAGCTCCTGCTGTACCAAAAGTATCTTGCTTAGTAAGCACAAAGCAGTGGCATGCAGTTGCCCAGCATCAGCACCTGTCTGCTCACCTCCACTTCTCCATCCCTTAGATCACACACAAGACTTAATTCAGGCAACTGAATACATTTGGTGGCGCTGCGTGTCCGTGTTGTTATTCAATCCTATACATTGCTGCATTGTTGAGTGAAAATACTGTTCCTTTTTAGGCAAGGAGCACTCAAGGAAAAAAAGCAGATCTTGCACTGCACTGTTGTTACATCTCAGGAAGAGGAAGGCTGAGAGAACATTTAATTCATCATTCAGTCTATCTTGGGAGGAACGAGCAATTCTTGCAGGGCCATTCAGCCTCCCAGGCCCAGAACCACAAGTGCTGAAGCAGAAGGAAGGATATCCCTGTTAAGCCTCTTGGTGTCAGTCATCATGTGAAGAAAAACATTCTGTGATAGCACCTGCAGATTGTCCTGATTGATTTTGGCAGAAAAAGACGCTCAGACATGCACATGGCCTGTTTCTAGCAGAATAGCATCCCCTCTAACAACATTAATATGAACAAAAGTGGAAATAATATATTTAGGACAATTTAAATAAAACCATCCCTAAGGACTTCTCTACAATTAAACTTTACGTCCAATCAAGGCTGCTACAGAGATGTTTATGTCCCCAAGGATTGTGGGATGTTATGGCTCATGAGAATTGTCCAAACTAAATAAGCACCACCACCAAATGATAACAGCCAGAGTAAGTAGGAGCATCACAGGGATTTTGATGGTCTGCTGTGCCAAAAAGCAACTGGAAGCCTAGCAGACATGACAGAATCAGCAGGACTTGAAGACAGACTAAATTTTCCTGTACGTAAAATGCTATATTCTGTGGCCTTCTCTACAATATTTCCCAAATATTCTTCAATAATTTTAAGTTCTAGCAATTATTTATTAGTGCTTATCTAAATTTTCACTATATTATATACCCTGCTAGTGCTGTGGTCTTACACCTTAATCAGAAAAGAAATCTACCTATTTTATGTGCACAGTGGTTGCAGCCTATTAGTGCATTCAGACCCTTGAATTATCATGCCCCTGGCAGGTGTAGCACAGCTCTCAGAAGGAAAAATAACTGTGAATTATTCCCTTTCATTCTGTAATAAGAAAGCAGCAGAAGGTGGTGTGAGGAGCGCAGTAACAAATCAGTCCTTTGGCCTTCCTGCAGTTCCCATATCCTCTGTGGAGACAGACTCACAAGATACACATAATGGATGAATAGCAGGGTGCTATCATCATCCTGTTCTCCCTTCTTCCTAGCTACATGTTACACAGCAAAGAGCTTCTGCCCCTGGTACTGGACATCTCCCAGAATACTTCATTCTCAGCAGATCTTGGAACACTTATACCTGTACTGTATGCAGAAATGATCTTCCCAAGAGAAAGAAGAGCTGTAAACCACCATGCATTAGCCCAGAAGCTCCTCCTTCTACCCCCTGATATCACAGAGCCTGCCTTTGGGAGCAACAAGGTGCCATCCTGGTTTGCATGCTGTGACAGGCAGGTCTGATAGCCAAGGGAACAAGGCAGCCAAGCACGTGCTTCTAGCTGGATGCACAATAAGGATCTTCAGAGCCAGTGCCTATTCTCACTCAAACATACTATCACATCTGTGCTCTTGGGCTCAACTTGTGTTTATTCTCAGGGTTTTAAATTGTTTCTCTTAAGAGCATTAGTTCCCCACTGGATAGCTCATTAAAAAACATGAATGCCTGAAGATAAGCGCTATGAATAAATAACATCAATTTTCTTAGCCACTAAATTGACAACACTAACATGAAAACTTGCAAAACTTATTTTGCAGCTATCACTTTTTTGTTTATTTAAGTCTTTTCTTATTGGAAATAATCCACAAAAGAGAGTTTGGCATCCTTTTGTTTAACTGAATTTATCATAAAAAATATGTGAAATCCTTTTTCTTCCACCACCAGTACACACTCAAATGTGTTGCTTGAGAAATTAATTAGTCAACATTTTAGCTTTGCAGTCTAAGTTATTTATCTAAACTTTGAACAATTTGGCTTTGATCCTAAGAATCTGCTGAGCAACCAGAAATCAACAAATGTAGGCCGGGTACCACCTCGACAGCAGATGCTCTCAGTAAAATGAAATGTCATAATGCTGGCAAGCTCAAAACAGTTCTGTCCTCCCAGAAGCATCACTTCCATGTTATTATATACTGCCAACAAGCGTAACTTTGCTCCAGTCTCTTTTTACCTCTATAAAACAGCAGCTGCAGTCAGTGCCTGCAGCACAGATAGGAGAGACATACGTTTAGTTTTCTTTGCACTAGGTTCATTTTGCTCATGCTTTTGGTGGAGGCATACATCAGAAGAGGAAGCATTCACAATGCTTTACAATCAGTCTCTTTACAGCTGTACTGTTACCACTGAGAAAACATTTGGATATTCAATTACTTGTTGTGTAGCAGTGAGAACATGATTCCAAGCATGGAGTTTGTTCAGGGCAAGGTGGAGAAGATCATTACTTGCACAAATCACTGCCATGATCTGATTATAGCTGGTGCTGGTGTGCCGTTATCATTTGGTTTAGTCAAATAAAGCTTGTGCTTTTTCATTTCACAATTGGTGGGTAAAAAGATTATGTATGAGATGAAGGAACATGTAGGAATATGCTAATGCTGATGTTAAAGGTACACTTTCATCTGGCAGCATTAAACGAACAGAGGGAAGAATGAGAGTTGGCTGCTGTGAGCTGAAAAGGTTTCTTTTGGGGGGGGGGGGGGGGGGGTGAGAGTCATGCCTTCAGAAGATTATAATCTGCCTCCAACACTGACAAATGAAGAACTCTATCACAGCACCCGGGATGTCCAGAGCTGAGAACTCAGACACAAATGCTCAGTTCTACCCCAGTACATACTTTCTAAAGGCCCCACTTCCTAGTTTTCCTTTACAAAGGAGATAGCGTAGATCAACCACAATACAAACCAAAGTCAAGCTGAGTGAACATCCATCATATTCACTTGATTTGAGTTGAGACTCTGCATAAGCTTCACTACTTCCCTTCTGCTAGTGGGACTAAACCTAACCAGGAAGCTTGATGTGCGTTTATCATCAATATGGCTTTTCCACATTAAACTTTTCATGAGAACTGGGCAATATATCTGCAATGAATTTTTGAAGATTTTTATAAATGACTACATAACCCCTCCAATTAAGAGGAAGTTGGTTTCACAAGGAAAAAACACCAACATTTCCCATATTCTGAAGTACCAGCAGCACTTAACTCCCAGCCTTGTAATTAGAAGGTTCATGTGGAACAAAATAGCAGGTGTTGCTTCCTAATTTTTCCATTACCCCCAGAGGCTTGCCCACGGCAAAACTGAAGGGCACTGATTTGGACCAGGCCTGCTGGAATGCTCCCACTTCTCTGTTCTCCCATAATCCAGTTATCACAAAACTAAGCACGAGGCCATTTATCACAGGAATGTAGTTGCTTACATCTTTTTGTTAAAGCTCAAAGCAGTAAGAAATAACCAGAGATACAGAGGTTTGTTTTTCAACAAGGTGTTAGAAGCATTATATTGTGCTCTGGCAAATAGTACCTAAAGGCAGAGGGAGCAGAACTTCACCTAACACACAGCAAACTCTTCAGTATGCTGCACAAACCTGAGATCACTGCAGGACCACAGCCTCCACCACTTCTGGTTACACTTAAAGAGCACGATAGAGCTCTTTAAGAGCACATTTGCGCTGTTACCCCCACATGAGCTAAAGATCAGCATAATGGTTTCCTAATATTCAGATCTCAGAACAGTATTTATAATCATGTAAAACAGGTGTTTGATAAAACTAATAGGGTAGAAATACTTTATCTTTTGACAATTCAGGAAATTTTAAGCACCAACATAATAAATGAGCTTTTCTTTCAAACTAAATTACCCCCCTAGCTTTTTTTTCCCCCATTCTTCTACTCTTCCACGGAAATTAGTCTATTTAAGATGCAAATAATCAAAAGGCGTTATCATTAAGTAAAAAACATGTCCAGACAAAGATCTCTTTAAAATAGTTTACAGCTATGAGACTGCAGATATCACAGTGAACAATGCTACTTTAGGGTTTCTGTCGTGCACTGCAATCTGCACACTCGTCTTCTGATGAAACTGTGAGCATTCTGAAGCAAGAACGCTTTTTGCAATGCTGGCTTTCTTTTAGTATTCTCAAACAGATGTGATGTGTATAACAGAATATGGAAATCCTTCCTCAGGCTGGAAACAGCAGGGAGCACATGGGATGCAAAGCATTCTCTCTCTCCCTGATGGAAATAGATGAGTTGTACAGGAGGACGCAAAAGTTCAAGGCTGTAAGAAACCTACAGAAAGCCATTTGATAAAAGACATAAACCAAGCAAACACTGGGAATATGAAATAAGGAATTAAATTTTAGGAAGCAATATGCAATTTATTTGGAAAAGCATTTTCTTGTGATGGGATGAATCATAGGACAATATTTTACCCACAAATAAGTAGAGAGCTAATAAATTTGCAAATACTGGTCTCTGCAGACTTATCTCTGACAGTGGGACCTACAGCAGGAAATCTAATCAGCTGGTGTAAACACAGATACTGATATTCATTCATTAAAACTTGGGAAGTTAATACATCATGTAGTTGGGCGTGGAAAGAAACCACTGGTTTCATTTGGGTAGAGATCCACTTACAGGCTCATTTCACTGCAGTACACACTTCTCACTTTTGTTCTTTAGATTATACATCTTTCCCAGCCATTACTACAAGGAATACCTGGGAGTGCTTTTCCTTTCAATTACAGAACACATCTTTTCTTTCCTTTGAAGACTTCTGTTACTTCCTTCCTTCTCTATTCCAAAGATGCAATTGTGTTTTCCTTTCATTCTCCTGGTCTCAGTCAGACCAGATGCAAGATATTAACATCGGAACAATTTCCAAGGTAAACATATTATAAGGATGTGAAAGCATTTGCCTTAACCTGATCTTATAATTGTACAAGCGTGCACCCAGAGCTTGTGCAATCCATAGCCATGCAGGACTCAGTATTTCAGTGTGCCTATACTGTCAGTATGGTCTTCTGAGCTTACTCAAAGCAGCACAAACAGCTGTATATAGTAAATAGCAATAGTATTTCCACTTCTTTTTTCACAAAGATCTTAAACAGCTATTGCATTGTGTAGGCACTGCATTGTATACACTTGGAGATGGGAAGGGGAACAGAAACAAACTTCCATCTGATAGGCTCCACTCCTCCCATTACCAATAAAGCTACAATACCAGGACAAAAACTTGGAGCCCATGGATGCCTATCAGCCCGATAGGATTTCACACATGTGCTTGCAGCCCCTACCTTCACACTCACTGGAAAATTAAGCCCATTTCCTACAACACACTAAGACATGACACCTGAAGGTGCTGTTATTTCACTCTGGCATTTATCATGTCTAATTTCTTTGTTTCATAAAGGAGGAGATTGTTAATGACACAAATTTAAATTAAAAAGCTCGTCAGTCCCCATACTGCTTGATGCTTTGCAGTGGCACTGGCTCCCTGTGTTTGCACAATGTCCAAGCACTTGCAGTCCCCAGACTCACATCTGAACTCTTGCTCCTGCTGCTATCAGAGAATTAGCGCACATTGGATTTTATTTTTAAAACCAAACCAAGATGTTCCTGTAGTTCAGAAGCAGACATTTTACATTCTAGAAAATACAAGGCAACAAACAAAATTCACAGAGATTTATATAGTATGCGTTGCGGGAAGGGTGCTGAGAACAGCATCAGCTCCTGACGCAGCTCCAGCACAGCAGGCTACATGCTTTAAACTTGTGCTTTGTACCATGTCCTTCAGAAGACTTTAGCCTTCAAGACAGCTAGAACGGGCATGTGCTTTCGGTGTTTTTTCCCCTTGGTAAGCACTAGGTTTAATGCACAGTCACTCTCTGGGTGTCCATTTCTCTTCCAAGTCTCTCAGCAAGTGCATCCACAGCCCTCACCTATTGACCAGCACTTGTCAGGAGCCACAAGCTGCACACACAGCCAGAGGAGCCATGGATTGCAGAAACAGCACGACAGATTGTGCAGAGAGGCTGCCTGCTGCCTGCTTTGCCCTGGAGGTTTTCAACTCAGGGCTGGAGCAGGTGAGAAGCCCACAGGAACCACCGAGTTTAGACACTGGAAAATGAAGCTAATGAGCATTTTAGTACCTCAGACAGGTACAAAGCGAAGAGCAAACAGCTAAGCAAACGCTCACCTACTTAGTTAATAGAGGGCAAAATACCTTGCCCTATGTTGGGCAAAGAGCCTACTCACATACTGCACAGGGCTCTGCAATCCTGGGAAGCAGAGCTGTTTGGGCTCAGGTCACAGCTCAGCATCTCAGCATCCTAAGGCTGCCCCAGCAATGACATGAAATTCTGAGGGGTATTTTTGAGATCTCCACTCCCTGCAATGTGTGAGGCAGAGTACTGATGTCTATGCTGGCCAGCCTAGCCTGTCTCCATGGAAAAATCACTGGCTGAAACTCTTCCCATCATAACTTCACTGTGTTGCTGCCTCTGCTCACTCTCCTGTTTGCTCTCCCCCTCAGTAAAGTTCTGCTGAGGTGGATCATTAGGCAGGTGCAGTGCCTGGGACTGGGTAACATCATCCAAGGGGGGTTTGCAAGCAGCCTTATCAGTAAAGTAAGTTTTGGGATCAAATCTCAAAGGCCAACAAGTGAAGGAGATGCAGAGCTGGTGTGACTGAAAGGGGCTGGCTGAACAGGCAGCAGCCAATCTGTCCTCTCCTGCTACTCACAGGTTGCTCCCACTCAGCACTTTATCCATGCTAAAATTTAAACGAGAAACTGACCGCTCCTTATACGCAGCTTTATGTTTTGTAAGTCTAAGGCAACAGCACGATACAAAACAGTTTTTGACCAGCAATAAACCAGTTTGTCTTTCAGAGTTGCTCAGGGCTGCTAATGATTCCCATCAGCATGGGTAGAGAACGAAGCCCATTGACAAATGACAAACTCCTTTGGAGTCTGGTCATGATGGCTAAAAGCTTTGAGAACACACGCAAAAAAAGTGTTCTTATGTTTGTAAAAATGAATACAGTTAAGTTGCATTCAAATATTACTCGTGAATTTGTGAAGCAGTAATACTTTTGTATACACAGAATAAATGAAAAAATAATTCTTGTGTATCCAAACAGCACTACAGCATAAGGGTTGTGTCTGTACAGAATATAATCTAATTCACCTGCTTTCATATGCGATCTTTCACATTTCAAAAGAAAACAACAGATAAAAAATTCAATACTACGTTTACTTTAAAAAAGTGGAGAAAAGGTCATTTATTGGCCTTTTTCATTATTAATATCTGTCTAGGCTTATATTTTAAATACAAAGAATCTTTGCAACAGCTATTTACATTCAAGTCTTCTTAGTGGTTTTACAAGTGGCCTCATACACCTGCTAAGTTGAAACAAACCTGATTCTTTCAAATTAATCATGCCTGGCCCAGCTTTCTTCAAACAAAGGAGAATGCTACCCTAACACCTGGCAGCTCTTCCAGAGCCTCAGAGTCAAAGCAAAATGAGCTGGGTGAAGGCAATACCGAATCCAACACAGAGAACAAGTCAGGAACTGAACTCCCATTCTAGAGCCTTTGAGAAGCTTCATCACCAATTCCTTCAGTTGGCATTTATTAAGCTTTTCCCAACATGATCCAAACCTTATTGAAGTTAAGAGAAACCGTCTTCGACATCACTGAAGAGGTTGGATCAAAACATGTTAAAAAAAAAAAAAAAGAGAGAGAAAAGAGGGGAAGAAAAAGAAAAAAAAAAAAAGCAAACCACAGTGATTTTCAAGCCTCCCTTTTCCCCTGCCCCAGCCAGCCTGAGTTTGAACTTCTGCCTGCTGCCTGCCACCACTGCTCAGGTAGCACATCCCGCAATGCTTCTGTTTTCATTTCTCAGCATTTCCTTTCTGCATTTAGCATTGAAGTCAACATCACAGGTAAGGGAAGCAGTACACACGCAACAGGGAGTCTTCTTAGATGTTAGCACATCCTGTGGCCTTACTAGTCAGAGCATCTTATAAAACTGTTTTAAAAATCCATGAGTATGATTGGAAAGCTCTCTGCCTCCAGGGGTGGCTGCTCAGTACCGTGAAATGTGTCATACAGCTCAGATGGCAGTGATATATTCACATACAGAGGTAACAATGCGACATGGGAAATGGAGGTGTTATCATCCTTCTTATAAATAGAGTAAATTTGGGGAGAAAAAATGGAGAAATGAAAGAAACTGAAAGGACCAGCAATAGTAGCAATAGGAGTTCTTCATCCCAGGTGAATAATTCAGCACTAAGCTTTAATTTCTGCTTAGAATAAGTATTTATATGAATGCGCCAAAAGACAAATGCTCCACCTAAGATTTGGCTTTTGTTTTCAAGAGATTGCCCATGAAGCCAGTACTAATGTGATTCATCACAACCTACATGCTACTGAAATAATTTCTCGTAGAGTTCTGCCAAGCACAATCATCAATCTGACAAACTGCAGCACTCATGTATGCATATCTTCTAAAATGAATATAAAAAGAAACCGTGGACTTCTAGGAGCCAGTTCAAAAAAAAAAAACACCTCTTCTTTTTGGAACAGAGTGCAGACACTCACATATCAATGGAAATAATTAAATATCTGTGGGGTTTTCTCTACACACTGTCCTGCACGGGGACAGAATCTGCATTCATACCCTTAGCTTTCAAAGGCATCCTTGTTAAGCAACATGCAAAAAGAACGAGGCCACACTGATGTATAAGCCTACTGAATATTGGCATATTGTATATATTGTCAGCTTAATATTGAACTAATATTTGCTAATGGAAGTTTATTCTTTCATGTTATATTCAGTAAGTCCATAAAGTGAAAAATAAACTTCCAGTAACACATACATCATTCACTATTACACAATAAAAGACATTTCTCATAAGAGATTTAGATTCAGATAGAAGCTATAAATTAAGGCCCACATAATGAAGAATTACAACTAGTGAAAAGTTTACCTTTGACTTTCACAAGCATAAGCTTAAGCTTCTAAGAAAAATGCACTAACATTATTACAAGATCACATGGGACTTACAGATACTGAGCACATCACAGCACAGAAGTCATTCCTTCAGGTGAGTGCTGGTTTTCCATTGAAGGTAGTCAAGTACTTTTTTGGAAATTAGTACATTTTCCTCTTAATACAATGTGAGCAAAACAGATGGAGCTATTCATAACGTAAAATGTATGTTAAGATGGAAAAGAAGTAAAAAAATCTTTCCCTTTTAGAGTATTAGAAGTCTGGCTTGGATCTGCATATCTTATCAGGTAATTGGCTCAGTCAGATAAAAATCTCCTGTAGATGTGTTTTTTTGCTCATTGCCTTTCCAGTAAATCAATCCTTGTAATAGTATATAAAACCCAACCACAACCTAGATGAGTCCTACTTATCAGGTCATTTGATGACACATTGCCTAAATTAATTTCATTTATAAAGTCTTCCCTTACCCTTTCAAGGCCAAGATTCATGGCTAATATGCCTGAATGTGCAGCATTCATAATTGGCAGAAGTCTAACATATTTGGTACACGGACAAAGTGAAGAACAGGTAAATGTACCTCATACATTTAATGCACGCATCATGAATGAAAATTACTTGTGGTGCTACTATCTACCTGATGGCAATGAACTCATCTGCTGCACCAGATATTGTCATGAGGCCAACAACTATGGAAAAAGTCATTGCCTCTCAACATTGGCTCCTTCGGACGAGTCATTCCATGGGGACAGGAATTTCCAGCTCTAAACTGGGAAGAACTTGCAAGAGGCAGTTGAATCTGAAACTGAATCATTTTGTCATCTTCTTGGTTCATGAATTGTCCATGCACAGATCACCATGTTCTCAACTGGATTCACTATTCAAAACATTAGGTTTATTTTGGCAAGAAACACATTTTCATTCAGTGATTATTTATAAATTACTACTCCTTCATATTTGCAAGGGATCTTAGTCATGTGAGAGGTCTCATCTCACGTCCCTCCAATCACCCAAAAGCACAGTGTACACAGCATGGTGTGATTACATTACTCTACATTCATATATGCCCTCAACAGGTTTTTCCAATAGTTTTATCACACCTTGAGGACAAATTACAAAGGTATGCAGGAAGTCTACCTCTCCCTGTGCAGGTTTCTCTTTCTCCTTTACTCAGAGACTATCAGCTCTGACTAGATGCCTGAATCTCAGACAGCTAACTTAGCAAGATGAATTCCAAAAGTAGCATTTCCCGCATATGCTCAAAAGAGTTTTCCCATCATGAAGAAATGCACGAGCAACGAAAAGTATTTATCACATTAAAATATTTTCCTTACTCAAAATCCAGAATGTAACCATTACATCTGCCCTGCAGGACCGAAGAGACTTGCACCAGAGTTCAAAACGCTCACAGACATTTCAGTCAGAGCTGTGCCTATATTCTAGTATAGAATCAAGTACCTAGGAAGAAACTACATCCCACTTTCATGGCTACAACTACTGCTATGATGATTTGTTTCTGGTCATACTGATAATACTGATTCACATGTACATCTTTGTACCTAAGTGGGGCAGAACCTTTCATCCTTTCTACAACCTTGCCAAGTGTGCTGCCAGCATCACTGATTGCAGCATAATTCCTTACACTTTCCAAGTTACGTTAACATTATTTGTATTCTTTTCCTGGAACTTCTTGGGTGCAATTTCTTTTCCCAAGGAAAAGACAATAACAAAACTCTAACACAGAATTGGTTTATTTAGTGTAGAGTAGCGCTCCCTTGCTTGTTCAGTTGTGCAGAACTAATCTACACTGCAACCTCTCACTGTTAAGAGCAGATACTCTTCACCCCAGGGATAACATATCCCTGTTAGAAAACCTAACCTGCTATTAAGAAACTTTCCACATCAACAGATATTGCCATGCACGTCTTGTCTTAGATTTGCCATCAAGATGAAGCACCTCTGATAAATATTCGCAAGGAGAGACTTTCCACCCTTATTCTAATGTCTTTTTAGCCTTGCCTTTAGAGATGCAGAGATGATGATATTTACTCAGCCATTTCACCTTTCCCCTCCACTTCTCTGAGTGGCTCTGATAAATACTGGTAATTTCAAGATTTAATTTTGAGTCACTCCTCCCCTAACAAAAATGATAGTGTCATTTTCTACCCCAGAGAGAAGATTTTTGAAACAATATTAACTTGTTTTTCTGAGGCAGAAAAGCTGTTTGTACATTGATAGCAAATTCTGTTTAGTGTTTTATTATGCGCAGTGGATAAATATTAAATAGATCAATAGGAAAATAAAGCTGTTGCAAGTTGATCTCCATGGAGCGAGAAGAAATGCAGAGAAAATAAGAATTATTAGGGAAAAAGAAAATTAAATTTTCACATTTGAGATCGTAAAGCATGTCACGTATGCTCAGCAGTTTCCCTAATCTAGCCTTACTTAATTGCGTTCTCTGTAAAGACACATTGTTTCATTTCTTCCCCCAATAGATCTTTTTTGCTGGGTGAGTATATAGTGTAATTACCAGCTCCCAGCATTATCTCTACTTTTATTACAAAATGTCATGATTCTGAAAAGAAAAATTTCATGCATTATATAATGTCAATCATGTGTCTTTATGAGATGGAACAGCATTCAATTTGTTCAAAATGGTTTCAAGGGAGGGGGAAAAAATGTCTTTCATGAACGGTCATTCTTAAAAAGCTCTACTCCAATCCACTCAGCTCAAGAGCACGTTATGATCACTCACTTCAACAGAGAGTTGCACGTGTCAGTAAGAGCTTTTAAGTCCGGATGTACAAAGTTCATAAAGAGATAGGAGGAAAAACTTCAATCCTTTTTCACAAGCTTCAAAGCTCTGTTTCCATTTAGGATCTCTGTAATTAAAATGTAAGTCACCGTAAGCACATAGCAACTGAAACTTACCTTGAGAAATGTGATACTTCCGTAATTATTTCTCTCACCAAAGAAATCACAAGGAGAAAGCAAAGACTTGTTTATAGCTCCTAAAACTCTAGCTCTCCAAAATAATGACAATGTATTACGTTTATAGGGCGTTCTGACCACACAAGGTTTTGATCCATTACACAGCACAGGGGAAAGCAGGTGACAGAAATGAAGCAGAGGCTGGTATTTAGCCAAGGGGCAGTGCTAACATCCACGCTCACTGCTTGGCTATGCTCCAAAATTCTCTACTATTTAGCAAACATTTCTGGAAGTGTTGCTTGGCATTAGATAGCCTGACCCTGTAACCCATGCTCAACTAAAACTCCCACATAAGCCATGACATTTTGTAACAAAAATGCATCAATCACTGGAGTTCTACATTTACACATTGACCACAATGGGGCCTGAAATGTCACTGAAAATACAGAAATCTCCCAAACCAAAACAAGAGAGCAAAGGGTGATAGATCATAACTACTGATATCACAGAAATAAATAGGTTGGCCTTGACTTTACCGTGTTTTGGACTGGGGGAAATCACTGTAACAAAACTAATAGAATTCCCGTGGCTTCATTAGAATACCTAAATGTTACTGAGTATCAGAAAAGTCCGAGGTTGTCAGTAGAGATTTATCTTATTTATACTGCGTATCTATGCCAGTTACTTACTTAAGAATACGTGCATATGCAGAATTTACAATAAACTTGCAATAAATAATTCATTCAGGTTAAAAACAATTTATTTGCATTATTTGAATGTATTTCTGAACATATTTACTATGGGCCATATGCAGAGCTCAGGACAACATCCAGACAGTGAAGGCTACTATCCTTAATGCAGATTCTGCTGTAGCTGTTACTTTCCTATACTGATGAATGCACATCCGTTCTTTCCTCTCAGCATACACAAGTTCTCCCAAGCCTGTTTCCATTCTGTAAAGCCAAGATTTACACATTTCAAACTCTATATTACTATGGAAAACAGCTTCATTTTAAGAGACCTCTAAGTTTTCTATACCTTTTACCTGTCACTCCATTACTTGGTAGGGTGGACCTACCATCTTCTGTTGCTGAGCAATCATATCATACAGGTTAAAGTGAAAACAAACAAAAAAAGACAACTAACGACTCTCCAGCCACCAAAAGAATTAAAGTCTCAATGGGAAGCTATCCATTTGTAAATGAGAGTTTGGGGTTTTATCTTAAGTCCCATACTATTGCGGCACCGGTTGTTCAAGACAAATGATTAACTAGAAAAAAACTACTGGAAAAAAGATTGCAGTCATTTCCCACACATCTGAATGGAAAAGATTAGTGTAAGATGAATACTTAAAGAAATTACAGAGCATCTAGAACAGTGATACATAAAGCTATTCTTCGGATGAGGTATTTTTAGGGAGCTCACTGTGCTGGAGAGCATTATCTAATGTATGCCTGCGGTGATTACACTCCAGACAAGTCACGTTGCTGGAAGTGAGGCATCTGATTCCTCTCTCTTCTGAAGCTATGCCATCTTACAACACACATCAGAGAGCCAGGTCTCCACGGGGATGTGCCTACATCTTCTGTTTTATTACTGGACCTGCAGGAGATGAGGAATATCTTCTGTTCCAGGTGACAGCATGAGCTTGAGGGTCACTGAGCATTTTTCAGGGTTTCACACCAGCACCAGTGCTACAGAGGCTTGCTGAGTGAGCAACAGACAAATGTCTATTTCATTTTTTTCCTCAACAAAGTTGTGCTAGCTTTAATAAATTACTATTTGGACATTGCTTAAAAACAGAATTTATCTAAACATTTTTACTCATTTACAGCAAAAATCTTTATAACAGCCAATTCATGTCAGATACTGGAAGCCACTCAAGCCTTTAAGAGCATCTGCTTGAGTTTAGGACGAGAACCATCTTTTAGCACAAATGAAGAGAAAGCCATTACTCTGCTGTGATCACAGGCAGCTCGAGGTTGGGGAGCAGGTGTGCTCAAGGCAGTACCATTGGATGAGGTCAGTATTTTGTTTGCAGATACTCAAGAAAGGCTTAGCTGCAGGCACAAGATACATGGAGGACATACCTCACCCTCAAAATAAATCAGTATCAGATCACTATTCAGGATTCTCTGGCCCACTGGAGTATAGTCCTGACAACTTGCAGACATTAAACATCAGACAGTTTATTCTCCTGAAAATCCATCCCCTGTCTGGGGAGGGACAAAGCATTTTGCTTGCTGGCTATAATTTAAATGGAGCAAAGTTAATCTTCTGTTATCAGTGCCTCCTTCTAGGGGAAGAATCAAAATAGCTGCCCACCCAAATTAATTGTGTGTGGAGTGGTGGGACGGGCAGCAGAGGCACACCGTTATTTCCCTGTGAAGATTGTACTGTCATCATGAGCTAAGACAGCATCCTCAGTCCTTTATGGCTGAAAGTCTCCTTGTTTCATCCAGACCAGGTTAAATTCTTAGCTTGTATAAAGCTAGGAGCCTCCCTACACTCAGTAGGGTGGGCTGATGAGCACCACCAGAACAGCTCTAGCTGTGCATCTTGTCAGCAGGAGTTGGGTGCTGTGAACTTCAAGACCTGCACAAACTGCTAGGGCTGGACTTGGGTAGAGACAAGCTGGATGTTAGGCTGCCTCAACCACCAAGCTCCTGCTCCTCTGCTTGGCCCTGGCAAGCTCCTCAGACCATGCTGTGCTTTTTGCCATCTGCCATTTACCACCAGAAACAGAGGTGGTCAGTTAAAAGCTTGCAACGTATGCCTGCTTTGGACTTAATCTCCACATATCTAACATGACAGACACTTTCTTTAGACTGATCTTCCAAGCTGATCTCAATGGGACTGAGAGAACCCAAAGCGAGTTGTTAGCTACAGCCAGGAAAGCATGACCTGGTGTCTTCAATAACTTTAACACTAATGGCATTAATTTTCCCAAAACATTTGAACTCTAGGGTACACAGTGTGTTAATCTGATCATGTGTTTTCCTTGGGCTGTTTCTGAATATTATTCACTTGACTGTCGGGCTCTGAACTTCTGTGCAATCTGTGTAGTTCTGAGTCATCACAACACATTAGTTTATACAGCTCTATCAGTGGTAAAATAACTTCAAACTGTGTGTCAATCACTTTTGGCTTTTCCACAGAGAGTTTGGCCCTGCTGACATTTGCTGTTCTCTTCAAAAACAGTGAGTGGCTCGGCAAGCCACAGCAAGAGCATTCCAAGCTTCCATTTCGTGGGGACTACCATCGTCACAAAAACAAACCAGCTATTTTATGAACCTTAGTATGGTCTATCCAGCAAATGGAAAAAGAGCAGGAAAAAGTTAACTTCTCACAACATTCTCCCTCCAACTGCCTGTAATTCCTCATGGTGAACAAGGAACGAAATCAAAGTTTAACATAAAATAAACTTGTATTTATTAATGCATTTTCAGGAGGAGTTTTATTAAGGGGCCAGAAGTTAAACTGCCTTCTGATGGGTAATAATAAAGACTATACATTACAATTTCTGGTAATATTGGCTTAGATTTAAACATACAGCTAAAGTAACCTTCTATTCCTCTTCTTTTATATAAAAGGCTACTGAAAACACTGGAGAATAAAAGAGACTGTCATTAGTTGTCATACTGTGTCTATAATTGCTTACTCTCTTCCTGAAGCCATTACCATGATAAATTTGCAGTTTTTCCCCATCTGCCAGGAGTAGTAATGTGCAATACATTTAACAACTGAATTTGCATATAGAAAGTATCATTGACCTTTGAATTTAAAAGGACAAAGATTTACAAGGACACTCTTTTGAAGCAAAGTGCTTAGTTTAGGCAAAACAAAACACCGGAATAAAACACTATCTCCTAAATATAAGAAAAGTTGAAGCTTTTATGGGCAAGACATTCAAAATCCCTAAGAAATAGCTCCCTACGAGTGGTCACACAATCAAGGAAACAAGAGTCTACCACAGGAAAAATACCAAGGCAGAATTTGCATTGTTTGGCACCAGTTAAACAGGATGCTGAAGTGCAAGTGGCTTGGCTGGAAGGTGATTCCAGCCCCCCAAAAGAAAGGACCAGCACTTCAGATAGTAATTAGATTACAGGAATAAAGTTTTTTTTTAATTATGCAACAGAGTAAAATTGTTTTAGATTATAACTGTCCTAATAGTTCAGGTATTTGATGTGCTTTTTTTGAATGCTGATGTCACTGAATGGATGTGTTTGTGGAACTATGTTATTGTTTTGCTACCAAATCTTACTCCCAAATGCCAATTCCATGCAATTCCCACCTTCAGTAACTCTATCCTTTCGTGAATCTGCTATGGGCAGCCATTATCAAGATAAGAACAATCAACCAACAAACAAACACTAAATCTAAACTTCAGTACATTCCCATGAGGCTGCAGGCAGACCTTTCCCCCCCTCCTCCTCCAGTCTTTCTCTACTGACACCCTTTTGTTAACATTGATTTTTGCCTTGCCAATAGTTCTTCCAAATAACTGTTGGGAAGAAATTGCTATAGTTCAGCTTACCATGTCATGAATGAATTATTCATAAATGTCATTCTGTCTCATAAAAACTTAAGATATTAGTTCAGAGTATCATCATAAATACAACTTTAACATAGACTGCACAGACTTCAACTCCTACACCACAATGCTTTCTTGGTAAGATATGATGATTCAGGATGAAATGACATATGCAAAAGCAGGTTACAAGACTCAGAGATGACTGCTGAATTCAGAATTGCTTAAAACGTGGTTATTTGGTCAACTTTAAAAGGACTTGCCAAGTCTTGTTACCGCATCCCCTTCCAGTCCTCCCCAGAACACTGTGTGCAGCTGCAGGGCACTCATTTTTCCCCATATTTATACCACCAAAGACAAAGAATCAACACACTCATTTCCTACAATATACTCCCTTCTGACTCAAGTTCCATGCGTGTTGGCATGCACTGTAGTGGTGCCTCAGCAGGCTGGAGAGCAGCATTGGCTGTATTGCAAATCATTCACAGATAGGAGATAAAAGAGTAAGTGCAGACTCTAGAGATCCTAGAAAAGTTTCTTTCCCAGCTACAAGATTATCAATCTAAGATGCACCACACACGTACAGTATCTCCATTATTTCATTTCTGATTGCGACAAACTGACTGAGAAAGGACCCTTCCTTCTCACCAAACACATTTGAAACAGCAGATCATTAGAAATAGAAAAACACACACCTAGGGCATATAAGAATGACTGACTGCCTACTCCACAGCACAGAACAAGTTGCTGCGAGAAAACAAAACCTATCTGCAAGCAACAGTACAGTAGCAGACTTGAAAAAGAACAGACTGCCTACCTATTATTCATTTAATGTTATGGCTTTCAGTGGATTTTCCCATGCTCTGTTCAAACACACTGACTTTGGGGGAGTTTTTACCAATATCCCCCCATTACAGTTTAGAGCAGTTGCAGCAACAAATTCTTAGTTTGTCTGATCTTAATCCAGTGGATTACTTACATGTTACCTCAATTTATCCCCTCTTCCGTCTGTCAAAGACTTCCTCGCATTAGCACATGTGCCAGGCTTTCTGGCACATACTGGATTGATCTGTTCTTGCACGAAATTTACAGTTAATACCTGAACAGCAGTTCATTTTAAATAGACTTGAAGACTCTCCCAACTCTAGCAATTTCTTTGCTTAAGCTTTATATGCAGTAATCGCATCTGGTATGAAAAAAAAAAAACATACTAAAATCTCTTTTTCACAACTGCTTCTCTAACATCTTCTGCATTAGCAAACATCTGCTGTGAAAAGGACTTTTTGGAAAGCTTACAAGCAGCAACAAAAGGGATAGGAGTTTGTGACAGGACAGGGACAATACACAGGAACAATTTTCAGAGGAGTTCACTTAACTCCACAAAGCAAAATGAAACTGCAGAATGATGCACTGAGCTGAGTAACATTAGTAGGCATAGTTACACTCTTATCTTTCACCAGATGTGAGGTTGGCCTGCTGACTGGAAGATGTGTGGTAGCTTGGGCTCCTACACCGAGCATATGGTGGAGTTAGATTGGGAGCAGTGAGAGAAACTGTCTCTACGCAGTAACTGTGGTCAATTTTCCCAGATCTGCCTTCTATTGGCTTGCTAACAAAAACAAAATCAAACACCTGTGTACCAGATATAGAGTTGTTCAAGTGCCAGCACTGATCCATCTGCAGAGCACATCATTAGCCAACTTCTTTTCTTTGGGTGAGATGCAAGACAGATTAATCAGAGCAAACCCACAGCACCACTAAGGGAACAATGCATGCTCCCAGCCTACCGCTCTGTTTCTCTCTGTGACTTTTCATGGTACCATAATCATGATGACTCGTGATAAAATATTCATTTCTCTCCTCATCAGGTAATTCTCCAGGCCCTGGGCCAGCATGCTGTGAGCCTCATCCCATCTTCTTTACCAGCCCACCTGCCACTTTACTGACACATCCTTCCAGCATGCCATTCCCTCATGCAGCTTCTCCTCCTGCACTCTACAGGATAACTGAGGTTTTCAACACTATTTAATGCCACAGTTAATGTCATTAATAAAGAACCGAACAGGAAGATTAGAGGGATTTGATTCAATTACCATCTTATTCAAACTAGTTGCTAAAATGATACCTAATTCAGGTTGTTCTGCTCCCGTGTGGGTATGGGCTCCTCTACTTCCACCCATCCTGACAGCTTGCAGAAAGGTCAGACCCTACCTTGGGCTGGAGTAACTCTTCAGTGCCCATGAGGCCCTTGCTTTTCCAGCACATCTCCTCAGGGAATCATAGAATCACCAAGGTTGGAAAAGACCTAAAAGATCACCCAGTCCAACCATTCACCTATTCCCAATAGCTCCCACTAAACCATGTCCCTCAACGCAACATCCAGTCTTTCCTTGAACACCCCCAGGGTCGGTGACTCCACCACCTCCCTGGGCAGTCCATTCCAGGGAGTGCACAGTCTTCTCTTAACATCTGTGTCACGATTTGCTCACAACTTTTGATTATCTTTCCTCACAATTACAGAGGTACATCCTATATATTTTCATTGTTCTTTCAGAAATAAGTAGCTGCAGTGATACATCATTATCATCTAAGTAAAGGTTTGTCCCAGTTTCTCTGACAGAAAAGGAATATTGCTCTCAGCTATTTTTTTTTCCATAAATAAAACTGCAAGCAACAGAGAGAAGTATTGATTAGCTATTACCATCCTTTAATTTGCCAAAACTACGATTGCTTAAAAACTTGGAAGGCTCTTGTTCGTTGCAGGTGTGCGCAAAACAATTTGGGCAAGCAGCAGCAGGCAGAAAAGTGCCACAGAAGACTAGCTGAGAAACACAGATGTGCACCGGCGTAGCATCCAGGCCATCAGCTGCTTTTTAAGCCATGTGTCATTGTGCACGCTCCCTAGGACCACAGCCAGGAAGCTCCTTGCTCAACACACTGTTCTACTGCTGCTATATCCATCCCTAAGTTCTATATCTACTAATCCCATAATGAAACAGCCTCACACACAACTCACAGAAACACAGTATAAGTTATCTGTAGGAACTTCACTAAGGGAAAAGCTACTATCACCATCCTAGCAGGAAAGCATAAGAGAAAGGGTGAACAATTTCTGTCACTCCTCTTATCCAGCTTCAAATGCTCGTTGCCTCTCTGAATGCCAACCCAAGGCCGCAGTGCATGCTGAGAATCCACTTCCACCTCACCCAAAGCTCAGCAACACACACACTCAAGATGCTTTGGCTTCTGTATCCAAAGCACACCATCCAAACCAAGGCACGTACGTACAGAACTCCCCACACGTCAGAAAATAAGAAATACAAAGTTAAGTTTGCAGAGAACAAGAAGTGGAGATTCTCTAGGGAGGAAGTTGCTTGCTCAACCCTTTATTCAGTTCTAAGATTACAGTTCAGTTTATCCTCTGTCGCTCACTCCTAACCTTTAGACAAAGATCTAGAGTAACAGAGCTATCAGGCTGGGATTACTTTTATATTTATCCTTGGATAACAGGCGTTGTTCTTTTGACCAGTTTATGAATAAATGGCTGGCAATTTTCTTATCTACACACTCCTGTTCACAGTTATTCAGTTATTCTAGCTATAAGTAAATACTAACAACTCCTATATGGAGAAGAGTGCTATTACAGAAATGAGATGCTTTCATCTCCGTCAGTAGTGATGAATCTTGAGGGTGAAGACCACCTCAGATAAATGTGAAAGGCAGAACGAACCAAGTACCTGCAGCCTTATATTTTCGTGATACAGCACGGTGAAGTCAGCAGAACTTCTCTTTCAGTGCATTTGGGACCAAGCCTAAATCCTGCCCCATTCTCATCCCATAGTACTCAGACCACCTCTGCTACAGAAAGACAAGGCACAGCCTGCAGACACAACACAGAGCTGTCAACGCAGAGATGCAACTTAGTCACAGCAGTTTCCTTGGACTAAGCTACATTACAAAACTACTGCTGAAATGGGCAGTCCTCGCTGTGTCCCCTGTGTCTGTAATCCCCATCACTTCTCCTGGGTCAGGGTACACATACTTAACCTTCATAGAGTACTGACTTGGCAGCAAACCAACCCAGAAAAGCACTTTGTTATCATTATTGTTCAAAACATTCGTTTGCCGAAGCAGAGCAGCAAATAAATACGATTCACAGTGCCGCCACAGCCACTAACAGACAGGACACAGACAGCTTCAGCTTACTATGGAATTCTCCTCAGACTTGCAGAATTGTGCTCTGGCACATCAGACACATGTGGGATGGAACAGTTCAGGGGGAAAGAGGCAGAGAGAGAAGGAATCCTCTGCCAGAAGCATCCATCCTTGCTGCCTTCCCCAGTACTGATGCTGGAGTGAGCCATTGACCCAGCACCTGCTCTGGCTATAGAGCAGCCATCAGGATCATTTCCTTCTACACAACTGTTTGGATGATGCTCTGAAAAAGGCTTTCAATGACTCACTTTATTGAATTGGTAGATGAGCAAATGCAGAAAGGCCTGTTTTTTGAGACTGCAAATGGCATTTTGTTAAAAACTGGACTTACTTGATAATAAATCCATTTGCAAGCAAAGGAATCACAAAACCACAGAAAAAATGACAGTAAGGAGACCAGGAATAGGAAATTGTCTCCTAAATAAAGCAGGTTCCTCGACCTCCACCAAAAAAAACAAACAAAAAAAAGATTTTGAATGATCCAGGGTTTAAAGGTTATAGTACTGACACAAAGACAAAGCAGATTTATCCAATTCAATGTAGTATGCAGTAAATTGAAGTTAGTATTCCTGCAATACTTATTGATTGTTGCTTTATTGTTACCATGCTCTTAAGCATATTTTTACTCTTCCCGGGATAAAGAACAGAGCACTTGGATTAACTTCAGATCTCCTACTTAAATTCTTACTCCAGACTGAGCACTCTTGGAAAGCAACATGCAATCAAGTCTGTATGTGCATTTCTGCAGGATATTCCCAGGCAGGAACCAATTTCCACATTATCTTTCCCATCACAGAGATGCTGATGATGCTGATCAGAGAAACAATGCAGGAAGATTAACAGAAACATTCAACTTAAACGTAAAATAAAAGCAGGTAGGATTAAAGCAAGGGTTTTGCCTGGCTTCTACACTAAGTTCTGCAAATTGTATAGAATAAAATACCACTTTTTTTTTTTTTTACCATCTTACTATTAAATGCTTTTCAACAATGTGCATTAATTTCTTCTGAAGTAAGAATGGGATAATTGCACGCAGACTTTAATATTAATTGCCGTGTAAGTTGTTTTAAAAAGGTTTGCTATCTCACAACTCCCACATAGGAAAAGCAAGGCACAGCTACCTTGGTGGCCAAGGTAACACTGCAGTAAAAGAAGCCTTAAATCAATGGGACAGCAGTAAGCCTTTATTTAAGGAGCGTTGCTCATTGCAGGTGATCTGAACACAATGAACTAACACTGCTACCTGCAACTGAAGGAGCTTTTAAAACCTGTGGGGCAGCACTCAAGTCAATGCACCAACCTTTTTGATTTCTTCAGCAACCTATGTCTGGATAATTCTTTCTAAATTCTAGAAGACAGACAAAATAAAGAACTACAGAGGAAAAAAAAAAAAAAATAAAATCAATTCCCAAGTTCTACTCCATAGGCAATAAGAAGTTGGAAACAATAATTCTAGAACAGAATTCACACGATCTCAAAATATTACTTTCCAAGATACGTTTGACCACTCGAGAGCATATAAAAGTTCCTAGGATTTCTCTTGGAAGGAATCAGGATACACATTAATTTATCTTAATGTTATCATTTTCTTACTCACTGTTAACTTGATTATCTTAGCAATGTTTCTCAAAAGTATTTCACTGAATAGCATAACGTAATTGGAATCCACCAGAATGAATGGACAACCATCCATGCATGAGAGGAGCATAATACATTGGCTTTTCTCCTAAGAAACAGTTTCCTAATGGAAACAAAGGTATTTTCATTAACAAGAGATATACTTCTAAAGACAGGCACAACAGGTCAAAAGTGAAGTGGAGATCATTATGCCATGCCAAATTTCTAAGTGGTACATTCGTATTTTCAGCTGTTCTCACATTTGGGGTTACAGAATCCACTAATATGCACTTAAAGAGCAGCATTTTCCAGGCATGCTGGTTGCACCCCCATGGCCTGTTCTGCAAGCTCTCCTCCATCTCCAGCCCCTCTGTGCAGAATACAAATGGACAAATGTCATTTGACTCAGTGGACAAATGACTGCTCCCAAGCATTTGATCAGGTAGGAAGATGCCTGTAGAGCCAACTTGCTGACCCTGATCTACAGTCAACAGTCCAGTGAATTTTTAATTGCAGACTCAGCTAAAGCCGTCAGCTGGGTTACAAACCTACAGGACAGCTCTCCAGGCATTCAGCACACCAGAAGGCTTTTGGCATGAGTAGTGCAGTATGTGTAATAAAAGAAACAACAACACAAAAACCCAAGACTCCTCTCCTCAACAACAACAACAAAAGAGAAGAAAGGCCTGCTGCCATACAGGGCAAAGAGACAAAACAACTCCTTAGCAGCTAAGGAAGGGACAGACCTGGCACTGGAAAACAGAAGAGCTTAGCCTGACCTAGGGATGGTGAATTGCAACTCGGAAAGGACAAAATAATGAAAATGCAAGCAGCTGCTCCATGTTCAGCTACAACCTTTCACCTGGGTCCTCGCTGCCCAGGCTCCCTTTTGCTCTGCCACATCTGCCATATCCAGGGCCATTTCCTGCTGTGGGCACTGGTGAGCAACACTCAACATTGTATTTCCAGCACTGCCTGGGAGCTATTGAAAATACTACAGTAGAGATTCAGTTAAACTTCCCTGAACCCATCTCTCCTCCTCTCGCCACCCTAATATGGACGATTTGCCTGTTAATCTGCTGGCAGGTTTGGCTGGCAACACAAGAAAGGTGCCTCATGGAGAAGCACCTTCTGATGCATCACTCCAGAGAGCAATTCAATTATTTATTATATTGCAAAGATCTCACTTTCTGCTACAACACTTTACTACTTATTGTTAAAAAGAAACTATATCCTTAGCAGTGCCCACTATCACTGAATATAATGCTCTTAAGCTGTCACCTTAATGCTCGGTATTTATTTGAACTGGATTACACTGCACAGTCCTATTTAAATGGAACACACTCAATAAGATTGCAAAGTAAGTGCATGCCAATGCAGTGCTCTGAAATGTGTTTCCATTTTATCTGATTGCATATTTTAGCATTCTCTAGGACCCTCTCCTCATCAATACACCTCTCATTATATGATAATATGTCAGGAAAAACATATTAGTTGTGAGAAAACACCTCTAGACTTTCCTTTCAAATTATCTCTCCATCAAACTACTGGCCTCTAACTTTCAATCACGATGAATAATGTGTAAAAAAAATTCTAAGTTCTTTTCTCCCTCTTGTAGAAAACTGTTTTCTGATTTATACCTACTGTCACATTTATCTATCAATTTTCTGTACATCAGTAACTGCTGTTGGGAAAAAAAAAGGCTCCTCATCAACAAAGAGTGACAATAATTAAATATCTATCAGTGCTACTTAGAAAGTAACAAAGAATTTGAAGGTTTTCCTGTACCAAGTAATGCTGAAGGTTTGTTAAAATTAATTTTAGCTCCTTTTGCTTTTAAAAATTTTTATAAAGTTACTAGAACTTGTATTCTATTTCCAGAAGAAAACGGAACATTTTTAGAGTGCTGAACACTTTTTAAGCAGTGATCTCTATCAAAAAGTCCATCTTTTCCAAACCTGATTTAAAATACATTTTAATATATCGGTTCAAATTTTTGAGCAAAATAAAAGCATGGAAAGAAAATCCAGCAGTTAAACACTGTATTAAAATATGAGAGGATATTACTAAGCTGGAGAGAAAAGTGGCCCGAGAGGGAGTGTAAAAAGTTAATTTCAAAATGGAACATTAAGTATGATGGGGAGAGTCTCTATAATAATTGAATAAAACAATCATTAAGAACCTAATTTCTTGTGTAGTAAGTCTTCAAATTTTTAACTAAATGAAGAAACAACATTAAGCTAAATTGGGAGAGAAATGACGTTGCATTATTAAACTTATTAAAAGATAAACTCATAAATTAATGGGAATTCAAAAGCTAGTAGTCTCACAAATGCATCCTCACCCACAAAGCAAGCAAGTGCAATCTGCAGGTGAAACAGCACTCAGCAAAGAAAGCAGCCCTGCATGAGCTGCAGGCAGCAGCCTCTTGCTGGCAGCAGGCTGTGGCCGTGCCCTCAGCATTTCATTTCAAGCAGGCTCTAGGCATCCCAGGTGGTGTGGGGCTGGCTCACACAGACACCAAAGAGCCCTGGGCTGCCTGCACACCGCAAACACAAAAAATGTGCTGAAATAATTGGTTTTCCAGAACTTTTCAGCCTGACAAGGAGGCTACAGCCCAGCCTGGCTGCTGTGAGATATCTCATGTTTGAGAATCCAGAAGCAAATTGGGTAAAACGGGGTGGGACTGGGAACTGGCAACAACATCTAATAACTGGCAAGGCCTTCAAGGAAAGACTACTGCTTAGCCTAATTTTAGGCTGGGAAACGCTCATGCTCCAGTATTGCATATTGAGTCAGTTATAAATAATTCAAAGGCACTTGCTGTGAGAGATAGAGTACGCAGCCACTGGTAGCACTTTTCAGAAAACAAGAAATTGTGATACTGATAAGCTGAGTACAACTTAATTCACCAAAATCCCTTGTGCTGAGAACCTTGGTGCTAGCAGTTGCTGGTTTACTGTAATCAACAGTGCCTCTACACGACTGAATTCGGCACTTTGACCTTACAGTTGACTTCGCTGTGGTGAACGTGTTCATGAATTAGGCTCATGCTGCTGCACACTGCCTGTGCTGTCCCCAGCCTCATGGCAATGAAGGACACAAAGCCAGGTGTGCAGTGAATTCTGCCACTTTTCTAGTTGTTTCTCATCAACCTGCAAATCCAATTTGCGATAATGAGAAGAAAAACAGCCCGCAATAGGTCAAAAGCAACATCTGACTAGTAACATACCCTCCCAGTGCCCAGATCCTGCCTTAAGCAGGTGTAACCACTCCTAGGGGGTCTGATGCACTGAACCAAAACCATTTCCATCCAATGAAATAGATGATAAAAAACACACCCAAACCAGAGAAACTTCTCCCTGATCTCTATTCAAGTCAGCAACACAAGCATGAATTGACCCTAAGGCTACCAGTGAGCACCCTGAAACTTTACTATCAGCCTATCTGAAAGCACACAGAGTGTTAGACTGTTGAAAAAGACACCAATCGCATACATAAACCAAATTATATGTAAGCCAAAAGCACAGAATCTGAGATTAGACTTAATTGTATCTAAAACCCTTTTTGCCAGGCACAAGATTGCCTTAGACGATACAAGAGGCACCTGGTAGTGCAAGGAACTTGGCTTGTGATTTCCAAGGCCAAGAAGTTGTATTTCATCTGGTGCTCTCACCAGGAGCAAATGCGACTACTGCTACTCACAGGTAGTAGATAGAGTCTTTTTCCAAGGAGGTTTGGGATACCAGTGAATAATAGAGCTATTTCAATTTAAAGTTCCAGCTGGAAGAAGTGCCTGACAGTATGAAAATTTTACCCTCCCATCATATTCCCAAGAGGGGAGCAACATTAATGCTTCTAACTGCAAGTTCTGCCACCAACAGCTCGTTCTCCCACATGCCTTCAGAAAGCCATGCATCGTACTGCTTTTAACTAGGAGTTTATACTGCATCCATTTCTAATGGTTCCTTGAGAAAACAACAGATTACAACACCGGCAGCTTCTGATGCTTATAGCTACAATTAATTCACTGTGTGCATCGAAAACGCGTATCAGGCAATGAATGGTGGCACTCCCAAGAGCCAGAAGCGAGCAGCTCCAGTGCTCAGGTAAATGAAGAAAGGCTAAGAAATCAGTGTGACTAAAGGACAAGTGAAATGTCCTTTTTCCAAGCTTCTAGTAACTGAAATACTGAACAGGGTAGAAATACCAGCCTTCTGCCAGACGGCTATTCTCAGAAGAATTTAAGCATTTCCCCACGTACGATCTTCACCAATAAAAAGAAAAATGAAGTAGCGATTCTATTCCCGATTATGATATGCACCAGTGATTCCTGAAACAGCAGGCAAAGCAGATGTTGAGCTAACTTCATGCAACGCCATGCGACAGCCACCTTGATTGCCCTTTTTCAACCATTTAATTCAGTAACTGGGGGAAGCAGTGACACCAATACATCTGCAAGTTCCATGTGTTCCCATAAATCAAGCATTTATATATCTTTTTTTTTCCCAGGAAAAACATAAACCCTATTTGGAATGTACGTTATGGAATATTGCAGTACCAGAAGTGCCAGCAGGTGTAATGTAATGTGGCCCTGACAGCTCCAGAGCAGACAAACTGCCTGATAAAGCCAAGCATTTGCGCACAACTGTGGATTCACATCGTTGTGGGGAAATACAGCCCTATCAAGTTATCACCTAGGAAGATTCATGACAGTCACCCAAGAGAAAATTCATCAACGACAATAAGCTGTCAGCAGTTCTGTCCATCTGCACATCTGCATATGGGCAACCCCCCCTTCCTTATGTCCAATACCCATTAGAGGTAACAAAAAATTGCTACTAACGTATGTATTTTTTCAGCAGTGTGTTCATAGGGGATACTTCAAAGAGTTATGTTAATTTATTTTCAATCCTAAACCTGTGCAAGTCATGGTACGCAAGACACAGCACTCGTACAGAAGACAAAGGGTAAGAAAGGCTTCAATGGATGACTGCAAAATAAAAAGTCTATTTCAAATATATCAAAATATATATATATATATTAAGTATATATGTATATATATTAAGTATATATATATATATCAGTAATATGATATTAAGAACAAAAGATATCAGTCTTACAAAGCCACTAGTCTCACTTTCCACAGCTCAAAATAAGGAACAAGATTTTCAGGCCAAGATTTTCTCTCTTTTTAAAAAGCCCTTCCATCTTCCTCTCATTCTGTCCAAGGCATTTCTCACCCTGAGGAAAAAAATACCTGTGCTTTTTAACCAGGCAGAAATAAATGTATTGTGTAATATTGCTGTTGAAGTTCAAGAGTAGGGGAATCCACTTTGTCACAATCACTTTCAATGAACAAACCAGTTTATGATAAGTTTCATAAAAACTGCTTAATTCAACATTTATGAAAGTACTGAAGATAGATGAAAGGTGTAGGAATTCAAATCTTGCCAATCAATCATTCTGTAGAAAATGAGCACCCAGAATGATAGGAATGAAGATAGGCTTTTCATGTGCATATGGTCCACTAGATAGAATGATTGAATGTTCTTGCATTTTTAATCAAAATGTTCGTACCATTTCACTATCACATTGAAATTATTTTCTTCCATTACCACTGAATATTAGTCTTTTTTTTTTTTCCCCCTTTTTTGGGGGATTAAGTTGCTCGCAACATTTTCAATGAGAAAAGGAAACATTCTTTTTGAAAAGCTGCTTGATAAAAGATTCTCTCTGAAAAAGTTATATATATATATATATATATATATATATATTTAAAAATCTTTTCAAAATGAAAGATCAGAGGCCCAGCTTTCAACCAATATAACAAAAGAGAACAAAACTGCATTGTGCCATATCTCACAACTTGAATCTCAAAGTATGCATCCTAGCAAAATTTTAGGGCAGAGACAGTCTGTTAGAAATGAATTTTTACAGATTCCCATACAAGAAATCTTTGCCAGAAATTACGCTCCTAAGTGTAACCGTGCTACAAAGACTACTGATAACAACCTGAGTGGCTGGGTGCAACAGTGCTACATTACAGGGCAGATAACACCTTCTTCCTTCTATTTATCAGACTGTTTGAGAGCTAAGAGCCCAGCTGGTAACGGGGCTGGGAACCTAGCTCAGGCAGCTCCTTGGTCAATGCTCCAACCCGAGCACAACCACGAGGAAAGCCTTATTTATTGGCTCCAAATCATTTGCAAACTATGTTTTTCCTGTATCTTCTCTATAAAAAGAGCTCTAGGCAGCTTAGCTTTGCACAGAAAGTAGGTGATAGATAGGGTGAAGGAGTATTGCCACTCCTTTTGTGTTTTTTAGAGACTACAGGAAGCAGGCTCCACTTTCCAAAAGATAAGGAAGAGAACCAAGTGTGAACTGATTTTAATATTAACCTATTTCCCCTTTACTGAAATCATGAAAGTTGCAGTTTGATACTTAAGTGATAACATATGGTGCAATAGACTATTATCAGCTTGATGAGTTATTGCTAGTAACCAGGATTACTGAACCATTTTCAGTGAGTTGAACAAGCTGGAACCAAATGCAAACTCGTTGTAATTTCACATGTGGGAACATTTATCACGGTGAAGTTTTGATTGATTTTTGCCAGTTAATACCACATAAGTGCCAATGTTATCTTTCTAGGCTTGGAATATCTAGTTGAAGAGGGAATGATTTCCTTAACATTTTGATTTTCCCATTCGGCTGATAAGACAAGCTCATAATTTGTAAATAGTATGAGACAAAAGCATAGATACAGTGAAATACAATTCATCCCACACAAGCCGAGTGTGTACCACTTCAAATAACATGCACTGGATTCTTATGTACTTACTCCTGCATAAATTCACAGAAAGGCTTAGGCTGGAAAGAACCTTAAACATCATGTAAGCTCCAGTGCCCCTGCAGTGGGGGCAGGGTTGCCAGCCATTAGATGCCCAAAACACCTCCAATACTGATACCCATTGTCTGATTTTTCATTTGGTGCCGCTCCTGTTGTGACTGAGATCAGATCAATACAGTTCATCTCACAACCTTCGAGTCTTTGACTGCACAGTATTCACACTAGGATGTCCTACAAGATACACTTAACTGCAAATAATTACAAAATCTCTTTGCCCTTGTTAACTCCAGCCTGAGCTTCCATTGCACAAAAAAGGTGCATACTGATGAGAATAGGAGAACGCTCTCAATTTGGAGACTTTTTTGAACATTCTGAAATCCTTTTCCAAACTAAAAAAAATGTAGTGGCTGCCTATTCATGCCATCAGTTGTAGCCTTTCCATTGATTTCAGGTCTTGCCAAGACAGGTGAGAGTTCATCACTCTGGAGTCAGCCCTTCCTCCACTGAATTGATGCTACAAAGATGCATGAACCACAGATCAAGTAAAGCCTCCTTTGCATTACTCTGTGTGTTGCGTTGCATTCCCTAAGACCTCCTGAATTCTGTGTTCTGGTTTGCAACATCCATAATGCTTACAACTTCTTCACCATAGATAGATCATCAGATGGACTGATAGTAGACTGATCCTGGGTTTTAGGCTTCTGCCTGACTGTGAATACAGATAGAAAAGAGGAATCCTAGACATTGACTTTCATAAAAATTGTAGGAATTTAAGTTTCTGAGAGCTCTACCTCCTGCAGCATCTGGCAGGGGTTAAAAGCAGAGCACCCATTTGGCACAGTCCTGCACAAACCTGTCTCCTTAGAAAACAGCACGAAAACCTCCAAACACTGACTTGCTTTGTCTGCCACAGCAGAGAAACTGCAAACAAAACACAAGGATAGAGCAGCTCTCTGTGATGCCTGGCAGAGGAACAGAGCCCACCAGGAGCTGGGATGGGCTTCAGGTCACCTCTCCCCCAGCAGTGACACAATGCACCAAAAGGCAGCCCCACACAGCTGTGCTCCTGCTTTAAGCAAGGGACCACCCATCCTCCCCACATCCAAAAACATTGCTCAGTGACTCTCTGCTTCTGCAACTTGCCACAGCATCTGGAAATCGTTGCTATTTTATAGAGGTAGAAAATACAGCCAATAAAATAAATCCAGTCCGATTATTTTGAAAAGGACAAAGGCAGCAGAGGTGACAGAGGTGTAATTGTTAGCCAACCTTACAGCACTTTCCAGTAGAGCTATTTAAACAGCTGATTCCATTGATAAGAAAAATAATGAAGTTATTATGAAACTGTTCTATCTAGCAGCCAAAAGCCCAGTGAATCATTTATGACCATATACCTACGTCTCCTGCCTTTTCTGTTCTTTTTCTTCCCATCACAAACTGAAGGTAGTGATTCTTAGAAAAATAAAGTGTTGTTTTTATTTCTTGAATCAACCCAAAGGGAATAAAATATTGAGATGAGCAGAAATACAAAATAAATGTTTGCAGTTCTGTAATTCTCCAAAATGTCAAAGCAAAACATAAAAACGTATGCTCCGTAAGTTTTCAGCTGAACTTGGCATGACAGTCTATCTATTATTTAAAAGATGTTGAAACTCAATTCATGAATTATTAAATTCTTGTTACATTTAGTTTCCAAGGGAAAAAAAAAAAAATTCATTCACTAAAGAAAATTCAACTTGCTGTACAGTACTTTCCTAAAGAAGAAAACATGGAAATTTCTAAAAACTTATTAAAAAATGTAAGAAATTACTACCCCCAATTCTACAGCTTATGTAACCACCTCATTAAAAGGATGTGCTGCTTATCCAACAGCCATCAGCAACACTTCAGCGTTCCCACATCCGCTGCACAAACGTTCTGCATGTGAAGTAACCTGCCATGTAAGAGCGGGGTTAGCAATAGCTCCTCATACAGAATTACCTCCTGACTCATCCAGCACCCACGGGGTCCTGCAGCCTGCTTCTTTTCCTTCCCCTGCAAATACAGAACTACATACATCAGCCTTCACTCACAGCAAACTTTATCATTGCTTGCTTCAGCCAATAGCATCTCTGCTTCAGACTTCTGAAACTTCATTTTTAGCCTTGCTAACACAGGATCAGTTATGCTCTAGAACCAGTATTTAGCAACCACAGGGATTCAAAACGAACAGCTAACTGAGCTGATTTAATGAGAGAGACAAAACAAACTCAATGACTCTGCTTCTAAAATCTAATAAAGTTATTTTAATGTACTCTGGAGGTTAGCTATTCAATTGGCTTCTCAAATCTATGCCAATATTCCTAGAAAGCTCTGTACACCAAGCTGACAGGTGCAGTGGTTACTCTGTATGACAAGGATTTCAAATGCAGCTACTTGAGCATATGATCCCACTGATGGAAGACATAATAAAAGCTTATTATTATGAAGCTGCCATAACTGTCAACCAAAATTACAATAACTAGCTGATTATCTTACACAGATAAATATCCAAAAACACCCACTGGGGCACGTTTCCTAGAAAGAAAAAACAAATACAAAAACCACCACAGGGTGTTTGGTACATTTTTCAAATAAATTGTCTAACTTTCCAGTATTTCAAAGCCAAAAGAACTGTTGCCATTCAACAACAAACCCTATATAAAAACAGAGTTAAATACAAACCTTTTGAAACGTTTTTCCTTCAGCCAAAAATTAATTTTCATCAGAGCTTATTTTGACATGTTATCATCGTAAGTGTAAGATACAGAAGCATTGCAATTATTTTCCTGGAGCGTTTTAATCACTTGAACACTATTGGTCTGCTGGCATTCCTTTTGCATCCAGCTCCTAAATGTTCCCCACTTCCATATCCAGGCTGGATGTCATGCAGCACACCTCTCCCACCCCTAGGATGCACAGTCAGAACGGGTCCAAAGAGCTTTGGCTTTTCCACTGATGGGGCTGCCTATCAACAATGCTCCTGAACAAAAACCATTCACCCAACACCACTAGGCACTCACCCTGACTGAGAGCAGAACAAAAGGACTGACATCATTGCAGAGGGGTCAAGGATCTCACAAACATGAGAGCAGCAGAGAGCTGACTTACCAGATTCTCATTCAAGCCGTGAAGCTTATGGCCTGTGTTCTCCTCATTAACATCAGCACTAGCATTAACATCAGACTCTCTAGCTCCTGAAGCAAAATCTTTTGCCCTTCTTTTAAATGCAATCAAAGGATGAGCAACGGGTCCTGTTTCCCAGATTACATCACCGACTGACAAGGAAAGAGCTTCCTGTTCAACTGTTATTCCTTTCATTGTGTGATACACTGTATCGGTCTCAAAGAAAAATGATTTAGTCTTCTATGTAAATAGTTACTGACTGGAATGTATTTTATCCTGCATTGTCATTTGCCTTTAATAGCATTTTTAATATTCTTGCTGCAGTCAAACCCTATAAAATTTTGTTTTTGCTCTGAGGTCTTTGCAAAGATTCATGGTACAGCCCAATCTTTCAGCTTGGAAGCATACTGAAAAAGAAATAAAGATGCCTGTTGAATATCAAGCACATCTGTTTTTCTTTAGATATTCTGCTTTATAGGTCCAAACCTACAAATATGGGACACAGTCAAAGCAGAAGGAATAAAGCACCTCCAGGCTGGGCTGGGCAATGCTGCATGATGGAGACCGTGTCACTCCAGTCTTTACAAGGGCAAGGAGGAGGAGGCCAATCACTCACCTCCATCCCTAAGAAGGTGATGGAACAGGTTATTCTGGATGCCACCTCCAAGAAAGCAGAATAAAAGGTTATCAGGAGTAGTCAATATGGATTCACAAAGGGGAAATCATGCTTGACCAAACTGAGAGCCTGTGATGTCATGACCAGCTGGGTAGGGGAGGGAAGAGCATCTCCTGTACATGGAGAACCTGAGAGAGTGGGGACTGTTCAGCCTATAGAAAACTGAGTGGGGGGACCTCAGTGTTTGTACATACCTGGTGGGCAGGAGTCAAATGGATGGGGCCAGGCTCTCTTCAGCAGTGCCCAACAAGAGAAAAGAGAAAATGCGCACAAACAGGAAGATACAAAGCTCCGTACAAAGATGAGGAAAAAATTCTTTGCCTTGAGGAAGGCACAGCACTGGAACAAACTACCCAGAGAGGTTGCAGAGCCTACATTTTGCAGAGCTATTCCAAAGCCCATCAGGATGCTTTCCTGTGGAGCATGCTTTAGCAGAGGGTTGGACTAGATGATCTCCAGAGGTCCTTCCCATCCCCTACGAGTCTGTGAATATTGTCTTGCAAACATACTACAAAACTTCCCTACCAACCATTACTATTTCAGTGTTTAATACAGAAAACCAACTTTTTAAAATTAACATAGTAGAGAGAGAAGCAGCAATAACATTCTCTCCACGCTGTTAAAGATACAAAGTCAAGCACTCCAACATTAGAAATGCCAGAATTGAGATTGACTGTGCAACCTTAATTCGCCCCCATGTGCTTGTGCATAATTATATCGCCTCTAATTATATAAACACAAACTTCAATTAGAAGATCCTGCCTTGTTCAGCAGTACTGGATGAATGAGGAGTGAAGAGCATGCCTATAGGACAACCTTATGTCACAGGAGTGGGAAATCCTTTAAATTGACAACTGGAGTTTGAGGGAAGCAAAAATTTGGTCTCGTCTTCATGGAAATCAACAGAACCATTCCACTTCATGCTATGAACAAAAAGGAACAGTCACCAAACAGGACACAACTGGTGTATAATGCTGGATGGAGAAAGTTTATGGAAATTCTTCCATCTAAAGAAGAACTGCTACTTTTCTGCCCAATCCTGGCCAAGTTCTCCCACATTCACTCCGCTTTTCCTTTCATCTCATACTTTGTTATGTGGGCAATACACATTAAGCCAACTGAAATGAAATCCATGCTGGTATAAACCTGAAGAAACTGAGAAGCTCTGCCCTTACCTTCCTTCAGCACCAAAAAGGGCTACAAATTCAGAGTAATTTGTCCCATCACTCCCCCCCAGCTCTTACAGGAGCCACAAATCCCTGGTTACTTTTGATTTACAATAGAAGCAAGGTCATCCTTATAATGAAAAAAAACAAGGTCTATATTTTCAGATACTGAGATACAATTTATCACAGAGATCAATGACACTTTTATTCTCTATAGAGATGAACTATCCATTTTGCAGTAAAATTATCAAAGCATTTTTCTCCTTTTTTCCTTGTTTTTGCTGTTGTTTTTCTAAAGCCTGTTGCAGGAACTGCACCATTTGAAAACCAACTCATAAAAGAGCTGAAGAACTTCTTAGCATTAACATCCAGTCCTCCCAGCTCTAAAACACAGCTTACTTTTCTTCTACTGGTGGGCAAAAGAAAAGGGAATAGTGAAATGAGTGAAACAGGACCTGTTTGGGATGGTAGAAGGTGATACCAATGGCACCCTCTGAGTCAAGAGATGCTGAGTGAAGCTAAGCTCCTTCAATCAAATTTGTCCCTTCCCAGCCCTCAGGCCTTTCACCAAAGCAGTCACCTCTAGAGTCTGCACCAGACAGAAGAAGCCACAATGAATTATCCACGTGGTTTCCCAACGTTACCTTTTTTCTCTGATAGGACACACTAAAAAAGCCTTACACGAAACACTCCACTTGAGCCCAGCCAAACATGTTTTGTATCTTGAGCTCAGCAGCACTTCTGAGCATCCAAAATCCAGTTCAGATCTTTGTACGTACAAAACTGGCTACCTGTCCAGTGCCTTTGAGTTGATTTAGAACTGTTCAGTTGCCCACTTGTTTTGGAGGAACAAATACACTATGTAGATGCATCTTGTAAGACACACACAACCACAAGGCCATCACAGACACACTTACTGCAGTTGACTTGCCAGTGGTAACCAGGGTTCAGCCTTTGCTACAGTGGCGTCCTCTAACATCTCATGGAGAAAAAACACTTACCCACAAGCACAGCCACCACATTATCAACACCACTGACACAGTTACAACCACATGAAAAGAAAATTTCTTAGCCATCTTTTCAAACAGTGTGAACTACGCTATGAAGGATGCGATGAACAGGTAATCACTTGGTGGCACACACCATACCTGCACCAGGGAGCTGTATCAGCAGAAACTACAGAAGAAACAGCCTAAATCTTCTGAAAGGCAATAACGTGCATTCCCACGCTGTTTGAGTTACGGTCTTTGACTTCTATTCCCACTGCATCCCATAGAAAGATCAGCCTATTAAGGGGATTTCATTTTTTAAAGAAAAATTAAATTAAAAAATCATCTGAATTTCCCTGAAGATATACACTCTCCCTAAGCTGCTATCATTACTTTCAGAAAAGGACAGGCTAGGATTTTTTGTTTCTTTCTTTGATTTTTTTTTTCTTTTTTTTGGTGGAATTTTTCTTGTGTTTCTCTTCCTTTCATACAGATTTACAATGCACATTCAATATTTTCAGCCTTTAGCATTTGAATACTAGCACTTCCAAAATAATTTTCTGTTCAGTTATTTAAGACTGGGGAATGCACCTACATTTATACCATTCTCTGCTACTTCTGCTTACATTTCTTGTCAAATTGTTATGGACAGACCCACGTTTGCATCTTCATAGGGATCTCCTAACTTCGATGGTTTCCAGATAAAAGTTGAGAGATTAAAGGGAACTTTTTATTCCCTGTACCGTCATGCTAATTAGCCACATACCTGATATACACATTTATCAAGCACAACAATCTGGGAGAAAAAAAAATGACTTCCTTCTTCATATTTTTTCATTGTAATTACAATTCATTCATATTTCTCCAGGCCTCTGTATCAATGACTAATGTAAACACTGTGGATGCACTTACTTTTGCATGGCCTTTTATGGAGAACAGATGCTAGAGGACAACAATTTGGATGTCTTAGAAGATCTTTAACTTTCCTAAGTCACTTTGTAGTACATCATCATGGAAAATCTCTATAAAATGATGAACAGCAAAAACTGTTTTTCTTTTGGCACATATTAAAAATAAGCTCCTCTAATAAAAAACGTTTGGGGCCCTGATTCAGCTCTTTGTGCTCTGTGTTCATTTGTAACTACATGAGGAGAGAAAATGAGTGCAAAGCACCATTAAAACCACCTGCTTGTTGTATTTCACAATCACTTTACAATCAGCTACAAGGTATTAAATTATTGCGGAAGTGCATGACAACGGAGAAGCAAAGAAATTGAGATACAATGAAATCGTATGCTTGATCCAGCTGTGTCCTGAACACCATCATTTCTGTTCCATAAGCACATTTGTAGGAGTGAACTACTCAGCTTTTAGGAATGAAAAAATACCAGTGGATATTCTCTGTCATCATAGATCATCAGAAACATTTCTGGACAGTTGCTGCTCTTGGCTGAAGTATTGCCCAGTATGGAAGCACCAATCTCCCCAGAACATTCTGTGTGCCTGTGAAAGAAATACTGGAGCTGCTCTCCTGCCACCAGTAAAATACTTGCAACTTTTGATTTCATGACTTCAGATAACCCCAAACCCAAAGCATCAGCCAGTTATCCTTCCAAAAGCAGACAGAAATCTGACTTACGTTGCAAGATGAAGTTGCCTTACACTGAAGAAAGCACCTTGGCTTCTGCAGATTGGGAATGGACTAATGGAATCAATTCTAAAGCTGTAATGCACCAACACAACAAAAGCAGCAACCATCCAGCCCAGAGCCACACTGACCATCTCCTCCCTGGGGCTTTGCATGTTTGTCCTTCCCTGCCCTGGGCCAGGCAGTCATAAAGCTAGCAGGGAGCAGATTACCCTCAGCCGTTGGATTCTGCAGTTCTAAGCAACAGCTCTGCAGTGATTTAACGGCAAATGAAAAAGCAAGGTCTCTTTGCTAAGTGTAAACTTTATCATCTGCCTACCTAACAAGCTGTTAACAAATTCACATCAGAATGAATTAATACAGGACAGATATTATTGCACAGGCTAGCAGAAAAAGTGTGTGGGTTTTTTTTCTTCCAAACAAGTAATGTTTCCTTTTGTCTGTTCGACTTCACCAAATTTCCTAATGCCTACATATTTCATGGGTAGTCATCCGCAAGAGGGTCAGCCTCTGAGATAAGACAAGATCTGCTTGTCAGGCACATACCAGAGTAAAGCACCTCGGTGTTTCAGTATTCAGAAGCAAGCATTAAATTTATCAGAGGTAGCAGCAGATGGGAGATGATCATAGGAAGTATACTTTCTAATTCACAAAACATATGTGCTGATGCAGTGCAGCATCAACTTACAAAAAATCCTGTACACAGGAAACTAATTTACGTTCATACATCTCACTTTTTGGATAGATTTTTAAATGGAATATGGTAAAATGGGTACATTAAAGTACACTGGATGAAACAGAAGGCAGTATCATGTCCACGTACAATTAAAGTTTGCTTTTAGATAGAACCAAGACCAAAGCTGAAAGCAAAAGCATGAAAACTGAGTTCAAAAAGCTACCGGAAGAAGAAGAAGAAAAAAAAAGACCCACAAAGAGATAAACCCGAGAAGAAATGAGCATGAGCTGTTTGCAGTTTTAGAAAACATAACACAAGCAGGCAGATGGCATTTCACAACTCCTTTAATTCAATGTCTACAGCTAAGCCATACGTATTCCCAAAACTCCTAACAGTGATATAAAATAGCTTACATCGCTATGGACTTGCATTTCCAGGTGCTAGACATTAAAAGAGAGTAATAAAGGCTGCTGCATATTCTGGAGGCTCAAGCCCCCTGGTGTTTACTTACAGCTACAACCAGGTAAGGCATCCTCTAAAAAGAGAGCGGAGAGCAGCCAGCTGACTGTCAGATCCTAGCCTGCACTGACAGGTCAAAAAACAAACCCCTCGCACTGATGCATTCAGCTAGCTGTGGGCACCCACCAGACAGAACACCCTGTGCAAACTGCCCTGCCATCTTTTTCTTCAACTGTCCTCTGGTGCAAAGCCACTTACATGGACTCCATCTTACACAACCCAATGGCAGTCTCTCCAGCCTTGTGTAAGCTGGTGATCTGGGCCAGGCCTCAGCTCAACACTGGCTGAGAGCATGTCCAGATTCTAACAGAGCTGGCAATGAGGCTCACCTCACACCTCGGGCAATCAGAGGGGTCTTGGGAAACCCACTTTATGTGTGCTTTATAGACTCTGTGACCTTCTTCAAGAATTTTACATCAATTCTATTGATCCTATCAACAACAATAGATTGAAAAATAATAATAATTAAAAAAAAAGAACTGTTTTTCACATTGCCCAGTGCAAACTTGAACAGTAAAGCTCTTGAGAGGTCAGAGGTTGCACTAAACAGGAGACAAAATTCTTCAAATCTTGTTTAACAAAGTTAGCCCCAGAGAGAGGGAAATACCTGCTGTGAGAAAGCTGAAAAGTGAACATATTTCTCAGGTAGCACGTAGCATAGGGTCATGAAGCTCATTATCACTGCTAAGCAATCATCCAAGCATGACCTCTGAAATGCAACACCATTTAAGACAACCGAAGCAATGGGTTTGCAGGATACTGAACTAATGAAAGCAGGAGGCAGACCTACTTTTTTTTTTTAGTTCTTCTGTCAGTCCTAACAGAAGCAGAAAGAAAAACAAGGCTAGGTAACTACGTCTAGAAACTTGCTGTGCAGTGCTGAGGGAAGAAGGAAAACTCAGTGCGTGGAGCAGTACCAAGGGGGCAATGGGGCTGGATGCAACCTCAGTTCCAAAATGTAGCCCAGTTCACACTGCACCACAGTGCAGCACCTCGGCATGCCCTAAAAAACAAGGACCACGAGCTCCCCCTCTCCAACACACATTCTGCCAGCACCTATCTTCCTGACAGACACATAGTCAAACACTACTCGGGGTGACAGCCCAAACCAGCTGGTCATGGTACTCTGAATGGCCCCCCCTTTGGCTTTCTGATGGGGGACAAAAAAAGAAAAAACAGCCTTGTAACAGAAACCATCACTGTCACTGTCATTTGCTTTCTTGTAGCACAATCAGATTTTAGCTGTTTGGTCTGTAGTTCACTTTGCAGGCATCTTGTGTTTTAACAGGTTCTTCTTGGCTGTTTCTCCCTTTGGAAACAGTTACCCTATTTCCTCATACTCTGTGATACACACATAGTGGATTTGTGCCTTTGTTCTCCTTTACGTCTTTAAAATCCTCACGCTGTGCTAAGCCAACATACAGTAAAATAAAGAATCAAAGTCTTCACTGCAATGAATGATATTTTTCATTAACTATGTACAAAGTCTTATCTTCTGCTTTCTTAACCCTTTACCCTCCCCTACCCTTTATGCTTTGTGATGTACATGAACTTTTGCGTTACAAACTCTTCAAAGACATCATTACACTTTTATGCAATGAAAGATCTTTGTAATCTATGATCAAAGGCTTGGCTATATCTGGCTGCTTTCATTTTCTTTATTTATTCTTCTTCTATTTTTATTTGTATTAACTTTCACTACAATGCTGTGCTTTCTAATTCATCAAATCAGAAAGTCAAGGCAGTTCCAACCCACGTAGGTCAGTATGCTGGCGATCTGACCACGGGGCACATCCATGGAAACACACAAGGCACAACTTAGTTTCACCCATCACTGAAATAGAGAGGTAACCATATTGTTTTAAAGCAGCTCATTTCACATTAAACTCCTTTTTTCCTTAAGGTCACTAACTGATGTCCCCAGAACACAACCCGCTTCCCTTTGTGCTTTCCCCAAAGCCCGCTTGGCAGAAATGTAAATACTATCTATAGATGCACAACCACACACACTAAAAACACAAAAGCCAATACTTAAAGCACAATAAATAAAGATCCCAATGCCTCGTGTACATTCCCAGTGCAGTCCATCTGAATTACAGGCATCTGAGGACAGACCACACTTTTGATCAGGGAATTTTTTTCCTAAATATTTTCATTCCTATTGGCAATCTGTTGGAATGAAGGCCGAGCACAAACACTTGGCCTAACCAAGTATATGGATGATTACTGCCACTCCACAGTGAGACTCCGAGGTCCAGGGAGCACAAAACATCACTGTTAGCCACTGCCTTTTTTTTTTCCCCCAGTTCAGTAAGATACTGAACACCCTTTGTAGTTTTAATTCATACACATTCTTTTGATTTTTTAATATTTATGTTCTGCCATCCATTTCTGACCAGTTCCTTTTTTATCATATTTTTATTTCCTTAGTCTTTCATTTCATAAAGTTGAAACTTCCCCATAATCAAATCCCTCTTCATGCACTAACTCTGGATGCTGAACTTTGTCATGAATGCTTTCAGAGCCCAACTTTTCATTTGAAAACACGCATCCAAGTTCTGAAATACTTTTCAGCTCTTCACGGTTATGTCATGAAGCTATTCTACATCATTATTCTACATTGCAACCTTCTACATAGGTGGCTTGTTCAATGGGAGCTTTTTTGTTGATTTTGTGTTTTCATAAGTGGGCTGCCTGGGTAGAGGATTACTGAAGTGCAGTTCTGTAGGTAACTAGAACTGTAACTAATGCAACAAAATAGACAGTTTCATAAATAACATGGAAGCAGTAAATAAATATTATTAAACTGCAATTACAGAGCCCGTATTTTTTGAAAAAGCACATTTATTTAGCCTCAGAGCTGCATTACTGAATTTCAAGAGCACCAGAAGAAAATATGTCTAAAGAATGAGTAGACACATCAATGAAAATATGCATCCAATGATTTCAAATCAAAAATACAGACTATAGAGCTCAATGACCATGTCCAAACCACTGCAAAGCACAGATCTTTTGATATCACTAACTGGCAGGTTCAACAGCAGCTACATTTAGCATCACTTGTTCTACACTGTGATTCTATTGTTTTTAATGCAGTTCTGTGCATTTGGCAATAAAATTAAAATAAAATACTATTAACTTTGCACTCTGTTGCTCTACCCAGGAATTTAGCAGAACGAAACCTGACTTCACGCCACACGTGACCCTTCCACAGCCTGACTTTGCCACAGAAGCTAAGACAGGTTTGTGGTTATTTTAAGCTACCCTATCCAAGCCCTTCTTTTTCTTCTTTCACAGCACGGATGCCACCAGGCTAGCACTTCTGTTTGCAACAGCACACTCCTATAAGCAAGAGGGAACACTGCTCTAAACTCTGTACAGTGCATAACCCCTATGGGGTGCCTGAAGCTGCCCCTGCACACCACTGAGGTATTTCGTCCCTGAGCACTAGCAGAGAAATGACTAAAGTAGACATTTATACTCTGACATAGTAGAAGCCATTAAAATACAGACAGTTGCTGAATACACTGAATAAAAAAAATGGAGCAAAACACCACGGTAAATTTAATTACTGAACGTAATAAATGTGCAGATTTTATTGGTATTCCCCATCTGCAGCTCTGCAAACCCTTTGTGAACAGCAGCACTATGCGTGGCACTGTGTCTGAAGAGCCAGCTCTGCTGCAAAGGGTCAGGGATGCAAAGAGGTGTTACCCACTAGAACGAAGGACGTGGCGATCAATCTTGGGTTGCTGCAGTGAGTCAGCAGCTTCTATCAAAACCAGTGCTAGGATCAATCAATATCCCTGGATGTAACTCTCATGCTCATTCAGCTCTTTAGGAACAAAATATACATAGGGTGAAGTTGTTCTTGCCCAATATAATGCTATGGATGATCACAGCATCAGCCACTTGAGCAATAACCTCAGTAAACTCTCACAGCCTCAATAAATAGCAATTCTAGCTTTGACGTGGTAGCATAACAAAAAAACCCTCAACATTTTATACCTTTCAGTGCATTAATAAACAAAAATAATCAACCCGTGCAGAAGCTGGAAACGTGTATTTGGAAATGGATTAGCACCATTTTAAAGCAGAATGCAACATTACTTACAACATCATTCTCTGGAGTTAACAGACCACAAGCCAAATTCCACCCTTGAACAAGACGTTAACAGCAATCAGAGCAATCTATATGCTTTATATGGTAAAAAAAAGTCAGCTCCAAAGAGAGGAATTCAACTAGTTGTCACTGATGTTGGGCCAAAAAAAAACCTTTCTGGTTACAGCATTTTTCTCTACAAGGTCAGAGGTGAGAACAATTCTTTTATTACTGCTCATAGTTCATTTTATCTGAATCATGCATGAATACAGTCCAAGAAGCTAATTAAAGGCATAAAACTTCTCTTGGATTGGACTACAGATTGTTGTCAATTCGTTCTTACTGGAGGAGGATAATTCTTTACTGCTTGAAGTTACATATTTCCACAAGACAACACAGAATGAAAAAGGGAAACAAAGAAATACATGCTGTACCAAAAGCCAATAAAAAGGAGACAGATTAGCTTTCAATCATCCTCAAATGGGTCAAAGAAGTAAATCCAACTCTGCAGATACATAAAGGAAAGATCCATCTTTGTCTCTGCGGTTTAAATCAAAGTTTGGCAAGAAACTTAGTATGAAAGAGAGAAGATTCATAAAATATTTTTGTAAAACTAAGTAATTGAAACAAGCCAAAGACCTCAGGAACAACTGCAGTTCCGTTCCAACATGGAAAAAACACGCTGCTGAATTTAGTATGGTATGCAGACCATCACCGAACACCAAACTCTTCAGAAAGCCAGCTTGGCAAATTCAGAAGCTCCAGAGCCTTACAAAAACTGGCTAAGTGTTACAGCTTCAGCGCCTTCAGACCCATGCATGCATTCTAATCAGGGGTGATACAGATGCAGCACACTTTGCAAGTGTAACACTGAGCCCAATATCTCCTTATGAAGTTTCTCTGCCTTGACTGCTTTGTAGCACCTCCTTTACACAAGCACAACGATGAGAGGAAATTTGCTGAGAAAGATCAAGTCACACTCAAAAGTGACAACCTTTTCTAGAAGCTCCAGGCACACATCCTGAAGAACAAAGTTGCTGAGAAAATAACCATAGCTTAGGTAATAAGGTAAATTTCATTCAGCTATAACTCAGGTGGTCATTTCCTTCTGCAATTGCAGCACAGAAAGGTTCATTTCTGGCCCTGTCACAGAAGCAATTTCCATAAAAACCTTCCCAAAATGTATTTTCTCACCTTAAACCAAGAACATTCAGCGCTCAGAAACTCAAATGCAAGACAAAAAAAAAAAAAAAAAAAAAAAAAAATCTTGCAGGGATCCACATAGAATGTCTCACTCACACATGTGAGAGCTAAACTGACCACTCATGGAAGGAATTATCCTCGCTGGACTGCCTGATGGGTACTTTGAAGTTGGGAAAGCAACTTGTTTCCTAGCACCAGCCAGACTTTTTAGCTAGAAAATTTGCTGCTAATTCAGTAGTTCAAGACATCAGCAAGAGCTTCATATTTTTTTCTTCCCCTCTGGCACTTCCAATTTTTTTTTTCTACTTTGGTGTTAAAGATCTCCAGTTTGTTACCATGCTCAGAGCAGCCTTATGGTGTCACTTGCCAGGCGAGAGCCAGAGGGTGAGTGGCAACTTCTGGATTGGTTTTAAGGGATCAAATGGTCTTCTTTAATCTCAAATTTTTACTGACATTTTATCATTGTCAGTTATATCTCTAGCAGGGTATCTGCATTCCTCAGCTGTGAGTGACTAACAAATTGTTCCAGGTTCTACCATCGCAGCTTTATATTGTCCCACCTTGATTAATTGAGCCTGGCTTTCTCAAAGCTGCTTAGTGCAATACCTGGTTCCATAGGATCTTAAGTTGTTGCTTTGAAATGAGGGCAAATTATTTGGCCAGCCTACTTACCAGCTTTTGAACGCTGATCTAATGTGATTACTACCTCACATTTTTATGTTTTGTCTTAGCCAAGACTGCAATTTCAAATACTATTTGACATTCCTCTCCTGATGAGCTCAAAAGAAACAAAAGGCAGTAACAAAGATGAAAGCTTTAATTGCAGGAGGAAGAAAAGACACCACAGAAGTTTCACGTGGCACCATCAGCGATACATGGCATTTGTCATGAAACAGGCTGTCATGTCAGAGTGTGTGCAAATGAGGACCGAGCATCTTCAGAGCCAGGGAGCACTGCACACCGGCTGTGAGATTTAGAACTTGTTATAAAGAATTGAAACACACACAAAAAAATAGCAATCATTACTAGACACACTGGGTATTCACAAGACAAACAGGAAAAGGTGCTTACCAATGGGAAGGGAGGAAGGTAAATGTCAGTTAAAAAAAAGGTCAGAGACAAAGCAGCTTGGATCCAAATCACTGAGGAAAAACAATAAGATTGAGTACTTTTGAAGACTGGCTCTAGAACACCCATTGCAGTGCATTCATACACCTGTCTCCTAACTGATATTCTGCATTACTTTTGTTATTACAGAATACTAATCTCCCAATTGCAGGGGAAAAAAATGCATTTCCATAATAATAATTCTTTTACTTAAGTAAAATAGTAAATACTAAATGCTTTTAACTGTTACTGAATCAAAGGTGGGTTATGGGTTCTGTTTTAGACAGGCGAGAAAGATATTCTGGATCAAGAGAAATACAAACTAACCAGGGAGAGCAGCAGGAGTGCAACCAGGCTAATGAGAGATTCACCAAACATGACACAAAGGAAGATTAACAACATTAGAGCTGCATACCCTAAAGAGAAGGAGGCTCACTGGGGGGCTGCAACATCTTCACATGCAAGGAGTGAAATATAATCTTTTATCCATACCTGGGACAGATAAGTTACTCAGTTTTCCTGACTAATTACAAGGAGGAAGATTTAGGGCAAACATTAAGAAAGTCTTTCCAATGTCAGGGATGAGGAGGCAGAATTGATTAGCTGAGAGCTTCTCCACCATAGGAGATCTCTCAGAACAGATTGAAAAAAATATCTGTCAGGATTAATATACAGTTGATCCTGCCTTGGGGCTGATGGATGCGTTACACGACCTCTCCAACACCTTTTCAGATTATTCTACCACAATTCTGTTATGTGGTTGCCCACAAAGTCTGGAACTGGATTTGATAATGTGAAATGTTGTTTCCAATGTTCTCTAGGAACTCACAATTGATGCAAGATAATTGTCATTTTCAGGTACCACAGAGCTATTTGTTTCCCTGCTGTAGCAACTGTCATCTTTATGCAGCTGAGAAAACATGCATAGAATTTAGAGTAATTATTATTTGGTTTGCAAGCCAGTTCTGAAGAGTGGTAGATTAGCTGTATTGCAAATATACTAAGGGACATTTCTGAACAAATTTTTTTTGTCAAAATCATCCTTGAAATATAGAGATCTTTAAATATTTCAAATTGCCTACTGGAAAGACTTTGTTTTTGCAGAGGTGTTATAGGTCTAACATAGCTTGATGCCTAAACTGGTTGATCTCTGGGAAAAACAAAGGATTTAGACAGCATTTTGGAAGAGATCTTGCATCCAGCTTCTCCAAGTCATTTACTGAGAAGGCTCCCAAACCAGTTCTGATTAATATCTGATTCAGTTCATTCTACCTTCAATACAAACAGAAGACTTCCACAATCCTTACTGATAAACAGAATCTCCAGTCTAAAATCTAGTTCATAGCCGTAAGAAGATTGAATATCTTTTCAATAAAGTTTCCACTTGTGGCAATCATTTCTGCTAGAGAAGCTGGCAGTGATCTTAAGGTATCTATACTCCTAGTTACTCTTGTCCTGTATATAACAAACACCCATACTTCTGAAAATCTGCAATTAGAACTACATTAACAAATCTTTTGGGCTCTAGGAAGAGAAGGGCCTTACAGTTAGTTATTAATTGTGGCTACAACTGACTTATGACAGACACTTCACATTCAGCCAAAGCAGTCCTCCCATACCAGGTGTGTACTACACTGCATGAAATGTCCATCTCGTGTAGCATGCAGTTGTCTCTACACTACCTCTAACCCCATCAAAAATATAACTGAACTGAGTTGTCTGCAAGCTGCTCTTCAGTCATGAACTCTGTAGAAGATAAACCACCTGCATCACAGCCTGCACACTTCTGCTGGAGGTCAGTCTCAGCCTGTGACATGAGCTCTGTTCCCTCAGCATCACTCTGAACCTATTTACAATGCAACCTGCTTTGATCCCACAGGTTCATCTAGATCCCATGCAAATTAATTTAAAGCCTCAGCTTTAATCAAAACAATTCTTGTTCATGTTACAAGATGTGTATTTTGATCTCATCATAGCCCAAGTTTTAGACCCCTCAGAGTACTTCATCATTAGTGGCACATGGCTTTGCTCACCAGTTTACAGCTAACTCCTGAAGCTTCATTATGAAATAACAATAATAAATACAAACGAACAACAAACAAGAGAAAACTCTTACTGGGATGCTTCCTTTAGGACTCACCAACTCAATCGCCTATGCTGACAAAAATGAATCAAAAAAGACCTGACACTTCACAACTGTTCAAACTCTACAATAACCTGTTTTTCTTCTCTCTAAAATAAAGGTGTTGCAAAACAAGGTGCCAGTAGCTATTAAAATGATCAGCTGAATTTACAATGGCAAAAGTTCATGTTAAAAATCTCAGTTCTTACCTCGTTATGAGAAACTGCACAGTGAAAAGGATTGGCCAGTGCTGTACAGTGACAGTGTTAGATGACATTTTCTCCCAAATCCTAGTGTAAAACCTTACTTTACCCTGCATTACTGAACAGAAGGGAACAGTCACATAAACTGCTTTCCAGAGCAGCTTGTTTGTTAACAGCTGTTTAAGGATGAGGTAATGCTGGATAGCAGCTTTATAACCTCAATGTACTACTGCAGGTTTCATCTTGGTTATAAATCCCTTTCAGAAAGGGAAAGAAGAAGGTTATTACCTCTGCTAGTTCGCTTAACTTGCTGGGATACTTCACTTTGTGTTTTCTATCCAATCTCTCCAAGAAGAAAAATGTCACAAAATAACCATCTGAGTCCTTTGGAATGATAATGCAAACTCACATATAAGAAGTTTTGGTCTAGTTAGGATTTTCAGAGCAATAAAACATCTATTATGCAGCTCATGGACTGAAATGGTGTTTTTGAGGCTACTTCAGCTATCAGTTAAGTACACATTGATTTTTTTATTTATTTTTTAAAGAGAAGAGACACATTATTAACTAGGCAACAGAATAAAGGGGCTTCCTTGGAATTAATCCAGTCTGTCACTGAAAAGCTTACTCAGAACACCATCCTGAACAGAACTCCTTAGCAACTCAAGGGGAGGACTTCACTCAGCAAGCTCAGTGGCCAGCCTTTCAAGAAAAGGGTACAGGACAGAATCTCTTCTCTCTTTAGTTTATGCTGAGCACAGTTAGAGTTCAGGGAATTGACTAGGGACAGATGACACTGCTTAGTCCCTACAAGTTAAAAGCAGAATGAAGAGTGCTTGTGGGATCGCCCGAGCAAGTTTTATCCCTTTTTTGTCACACTTGAAAGTCACTGATTTCTTCTGAGAAAGATTCACAACCCACAGCCATGACAGAAGAACCAGCAAATACCACCCAACGCTGCCATGTTCCTTCAACAGTTGAAGGACGTTACCACTTGAAGTGTTAAAACCACAGTCCAATTAGAGTTACAGAACAACAAACAACACACATTAGTTTGATGAATACATTCTAAATTTGTTCACACTCACCTTGTAGGCCCAGCTCTGATCCTGCTGACAACGTACTGTAGAACTGGAAACTAGGAGCACTCAATTTTGTAGATGAAGGATGTTTTCAAAAATTTCTTATTCATAGAGGCAAAGATGCCCTTGGTGCAAATTAAAACAATCTGTATGCCATTTCCAGCTTGTGCTTACTGACCCCACCAATGCAACACGGACAGATGCAGAGAAAAACCAGCACGGACCTGTAAAGGAACAACAGAGAGAACGGTCAGCACAACAGCCAAAGAAGTACACCACTCTTCTTTAGGTGTTACATAATCATGTTTATACTCAGAGACGTGTAAAACAGTATTCACTCATACCTTGCAGAAGCATAAATGAAAACACAAGTTTCAGGTAACGGAGCATGAGCCACTGACTGCTTGATAGAGCACAAAACAGAAGCTTACCAGAAAATTGACTCTTGCCTGTTTGGACAAGACAGCTGGCAAGCTCGATTTAACTGGGAAGCAGAGACAGGCAACCTAAACACGCACCTACAGCCCCAGCTCAGAGAATCCCTGGATGCGGGAACAGTGAGTAATTAACACCACTGTCTTTGAGGAGTACCTCTGTATGTGACCTCACGCTCACACACAAATCAAGTGGGCACAGCTTAAGCAGCTCCTGCGCATCAGCTGTCTACAAGCATGGCCAACAAGTGCAAGGAAACACAGCCTGGCCTCACTGGCAATGAAAGAGTATCAGCTCACTTGGATTGTAAGTCACTACTTGAGGCCATAAGCTCACTGAAGTTAAGCCGTGTTTGACCATCAAGCATTCCTACTGACAAACTTTTTATTCCTTCCATCCCCAGAAAGAAGGAAAATCCCCCTGAACGTCTTACATTCAGCAAAGGCCAATGCCAGCTGAATGAAAGGACAAGTCATATCTGCTTCCCTGCAGATCAGCCTACAGGGAAAACCAGAGTGCCCATGCATCCACCATGCCCCAGCTAGAGGGCACACAGCTGCCAGTTTGAGGCTACAGAAAACCCAGTCAGTGAAGTGCTGGAAAACAGCAGCACACTGCTGGGCATCCAGATTTATTCAGCTTCTTGCAAAAACACCATCGAGCAGAATAGCTTCTTCTCACAAACGTGTCCTTGTGCCAAATTGCTTTTGTATTATCACAGCAAACAATGAGGTTCTTCACGCTGATCTCCTGTATAACATAGGCCAGATAGGACATCCCATAAATAACACTGGAATTAGATTTGAGCTGCAATTAAGGCATCTGATCCTCATTACTATAATGCCCAAGTGGATGATACTATCCAGCCAATCTGCCCCTTTTACTTCTCTTCATAGAGGTGAGCTCCTCAAACCCACCACCATCCCAGAGAATTAAGGGTGTCAGCACCCAGCTTACCCACCCCATCAGATGCCTGAGGTGCAGAGTGGGGTGTGCTCCAGATAAACATTTCCACGTGCACACTTCAAATACATGTTTCCAGCTGACTGGTCCACACAGAATACAGAAGCTCAGAAGTGCACTGCAAATGCATTTGGATGCCACGTCACTTTCTGACAGGTGCTGGAAGCAATTCAGGAAAGTTGCATTAATGCAACTTTAAAGCAAGAGGACTCCAGGCTAAATAGAAAAAAAATAAAATCCAGAGGGAAGTACATACAAACTGACAGGGCTCTTATGTCAGGCTGGTCATTTTGCCTTTTCTCCTTTCCTTTTTACTTCTCCCTTCCAGAGGGACTCAGGCATTAGGCTGAGTGTTGAACTGTCAGTTCAGATTTTCAGCCTTACGAGATGGATTTCCCTCATGACTTGAGTCATGCCCGTGCTAACCTTTTGTGGCTGTGTGTGTGTGTACTTAATCATATGCAGCTACACTGAACTTGATTGTCAAAAGGCTGAGTAAATATAACTACACCCTCGTTATTTTGATTAAAGGTAGAAAGATGAATTTGGATTCTAACACGAAATACTGATTCAGTGAATAAGCCTGAAATGTAGTGGTTTTCAATTACACTAAGAAATTGGTCTTTTGAATTTCCAAATTATGTGAGGTGAAGCACGTTCCATTTAACCTATACGTGGGGGATATATCTGCCATCTTCATAGCACTCTGTGACAGTCAGTAATAACTACAAGGCAAGTAAAAAAATGTAATGTTGGCTGTTGGTGCCCTCCAGGGGCTGTGCAGAGTATAGCTTTCAGTCAAAACATACATTTTTCTCGTATTTTAGCACATACTATAAATTTCACATATTACGGCCCTGCTATAAGAGCATGGGTGCTACTATTCACGTTACCCTCAGAGGAAAAATTCTATCTGTGGTTCCACAGACACTGGGGTGTTAAATCAAATAGGAGCAATGCAAAGGATGTATGCATTTGTATCTGAGTACTCCAACTTCCTTTGCCAGGATTCCTGTGAAAATCAGGTTCATATACAATCATGTTGTGTGCTGGTCTGCTCCCTTCCATTAACCTGGAATTCTTTGCCTGGATTCCAGTGAGCATAGGGAAAAGTAAAGGTCATGAATATATTACATGCTGCTTGAACTCATGAAAATAGGCATTGAGAAATGAAAGCAAGTGAAACTAACGTCCTAAGCACTGTGAGACTCAGTCCCTGTAGTTCAAAACACAAAGGAAACTCAAACTCGTAGCTTCTCTACCTGACATGAGTTATTACTCGAGCCCATTTTGGGCTGCAGCTTTACAAGGATTCCTTTACTTTCCAGCCTAATTTGGAATAGTAACTACCCATCAAAAATGCTCCTTCTGCAAAATTAGAGCTCAAACCTTAAGTGTGCTAAAGGTAACCATGCCATACTAAAACCACATCTCCTTTCCATCCTCACAGCATTATTACCCAATGAAATCGTAGCTGTGGACTGCTCCCCTTTCACTAAAGTTGGTATTGAACAATTACTTTGTGTCAGGGACTGAGTTTTGTGTACTTGCTAAGAGTTTTCAGCCCACTGTGCCTGAACACTTACACTTGAAAGTAAAGATTTTAAGGACTAGGAGAACTCAAAGACTTTGATGTAATTAATATCAGATAATTGTTCCTAGTCTTTCTTCTACCAATTTCAAGTGGAAATAAGTCTGCAGAGCTAGTGAAGATCATCTTGGTGCAATTACGATTAATGATGAACAATCCAGCTTCAGCAGCTCTCCTCAAGCTACAGCACAATGATTCTAAACAGGAAACCTGTAGCAGCAATGACATAACATCAATTCCCAGTATTTAACATGCCTACAAGCTAGAACATACCTTCTTGGTTTGCTGCTACATTTGACCACATAGTTCATGGATGAAAAATTACTTCAGAAATCAGAATGGCAGGTAATTAGCAACACATTCATGTCTTCCATTACTTTGTTTTGTTCCCCTTAAATCATTCCCCATCCAATGCTTTCTCATTGTTTTCAAGGTTTATTTGTAGGTACTCCCAAACTCAAAAGCAGCTTTGCTTCTGGCAATGCTACTGCACTGTTTATGCAACCTGAGACGTTTGAGTTGAGCACAGTCATACACAACTAAAATCACACTAATAAGCAGTCAAAAACCTGAACAGATTTTCTGAACTAGCCCAACCTCAGTGGAAATAGAACTCTGTACTATCATACATAAATTATTATGAGGTCAGTACCAGCTAACACCTAAAACAATACACCAAAGCATCTGAATTTTGGCCCGCAGGGGTCCTCAGAAACTGCTAGGGCTGCACGCCCTTATTTCTGTGAAGGCAACAAGAAGGGAAGTTTTAAACCACTGAGCCTGCTTCATCCGAGTCATTTCTACTTACACCCTTGAGATGAACACAGACGTTCTTGAAGAACGATCTCTAACATTCACTGCTGAAATACAAGAAGTATGCGTGCACAAGTATCTTCATCACCTGCAAATCAACGCGAGACAGTTCAGCAGCTTTTCCAGAGCCGTCCCTGGTGAGAAGCACACCCTCAGCCCAGCGCCTGCAGGTGGCATCGTTTTCTTGCATATTTCCAATCTACGCCCTACCGTCGTACTCCGAGGGGGTGTGGAACAAAAAGCAAACTTTCTGAATGAGAAGAGGTTGCAAACACGACGTACTGATTTATCTTGTTCAAAACCATCAATTTAAACAATTGCTTTATTTTCCACAGGCTGAGCTGGATGTGGTTTAGAAAACATTAGCAAGAAAACGTTAATGCTGGAGAGCACAAAATGAATTTGAGCAGATTGACAACAAAATCCACAACACAGAGCTCTGAACTGCAGAATATGAGGGCTCATGAAAGCACAATTCACATGCATCATCATAGTAGCAAACATTTTCAAATGACAAAGTTACTCCAAACTTTGGAATTCAAGTGCAGCTGGTGTTTCTACATAGATGGCATTTTCATTACAAAACTTCTGCAGAATGACTGACCTTTTCTTAAGATATTTTACATCTACTGCCAGTTAATCACACAGTGCTGGTGTGGGCTCTCATTATCCCTTACCTCCAGGTGGAAGAAATTGAAAATCAATATTTCAGGTGGCTTAAGTTGTGTGCATTTAACTTGAAACACCTTTTAAAACGTTGTATCCACTTTCAAGAAAGCAGCATTTGTATTTTGCTTTTCTTCAGCCACTTGAGAAAAGTTAACCCAGCACACAGCGAGGTCTCTAACATCAGCATGCTGACAGCATTAAGGACTTCTACACACCAAGCTTTTCAACTTGTCATTACTTTTCATCATATTCCCACACGCTTTGGCACGTGGCAAAGAAAAAAATACTTCTTTTTTTCAGGTAAAGTGCTCAGACCATGCAGCTGCAGGGCCATGTCAGCCAGCAGAGCTAGCAGGGACGGCAGATGGAGCAGTGCAGAGACAGGAACACCTTCAACTGCACAGTACTTTACCAGCCTCATGGCCACTATCAGATGTAGGATCTCAGAGTATTTACATTGAAAGTACCAGGACACTGATTGCAGTAGGAAAATACGCACAGATATGTTTATGCTCGGCTCTGCTGCCAAACTGCCTAAAAATGGGAAAGAACATTTGAGGCCTAGCCACTAAAATTAATGGCTCTGTAGAAAGGCTGCAATACCTTGGCCACAGAACTGAGTGATTCAAAGCACGTGACAGTATTTCAATAATCATAACTTCTTTTGAAAGCAAAGCTACAGCTACTCAGGGTGGTCTTGTTTCCCTTAAATACATTAAGAAGTTGCGAGTTCAAGCGCTCATTACATCAACACAGCACTTCTTAAGCACTGACAGCAGTGGATAAGTTGAAGGGCTTTCAAGATGCTGATACTCTTGTCCTGTGGTCATTTCCTTAATGGCCCAATTACTTCATTCAACAGCTAGAAACATTAAGCTTCTAGTTTTTCTGCTCAAGGCTTCCTGCTGCCCTTCACTGGCACAGAGTCTTGCTGAGCTCGGAAAGGAAATCAGACAACCCATACGTATCAGCATATTTTCTCCCCCAAGTCCAAATTTAAAGCAGACAACTTACACTAGAATACTAATTTAGATTAGGTATTTCAGAACAGCAGAGTAGTTTCCCAAAGTTTTCCTCCTCTTGCTTCTCGCTTCATTAATCAACTCAGCCCTGCCAAAGTACACTGTAGGAAGATTTCTGCAGCTACTGTGGTCTGGGCATAATCATACCTCTGAGATGAATGTTTACAATCCTGTCTCCTCTTTTAACAAAAAAGACAAGCAACCAGCTGCCTGGCAGCTGCACAATGCTGCAGTTAACTCCTCCAGCACTAAGACAATTCTTGTACTAAAAGAGGAGTGAAGCAAAGGGAAGAGCAGCACATAAAATGCAACAAGTGCAAAGAAAGTAGCAGCCCTTGAAGAGTGTATTCAGTGAGAGAAGTCTGGAGAAAAAGCCACTGCTTACCAGGCATCCAGCCTGGCTCTAAAGTGGAAGGGGGGGATCTGCATACACCTCAGTAAACATGGCAATGTTGGGAACACAGCAGAACCCAGCTCTCCTCCATCCTTAGTAGTCTCTGCATAACCTCTTACTGTGAGGTACACTGCCAAACAGTAGGATCCTGCTGTGGGGACACCACACGCATCTCTCCCCCCTGGTCCACACCAGGGGCTGTATGACAAAAGTTCACCACCACCATAGAGCCAAGGGGAGGAAATAACAGAGTAACAGCTGCAATGCCAAGAAGCTCCTGAGAAGCTCCAGTATTTGAGCAGATAAGTTTTCATTGCTCTGTTCTTACATAGGACACAGCACAACGAGCTTAAACACATGCCAGAAATCTCCCGAACTTCATGCTCCTCCAGAATCCCAGCACATGCCCTCTGCTAGCTGCCTCCCCTGCATGCAAGGCACACCTGAGTTCTCTGATCACCCTGATGGTCTCAGCCTCACTGATTAGGCTAAAAATAGGAATGGCCATCTTGTTAGCAGCAGAGCACAGCTAACAAGAAAAACCTCATGACATTTCAATTTCAAAAGGTTTCTTGGTATTTTATTTCTGATTTACATTTTCCAGCTTTATGGTGATGTTAGCCACAAGAAATTGTAGCAGAAATTTTGTTGTTTATAACACTCTTGGTTTCTGCTACAGCAGCAGCTGTAAGGTACCAGCTCCACACTGTAAGTGATAGAATACTTAAAGTGTTCACACTAAAGCATGCAAAAATTAGTAAATGCATCCAAATGCTTTATCAGATCTGGACAGACGTGTCTAATTTTAACACACTTGCACACTCTGACCTTTGCATGCCACAACTCTTGCTTCTCAGCTGAGAGTTGGAAGCAGTTCTTGCACTGCTTATCTTTGCAATGATCAAATCTGTTAAGCACCAGCAGGGCCATGCACATGCTGAAGGATATACCCTCTGTAGATTTCCAGATGCAGTTCTTCACATTCCCCTCAAATATGATACAAAGTGAATTAGCAAGAATTCTGCATGCCGTTCCAAGAAAGATACATTTGTTGGACACTGAACTTTCATCAGCCTTATAAAATTTTTGCCAAGCTTAATCAGCTCAGGACCAATAGGATATAATAGTAAATATATGCTCTTAATCTGTACAAAAACTCCACAGCAGAGACCAAGCTTCTCCCTTGCTAGGTGCTTCAGTAGGCATTGTGTCCATACATGTGGTCTTACAGCCTGCCCCATTACAGCTTGCATACTCTCAACAAGCCCTGCAGTGTAAGGAAGGAGCCATTTTGCAGCATTAAGGCTCAAATTATTTCAAATATATCCCTCCCGCTTTCTGGATCAATCATTTCCATTTACATCACCATCCACCTGGGCAGAAAACTGGCAATTATGCTTTTATACAGATTAGATATTCAACATTCACTGATGATGTTTAGTGCTCAGACTCAGACACACCAGTTCAGAGCAGAAAATTATTGCCATTTTCCCCAAAGAAAAGCATTTGTGTTCGCTGAACGGAATAACTATTTTCCCCTACAAAAACTGCACTGGCTGAAGACCAAGAGCAAACAGATTTCAAACCTGTTCCAAAAACTTCCCCTTTAAATGCCCCTGGAAGAAAAGAAAGAGTTCCTATTGGAATTACTGCTAGAGCTTAAAGATCTTCACATATCAAGCCCTAGAATTATTCAGTTATTCTGCACTGAAAGAGCAATTTCAGAGCAGTTGTAGAGGTATTTTTAAACATTAATTAGTAAGCTTCTCTCTCACTCCCAGGTCTGCGAGAACACATTCTGCACAAGTGGAATCAAAGCTAGGCTTGTAGAGGAATTAACACTTGAAGTCTTTGAGGATTTTGTTCTTTTTCCTCTCAACACAAAGACATTGCTAATTCTCACACACGCATCAACACACCATCCCAAGGCAGCCCGACTCACACTGCACAGAAAAGCCTTGTACTCACCCATTCAGAGGATGGAGATGAGGCTAGCATCAAGAACAAACCACATCCTGCCATGCTGGAGACAAAAGCAAAAAATCAAACTTCTACAGCCCTCAAACAGGGCACAGAAACTGTGCCACAGCTCAGGCTGAAGCTGCCCTATGTGGAGGCCAGCCCTCTTCATACTCATCACCTCCAGCTGCAGGAGGACCAGCACCTGCTGCACGTTACCAGCCCAACCCCGCCTGCTTGGCACAGCTGTGCTGCAGGCTGTGGGCTCCAAGGCCATGTCCCCAGCATCAGGCAGGCTTGCTGCTGGTTACTCACCATGTCTCTTTTGGGGGATAATCTCAGGGATACTCCTGTGCACCCCTGGAGCTTTGTGCAGAGGTAACACCAGACGCACAACATCAGGATTTGTCTCCTTGGAAGCCTCAGGGCAGCTCAGCTCACTGCTTTTAGACTTTTTTATTCTATGAAAAAACGTTCTAAGTTCAATTTTTATTTTTTTTTTCCAACTCAGCAGAAATTGCTTAAATATTTGGATTCTTATCAGGTTAAAGCATTCAGGATTTTGAACACCTCAACTTCTTCCTTTGTGCCAGCACGTGTATGTAGTACATGTACAGCAACAAACCAATTTAACAAGCCCACCACTTGCGAAGACTTACCTACAGATTTGAATGAGTATTCACTTAAGCTTGGTAAACACATTGAGACCAGGTGAACATCACTGATGTAATTTAAATGATGCTGTAAAATACTCAGCTGTGACTTCAATCCAGCAGCACAATTCAAGGCTCACTGCTATGCCTGAAGGAGAACCTCCATATACCTGTTCTGTGTTGTGCTACAGCAGCTTCCCACTCTTGCTGCTCTCACCCACCATTCCCATTTTCAATTGCCTAAAGAGAAATCACCTACAAGGCAGGCTGATAGATTATTCCTAAGAATTAGGCTGGAATCTTGGTATTCTTTGTCTGATCTACTGAGCAGAAGGCATTTCATGAACACTACTTGCACCCTTTCTTAAAAATCTTTAAGCTCTTCCAGGTTTCCTTCAGTAAATTGGAGACTATTGTGCACGTGGAAAAAATAAGATAAGCATCTGCTATAATCAAACATTTCAGTGCTGTTAGTTTGGAACAAAAATGTATAAAGTGTACAACGTAATTCACATCAGATGGAAACTGTGCTGCGTTTTTTTAAATAAAAGTTGAACAGAATCCTTCCCTTACTGTTACATTTCCTGATATGCTTTTCAGTCATCTATGGACAATGCTTCCTTTGTGAGAAACAGTGATACTGATACAGCATAGAAATACTGCATACAGAATTAAAGTTATTTCATTTACAGATACCATGTTCACCTCTACCAGCATGAGCAGGGTCAGCTCTTATTTCAAAAGTCAGACTGAATGGACTTACAAAAAAAGACATATTTCTTTCCAAGAATGAAACAATTAAGCAGCCAGGATTTGTTCCTGTTTGGGAATCTCTTCCTTAGGAAATAATAAACAGTACAAACGGGTTTTACAGGGGTGCTCATCTCCTGACTTATGTCTCAGTGAAGGTCCTGAGTGGTACCTGAAGTGCTCTTTCTTCCTCAAGTTATGAAACGAGGAGGAATTCAGAATTTGAAAGTAACCCACTGAAATAACCCAACCATGTTTGCTAATGGACCACTTTACTGCTTTCAGCAAGGGAATGCTATAAGATTCCTTAATCTACCTGCAAATTGATGATTTCAACTTGCTTTCAGCAACAAGGTATGTGCACGAACTGTATTCCCTGACGAGCCAGCCACCCATGTGTGACTGATCAGCATCCTACCTTGGGTGTATTAGAAATGCAATGATATGACAAATTCTCTTTGTCATACTTCACTTTTTGCTGGCTGTTAACACAAAGCAGGTGTAAAGTGGAAGAATAAAAAATGCCAGCCGTCATGGCAGATATTGGAGAAGAGGACTGTGAACAAAGGGCTAGCAGAAAGGATCCCTAGGGCCTGGCATTCTGCAAATAGGTCTGTCTGAAAGGCCTTCCCTTTCCCCGGCAGACAGTCAATCACAGGATAATTCATTCCAATTGTATCACATTGAACTGTTAGTTGGGTTACACCTAGAGCTATGTTTCATCAGTCTTCAACAAATTACAAGACATCAGAGTAAACTTTTCCTCACCCACAGCTCCACAAAGCACATTTGCTGGTCTCAGCAGGATGATCTATCTGTATTACTGCACGAACGACAGCCAGACTCAAAACATTCTTCACGTCTTCCAAGTTTTATGTGGCTCTTGTCTATATATGTATGTCCCACCTGGTACCAAAGAAGGATATGTGTGTTTGAAATATGCTTTCTGCCTTTTTAGGCTTCTGATAAGCATTGAAAATGCCACCTGCAGAGATGACACTCAAATCACAGGACTGTTTTAGGACATGTACCACTGATGCCATCTACACAGACTGGTAATACCAAGAAAGCACACTCTCACCACTCAAGGCAGCAATCAAAACTGAAGATTTCTGACTGATTTGCAAAGTAGCAAAGAAATGATGTCCCCAGGCTTCTGATCCCTGGTGAAGGACATTAAGATTAGCAATTGTCTCAGTACTTCTAAGAAATGGCTTAGGCCGCAGCTTAGAAAAACAGGAGACTGCTTTTGATGTAATCATCACTGGTGAACTTCTGCTTGCTCATTTGCTGCAAGGTAGTATTATGTCACGGTCAATTTGGATGCACTGAAACATTAAACTGACTGTAATCCCATCTTCCCAACGTTTATTGCAAGCTATCTCAACTAATGCAGCAGAATTGCACAGAGGAACAAAATTTCCTACGTGCATGCATTGCAGATAATGACTTTAGTTTGCATCCAGCTGTGCAAAAGTTGCACTGAAGTACAATAGTAGGACACCTCAGGTGTGGTGTAAGAGGCAACCTTCTCAAAAGTCAGGGCAACAGATCTTGCCCTCCTTCACTCAAGCAAGGCCTCAAACACACTCCTCTAGTGTGTCAAGACCTGAAGCTTAACGTCCTGTTCAATATCTCTCTTTCAGAAATCACACAATGAAATCATTTCTAAAGGCCACTGCCGGCAGCGCACATGAAATTCAAGTAAAAGTGCAGGGCCCTTGCTTTTTCTGAGATGAAAATTGAAAAATTACAGTTTTCTTAGGCAAACTATTATCTGGGGCAGTGCTGCTTTATTCTATAGCAGACAATAATCACCGATTTACCTTCGGTCTCACTAATAAAACCAAAAAATGTTGCTGTGGTACCTTCTGCTGGTACCTCTTCAGTCAGCTTTGTAATTTCCAGTGCCCTCTGAGTTAGTAGAATCCAAGCACTGTAACTGCCTCTCTTGCTTGGCACAGTCCTGAACTGAAGTCCACTCAGGCTGATAGCAGCCCTTACTCCAACAGTTTGGAAAAATATGCTCTGAAACCTACCAAAGTTAATAACAGAATATTCACTCGCTACACTCGATCCAGAGTTAAGATTTTCTTTCTCATGCCTGATCCATGACCTGTGCTCTCTATGAGAGTTTATCTTCAGCTACATCTTTCCCTTTTTTGCTATGAGGCCTTTACACAGAATGTTTTCAAATACAGACCACATGTGTTTTAATATACTGAACTTAAATTTCATTTTACAGAACCCAAGCAACTGTACTTAGTAATTTCTTTTCCCTTAGATCTACCCATTTGTTTTTTGCTTTTTTGCTTTTTTTTTTTTAATACCAGCCATGTACTTACTGTACTTTAATTTTCTGATGTGGCCTCACTTCAAGTTTTGACATTTTGCTGAAAAGCTTCAACAGCAATTAGTCAAAACATGATGGGAATTTGATTTTCAGTTTAATCCATACCAGAGCATAGACCAAAGCAGTTTTCTTCCAGTGAATCCAGACTTTCTAATTACACTGACTAATCACAGGAGTTGTAAGAGCGTTAGAGGTGGAGCAGTGCCTCTCTGGGTGCGTGGCCCAGCCTAATGAGCAGGATTCAATGCTCACTGAAGCTAACTGGCAGTTTCCACACCAGCAGCTGTGCAAGAAAGCATGTGGGAAGTAGGCTCCCCTCCCTCCCTTGGGAAACCTTGGCTCCATTTCACAAGTTCTCATCGACCCCCCCTGCATTTAGACTTCTCTCTTTCCTTTAGAATCAGCTTTGATGATCTCCCAACACTTTCTGGTTTAACCTTTTGCTACTTTTAAGAAATATGCTGACTGTAACCAATTGAATTAACTTACCCAGAGCTGAGCAGCAATGTCTCCAGTGGTTATGGCACAGACTGGATGACCAGAAACTGAGACTGATGTAGGGCTTCGTCTCCAATCTCATTGCTAAAGGAGGATATTTAACTCTATCCCTTAACCGGTGCTGAGTTAACTCTGAATCCTGAACATGTCTAGGGCCTCTGGACTTTAAAATCCATGCAGCTGCCATCTCGCTTCTAAACACAGAAAATACTGTTTCTGTAACACTGTTCATTTTCTCCCATTTTGGGAATGTTGCATCTGTACTGGAGATGCACAAATACTGAAGATCCCAATTCAGATATTCATACAAAACTTAAAGCCAGACAGATTTCCAGGAACCAGGACAGAAGCTGTGGCACAACCCAGCATGTTCCTCATGCTGGGGGGAAGATCCGCAGGAGATTGCAGCCTGCACTGCCAGCACTGTTTCAGCCAGGGACAGAGCGATTCCAACTACCATGACAAGTCAGTTTTCCAGATGGCAAGTGCTATCAGCCAGCAGCAGGAGAGGTGCCCAGGCCAACATGCAATACATGGCCACACAAGCTGTAACAGCAGTGAAACAACACAGTGTGAGCCAACGAGCCTGTGCCCTTAGCTAACAGTGATACAAATCGAGAGCCATGCCATAAAATTACAGAACTTCTCTCTCCCCTCTATTTACCCATAAAGGATAACTACCTTTAAAAACATCCCCCAGGCTGCAGCAAAGTTGCCCACGTCAGCATTGCCTCTAAAGCATCCCTGAAAATCTCTAAATGACGGAGAGGGAAGTGTGACAAAATTCCTGTTGAAGTTTGTGTTCATTTCCAACCTAAAAAGATCGAAACTAGGAAGATATGGAATTCTGTCTCTGTAACATAATGGCCTATCTGAAAACAAGAGTGCGTATATAATGTAAGAGCTAGCTCAGCTCCCACTGAAGCAAAGGGGAATTATCCCAGTGTGACTATAGCAGGACGTACAGACCATACACTGCAACAGCAAAGCTCCTTGAGGGACTCAACATTTTGCTAGGGAAGCTCACCCTTGAAATGCAATTCCCATTGTCCTTTGTATCAGGGAGAACACTTCATGCTGGCTCTGATTAGCTGACAGGGAAGAGCTGAATTAAAAGCAATGACAGAATGAAGGATAGACAGTTGTTGCCATAAAATCACTAGGTGATGGTTTCCAAGGCCCAGGAATTTATTCTCACCATCAGTAGTTGAAACTATCCCAGCATTCTGGGTGCTGCTGGCACAACACTGTGCAGCCATTAAAAAGCTGAAGAACACAGCACAACCAAGTGCTGAAGGGACAAGCTTTAAAGCACCAACTTCAAGTCGATGTGATACATCAATACATAAGCATGTCTTTTATCCATAACACTGACCAAGCAATTCCCTTCATGTCCTCAATACTGCTGTATGGAATCAGCAGCTGTTTGAGATAATTTAGTACTTCAGATTATTTCATAGCTCATTTTATAAATAAATTATGCTTTTATGGTATGCTTCACAAAACTGAACTATCCCATAGCAGGTAGGAAAATGGAAAAGGCCATGAAAATATAGGGGTGGAAAACAAAAAAAAAAAAAAGGAGAAATGGTAAAATGAAAGAAAATTTGTGACACGAAATCCTGTTCCTTACTTGCTTAAAATGTTTTTTCCTTTTTCTGAAACACCAGAACTTTCTATAAAACACACAGTTAGTAAAAACTGTCTTTAATGCAAATAATAATAATAATAATAATAATAACCCACAAACTTTTCTTCAAAAGGAATGGCAATAAATAAGTTGTGTTCAATAGGTACTTTTTTAATTCTTACACAAATTCTAATGCAAAAATTTTGGATTTGGAAGTATCCTGACTACCTCACTTATTTGTTAATGTAAGCATAACAAGTTATCTGATATCACCTAGCTGAAGCTATTAGGCTGCAGTTAATAATTTACTGCTCATCTTTATTCTGAACAGGAAAATCATGAACTGATTACAGGTTTTCTGCAGTCATCTGTGTCAATGACTACTCTTGCCACTCATTTCTGCCTCCTTTTCCATTTGTCTGTCAATCAGCTCTACTTGGTGATGCCGAAATAACATCCCATGTTTGTGCTGGTTGTGGAATGCCAGAGCTCCAATGAAAGCACAGAGCAGGAGCCTACACAACAGGAATGCAGCCTGTCAGGTGTGATGCTGCCATGGGGGATGCATGGTGTTCACTGGCCTTTTGGTGCTTCTGGAACACGATACAAAAAGTGCACAACACAAAACACTGACCCTATGAGCACAGAGAGACTGCAAGAAGTCAGAAACTGGAACAACTCTCAGGTTCTTTGCGTACCTGCTCTCATGCCTGAAGGTCAATAAAGGTAGAAAGGATGGCTGGATGTACGGAGATACCAGAGTACTAAACAGGATGCATTTCACATATACCAGGCACAGGGCTACATCCCCCTTTTTGACACCTGGCTCTTGCTGACACAAGGGTATTTTGGCAGCTTCACACAGGCAGTGCAGGGCCACGCTTTGCACAGTATAGCTATGATACCAGCCAGTGATGTGAACCTGAAGTGCTTTGTCCACAAGTCCCCATATACAAAGTGCTTCTGCATCACTGCACAGAAGGTAGGTGAAGGCAAAGGATGCTGTTCGGCTGCATGGACTGCCAACCTTCTAAGGTGGGTATTTCCTTGTTGCAATCCTTACCCTGTGTAGTAAATATAACAGAGGTCTTTATAGCAAAGGAACACCTCAAAAGATTTCCTTAAAAAGGTTTCTGGTTGCACATGAAAAACTCCTGTTGACAGAGGACAGAAAGGAAAATATTGATAAAATAACAGTTCCACCCTAAGGATTTGGAAGGAAATGGAACAGCAGCAGGTGCCTCCTGGCAAGGTAGATGCTAACATATGAGTCCAGACGAACTTCAAGATTTGCAGCAGCTTTACCCATTTTTCCATCACACATCAAGAATGGATTACTCATAGTTTCCTGCTATCTGCTAAACCAACAGTTGGTTAAGTCATGGTAAAAAGCCAGGATATTTGGCTGTATTTATTTTCTTACAGGCTGTGTTTTTAGTCTTGTAAGAAACCATTCGACAGCTTTATCTCTAGCTTTGAAAAACCTACTGCCAAATCCGTGTGCTTGGCATGGCTGCGTTAGGAAGGGGGGCAGGAAAAGCCTGTCTAATTTCAGAGCTTTGCTGACAAGATAGCACCAGTACATCCAGCCACAGGACAGGCCTCTCACGCTCAGTAGGACAGATCATTTACCAGCAGTACGTACTGCACTATCATGAAGGCATTGGAAATGCACAGCATTTGCATTCTATTCTGAAGTCACAAATTGATACACTAAAAAGGACAACTATAAGTCAGAAAATTGGTCCCTTTTTGTTTGCTTTTAGTATAATGATTCTGTTGGTGGGTTTTTTTGTTGTTGTTTGTTTGTTTGTTTGTTGTGTTCTTTTGTTTCTTCATTGTTTTTAATTACAAATGAGCATTACATCTTCAGTATTTTTCCTACCACTCTGAAGGCAGATTTTTCCCTTGGTGAGTCTGGTAAAGTATCTTCACTCCAGAAACAGAGACTTTAAGAAAACACATCACAGCTTAGCAAATCAAAAGGTATTTGAATTACTAATTCCCCTTGGTTTCAATGTGTGTGAACGGTCTGAATAATTCTGAGATCTTGGGGTGAAAATAGAGGACTCACTAAAAATATGTCCTGGTTGTACTTGCTTCAGCCCTTACACCTCAGGATAGGGTAGCCCCAAATCTCTGTCATTTTTCCCCAGAGCTCTTCCATTCTGCCAAGCAGAGAAGCAGTTATTTTTTCTGCTGGCTGCCTGCTGATCTCCTCAGACAGCTTTGAAATTTTTCCAGTCCACCTCCCTGATTTTAGTGATGAAAAGGGACTGGGAGAATGAGACACTCACATCCACGTAGAGTCACATCTGTAGGCAGTTCTCCAGTATTCAATCTTTTGATTTGGCTGCAGAGAAGTAGGTCTTGATTGCATAGAACTTTGAAGTTTAACATTCATTTGAACATGTGCTGCCAGGCAGTGTCATTGCCACGTTCGTACCAGAAGTTGATCATCCATTGAAAGGAGGTCTGCTTATATGTTTACTTCCACTTTTGCTCATACAGGGGAAAGAAAAGGGAAATTAACAAATGAAAGTGCCAGATGTGACAAACAGTTATAAAAGTAAGACAAGAAAGGGTCCAGATCAATTGTGTCTGCTGATTTGGAATAAGCCTGATATTGTCTTTTCTATTGTAGAGTTACTTTGACTCCAACAGTAAAAAAGATTTATTAGGGAACAGAAAACCTGAGTTTCTCATCACTGAGCCTTTACATTCATATGACAGTATTGTTTCTTGTACACAGTTGCATGATAGTACCAAAAGAACAACATAAATCCCCTCTGGTACTCGTCAGTCCACGTTCAAAGATGTGAAGTATTTGCTATACAAGATTTATGCACCAAGGTGATTCTCTAACAAATTATGTCAAGACATCTGAAAGTCATCATTTCTGTGCACACACATGCATTTTAAAAGAAAATCTACACAAGGATCAAAAACAAGATTAAACCACATCTGCTTGGGTTTAAACTACATTGTCTGCAGAGTTCAAAGTTGTTTCCCTTCATCTAAAAAAAAATGTACCCAGCTGTTTTTTATCTTAAATTCCTACCACTATCAAGGAGCTGTTTTCATTGGCCAACTAATGTTATTTCTAGAAGTTGAGCTAGTTGGGAATGGAGCTAAGTAAGAAAATATGCTTTATTCATCAAAGGTCTACCCTCTGTGACTTGACTTGGCACACTGTGAAAATTAATAGAGAGGTTTCATCAGGTTTTAATGGGAGCAGTGTATCTACTGTATGTCATCATGCCATAAATTAGCTCCTCAATCTTTTTACACAAGTAATTGACTACAACTGACGCCGATAAGAAAAACACAAGAAAGAATGAAATGGAAGAGACAGAAATTGTATAACAAACAAATACAGCACAAATTCTATACATGAGAAAGATAAATATTTTGGAAACTGTCATCAATCAGTAAATGTTCTGGATAAATGCAGGTGTTGTAGCAGTAGTGCTATAATAGTGTCAGCTACCACTGACAAATGTACACACCCAGGTACACATGTACGTGTATGTATACATGCATACAGACATGTAGGAACTGAGGACCTTGAATGCCTGAGGCTCTTTGTTAAACATAGAGTATAACAGACAGTACAACAGGACAGTTTCCATCACATGACAGTGCTGAGTGTTAAAGTGAGAAAGAAATATGAAGTTAATCTAAAGGCATAAGATGCAACAGCTGCAACCCAAACAATCAATTTCTCTTTTCTTTATACCCTCCAAGTAGTATGAAAAGGTCTTTTTCACAGACCAGAGACCTAGTTGCACTCCAGTGGGAATCGGCCAAAGCCTCTCCTGAACCAGGTTATGTCCTAACTCACAATCTGCTAAATCCTAAGGCCAGTCTGGATTCACAAACTGAGCAGAAAAGAAGCAGTTCTCAGAGCTACACACTGCCCTTCCCAAAACATACAGCCAGGGAAAGAGGCACGCACTGTGCTTCCAGCCAGGAGCCCTGCAAGAAGCTGCAAACCCCTGCAGAGCTCAAGCAGCCAGGAGTTGTGCAGGCTGGGAACTGAGGGCCCCAGTCCTGAATTTTAGGAGCTAAGCACCCTGAAGTTTTCCTCACTTTGCAGACCTGTCCCTATTCTTTCTGATGGCAGGAATATAACTCGTTTTTATTATGCAGCAACAGGAAAACTGAACAGTTGGGCACCCTACAGCTGGTCTACTAACATCACAATCTCTTCAATATGTTCATTATTCAGTTGTCACAGATTCATACATTTGATAGCTCTGGATCTGCAGATCATTCATATCATGACCTAACAGCTGGCATTTCATGCCATAACGCTGTAACTATGTACCCATAATGTACAGAACATATGGAGCTAACTTTGCTCACCAACTGAGTAAATACTATTTGCTCCACAGTGAAATACAATTTTACACCTTTCCAATTTACATTTAACATTGTGTGGGATAAACCAATAAATCATTTGGCCTGGAAAGAGGAACAGTACCAGCTAATTTATGCAACTAATCAGAAACATATTATTTTTGTTGTTGTTTGTTTTCAGTAAAATCTTGAGCTTGAAAATATTTTGGGTGGTCTTTGCTCTACATTTGTTCCTCTCCTCTTTCAAAAATCCAGCAATTCAGAGTAACCCCTTTTTATCCTATCTGCTCCACACAAATAGACCAAAACAGTGATTCAGTCTGCTGACATCTGGCTGAGAGACCACTCACAGAAGGTTGGCCTGCTGCATGCTATACTGGATGAAACTATAACCGGATTATCCAAAGGGGGAAAGTTCAGGAATGAAAATAAATCAAAGTAAAGAACAATAAGAAAATATGCTGTCAATTTATTCAGACATCTTCTGGCATACAGCAAGAAAAATAGCCCCACCACTACTTAATGCAATTCTCCTTTTCCCAGTCACGGTAATATATGTTCCAACCACTGCCTGAAAATGAAATACAAAGCTGGCCAGACACAGAATTTACACAGCTCCAAGGGAATGGGTTCAATAATGCCCAAGTGACTTAGAAATTTACGTCAAATTTTCAAAGTCCCAAAGCTGCATTTAGGCCCAATTCCAGAGTTTAAGTTTCATGCCCTTCAGTATCTTTATGCATTTGGCTTAGGACAGCAAGCGCATTCAGCTGTAGTTACACAAGCTGAATTTTGATGGAAAAACCATGCAACTCCATGGGAGATCTTCCAATGAGCAGCCATAACGTGGCCTAGAGATTGCAACACAGCAAAATCCAATCTGTTTAAAAATTTGCTACCATTGAGCCTCACTGATGCTTCAGAGCCCTGCATGGGAGGTGAGCCGAGGACAGAAAATGAGCAGCAAAACCCCAGCTCTACCCACTGCACATAACAACTCCTTTCAGTGCTGTTTCAGGGAATTTCTTTCCCTTGCCCATATCAATACGCCCTTCATAATTTCAAAGACGGATGGATGCCCACTGTGGGGGCTGAGGTTTTTGGTTGAGTAATAGCAGTAAGGGCCATCCAACTATTCTGAACTTCAAATCTATGGAGGAGCTGGAGGGCAGCCCTTGGTGGATGGCTGGTCATAACTGTCTGTGCAGCAAATGTTACTGTGTGTTCACTTTCTAAAGCATTTTTACTTAGAAGAAGACAAGTCTTACTTCGGAAAACAATTTACAGTAATCTGCAGCCCTTCACTAACCCTCACTGCAGACCTTGAAAACTCTGTGAACAAAGAATGAGTTTTGTTTAGAAAAATCTTATGAGTAAATATTGTATAATATATGGAATAGGTGTTTATGAGGCCTGTGTGTGTCTGACTCACATACATATGCTCACAGACATGCAAATTCCTAAGAGCCTTTTGCACCACTGACACTACAAGGGAAGACATGGGCATGCTATGGCAGCAGCACACTCTCACTAACAGTCCCCTTGTCATAGGACAGAATCTCAATAGCCAGAAGCAACAGGCATCTGCAGTTGTGCAAAGATGGTTTTTGCCTACAGACTAGAGATCAGAGTATTCCCTTTTGCCTGGGCAACTCACACCACAGATAACATCAAACACTCAGCTTAGTATTCAGTCCTCTCAGTCCCACAGCGCTGCTAACAGTCCCACAGTCATTAAGTGCCTATTTTCAAGCATCTGAATACCAGAAAATATGAAAATTTTTCCCCAACAAGATTATAGTGTTTGACTTCACTAGCAGTGCTTGTCTTATGTAAACTTTGAATGCTATAGTTATGGGAAGGCATTGCAACCTTCCTTGCCAGAGCGGTACAAAATTAAGCAGAACCCTTTTCAAACTACAGGGATGAACCATCTGTTGTCTTTTAAAGCACACACCCCAGAGCCAGCTATTCAGCTTCATTCTCACCTACAAAGCCCTGCAAGGAGGAGGTGTGATGCGTAACAGCTCTGCACCGCCCTCCTCAACGGCAGCGTATTGCCTTCCACAAGCAGCTTTAATAACAGAGTGCTCCAGGGGGAGAAACAGCCTCAAACAAAACCCTTTTGTTTAATCACTCAAAAACATTATAAACATTCCAAAAGAGCTTAATGATCTGAGGCACAATCTCGTTGATTGGAAAGCAATTTCAGAGTTACTTGCTGTCTGAATAGACACTTTTAAACATTCTCAGATCTCCAAAACGTTCTTATTATTTCTCCAACCGCAGGGCCTGTGAGCTCTGGTCAAGTGCTCTGACCTTACTGTACAAGGGCATGAAGATAGAAACCATCACTAAACAGTCTGCAATTAGAACAGGCCAAGAGACAAGGAAGGGATATGGGCAAGCCAGGGGTGCTTCCAAGGCACAGGCAATCACCCTGATAAGCTGTTGTGGTTTAACCCAGCAGGGCTCAGCAGCACACACCTCCCCTTTCCCAGTATAACTCACAGATTGAAATGCAACTGTTTAATAAGATAAAGAAAAGGAAAAAGATAATAATTACAACAAAAACACATATATATAAATGTATAAAACAAGTGAAGCACCCACAGACCTCTGTACAACACTGCTTAGCAGCAACTATAAACATCAGTGTGCTATCGACATTGGTTTTCTCCTAGAGCATCATACCAGGCACTCTAAAGAAAATGATTCTGTCCCAGATTAAATAAGACAGTAGAGGCTGAAGGACTAATTAACACTATACAAGCTCCTCACACCTCAGAAGCCTGATGTTAGCAGAAGATATGAAATGAATTGCTTGTTCTTCAAGTAGAAAGGAGATATTTTAGTAGCTTGAATTATCACTGTGCAAGTGTAAAGAAAATATGCTTATTTTCTTTTTTATATACCAGGAAACATGTGGAACCTGGATAATATTTGTCCCAGCCTGCCAGTATTTTAAATTTATAGAACCCAAATCCTTTGGGGAACGTAATAAATTTGCATGCATTCTCAAGTGCTAATGCTTGCATAGGCATCTTTAGATTAGCGGATCCATGTGCAAAAGCCCATATGTATAAGCACCTCTGCAGAGGCCTCGCACACATGGAAGCCAATGTGGGGGGATGCTTTGTATGTCAGCTGTGCTCAGCCTGCATTGGATCAGAAGCTCTTCACTCCGTGCTGGCACAGCTCCTCAGAGGGCATCTCCTTTGAGGATCGACCAGCACCAGCAGTACACAGTTCCTCATTTGATCGGCATGCATCATCTAAGATGCAATAAAAAGGCTTTCCAGGCTCTGTTACCCATTAAAACACTAACGTTTCTCTTTTCAGATGATGCTAAAATTTGGTCCTAAGAATACCAGCCACAGCCCACTCTGTTCTACAATGACTGAGTCTTTCTCACCCGTGCATTTAAATGATGAAAAATTCTCACTTCCAGTTATCTTTTCATTATAATTGTTCTATTCACTGTCTCCTGATGCAAGCCAAACCAATTTATATGTTGAACAAGAATTTGTGTTTTGCAAATATTTCCTGAGAACCTTTTCTTCAACAGAAGCATTTGAAAGCTAGCCTATTTCTATGATATGAAGGCCTTTTTTTTTCCTCATACTCGTGCACACGTGCTGCAGGAAACAAAGCTAACATCTGACACAGGAATATCAAAATCCCATGAGAGCTGTCAGGGCAGTTCCCTCCAAAGCGTGCACATAGCCAGAGGTTTGTACCTGCAAAACCTGCTGTCTGCGTGTGGATCTGTCACATGCAGAGGACTTGAAGCAGCCCACACCTGCGCGCTGTGCTAGCAGAAGGTGGCAGTGTTGGATGCACCATCCCGCCGAGCCGCCGCAAGCAGCAGCTGGCAGAACAAACGCAGCTTTAAGAGTGACAAATGACACATCCGCTGCTCGATCAGTCATCAGACATATTGTGATCTCTGTCAGGCGGCTGCAATCAAAATCTTTAATACTGAATTATCTGTTTTGTTTCTAAACTACTACTAATAATAATTTAAAAATCATCTCACTAACGCTGCTGGGGAGGTGGGAACCAACAGAGCCACAGACCATTAGCCCTGCTAGAGGGAATGTCTCTTATTTTGGGCATAGCCCTTGGGGTGCCCCAACCATTTCAGGGCATGCCAGGGTCCTGTCTGGCTGCAGTATCATTTAGGCACCAGGATAAGGAACACCTTCAGAAAATGAGATGCTTGTTCTTAAGTCAGTTAAGTCTTACAACAGCAAGTGGAGCCACGTCTAGGTATCCTTGAAAATGTGAGCTTCAGTATGAGCCCGCTGGCCTCACCATCTGGTGCAGTCAGTCCCAAAATCAACACTGGATTCAGGGTTTGCACAGAAACACTAGAACTTCCCCTTCCACCGCAGGACACCGTGTCCAGGTGGTGAACTTCTGCCTCATGTCACATCTGAAGGACTCAGGCACTGAGGAGCAGCTTGCAAGCGCTCGTTCACCCACTCTGTGGAAATGCTGGAGGAAGTGGCTGCTGCTCCGACAGTCACAGGCAAACAATCTGGCTCCCAACAGAAACATAACACCAGCTGATTCCGAGCTCTTTAGCATATGAATGTGTAAATTTGCTGTGACAGGTGGGATGTTTCAATGACTTTCAATAGAAAACCAACTGCTACTCACTCATCGTTAGAAATTTCTCTCCGAAATGCCAAAGACTGGTGCCCCATGCTGGGGAACGGAGCTCTGAATTGGTTTTTAAAAAGAGAGAGCGAGAGCAACAAAAATCAATGCCCCTGCTGGGTGATTTCCTGATCAGAGCACAACTAGCAAAATATTTGTTCATGCAAATGTTTCCTGCCATGAACAGCTTAACAATATCAATGTGTTTCATGCAGGCAAATAAACAGCAAATAATGGAAAGCACATGAGGCAAATGGAAGTATTTGGAATCCTCCAAATCGCAGCAATCTTCACTTTAAGGAAACACTCAGGGAGTCCAGCAGCCCAGCACTGACCTCACTCTGTAATACAGCCAGGGCAGGAAGCAGCTTTGGAAGAGATTTCCAAGACAGCTGAGCTCTTGCACCTCTTTGTCAGACCTTCAGGGGGATTCTGCATGGAGCAAATATTCCAGCGGCAGCTGCAGGACACTGAGCCTCAGCAAGGAGCTCAGGCTGTCCCTCCCCATGCTGGGCCCCAGCCTCCCTTCCCAGCCGGCTGCACCCACCCTGCTTCAATGGGGTGCATAGCCAGCTCTGCAGGGCTGGAAGGTCTGACCTGCTGTCCACTGTGTGTTGGGATGCTCCTGGCTTCAGGAAGCTGCAGGGCACTCCTCCACTGCTGCTCTGCTGCTGCAGGGCAGCTTGCACACCAAGCACTGGAGCCCTGAGTCTTTGGGCCACTCCACACCACCACTTGCAAGTATGAGTGGCAAAATCTCACCAGATGAGTCTCCTGGAAAGTATCCATAGGATGTGGACACGTTTCAAGGACTTGCTCATACTTTTTGGTGGCTCCTATCCAACAGCCAGCACACAGAAAAAGAGCCTGTGTATTTTCACTCTGCTGCAATAATAGAGAAAAGTTCCCATCTGTCTCCTACAGCTCTGTTCCCCATCCAAGAGGAGTAACAACAGATCTCCAGCTGATTCTGCTTGGCTGCAAGAAGGTGCAAAATGGCCCAGTGGTCACATCAGCAGTTCAGGACAGTCCTGAAATCCTCATTGGGTCCTACTCCCCACAGCCACCTCAGTCCCCCTACCATTACCACCTTCAGTCCCTGTTTCAGTTTGCTTCAACTTGTTTTTATTAACATGAACACAAACAGAGGGGCTCAGAAATTACACTACCCAAGTGACACAACTGAAGACAGATACATATACCAATGCCGAGGAGACATGCAACAACATGAGCTAGAACAGAGCGTTTCTTTCCTCTTTCTCTGGGCAGAATCAGTATTCAAGGGACAGAAGTGACTTTTCTTAGAACTAGATGAGCACTATTTGCAGTGACCTAGCAGAGCCATGCTCGGTGAACCAACTGTCATGCTCTACGTACACCAAGTGCTACACTAAGTGAAACCAAACATATGAATGAAAAAAGATTAACAGCTCTAAAGCTAAAAGACATGAAGCCTTTTATGTCTCTCTCTCCAGGATATCTGGGACATTTGTTGTGAACACAAGTATACTGCACATGATTACAATTTATTGAATTAAATCCAGAATAGTTTCTGTTGTATAAAGTAGCACTTTCTTCTCTTATAATGCAGATGAAATGTTGAACTTCAATGCCCATCTGCAATACCGTGTTCCATTACAAATACATTGAGCAAATTAAACTAAGCTCATCTGGAATGTTTTTTCTTCTGGTTTGGTTTTTGAGGTTATGAGCAGGGCTTCAGGCAGCTGCTGCAATCAGTCTGTAAGTTAAATGTTGGTTTCATGGTGGTTGATGACCTAACAGAAACTGCAAATGTTGAACACTAGGGGAAAATAGTAGAATCCTGTTTAACAATGTTACATTTCCCTTCTTTTTTCTTTTTTTTTTTCCCCCCTTTTTTTTTTGTCTGAAGAAATTGCTTTTCTAAAAAGAGAAGGAAAACTTCTGCCATTCTGGAGCAACAGCCCCACAGCCCTTTGGTTTCAACCCATAAAAAACACAGTGGGGAGATTCATTTTGCTTAACAATCAACTGGAAAAGTTTCCTTTAAACAAGATACACTGCATTTAGCTTTGAAGTTCAGATGTTAGCTTCAGTTTGAATCTAACAGCCAAGGAAGTTTTGAATAGCACACTGGCAGCTTGGCTTTGCCTGCAGTAGAAGATTTATGCATGGGCATTTAGCCACAAATCCTTGTGAGTACCATGGCCCATAAGCAAAATGGCAGTGAATGCACACAAGCTAACAACACACACCAAAGCTGCTGCTAATGTTTACATTACTCCCAGAGCTGCCTTGTCTCCCTGCTAGCAGCTCAGCACATGGCAGCATTCACCAGGGAGTGCTTGTTGGTGCAGGCAATGTAGTGATAGCAGTGAGCAATAGCGGGCACAGAGGGAGCTGAGGAATTCCACTTCTGAGATGCACAGGGGATGTGCAGCTCTGGCCCGGCAAACAGGGACCACATCAGACTGGGAAGAAGTACAGAACTGCTGTATCCCTGTTCTGGGAAATGCTGCAAGGAACAGTAACAGCTAAGCAACCTTGGACTTGCAGGGAAGCCGCATGGGAATGCACAGAGATACAGCCACTGCAGGCTCTCCCATGCAGGGAAAGTGTGCCAGGGACTGTGCAGTATTTCTCACCTGAAGTGTATCAGATACGGCCTGACACATCAGAAATTATGATTTACATCTAGCGTTTCAGAAAGCTCTTGCACAGATTGTTCATCTTGTTTGGTCCTGCTCACCCAAAAGGCATCCAAAATGCATCAGCTACCAAAAAGACAACTTCAAAGCTACAGGAAAAGAAAAAAAAAAGTTAAAAAAAAAAACCAAACCAATAAATAAACATCTAAAGCCCAAATGGAGGCAGACAACTACACACAGTGCTCCAGGAAGTGTCACTTTACAATACGCAAAGTCTGTGGAGGTGATGACATTAACACTCACAGCAGAATGTTGCTCCCAATGCTGCTAAGAAGCAGTTGAGAAGCCCACAGCTCTGCTCCAAGGTGTCTCTTGAAGTCTCTCTTGTTTCTATTGTTTTGCACTTCCATGACAATAGCTCTCTGTAGCTCTCTCATAACACTGCATATTGTGAAATCAGTTATTAGCTAAGATAACAGGGTAGAAAATAACCCTGAGCCTTCTTCCTTAGATCTTGGAAAACTGTTTGACTCAGCTCTATTTTGTTACCATGAATGCAAGAAAAAAATAGGCACTGAAGGAGTTTACAAACCCTTTTCATGTGGAAAGAAGGAACGTGAGTTTCCTTTAATCTTTCATAGCTTGTGTGTGTTAACTGCATACTTAAAGAGTGCCAGCTGATCTGAATTTTGCAAGGGATATTCAGGGACCACCAGAGTCAAAGACGGCCTGTTCTTGTGATGAGAAGGCAGCTGCAGCAGCCAGAGCAGAGGTGACTGTGAGGAATGTCATCTAGAAAAAGACAATGTGCTGAGACTCCCACAAGAGAAGGCGCTAGCTGAAAGACCTGGAGGCTGATGTCTCACGCTCACAAGTTGGGTCTACCATCTAGCATAGGAAGGTAGGCTTTCCTGCTCTTCTCTGCTCATTCCATACCTACAACACGCCAGGAGGGAGGAAAAAAACTGTCTCACTTAAGCACAGGTGCTTTTGCAAAGAGCGTAGTTTTTACTCCACTGATAAGGAGCAACTTTAGTTTGTGATGGGTGGCTCCCTGTGAAAGTAAAGATTAATTACTATTTAAGATAGAAGAAAGTTTAAAAATGGGATAAAGCGCAGGTGACAAGAGCAGCCAACAGATTATGTCCCTAAAGTTCCAGGGCAGCCACTGTTACAGAATGGCTAGACTTACACTTCAGCCAACCTTTGATCACTTCTCTCAGTCAAAGTACTGAAACATTTTTTAAGTACTTTCAGTAGTTTCATGTTATCCTGAACATCACAGAATCACAGAATGGTTTGGGTTGGAAGGGACATTTAAGATCGTTCAGTTCCAACCTCCCTGCTGGATGCAAGGAAAGCTTCCTTGCAAGGACAGATTTTAGTAAAGAGATACTTGCACAATGAGCAACTCCTGACAGTGGGATGTTTACTGTTGTGCCACTGCAGACAACTTGTGCGTGCTGTGAGGTGTGATGCAACGAGCCTGCTGCCTCCAGCTACCTGAATGCTGGGCTCCAGCCTCTCAGCTGTGACTTGCCATGGACAAATTGACCGTATTCAGAGATTTCTCTACTGAGCAGTATCAATGTGAATTTTATCACATTACAGTTCTCCATATTTGGGTTGCAAAATTGGCAATATGCCCGAGAAAAGTATTCCATAAAGCTAAGGAAACAAGTAATGTCTCATGTGAAGTCTGCCAAGTAATGCAAGATGGAGCTGCTATGAATTTTTCCATCAGGACATTCCTCCAGGAGGAAATTTTGTTTCCTTGAATCCCAAATGTTTTCAGGAATGTGTCATTTTCAATGACACCATGCTCTGAAACATACTGGAAGACGGCTTAGGTTGAAATTGAACATCCAGACTTTCCTGGAGTTGAATTTTTCTGCTTTCAAATACATACTTCCAATCCCTTTAATCTTATGTTCTGCCATATAAAGCAGAAAAATCAAATTCAAATCATAATTACATTATATTGAAAAGTTTCTGTTGTCATAAAGTAATACGTCCCTCACAAAAACTCATGTCACAAGAATTCAAAACCATGTGCAAAAATCTCACTGTAGAGTAGGAAGCAATGTGCAATCTTCATAAAATCATGTGAAATGGAACCCTCTGCTTCTGCACGAGGAGCCCCTGGTTGTGGCTCTCATTCACAAATGAAATATATATGCAATGAAGAATTGGCCAGCTGGTCTGAAATGCAGTTACAAGTGTAGGTTTATGGATATGCTATCCATGTGATTAGCGATTAAGAGATAATTACAGATGATATTCTAAAATTACTGTAGACAGCAGTGTTACAATCCATAGAGTTCTGAAAAGATCTTGAGACATTCCTGCCCCAGTTCTGCTCACTTCACTGGCTCTGACCCACAAGACCTGTCGAGCACAAGTCATGCTTGTAAACAAATGGCTGTGTACTAGCAATTACCAGTGATTCCCAGATTTCAAAGCCAGAAGGGATCACACAGGCTCAACAGTTGCATAACACAGCATTGGCATTCTCGATTTTAACACTTATGTCCCACAGCCCAGGTTGCAAAGCCTCATGAATTTTTGCCAAGTGGTAGATTCTGGCCAGGGCGAGAGCTGCTCTCCCAGTCACATGAGAACTTTCTACTTTCTCAGAAATTTTAGCCAAGCTGAAGGAAATTTCAACCAACCTTTCTGACGAATTGTTTATCCTAGCGTCTGCTTCCCAGGATGGAAGTAGTAGCCAAGTTCCCAAGATCAGGCAGTGCTCTCTTCACTCCCATCAGTAACCCAATACCACTCTGACAAGGAAGGAAGGGGGGAATGGAGATAGATAAAGATCAGCAGATAAATAGGATCTGGTTTCAAACACAGGAAGTAACTCTTTGGGCTGCCTTTTCACCCTCAGTTCTGTTTCCTTCTCCACCCTGGCTGGTTTGAAAAGGAAAGGAACTGGGCTCCTGCTGCATATCTCTCTTCACTGACTTAGACAAAGAAAGACTCTTTCCCACTCGTCTAGCCCAAGAGCACCCCATAATGCTGAAACAGAATTGGTTTAATGACTCGGTTGCTGGGGCCATACAGCATGTCTTCCCTGGATTCAGCCTTGGCTCTCCCTCTAAACAAGAACCTGGGAAAGCATGGGGTACACATGTGAATACAAACCAACACAACAGCCCTTGGAAGACCTTTTCCAACGTGTTTTAAGGCTGGTAATGCATTCTACAGATAACAGAAGAATACAGTATTGTTTCCTAATGCGAACTACCAGCAGTAAAAGAGATGAGTTTGTCATGAAAGGTCATGTACAAGCTGTACAAAGTCACCAGGAAGCTGAAGGGCCTGTAGATCTGGAAAGTGAGCGGGACTACATGAAATAACTAAAGCAACTGAGCTGCAATGTCTATCACAGTTTATCAGATCTTCTTCCCTAATAATTTGCATCTAAATAAAAGGCTCTGTGGAAGTATTGGATAAGAAAATACTGCACGCATTACCCATTTTTAACAACTGCCTGGGAGTGATTATTTACATGTGAGTGCCAGAGAATTTGACATGATGGATTAGGAAGTAAAGCCAAATTCTGCTGTCAAGGAAATCAGCAGAAATTTGAAGGAATGTACCGGATTTCAACAGAGCAACTGTACATTCATATTATGTTTTCACAAGCACATTTGGTCCTTTTTGAAAAGCTCAAGGAAAGAAAATGGGGATCATTTAAGTCCAATGTCTTAAATGATCATCAGATGGAAGAGAAGAAAAGGTCCACGTTCTGCTATCCAAGCTCCTTTCTGTTTGTTGGAAGAATCTTCCCCTATCATGCCCAACTACTATTTAGTTGGATTCTGATGCTCATCCAAGGCTCAGTTTAGCTAGTAAGAAATAAGCTTCAAAGAAAATTAGCCCTTTTAAAGGGTTTGGATGTGGTTTTGTTTTTGGGTTTTTTTTTTTCCTCCAGTAGCTTTCACAGCCTTTTCACTTCATTCAGCATTTAAGATTTCAAACTTAAACAAGCATGTAATCTTTAGTCTATTGGAGCCAGTGGCAAAATTCCCATTTATTCGGATCATCCCACAATTTCATGCTACATGTTTTGCCCATGCTTTACAGTAATCAAAGCTTCTTTGTTGCTCTAGTTAATAGCAGACTGCTTCCAGATTCTGGCATTCCTAATATGAAGATAAAGAGCTACAAAATTGAAATAATACTGGAAAAGAAGGCAGTGCTTGAGCAGAAGCAATCACATTGACTGGAGGATTAAGAGAAAAGTCATATAGGTGTATGAGTGGAACATTTATAGTCATACTACAAGTCAGATGCATGTTATTTGTACTGCTCTGGGGACAGCCTGCTCAAAAAGACCTCAACAGAGATCTTTTACCATCAGCTTCCTCTGCTGAGCTGACACCCGGAATAATGATAAAAGCTGAAGAGTTGAAAAATGGATTCAAATATTAAAAGTATATATGTAAAAAATAATAAATCACAGAATTTGTTGACCAATGCAAAAAAAAAAAAAAAAAAAGAAATAAGCAAGAGAGCAGGTGAGGTAGCTGGACACAGAGAAACAGAGCATTTTGCTCAGATGGCAAGAAAACAGCAAGGTGAGGTATCTTCCAGTAGTGCAGTGATTTGCTTTCACGTGGAGTTAGGAGTTCTCCCAGAAGACCAGGCACCAAAACCACATTAATTTGTTTATTCCAGAAGAGGCTTTGGGATCACAGCTAAATTGAAAGAGCTTCTTCTTGGAAACTCCAAGAGCCTTTTGCTTTTTTTTTTCCACCAGAGATTGCCTATTCTCACAGCTTTTGCCTACCAAACCACAGTCCTGCCTATCATAGAATTAAAATTAGTCCCTTTGTTCTGAGAAATGGAAAAGGCTAAATTACAGACTTCAAGCAAGTATGAAAGTATCTATATTATGTTGACCATAACGTCAACGTTTCCTCGTCTATATATACTAGTTAAATATAAAACTCAAAATACAAATGTATGTTTGTATGTACAGTCTGCTATTTCATTAAACACTTACTAGGTAGCTAACAGCACAATGTAAGAATAAATAAAGAAATAAACGGGCTGTTCTGTGTTCAGACCAGTTGCTGGTCAAGTCTGCACTTCTTATCCTAATGCACCCAAGTGGGTTAGGAAGAATACTTTAATTCACAAAAAAAAACCAGACTACTAAAAGTTATTGAGGGTAATAAACAGGATTTATTTCTTCAATTACTCTCTTAGCATTTGCAGAACATTCTAGAAGGAACTGTAGCCCTAACTACATCTGCCACGTGAATCCAAACTCTAAGCTGTGCACAGATACAGAACAGAGAAGAGCCAATCATGTGGAACACTTTAACTTTGCTCTTTCTTTCTAGCTTTTTCAGCATTTAGTTGTCAGGTCACAATACAGTCCTAGTGAGGCTGTTTGTGTGGGATTCATGGCAGTGGGCATTCACAGGGCCTCGTGTGCCCATTAGTGTTAGCATCCCAGCTGATCTTTAGGCTAAGTCCTGCTCTTAGTAAATCCACACTTTTTTCCAACAACTCTCTGTTTTGGAGGTTAGAAATCCTCACTGTTCTCACTTGAGTGTTGTAGGACCACACTGCAGCAATACAGTGCCTTCTTATTCTCTGAATTAGACAGCGTGGATTACCCACCCCTAAAAGAGCAGATGCACCCACTGGACTAGGGAAAAATGGACAAAGCCTGTGATGGTGACACATGGCCTAATTCTGTTTGCTCATGGGGTAGCAGAGCCCCCATACAAATAAGTTCTGCAAGAACAAAGCTTTACCTGAATCATGTAGGTCACGTCTAGACACAACTGCTCACATTCCACATAATCAAATAATTCTTAATAAGAAGTTGCCTAAATAATGGATCCAGTTCTGGCACCTTAATTCAGATAAAATAATCACTGACTCCAGAAGTCACCAATGGATTTCAGTTAGAATAAGCCACCATCCAGCAAACCTGGCAGGGTCCAGTTCAATATGGTTTCAATTACTTGTTTAAAGGCAAGCATATCCTCATGACCAAAGTACATTTTAATAAATATTTTCCCTTAAATGTCTAGTAAGGCTCATGGTAATCTACTTAAGCATTATTTTCTGGAAGGTTTAAGATTCCTATAAGCTGAATTACATGTGGAAAGTTACATTAATGTGTCTCCATATAAACTGAAAGTTTATTGTTTTATTATTATAGAAAAACCATAAAAAGATTTGTCTGAAGCTATTGGTTATTGTGCTACACACATCTGGTGGAATGTCAGTTATTACAATAACTCCTTCAGAGCACCCAAATGAAGCCCAAGGCTAAAAATGAAACTAAGTAATACGATAATACTGTAAAAAGATGTTATGGAATCACAAAGAAATGCTGAGCCAAATCCAGCTGTCAAGGGAAAAAAAAATCTGGCTGAGTTTTAAAAATAGCATTAACTTAGGAAGGAAAAAAAAGGTTAGAAACCCCATGACCAAGCCATATCCTCAGCCAAATCCTGGGTGCTGTTACAGCACGCTAGCAAGATGAGAAGCGCTAGAGCCAATTGCAAAGGTTCCCTGGCTAGTCTGAAGTTGACAGTGTCACTTCTATTGCCAGAGATAATTAAAGGCTTCCCAGAAATATAGGCTGAACTTGATTTTGTGCCAGTCACAGATCAGGTCTGGGGACAGTAAGAGCAAGAAGAGACTGCCAAGAGCCAGCTGGAATCAAAGGAGGTGAAGATGGGCGGGAGAGGCTGAGAAATGGGAAGTGTTGAGGGGTTGTGAGCAAAAAAGAGGCTGCTGAGGAGAGAAGCTCTCTCCCCCTTTCCAATCCCCCTGATACAGCAGCAATCCATCCCACTGCTGAGGACCCCCCACCAGCGTGGGGCCCTGAAAGGAATCCCCAGCACAGGGAAGGGCTGTGCAGCAGGACAGCAGGGGCAGCGACGCAGATTTAAGTCTGCAACAGCTGATCTTCATCTCCTCGAGCAAAGGCAAAATATGCAGCCTGTCAACCCTGCATCTGCCGCCTTAATCTCTTACAACCTTTGTTAGAGGCAACATCTATTTTCTGGTAGAAAAGAAATGCAGACAGGACTATACCAGTTGCCTAAAAAAAGGTGGTATAACTGAAAGCAGTCTTGAATGCTTTTACTTCTGCAAAAGGCCCAGACCAGTTCCAGCAACCAATGTCTATATTTATATTTATTGCTCTCCTGATCCAGCGCATATTTACCATGGGAGCTAATGGAGCAATATTTCTTCTCCTATCACCACTGCCTGCTGTGGAGTCTGGGTCTGTGGCAAAGCAGTATCATGCTGTTGCACAGCTTTCCTTCCCCTCATCTTGAAGTCAGTATTGCTTTCACGTCCAAATCCAAATTTGCCTCTTCCAAGAAACTAATCTGTTTACAATATTTTTGGGGTTATGGCAGGGAATGAACCAAAAACAGTTCACAGAGACAAACTTCCCCACATGTATTAATCTTGTTGTTTTATCTAAATCTTAAAGCTCTTTCATATCATTTACCTGAACATCCATCTTCTCCAGATGTTTAATGCTTCATGCCAGTGGCATATTGCATCTGCATCTAATAAAGCTACTGATAATTGTCCTTATGGAAGAGACTTTTTTCTTTTTTGGATCAACTACATTAATATTGCTGGCTTTTCAAAAGGTCACAAAATAATATAATTAATAATGATATTAGAGAGAGAAAACAAAATTGATAGTCTTATTCTAGAAAATGCTCAGTAACCAACTAATCTATTAATAAGCACACGTTAGAAATGTGCCCTAAGTCTAGACTTATCTCTGAACAAAAAATGAAAAATCAGGAAAAGGGGTTAAGGATAAATAAGCTAACTAGAAACATCTGCCTTTAATATTCCATTTTGACGTCAGTGAATCTTTATTGGCCTCCCAAAATAGTATTCAGTTTTGAGAAACAAGCAGCAAACAAAACATACTGTTATCCAGTTTTTAAAAGATTTTCCATTGATGATAAAAGTACTAATCATCACTATTTAATTTTTAAAAACATGCTTTTGTGCTACACTGATAGGAAAGCTCAGACCAATACACGACCCTAAGGGCTATCCTGTTTCACCTGAATATTACTTGCAGCTTTCATTAAACCTACTCACAGTCTTCATAGGATAAATATTGTTTTTCCTTTGGCTGTTTAGTTGCACTTGGAGGAGCACCAGCAGCCTGCAGCTCTTCTCTGACAGGCTGCTCTCAATCTCACCTAGAAGCCCAAATCCCACTGTAACTGGAGATACAGCCTCGTAAAGCATTTCTGGTGAAGAAAGAAGTAAAAAACAGCAATGCTGTGGCTACGGAATCACATTAGGCAGGCCTGCAGCCTTGGCAGCTTCTTTGCTCTACCGACTATGGAAGAAATTGCATAGGGCAAAAGCTGATCCAATGCCTTCCTATCGCTTGAGTCCAGCACAGCTTCACACCAGCTGAAGAGGACTCCCACATCACGCAGCTGGGACTCCAGGCTGCCTCCAGAGTTGGCTGGCACAAACTACCAGTATGTACTTGAGACAGAAAAGCCACAGGCAGGCTGTGGTTGTGCAGACCCAGTCAGTTCCACTCCCTGTGCAAGCTGCATACCGCTCCTGTGACTAATGGTCTGGGGCTGGGGCAGAAGGGGAGTGCTATGCAGCTAGTATTTCCTTCAGGAGGTCTCTAACACATCTGCAAAAGAAAGTGTCTGTACATCAGTTAGGAAGGATAGATTTCAGACAGCAGGAAGATGTGGCCTATTTCAGGGAAATGTAACACTTCCAACACCTAAGGAAGACAGAAACAGAAGGAAGTCACTGTGATCATGATTTTCTCTTCTGTATAAACATTTCCTTTTGAAAACCTCTTCATATCATTCCAAGCACATTTCTAATAGGTTCAGAAAAATCCCTCCTCCTCTGCATACAGAGCAGAAAACAGAACACATTTCTGCAAGCCACAACACAAAGTTTAATGACATTCCAAGCCTGATGCACATCTAGGACTGATGATGTGGCAACAACAGCCCTGCAACAACTGGAAGTGATGTGAAGAAATGGAACTGTTCTCTAAACAAAACGCTTTTGATCTCTTTTCCCTTGGACAGAAGCGTGAGCTTGCTGCTCTCCTTGGGAATTATGAAATCACTTTCTAAAACTTGAGTTTTCTGTAAACAAGGAAAGCATTTTGTCAAAACAATGCAAAAGAAACTGTTTGAAAAATACTTGGATTTTCATAACTCTTTCATTCAACAAATACTAATAACTGTGGTAGGTCAGTCAAGCCCTTCTTTAAAGAGAGTATTGCAACCTGAATCTTCTATAACTACTTCTCATAATTCGATTTCAGGAATGTAAATGTTAAAGAACTAGGTTAAGATCATGGAATTTCTATTTGCCCTTTCCAGCAGCCAACACAGACTGCTTATAGCAATGGCTGTGTTAGAGCTGTAGTTCAGCCTGCTGGAACAAAGAGGACCCCACTGTCAACAGAAACACACACTGAGTTAACAATCCACTTTTGAACTCGGAAGCACAACCACCCCACGAATTGGCCCTCATATAAATATTAAATTCTATCCTTCTACATCAGCCCACACATTTCTCTCTTCCTTTACGCACAAGCCAACCCTTCTTTTTCAAATCTGTTAACTACCATAGCAATTTAACTGTTTTTTTCAATCAATCATGCTGTTGTGCATTCAGGGTTCAGAGTGATACCTTCATCATGGACTTCTAATTTGGATGCTCAGCTTGAGAGATGCCATCCACTTGCATCTCCCATGGCTTCAAATCAATGCATGCCCCAGTTTCTTTTCCTTAATTATAGCTGAAAGCAAATATTGAATGAAATTGAGATTTTCAATTTCAAAGGCAAACTCCCTCGAGTTCTCTTCTCTCTTATATTACTGTTTCTCACATTTCAAATAACTCTCTTTTAGGGCTTGTGCTTTACGCTGAGCAGCAGATCAGCAGGATTCCAGCAGACCCCCCAGAACACAGTTCTCCTCAAAACCAAATTTATGTCCCTGTTTACAGCTGCCACTCTGACACAGCCTGGATGTCAGATACTGGCCGTATTTATTATCACTTCCGTCCCAAAAGAGAAGGCTGCAGCAGAGACCCAAGTGGTTCTCTGACAAGTCTGCTATGTTTCAACTGTGTCTGTGTGTGTCTCGAAGCAAAGCTCCCTCCATGACCCACTCAACATATTCATGATGTATTGGCCTCATGGAGACAATGGTGGTTGCTAGATGCTTTGTTTGCAAGGTGGTTCACATATTCAGAATCAAACTGCAACGTCTGATGGAGCAGCAGGGAGTGGCTATAGAAAAGGGAAGATTTGCACCAAAAACAACCCCATAACTTCACACAGGCCTATGAAGACACACAAGATTACCAGCACGTTGCCCTATGAGCTCCACATAACCTTCGATCTGTGCTCACACTTCAATGAGAAAAGGATAAAGGCTAGAAATACTAGTTTTGGCACAGAGGTTGGGATTTCTTCCCAGTAGACCTCGTGTAAGAGCCAAGGATAAATCCATAACCAGCTGTGCCAGCTCTGAAATGCCCATCCTCACAAACATAGTTAGCAGAAGCAGTACAAATGGTTGCAGTCATAAAATCCTTTGTTCAAGATTGCTGTGTTTCCCACAATCTCTGAGCAGCCTGGAGCCTTACTCTAACTTCTCAGCTCTCCACTTAACTTTCCATCAGTGCCAACCCAGGCCACCAATTTATGCCGTCCTTGGGTAACAAACAAAGGACGTGAATGACCTTTCTTTCTTCCAATTTGATTTATCCATGATTTACTGTACATCATCTAGTGCCCTCTCCATGAAGACCGCACCGTAAATATTGTCTTGATCTGCCAGGAAGCCTCTTGCTACTTTAATAACCCATCAGTACCTATTATATATAGCATAACACATAATGAAATCCAATAGCACATTAAAATAATTGGCAACTATAGACACCCTTATCTTTCACCTTCTTACATTGGAAACTTGCCCATTTCACACATCTTATACCTCCTGAGACCAATGTTTCCTTTCTCCTAACAGGAGTTTAATTGCTTTGTCCAGAAAGAAAAAAATATTCCCCTAACAAATCAGTTATGTGTTTGTTTAAAGCCTACAAGGCCTATGAATCTCTTTTATCTCACTTAGTCTTTATCTCCCTCAGTCTTTTCTAATGAAAAACAAAATAATCATTGCCTTTCAGATGACCTAGTCTGTGAAGTCAGGAATACATTACTTATTTTATGAACCTACAGATCAAAGGGCTACAGTAGCTCAGGTTACATTCTCCAGTTGGAAGTGCATGCCTTTCTCTAATTCATTAAGAGTTAATTCCGTATTTCAACTCTTCCCATTGATGCAAAACATTTATAAAAGTTTCACATACAAAAGGTTGAGTCAGACATTATATACTCTCTGCTTCTTTTTTCCCATGGAATTTTCAAAGTCCTCTCTATCATCCAGACTCTCAGGATTATAGTCTTCTCATTTCTCTAATTTAAATTAATTAAGATGACGAATGTTTTGAACTGACACTTGTTGCAGTTATAATCATTGCCAGGTATCCTTTGTAAGAGGTCAAATATTTTAGTTGTCAGCGAAGTTAGTGGGAGGAACAGCACAGGTTAGGGCAGCACCATACAGCAACACAAAGAACAGAATTTATCCTGAAAAATTTCTTTAGACATTTTCAGATAGGTGGAAGCTCTAAGACAGTATATATGCAAATGTAGGAACAGAAGTGCCCAACAATACTTCTGCTATTATGATAACTTCCTGCAATGCTACGTAAAGGTCTGTGATTTAAGGATCAAAGGACTGAAGTCTGAAGTAGCGAGGAGTGTGATTTTAGCTACATTACAGTAATGTGCCTTTTCATCCTTAAAAAAAAAGGTGTATCTTGCAATTATTAGTACTGTGGGGACAGGTATTCAGTTATATTCTGAATGGCAAACCATTTTAAGGATAGTGGGCTTAAGTAGCTGCTTGAGTAATTGCTCAAAATTTCACCAATTCAAAAAAGTTTCTTCTGTTTACAAGAGCAAAGATTCAGATCCTCTCCTATGTTTATCAAACTGTCTTTAAGTAATAATTGCATATACATATATGAACATTTTCCTACAAACAGACACTGTAATCGGGAAAGAAGAGATGCTGCTTTTTCCTCTGCAGGCCTTCACATTCTTTTCAAAAGAAGCTGGATATCATTTTGTCTTCATTTGAAACACATCAAAGAGATGTGAAATAATTTACTCAATATAATTCCCTGCAACTATAGAAGAAAAGGACACTTTGGGTGCATACATTCCTAGCCCTCCAGGTGGTAGGAAATGTCACAACTTTAAAAGAAAAATGAAAAGAAAACTGAAAACTAGAAAGCACACAAGAACACAAGCACAGGGGCTTTAGGGAGCCCTCATTGTATAGTACTACAGCAATTTAGGAAATCTTCAGAGCTGCTTAAAACATGCTGCTGATTTAAAGCACAATATTTTAGAAGATAAGCAAGTCTCCATTATTGAGAGGACCCAGTCACTGCCCATTACACTGTGCTGTCCATCATTTAGGCTAAAAAATGCACTGAGTATTCAGAATCATCAACCTTGCATATAACATATCTTAGACCTGACTTTAATATAATAGAAAATACTGTGATACCACAGAACCATACTGTGACATTTGAGCCATTAACTCCAATGTAAGCCATTCAAATCTCCTATCAGTCAAGTAAGCTTTTTCTCACTCATTTGAAAAAGCCCTTCCACCAGGATGTGAAGTGCCTGATGATCTCTTCAGATCCTCCCACCCCCTCATGCCTGTTTCTGCTGGTCAGGCCAGGCATAGGGCAGATGATTTCAGACCAAACAAATGAGACAACAACACATAGGTCATACACAATTATTTTTCTAAAGAGAAAATGTTTAGGGTTTAAACCAATGATAACAAAGAGAATTGATAAGGTGAGATGAAAAGAATATCACTTTCTCAACCTACACATTAGCATAGCCCATTGCTATGCTACTAGACATTTTTTTCCCATTGCTAAAACTCCCCAGAATCTTCTAAGTCAGCCCAGTGGGAACATCCAGGTGCAGTGACACAGCCCAAAACATCAGTTGCTGGAATTCAAGGTGTTGTGGAATGAGTGTAGAGTACACATGGTTGAGCTACATTTTAAGGACATTAGCAACATGTACTGGCAATTTATTTGCACCAGCTTGGATGTTTGGTGTGGGTGAATTTATTGATTGATTACAGACAGCTAGATAGACTCATCAGAGCTTGCATCTCATTAATACAGAGAAATTAAATCACTTCAGTTACACAGCTAAGGTTGAAGATGCAAAATGCTGTTACAAATACTGTGAGACTTAGCAAGCAGTACTTACCTTCACAGATCTATGCTCAAAGCAAAGGGAGTAAGTTATCTTTCTTTCAAACAACAAACTTCACTTTCAAGGCTGTGTAGTTTTTCCATGATTACCTCTGCTAATCAAAACTCTACAGATCCATGCATAGAGCAGCTGTAGATTAGCCATGCATGGCAATCAGAAACACAGATCCCATGAATTCATTTAACATTTTTACCAGAACATTCATTTATCACTTTATATGCCTTCTCACATCTGCCCAGACTCAGATACAATAACCTTTGAGGCAGGACTATGAGACAGTATGATACATGGTGTGAGCTGAAGTTTCAGCTGGCCAACTGTGACCGAGGAAAAGACTGCCAGACAGAAACAACAGCTGAATGCCTGACAAAAGGAAATTAAAACACAAAAATAGCTGCCAGTGGTGGCCTATTTAGTAGGAAGAATTCACATAAGAGACCATCCTCTCTCCAGCCAGCCATTCACTGTCCCTACTCACTTTTCTCCACCTTCACAGTCCTATACACGCCATAGTTACACCACTGCCTAAAACTTCAGTCTATCATCTCTGTACCCAAAAGTGCTATGTACTCCATGAACACAGAGCAAGCGTAATATGAGGGAAAAAAAAGAGTGTCCACTCTGGGAATTAAGGTTTTTTTTCCACCTCTTCATTAACGTAAGTTTTAAAATACTTACTAGTATTTTAGTTTATTTAGCTGCTAGTTCTTAATACAAACGCAGGTACCTACGGCCACTTTTCACTCAGAATGTCTGAAAGCTCTTCTACCAAAAAGATGCAACATTAAAATGATTGGAGAAAATATCAAGGCAAATATTTAGACTTCACAAGCACTGGGAATAACTGCTGCAATAAGCTTATGCGCCGAGCACTTAATTCTGATGCAGTGCTGTTGAGCATTTATAAGCTGGTGTGGATTCTGTGTCAGCAATGAAGGGTAGTTTCACACCATGCTACGGGATGACAGAAGCTGGGACTCTGTATCCAGTTTCTGCTGGGGTTTAACAAAGCCAATTTTATGCTGTCACTTATTCTTATTGAGGAACTGTAGCAAGAGAGATGAAACAGCAATAACTGTAAACCAGAAGATTTGAAGCGAGGCAGGACGTTCACGGTTGGAATTTTGGTATGCAATACTTCATGAATAAGTAAATTTTTTTTTTTTCAGTAATGTAAGTCTTAAATTATAACATTTAGAACTTCAAAACCACAATGAATCTTAAAAGCTGGGCTTTGTAAACTAAGAGAAACCAAATATTCTAAAACATTGTCTGACACCACAGGTAACCCTTCCATTCCTTCTTTTTTTTATTCTTGCTTGGAATAGGGAGTACCTCCCATCGTTAAACTAAAGAATTCCTCACTGAATCATCCAAAGCATAACACTGATGAGATACAGCTAACCTGTTCTCCTGTCTGCTGTGGAGCAGAGGAATAAAAGCTTTCTGGTATGTAACTCAAAGCAATGGACTTTTTAACAGATTTGAAGAGTTGTCTTGGGAATGCACATTTGTGAATACTGATACACTGCCTTTGTCTGCTGGAACAATGTGACAATGTGCCTTTCTTTTCCACATTTGCCCCGATTATTCAATTTCTTCAGAAAACTTTTTCAATAAATACTGAGGACTCTTGCAGCCAGAAGGCTTTGAAACGTCTCTGAAAAAAACTCATTGGGCACAGTCAATAAGGAAGATATTAGGACTTCACATTCAATTTAAAGTAGAGTTTGGAACTGTAGTTTACCCTTATCATGTTCTATTTGGAATTCAAGTAGTCAGAGAAACAAAGGCAAAATGGCATATCCCCACCTCTGACTTGATTCTTCAATCCAAAATGGGAACAAGTGTAAAAGAGCACTCTTAATTGCATTTACTGAGCTATCCTATATATCAGCTCTGTATTCTGACATACACAAAATAATCTGACTCTGGACTGCAGGGACACACAGCTACTGACCATGACTGGCACCAAAACTACTTCTTCACTAGTGATAAGCTTTTTGTTGCTGTTGTTCCTTAGGATTCCTCTATAGAAACAAAATAACTTGAAATCAGAATTTAGGCAAATTTTTAAATATCCTAATACCAGCTGTTACTGTATATGAAGCTTTCTTGCCACAGACATTTAGTCTGTTTGATTATTCTCTGTGGGAAGAAATAATGTCAATTTCACTGATTTATGCCATTTCCTGAAATAAACAGCAAGAAAGGGAAAAGAAACAGATTATATTCATGAACAAAAAGGTGATGATAGAGTTTTTTTTCCAAATGTTTGATCATATGATAGCATTTTTGAGAAGCACTCAAAAACATTCTTTTTTCCTTACAAAGTACTGACTGCAGCCCATGTGCTGCACAGAAGAAAAGAAATGAAGATACAAAATGCAGCAGCAGCAGTCACAGAAGACAACAAAAAAGCAGCTGAGATAACACAAATTAGACAAACCTCCCCCCTTTTTAAGTATTTAGACCATATGGAAGCTTCTATTTATACAAGTGCAAGACTTTTTCTACCATAAATATTTTTTCTATAAAAATATAAGGACGACATAGAATCTGCAAGGATTTATCATTCATTTCCTTATTGTTCTTACACAGTCACGTCCCTTCAGATCTAGTTTCAATTATACTCACAGCTCCTGAAGGTAAAATTTATTTTTTTTTCTCGCCATGCCAACTTCAGCTAAGACTTTCTTAAATACCACAGTTTCAGTCACATCAGCTCTGTGTAGCTTCTCCTGTCTCGCAGTTTGAAGTCTAAGCCTGCGTTGTTCCTTCCCACGTCTCTGTCAAGCCTACGTTCGCCCTGCTCCCACCACCTCCTGGTGGACGTGCGAAACACGCATCGTGTACCTGCAGACCTCATGCTGTCTCCAGTCCTCTGCATGTAGTAAGCTCTGTTATTAGTTTTGGTTGATTGATTAGGTTTGTTTAAGAATATGCAGCCATAAGGGCTGTCCATGTAAGTAACGAGAAGGGCAGAATGGAGAGGCAATACTTTTCACCAAGCTGATATATTTGGAACAGATAACCTATGAGGAATACAAGAGCAATAAAAACATTTTGTTTGTCTTTATTTCTTCCATCTCATTTTCTTCCACTTCCATCTAAACTAGAGTCAGCTTGAAGAATACACAGACCCAATCTACTTAATGCCAGTGGTCTCCTAGCAGGCAAGTGGCAAAGTCAGGAGTATACATACCTCAATTCCCAGTCCCAGATTTACACCCAACTCTGTGCAGACTGGTCAGCACGCTTTGAGCTGTATGAGGTTCTTGTCAGTTCAGATTGTTGCACAGCATACAGGCCATGCACCAATCATCACCCATTGCAAAAAGAACTAGAAAAAGTCACTTTTTTTCTCCATTCACCTTCATTAGATGGTTAATTATAACTGGCCTTCAGGAAGGATCCCAGTTTCCATCCTATTCCCACAGGTTTGACTGCAGACATGCATGGTCAAGCTCACTTTAGCACTGATACACAGATAGGGCATGCAGCACGAAGACATAACTGTGAATTTTGATGCATATTGGCTCTCTGAGGATGACTATGGAGCACATCTATACTGAAATTGTCACCATTCAGCTTTCAGTACTGCTGCCACTCATAGCAGTTATATTAAATGCCCTAGGTAGCTTTCCAATGAAATCAAACCTTTGTTATCTATACAGAGATATACTCTAAGGTATGAATTAAGTAACAGACGTGTTAGTAACTTTGTCAAATAATTGTGAATAATCTTTTATAATATAATTGCTAATCATCTTCCTCTCTTTCCTAGATTAATTTAAAATATCTTTAAAATGCAAATACTGTTCTCAGTACATAACATTTTCCAGGATTCCTTGTTGATTGTTTGCTGAGACTGTGCCACAGTGTAAAAAGCTTTGGTCCTACAAATTGAATTGTAAACTCCACCTGATAATATACTCCTTAACTGCTCTTAAACTGCACTTAATTTCAGGCATTTACATGCCTTGCCATCTTTACTTCCTATGCTGTATTACTGAGCTCAGTACTCAGAAAAAGGAGTCCTAACGTACTGTAACATATACAGTGCAATATACTGCTGACTGATGTTGCAAAAAATATCTACTGACAAAAAGTCAGCTGCTCTCTAGACTAATCTAGGAGATGAATAATGATTTATTGGACAAATACAAGATTTTTAACATACAGAACCCTGCAAAGTGCTTGCTTCTTTTCCATTGTAATCAAACTCTACACAGCAATTCTGCCCAGAGGCATGTTGTACAGTTAGTGTCAGGAAGATGGATGGAAAGTTGAGCTTCATCAGAACAGTCAGACAGGGCTGGAGAAAAATGTCTCTTTCCTGACATCAAAGAATCAGTAAGCAGCACTTACATTTTAAGTTCTTAGTGATAAATGCAGATAGACAACATTTTAATGCTTGTTTTCCTTTTTATAAAATATTTCTAATTAGCTCAGCTTTTTTTTCCATCTACGCAAAGTAATTTGGAGGTATTTTCTCACAGCATAAGCTCATATTCTTTGTCTGTTTCTTTTTTCTAGGGTCTGCACAGACAAATTCCACAGCAACATCTGATGATAAGATCAGACAGTGGTAGCAGAGACATGTTTCAATGATATTTACAATACGTCCCCTCCAGGCCAACCAACGAGCAATTTTTTTTTAGAACAATACATATTGGCAATTTTTGAGCTCCATTTAAAGACAATTTTAGGTCTTCAGTGTCATGCAAATACTCAGGGCTTTTCTCAGATGAAACTGCTATCAAGGTACTGGGAGCTCTGGCAGGAAAAGAGCAAACAGTTTCCTAAGAGAAGTTCATCTTGAGGAAGGCTTCTATCGTGTGAAAAAGTGCATTGCATTCGTCTTTAAAAAACCAATGACTGTGTGTTTTTAAAAGTAAAAAAGGAAAAGGCACTAAAACCTATTGGTTTCTGAAAGTTTCTAGAATTCCCCTATATCTGTACCCCTGGACCACTTCTAGGTGGTGTGGTCTGAGGGGAAAGGACAACTGTGGTTGGCAGACCATTTCCAGCATCTCTCTGGAAAAGGTTTTGATTCATAAGAAGGGGACAGAGGGAGAAGCTACATAAGCTTTTTAACCTTTGACCAATAAAATAAAGCACTTCTGTGCTCCAGACGTCAAACTTGTCACTGCTCAATACAGCAGACACTGAGATAAAAACAACACTGTAGATCAGCAGCTGAATATGGATAATGGCAGCAAGACCATTCGCCACTGCATTAGATAACCTTGCCATAATCACATCATAAAAACTCCTGCTTTCTGATACGCACACACAGCTGAAGTTAGGAATATCTTCTGCATTGGAAGGATGCTACAGCACTGCCATCTGAGTGGTTTCCTTGTCTGTAAAACAAGTGACACTTCGCACTGTTGGAGGAAGACTCTTGGACAAGGTTCTGCAGACTGACTGAAATCAGCAAACAGCTCCAGAAGGAGAGGGAAAACCTTTGTTATGGAATTAATGAGAAGAACTGCTAACTTGGTCTTGAAATATTTCCCTCTGCAAATACACACCCTCTGCACCACATCCTCAGCAGAAAAGGCTCTTCATAGACCTTGCTAAACTTAAACTTTCTTCCGTGATGGAACAGTTGCCTTGCTTTGCTCAAAGACCACCAGATAAAGCAAACAGCCATTAATACAGTTCCTTAATTACACCGTAATTCGAGAGGATCTTTGCAGATGAAAATGATGTAAATATGAGATTATCTAGTATTTTATTGCAATTTTATGGTCCTGTCTGTATACAGTGTCTTAAAACTTTGCAAACCCTTTTCTTGTTTGGCTTTCAGTGCCTTTTGGAGTCTTGCTAAATTTATAATCCCTTTCATTAGCTTCTTTTTCTATCTCTTTACTTGAAGATCTGGCATGCAATGAATCAAAGGAGGGATATTTATACCCATACTGTGAGAATGTTTACAGTATACAGAAAATTCTGTCTGTGGCTTTGTCGTTGTATATTTCCAGAATAAATGACAGTTTTCTAAACGTACTATATTACTGTTGAGTCCACAGAATCTGTATTTATGTAACTAAAATGCTTTTATTTAGGCCTCAGCAACAAGCCAAAATTAAAAAAATATTTTAATGAATGAATCAAAAGTAGCACAGTAAAAAAAAATCTGCAATGTATTACTGCTTCAAAACAAAGATTTCTGTCAAAAATCAGATACAAGGAGTCTGTTTTACAAAAAGTAATTTTGTTATTTTTATGCCCATTATTTTAATAACAGAAACTTTGATCTCAAAACTATTTTAGCATGAAACATGAATATGGTAATAGCCAAAGTTTCCATTTAGCTGCTGCTTCATGTTCCAAGAATATTGGGTTCCACTACAAGCACTACTTAATAATTTTCATATGGTCTCCAGGAAACCTCCTAGGGATTCTGATGCACTCTTTGAGCTCTCTAAAGTTTTACTCAGGTATGCAGATTTTCAAAGTTGAGACTATCAGTAACATCATTAAGGGCCTGACTTAATTTTTTCCAATGTCACCATTTGGTTTAATGGACCTGAATTTTTATGGGAGAGTGTTCCAGTCAATCATGCTGACATTATGCACACCACGGCCTCCCCAAATTTTATTTGCAGAACTCCTTAACAAAGATAAGAAGTCATTACATTACTCAAACATCTTGTATTAAATTCAGCCCTCAGTGAAGTTTTGGAAACAAAAGAAGCAGGTACGAATACTCCATTTCCTTACTCCTCTTCAAAGCACCATGAAAACATTCAGAAATGATGGACGAAGTCTGTTTTATTGCAATGCATCTGCCTCTTTAGGCCTACTTACAGTCTAGGTACAACATCCCACCTCCACTGAGGAGGATTCTGTAAATTTGTCCTGCTCTTCCAGATGTCAAGGAGCCCAGTCTGACCACGTGTGGATCGGCTCTATCACACACCTGTAATGAGGGCAGTGCCTCTGACACTGCCACCCTGGTGATGTACGTGTGAGTAAATGGATACTGATGGATTTATTGAGCGTGTGCAAATCATCCCTACAGCACGCTGTATATCAGAAGTCTAACATTTACAGAAGCATCAGTTCTGCTGTATGTTCCCTACTGAAATGAACCAGAAATGCTTCCGGGATTCCCAGCAGTGGATGCTGCTGGGGTGCAAGCAGCTCAGGTCAGGGAGGCTGTAGATCATATTTTCAGATAAGATCCAACACAGAGAAATTAAAGTGGCTGGCAGCACTGGGGGGTATTCTGAGCAATCAAGAGACAACCAGATTTACTTTAAAAGCCGCTGTATGAACATTGGGGCCAGGTAGAAGGTGTCTTAGGAGACTGATGTTGAGTGGAATGGCACTGTGCACTAAAATTCACTCTTCATTAAGCAATAAGTTTCTAATAAGCTGAAGCCTTCATCACATCCCAAGTCAAGTTATACGTGCATTCTTTGAGTTTGTACACCTTTCCAAGATCCTTGAGGTGAACAGATAAATCTTACAAATGAATATATGCCTCTAATAATACCTCTTGAAAGGAAGCCGAATGTAATAAATTCTAGTTAATCTTGATGGATGGGTTGGAAGTAAGGCATGCAAGAGACAGCAAGCAAAAGCATTAGCACCAGACATTTCCATTACCATTAAACATGCCACCCTGCCCTTGAAAGCTGATTAACATCAACACTTCAGAGAAAATACTGGAAAATCTCCAGCATCAGATGTGACCTCGCAGTGCTGTAGTGCATGGCAGCTGCAGAAAACAGCGAGTCCTCCGAGAATGTTTTTTAATTTTCAGTTATGATATGAATATCATTAACATTTTAGAGGGGTCCAAAATTAGAAAGCCACTTTCTTCTCTCCTGCTTCCCATCAGTAAAGAGGACATACACTTGGATTTAACTTTTTATGAAAACAATAATACAGACATTTCCCAATTGTAACTAGAGAGCAGGCTGCCACTGTGCTTCAAGAGATCACAGCACACAGCACACTTTGGTCAAGGCACCAATCCTGACAACTGACTCCAAACTTGGGTAGCACAAAGGCAGAACCCGCTCATTCATTCTTTGAATTCAATCCTAACAAATAGGTTCTGCACTTTGAACAACATTGGCTTAGTACAGCTCAAAGTAAATGAAGTGATTATAATATAGTTACTGACACTGGAGAAGCCTGAAATCGTATCCTTTTAGATGTTACGTCCAAGCAAGATTAACCATACTGGCAACACTGGAAAGTTTATATTGCTACTGAATGGAAATAGCCTTTGTAGAGCAAAGGGCATTTGCAGCTATAAAATAGATGGAATATTTCAGTGCAGTCACTTTTACATTTAAAATAGTGGAGTTCAGCATGTATTTCAGATCCTGTACTCCAATACAACTTATAACAAAAAGAATATTCAATTCAGAGAAAGAATGAATTGCAGTGCACTCCAAAACTCCACTGGAAGAGATGAGATGTTCACAGTATTTTCATTGCAAATGTTTTTCATGTTCCTCAACAAACAACTTCCGTGTTAAAGATTTCCAACCTCAACTTTACTAACATTGATAAGAACCTCCTAAGCCCAGCTTGGCTTTGCCAGCTCCCTCAGCCCCTTGCCATAGCAGAGATGCTCGTATTCTTTCAGCACCTTGGTGGGCCCCCACTGAGCTCTCTCCAGTCTGTTTGGGTCTCTCTAGTGCTGGGATACCAGCACAGGACCCAGTACTCCATGTGCAGCCTCACCAGCACTTGAGCAGAAGGGAGAGATCACCTCCACCTGCTAGCAGTGCTCTGGCTGAGGCAGCCCAGGACAATGTCAACTTTCTTCATGGCAAGGGCTCAAATTCAGTTGTACTGCAGGCATTATAATGTATGCAGTAAAGGTCTCCTTTGATGCACACAACTGAAGGGGCCTATTCTTATGCACATTTAAAAACATCAGGATCTTTGCTGAAGGCTGATTCTAAAAATCTCAGAGGCACCTCATCAACCACAGGCAGCTCCCACACACCATTGCCAGCACCGCACCTAGGAAGTTCTGATGGAAGAGTAAGGTTCCCAACTTGCTTCTAAGCAGCTGCACCTGGATGTGGGAGGACCAGCACAACATCAGGGCACTGTGGCAGGCCCTGGATTTGGGGCACAGGCAGCAATGTGCTCCCCATGCTTCTCCTCCTCTCCCCCAGGGACGGGCGGCCGCCGTGCTCCGAGCACACAGCAGAACGCAGGTATGACTGCAGCAGGATGCAGCCAGCCCAGCTGCAGCAGCGCTCCCTGTTCAGATGGAGAAAAACCATCTGGATTGCACAGTTCACAAGTGGGGCAGGCATTCCAGTGTAGCCAGGCTCCCACTGACTTTCACTTCGGTTCCTTTAAAACAGACCAAGCTGCTGTCAGTTTTCCTATGACTTTCTCCCGTTTAATTTTACATCCCATGCAAACTCTGCAAACTTTTTCCACTAGAATAAGCCAGGGAAAAAGTTTTTGCCTCGTGGCATTCAGAGAACACTGAGTTATGCAAGGAGGTTGGGTTTGTTTTAAGTCTGTTGGTTGTTTTTTTTTAATTTTCTTATTTCTTTAACGAACTTTAAAAAAAAATGATAGGCTTTATTTGTGCTAAAGCTGTGGTTACTAAGTAGCAGAGAAGGGTAAGAACGGAATCTTTTAGAGATTACTACTACATTTTGCAAATCACAATTAGAATTATGGAATTAATTCCAGAGGAAATTATCAGAACATATATAGTTGTTGGCTCACTGGCTCATAGTAAGTATGAGGATGCAAACTATCAGGACTGCATAGCCTGGCACACATCTGTGTCCATATACATTCCACTCTGTGATGCAAGCAAAATTCTCCACGATTTTGGTAAGTTATCTCTGCAGAGTAATTCCATGTAGTGTCCCGCAGTTTTTAAAAGGAAGCTCCATAAATATCCCAGTAATTCTAACTTTCCTCTAGCATTAGTAGCTTGAGAAATGAGTGACTTTAGCTGCCACAGCAGTTGGTTTACAGCTGTGCCTCAGATTAAAAACCAGAGAGAAGCCACAAGAATATTTTAAAGCGAGAAAGTATCAAACAGCCAAATTAAAATTTAATAAATGTCCCTACATCAGATGACGTTCTTTGCTACCATAAGATCTACCTCAGTGTTCACTGTTGCTTGGGTTTTTAAAAGAGAAAATTCCTGAGCACTGTGGCACTAATATCCACTTTAACATAACCAAGTTCTACTTGACAGAAAATTGATTTTTCTTCAACCATTTACTGATCCCTTTTAGGATAAACTGCACATTGAGAGGGATCTGTGCGCTTTCACAAGCAGTCTTGATCCTGGTATCAGTGCTCCTAGGAAGCAGTGTGCATTAAAAGAGCAACACTTGTGTGTTCTCCCGGGGGACACAGCCTTGCTATGACTTCACATGAAGGTAGACTGGAGACCAAAGAAAAGAATGTAATTCATTTCTTCCTAAATATCCCAAACCCAACCATATACAGGCAATCCTGAGGCCTTGTAAGTGAACATGACCTTCATGGCTATTTCTTCTCCAAAACAGCAGTGGCCACACCTTTGCTGGATGTTATGGAGTGAAAATAGAACACACCCATGGGATTTCTGTGCAACGGCTGTCTAGTGACATTATTTTTTTAAAACTGCAATGAATATGAGACGTGATGTGAAGCTTTTAATTCCCAAGTGAAGGTTTATGACTTCAAATAGCAAAGTTTCCATGTAAATCAGAAATGTCACCCTCGACGAGACTGTCTAAGAATAGGAGGGAGGCAAGGTCTGTAGGATGTAATGTTGTTTAGGAGACTAAATTATGCAGCAAAAAAACAACCCAAAGTTGGGGCACATAAATCATTCTTAATGTCATTGAAGAAACACTGAAGAATCCCACAAAGACTTTTTCAAAAGGGCTTGTGTGCCAGAAAACTTTGTGTTCTTTCTAACTAATTGGTCTAATAAAAGATTGAAAATTACTTTGCCTTAAAGGATTGTGCTACTCTCAACAAATTGGTTACTTGGACTGCGATAGGCCATTCAACCCAATTTAAAATAACTCCTACCACACTGCAAACAGACAGAAAAGAATATATACGAATTTATACAAAGATGACACACATCCATTGGCCAAAATAACCAGAAAACATTTTCTGTGTGTTTCACAAGTCACAGGACAGCTCAGTTAGAGCATTCAGCAGAAGCACTCAGGTGACAGTTACCCATGATAAATGATAATGCATTCATTTCCTTTGGCAAAAGAAGAACCTAAACTGCATTACAAACATGTAAGCAGAGCTGGTGCAAACATTAACAACCACAAGGATTTCTGGTTGAAAAATATTTGTCAGAAAACTTCAGTGAGAAATTTCTACTGAATTATTAAGACATTTGTCATGGCTTGATGTCCAGTTCTGTGAACAAAACTGTTCCTGAGTTCCCCCACTTCAGGTGCTGCTCTCCTACTCCTGCAAGCTGTGTGAACTTCAGGAGGAACACTGGACCCCCAGTATGGCATTTCTGGACTACCCATGCTACTCCTATATATACATACACATGGTCCTAAATAGAACTATTCCTCCATACAGTCAAATCCTCCCCTCTTGTGGCTGTGCTCTGATTCCACTGAGTGAAGGAAGATGTTAATTAATTAGCTGAGATATGAACATAGCATCTATTTGAAGAAACAATATACTAGTTCTGGTAGAAATGATAAAAAGTACACTCAAAAATACCCAAATACTCAGCATTTATCACATACATTTTTTGTGTGATTACCTCTATGAACAAGAGGTAGCGTAGGAGAATCTGCATTGGTTCAGCTTTATACTACAAGTCCAAGGATTTCACACGGGTGCAACAGTTCCTTTGGCCTTTGGTGGCAAGCAGTATGCAGGACTAACAACTCGACGCTTACACTTATAATTTCTGCACCGTGAACTCTTCTTACTTGTATTTTTATCCTTCTTTCCACCTCCTGCTTTTCAATCCACCTAAAACACACCAGCTAGGGGTAATCCCCTGCAAACTAGTGCTCTTGCTTCCTGGCAGCTGTATTTTTTTCCATTAAAATAATTAGTCATACAGGCTTTTTCCTTAGGGCAAATCTAGCCAGTTAATAATTAAATATCTAAATTGTTCAACTAGTTACAGGAACTCTGACCCATCCCCAGTCATCATTTGGTTTCTACAGTGAACAGGCACAGAGAAGATGCAGCCACTTGCTACGGTGAGTGGCTCTGCACAGCTCCCAGCCAAAGCAAGGGGACTGATGGAAGGGCTGTGCTGCAGCACACTCCGCCCCACCCCTGCTGCTAGCAAACCCGCAGGACTGGCAGTCTTCTGCAGCCTGCTCTCCACCACTCTGAATCTATTTCTAGATGGAAGCCTGCCTGGAAGTAACGCTGACCCCTCCACTCCTCCTGGGGGGAATGGTGGCACAGAAACCTTTCAGATGTTGTGGCATCACAAACAGCAGCACAAATGATAGGAAAGCTGTACCACCCTCAGTAGGGCACAGCAAAGCTGTACAGGGCCTCAGGTCCTCCACATGGATTTTTCAGACTTACACAGACTGTGGAAGAGGCCTGCCACGTTTGGATAGAAGCCTGCTCTGAGCGAGAAGGGCTTTGTTATTTATATAAGGATGCTAAACAGCTCCCTCAGGGAGGATCTAAATGTAAACTTGTTTATGTGAAATGTGAAAACTAACTGTGAACTCACAAAGTTGCCATTGCACTGCAGCAGTGCAGAACAGATGCCTTCTTATTTAGGCATCCAACTATTACCTGCAACCTAGATCTTTTCCTCAGCTGTATGTTCACAATGAATTCATTAAAAAGTCAAAGCATGAAAATAGCAAACTAAACTGGACTAAATCAACCTTGAACAAGAAATGCATGGTGACTGCTGCAGAATTCGTTGTGATTCTTAAAGCTCAGGAACATTCAAATCATAGAATGATAGAATGGCCTGGGTTGAAAAGGACCACAGTGATCATCTGGTTCCAACCCCCTGCTATGTGCAACCAGCAGCCCAGGCTGCCCAGAGCCACATCCAGCCTGGCCTTGAATGCCTTCAGGGATGGGGCATCCACAGCCTCCTTGGGCAACCTGTTCCAGTGCCTCACCACCCTCTGTGTGAAATAATGTTAGCAGCACAAAAAGATACTCCTTTCCTTGGGTTCGCATAGCAGGAGACAAAAGAACTCTGACATCTCATTTCAGCTCATCACAGAACAAAGACAGCAAAGGCGCCTCATGAAGGCATCGTTTACTAATGCAACCATGACTTTGTATAGCAAGGACAATGTTGGCCCTTCCTATGAATCCTAAGTCTGGTTTATATGAAGACTGATGATCTCTTTCACAAGCCTGCCATTTCCTGAGACTAGTTTATTCTTGCTAGGATTAAGTAGATAGCATGAATAACAGGCTACAGTAGATGTTGTCAGCCAATTGAAGTGGATCATGACCTGATACTGATAATATAGATCTTAAGGAATATTACTCAGATTTGAAAACATTAAATGTTAAAAGCAATGTCTGGGATATCGTTCCAGTCCAGTATTATCTCTCAAACATTTATACAATTATATACTTACACAGCTAGTTTTATTCGGAGCAATGGTTCCTCCAGGCTGATTTAAGGAACTCAAACATTGAGCCTTGAATCCTATCCTGTTATTGTTTAGAAACAATTTATAGGGAAGGAAAGAGTAGTTGGTGAACTACTTTGTGAGGCAGGTCAGATCTGTGTGACTGTACATCCACACAGCCCAAATTCCTCATGCTGCAGACAGCTAATCATTTCTTCTTTAGCACACAGGTATATTGAAAAACACTTCAAGTGCTCTGCTTATATTTTATTCAATACATTCAGAGCCTAATCCAAAGCCTGTCAATGCCAACGGAAAACCAAAGTGTCATGCTGCATGTTTTGAGTAGCCTGAATTAAAATACTGCAAGTATCTGATTTCCTTTGGAGCTGATAGAAAAAAGAAAAAAAAAAAAAAGACTCTCAAAAAACCAAATTCTTCAGAAGTTCTGTGGAGCAGCAGTTTTTGGTGGAGAGGAATGCTGGGCCCTTATTTTCATCCAAAAATCAGAGCAGTCACTTTATTCTTTTGTAGAAAGCAACCTCCCTGCTATGTTTAATGTCACAAAAATGCTAACGGTTCATGGAGGAAATATTAGATCAATGCTAAAATACAGCTGGGAAAGACCAGGGGAAACATTGCACAAGATCTGCAAGCACTTTGTGGAATATTTAGTTGGCACTTTTCTGGACTGTGTGTGATCATTTTCTGATATTTCTGAAGGCATGCTGGGAAAATGCTATGGGAAAATAACAGTCAAGTAGTAAAGCCATATGAAAAATATCAACAACAAATAATAATGAAAGAAGCCAATTTATTCCCCAGATAAATCAATGCTATAGCAGAATTACACTTTTTGTAGCAGTATTTCTTCACAGGAAAAGCACAAGCCTAAGCTGTGTTATTTCTGTAATCGGTTCCCTTTATTACTACTCCCATCAAGCTTCTGGCATTCAGCTGCAAATGAAAGAGGCATCACCGTGACCACATATTTCAAGATACCCACCAGTATCTTACTTTCCTGTGTCCTGTCATTAACTAACTTATCTTTTTTTTTCTAATTTTCTGGAATGCAATCACTGATGCATTCTCTTGTGTGGAATGAGCAGCACTTCATCAACTTATATTCACTGAACTTATATTTGACTCCTCAGATCTTATCACTTGAGACAGATTTCTTCTTCAAAGTTTCATTTTATATGGTTACACATCAGTCTTCCCTAGCACAGCACCTACCTCCACCCCTCTCCCCTTTCCTATTTTAAAGTTTTCTCTGTAGGTTCATCACTTTTAAAGGTATGTAGATCATTTCCTGCTCTAATTTCCCCAGGTCACTTTGATTTTGCTCTCTTATGTGTTTTTCTTTAGTGTCTGGGAACAGACAGTCTTTCCCTCTGAGGCAGGCATAAGTCCAGAGACGTAGAACTTCCACAAAATGCCACCAACAGAGTGCAGATAGAGTTTGAGCATTAACATTTACCATCCAAGGCCCCAGAAGGGTGTATATTCCAGTAACATGCCAACCCCTTGAGCAATAATAATATCCTGCCAAGGACAGCCAAGTAAAACCAGATGCCGTGGGTTGGAAAGATACAGAATGCACTAATAGACAGCATGATATGAGAATATAAGGAGAGAACAAGGAAACAAGTGGAGAAATAAAGGAAGAGACAAAAGAAGTGACAGTGATAGTATGAGAAAAGCAGGCTGTGTAGGAAAGAAAAGGAAGGCAGATATGGCTGCAAAAGGGAGAAAAATGCTTTTTAGATACATATGAAGAAAACATTGCTAGCTGTAATATTGTTGCCTGTGTAAAAGTAATTTAGCAATTAGGATCTTTGAGACAAAAATTAATGTTTTCTACAAATGTATGCCTTATTAATTTTGCCCAGGGAGGTTGTGGATGCCCCGTCCTTGGACGTGTTCAAGGCCAGGTTGGACGGGGTCCTGGGCAACCTGATCTGAATGTGTATGTTTGGTGGCCCTGCTAGGCAGGGGGGTTGGAACTACATGATCCTTGGGGTCCCTTCCAACCCGGGTGATTCTGTGATTCTGTGATTCTGTGATTAAATGTTTGGGAAAATATGAAGTACATTTGACTGTATAAAGCTCTGACCTTTCCTTTATTACCTACAGTTCTACCCTTAATTTTGCCACTGCCATGAATGGTGCCAGCCTATTTCAATCCATCTTCAATAAATTCCCGATAATCGCATGTGTGTTAACCTTACACAGCAGATGTCAATATTGTCTTCTTATATAATGACTGGGGCTAATACTAAGGGGATGAAAAATATACAGCTTAAATAAATTTCAGTAACTTGAAAATGCTCTGCATGTCTCCTGAAATAATTCCTAACACCACTTCAGTACATTAACCTTTGCCTTTAGAATAGCTATAGTCAGATAAATCATTTAACTCTACCATCAAGGCTGTTACCTTTGGCTTTTTCCATTACTTTCTATCTTGTTATTCAATTACTTAAATCAGTCACTAGAGACTACTTCATAAAACTTAAATAATCTATAAAACAACCATTTATATACAATGATTTTGCCACGATTTTTCCACAGTCGGTCCAATTTTCTTTGTGAATTTTACCAAATTTCTCTTTACATTAGGAAAAAAAAAGTCATTCCTAGAGTAACTAATGAAAAAACTACTGGCAGACACAAAGCTACTGCAGAATAAACACTCCTGTTCAGGTAACATCTGCCTTCGGAATCAGATACATCAGTCTTTGAAGACTGGGGCTGCAGGGCCAGGCTCTGGATTCGGAGTTACCTGGGTGTGTAGCAGCACAAATCCACTGTGATGGCTCATAGCCAGAAACAGAGCAGAGCAGCCAATGGCTTTACACAAACATGTATCAGGAAGATGCGACTGGTTTGCACTTCCCATAATATCTCTCAGCTCGAGTTCTGATGATCAAACAGGCAGAGACGAAAAAGCACTTCCATTCCCCCAAATACATCTGATTAAGTAGGAAATGTTGAGAAGGTCCCTAAAGCAAACTTTTCAACATGCAGGATGCTGCATGCAGTCAAAATTGTAGCTTGCAAATAGCACAAAGGTTTTGCCCTTGCCTGACGTACCATAGGGGAAAAGTCTCCCTGACTTTATTGCATAAGGTTCTTTCACAAAGAACAGTTATCTTAACAAGGGTATGGAAAATTCCTGTTGCCGTTTTTATAAATGCTGTCAAATGGAAAATGAATTAGCAGAACTTGAAGAGTAGGTATGAGAGCAATCTCATAATGTCCTCATTGTTAGAAAGCAATGAACAAACATAGAGTTAGCCATTATATTGAAAACAATCATTTTCCTAAAATAGCCCGCAGCAGTAAACAGCTACAGAAAGGGATTTGTTACCAATCATACAACACTGTGTACTAACTACTAGTTAGATCTTCTCCTGATACTTAGCAGGCTTCTCTGCTTTGCAGTCTGGGAGAAAGCACTGATCATAAATAAATAGCCAAGTTTCCAGCCTCCTAATTTAGCTACACAGTGAAGAACATAAACTGCAGGGAAAAGAGAAGGGGAATGAGAAGGAATGCCTGTGGAACTGATATTTAGACCATTTTTGAAACTTCATTCCTGTTGTGGTATCAGCGGGAATTTTCACAGAGAAGTATAAAATTGGGGCAGCTCTGGAGACAACTATATCAACACATTTCTTTGAAAACATGGAGATTTGAAACTAAAAGGATTTCACACGGACACCCCAGCTCTCTTCCTAAAGGAAGGCTTGTTGCAAAGGAGCCATATTGAAGGCCCAGGAGACTGGCATCCCAGGACCACAGACCTCAGCTCTCTGGTAGTTACCTTACCCTACTTGAGGCCCTAAATGTGTCTCTACTACTTCACGTACGTTGAATTGGGGAACAAACTGTAAGGCATTAACTAGTAAAAGCACGAAAAGCTAGAGAGAAAATGTGACCTGATGTAGTGGAGCTAATGGTCTTGCGGTTGTCCACGAAAGTGTTAAACCTAGATACAAACGCAGATCTCCTAGGACAAAACACATCACAATTTCCACACTAGACCAGCCTTGCACTCTGTAGGAGACTCTTCACTTCCTAGAGCTTATCAGCTGCCTCCTCTGAAGTCTCTGTGAGTTCTCTTTTCTATACAACTTCCTAGGACATAAATCTCCATCTTCACCTCCCTCATTATCAGAGCTGCCAATCCTACTCACGTGCCTTCAACAGGGAGAACAGACAGATGCCGAATGAGGAGCATAGTCCTTATTTCAGACTTGACTTACATGGATATCGTCTGGTCCTCTCTCCAAGCCTCTCTCCTCTTCTCCAATATCAGAAATGTCAGCCTCATGAGTGAGCTCTCCTACAAACACAAAAAGAAGAAATATGTTCCTTCATGCTCGTGGTAACTGCTCCTTTACATTACAATATCTGATTGAAAGTGTTCAGACAATTTCCAATTTTTTTAATGCCTTTAAAAATTGTCCTTGGTTGTTTGTTATTGTTTGTTTGTTTTCAAACAGAAATAGTGTTAGCTGTATTATTAGCATTTGTTAATTAGTTTTCCAGATAAAACATTTTCCTTATATTTTATGTGGCATTCTGGTTAACAAAACTAATTGCTCAGAAAGAAAAAATATATCTATCTCTGTACAATTAGGGATTTTTTTTCCTTGGCTTATAGAAATTGTAAAAGTGCTGTAAATATATGTACAGGGCAACTGCTGAGCTAACAAACAGTGGATGACCACAAAACTTGCTTGTCAAATGCACCTTGTGCAAGTATTGAGAACTGTTTATTTTGTAAAATGTACAAAAGCATCTTGCAATACCCCAGTGCTACCGACGTGGAGAAAAACAGAGCATTCCACATTATTCACAACCATCTGAAAAACAAACAAACAAAAAAAAAAAAAAAAAAAAAGAAAAAAAAGAAAAAAAAGTCAACTTGTTTCCATTTTTCTTACTGAAAATAGGAATGTTTTTCCCATTTTCAAGAGAAAATGGTTGAGGTTCAATACTTTCAGAAATGCATATATGCAGACACAGTCACAGATAAATGGACACAGCATCGCCTCAGACCATTCAGGATCTTATTCATGGGGCCAGACTATCAAATAAGAGCAACTCAAAGGCTCTTGCATTCGTCAGCTGCATCACCCTAACCACACCTATCCATGCAAAATGCCATTTGTTAGTCCTATCCGACAGATTCACATCTGTGAGTACAGAAATAGGAGAAAAGATGCTGAGCAGTGTGTGCTCACTTGCACCGTTCTCTGAGACACTGGCTGACCTCCACTATTACTGAATTCATCGTAAAACCTCCTACAGAAGATGCCTTTTAATTACAGCTTGCATTTTATGTCCCACCCATTACCACTGAGTTAACTACAGTCTGGATTTAAACATTATCATTAGCTTCAACATTTAAGACGTGTAAAAGGGAATTAAGAATAGATAATGACAGTTCACTCTCTCTAAATATTTAAGTACGGGAAGAAAAGACAACAAAATGATATGGTACAGAATGTGGGGGGCTGCATCATAATTTGGTACCTTCTGCACATTTTTATATTGCAGAGGAATTTCAAAGATGCAGCATTTGTGGTCTCAGGCCAGAGCACAGGAACGGAGGCTTTTTGGGATTTCCACTGAAATTTGGCATCCTTTGGTAGTTTCAGGCAACCAGCAGCCACGTCTGGGCCTCTGTCATGTGCTCAGATCACAGACTCGCAAGTAAAAAGCAGCTGCTCACCAAAACTAGCTCCAACATCAAGTGAAGAACAGCTCAAGAAAAGCAGTATTCAATTGCTAGCATGAAGACCAAGACTGAATTACAGTGGGTACTTCCATTATTCCTAGACTTCATGAAGCCCAGACTTAAAACAGAATTCTCCTTGACAGTACAGAGGAGTGATCATAATAAAAAGGAAAAAAATATAACTTCAATACTCTCAGATATCGTGGAGAGAAATTAATATAACTATTTGGTTAGACAGCACTGAATGTGGGCGATTGAAAAAATTCCCTAAAAAGCCCCAGAAATAAGCATTATTTTGCATTTATCTTTATTTGTATTAATTTAGGAATGTGTTCTTAGAGCCAAAATTCTTCTGGCCCTTGTTTCTTAATAAATAAAATACAAACATCACTGTGACTTTAGTTGTGTGAAGAGATGAGGAGGAGGAGGAAGCAAGCTATGAAATGAGCACAAATGATGCCCATCTTTTAACTGAGGTTTCCAAGGCATTTAAGCAGCTGTTAATCAACTACACAAAAATATATACGGAACATCAAGAGAGGACATTTATGTTTGTGCTGGGTGCTATCTTCCACTTCTTGCTCAAACATTCCTTCTGATAGAAGGATTGATTCCTATTTTTTTATGCTTGTTCTGTTGCTGATCTACAATTACCTTTAAGCATCTGCTCTATTATTCCATCAACCGGCTCTTTGTACACACAAAATCATGGAATCCAAGCTCTATGCCAAGCCGCAGTGTAAGCTCTTACAAAATACTTGAAGTAAGTGTCGTATCAATCATCATTGTGAGCTGTCTGTACTGTGCTTGATGCTATACTCCACCATCATAAGGCAGAACATTTGGTCCATGCTCACCAGCTGTTCTGCTATCCTCTGTTAACCCAACTTAGATTTCTACCAGCAGTAAAACAAAGGATTTGTATTTTGCTGATACACGTCTAAAATATATACAGTACAACAAAGCTCATAAAATCTCAGAGAATACAGAACCTTTCAAATTTAGCAAGCTCTACAGCACCAGGCAATGAACAGAATGCTGGTAAAATTGTGATGTTTTAGATACACATTCAGTATAAGGCACGTATTACAAATATGCTAAAGATATTTCAAGTATGTTCATGAGCACAGTGGCAGAAAAAAACACATACTGAACAAAACCTTATTTTTGCAGTCTTCCTGTGTCTGTGCTGCATCCCAAAGCACAGCAACGACGTGCCTGTATCCTTACAATGGGACAGCAGAATTAAATAAATGACTGCCCTATAATTTCAGAATTGCTCCAGCCCCAGCACACCACCTCTGATGGGCAGAACCGACCACACACAAACCATCTTCCTCAGCTGTGGCAATGTAATTTCAGCCCTGCTGGCAACATGCTGGAAACCAAACCTCCTTTCAGTTTCAAACCTCAGCCTTTGAAAGTAACATTAAAGGCTCTTGTTGAGAGACTGCTTTTTAATTTGTGTTTTGCTTTGTTTTTAAAGGGAGAACTGAAATCTAAGTGTCTCCAGTAGGAAGGCTCTATTTGTGCCTTCTCCCTCAGATAATGGCAGCAGGGAGAGGGGAACTTTGGTTCCCTGTCAGCCTTCCCAACTGCTGCCTAAATACAAGACCGCAGTGGCCTTTGAAAGCTTCCATCATACTTGATTTATAAATAAAGTATCCATTCCTACATAAACGTCACATTAAAGGGCGTCACAGAACTCAGCACAGCATCTGCCTAGCCACGACTTCACATGGAAACGTTATTCAAGCTCTTGCCCATATTTTCCATCCAAATATTTGTACAGTTTCAGATGGCTTCAGGAGCCCGGTACTGACATCACTGCTGAAATCAATAAAGCTCTGCCTCCAGCTCCACCGGGCGGGCCGTGCATCCTGCACACACAGCTGGGAGCAGCAGCCCCAAACTGCCGGGATGTCGGTGATGGACACGGCGTTATCATCCCTACCTGCTGCAGCCCGCTCCTCAGCGTGTGAGGAAGCGTTTCATGCTCATCTAAGGAAAGTCGCAAGGCGGTGGTCACAAAGGGCTCTGATTTAGAGCAGCTATCTCCAAACAGCCTGTAGCAAAACTTCCCTAATCGCGTACCCAACTCGCTGCATGTACAGATGCACGCTGCCTTTAGCTTTATGGATCATGAGTAGCTGGAGTGAAACGAGCTACAGACGGAACTCAGCTGGAGAAGCGGACGCCTTGGTGCTAAACGTGCCTGCCTGAGGCATCCCGGAGCACAGCCACGTGCGTACCGGCCAGGCACCTCCCAGCGGTCGGGCAGAGGACGACAACACCCCAGAGGCTCAGAAATCACTGCCCCGCGATGAGGTGTGCGTGGAGGTCACTGAAGCTGACGCTTCTAGTTGGGCTTCTGTCTTACCATGAAGGAAAACACGTTACGAGAAGGACGGAGCGGCTCCCACCGGGCCCGGCACGCCACGTGCCCCCCAGCGCTCCCGGTGCTCCCCGTCACCTGCAAGAGGCACGGCAGCTGCACATCGCCCCGCCCGAGAGCACAAAGCCGCTCTTGTGCCTCACCGGGGGCCCTGGGGGCCGTTCCGTCGGGGCTGCGAGGGGCGGCGAGAGGCTGTGAAGAGCTCTGAGGGCGGCACGGAGCCGCGACGGGCGGCGCACCTCCGACGGGCTCTGAGGGGCAGCACGGGGCTGCGATCGGGCTGAGGGGCGGCACGAGCTGCGAGGGGCCCGGGGGGCGGCGCGAGCTGAGGGGCGGCGCGGGCCGGGCCGGGGCGGGGCGCGCGCCGGGCTGGGTGCGGGCGGCGCCAGCAGTGCAGCGAGCGGGGCAGCGGGGCCGGGCGCTCCGCGGGAGCGGCGGACAACGAGCGGCCGTTCCGTGACGGCGCTGCGGGCCGGACTGCCCGCGGGGAGCTGGGGCTGCCGGTTCTGCTTTGCTTCCCCCGTCCCGCCCGCGCTTCGCTTACTTCGGCTGGGCTTTTTTTTTTCCTCTCTTTTTTTTAATCGTTATTATTTTTTGGAAAACGGAAGGAGGATGGGATTCGAGCTGGATCGCTTCAGCGGGGAAGTGGACCCCGACTTCAAGTGCAACCTGTGCAACAAGGTTCTGGAGGACCCGCTGACCACCCCCTGCGGCCACGTGTTCTGCGCCGGCTGCGTGCTGCCCTGGGTGGTGCAGCAGGGCAGCTGCCCCGCCAACTGCCAGCGCATCTCCGCCAAGGAGCTCAACCACGTCCTGCCCCTCAAGAGCCTCATTCTCAAGCTGGACATCAAATGCGACAACCACGCGCGGGGCTGCGAGGCGGTGGTGCCGCTGCAGCACCTGGGAGAGCACGCCGAGACCTGCGACTTCTCCCCCGCCAAGTGCCGCAACCGTGGCTGCCGCCAGGTGCTCAACCTGCGCGACGTGGAGGCGCACATGCGGGAGCGCTGCGAGGCGCGGCCGGCCGGGCTGTGCGAGCAGGGCTGCGGCCTGATGCTCACGCACGGCGAGCGCCGGAGCGGCGGCCACAGCTGCCTGCGGGCCCTGCGCGCCCACGGGGCCGCTCTGCAAGCGCGGGCGGCGGCGCTGGAAAAGGCGCTGAAGAAGGAGGCGCTGCGCGCCGGGAAGCGGGAGCAGTCGCTGCTGTCGCGGCTGGCGGCGGCGCAGCTGGAGCTGCAGGTGACGGCGCTGCGCTACCAGAAGCGCTTCACGCAGTACAGCGCCCGCTTGGACGCCCTGGCCCGCGCCCGCTCCGCATCGCCCGGCAAGGTAAGGGCGGCCCCGCGGTGACAGCGCGCCCGCCCGCGGCACCCGGCGTGTGTTCTCCTCCGTTCTCTCCCCGTAACGAAACTGGAGTTTCCGGGGCTGGAAATGGTGCTAAGCCTCCAGGGGCTGGGGGGTCCTGGGTGGGTGTTCGGTGCCCTGGGGGCACGCTGTGCTGGTCTGCGTGCCGGGGTCAGACACCTGCTCAGTCCCTGCATTTTGTCCTTAAAAGATCAATTTCTGAGGAGAAAAATTAACTTGATTCCAGGCAGTCAGAAATAGGCTATTTATAAAGGGCCCAGAATCAAAAGGCAGAGCTGCAACAACCCCCGAGCTCTAATTGGAAAGGGGCTCCCCAGCGAGGGAAGCGCTCGGAGCCAATTATCTTTTAAATGAAGAGACTCGGAGCCCTCCCGGTGACCCGAAATGCGCTGCCACGTCCCGGCACGGCCACATACCGGCACAATCACATCCCCGCATGGCAGTTCTCAGTTGCTCGGACTGTCACAGCCGTGTCTCCGCCGCGATGGTGCTGGGGCAGCAGGAGCTGTGCAAGGGAGACAAAACTCATTGTTACATTGTGTTTTCTTCTTAGAGTGGCCACCATTTCAGGGTTTTGCCAACACGGAAAGTATCTTAACACTGAGCCGACTCTCCTGACTTGGGGCAGTTCTGGGAGGGATGCTGACCCACATGGAGCCCCCGCACAGCCCTGCTGCCTCCTCACACCTCAGCTCTGCTCTGCTCCCAGCAGCACAGCTTTCCCTCATGCTGCTCCAAGGCCAGTGCTGGTCGTGTTGCTTATGCGCTATTTCACTCTGTGAAGTTAGTGAGCTGCACCAAAGGTGCTACTACCAATAACTGTAAGCTAACAGCAAAATTTCTTATCAAACTGATGGATGCAGCTGGCCAGAAGGACCGGGCTGGATTTCAGCCCCATTACAAAAAGCTGCTGTGCAGCTTTCTGAAGCAGTGCCTAATCCGAAGAAAGCTGGAAGGTGTCATGTCACCACAGGCTTGTGGCTCAGCGGTCAATCACATGTCTTTCACAGCAGTTTGGGCAGCCCTCCAACACCAACAGCTTATGTCTGCCTTGTGCCCAAAGAAGTACAATCAGGAAACTTGCATCTTTGTGCTCTAGAGAGTGTTTTGAAAAGCCTTTGGTAATCACCTAGCGCAGGGGATGCTTTCCAGTTTGGGGATGTGGCCTGCTTCCAAGCTATTCCTTAGGGGCTGTTTGCTCAGAGGTTCTAGCACAGGCTGCACAGCATAGGATGCCGGTTATAAACACTTGGCAGAGCATTGTGTGCTTGCCTGAGGATTAGATTCCTCGCTGCCTGGATTACATGTATGATAATATAGAATAACAGACCTCAACTTCAGAGGAAATTGCATATCCAAAGCGTGCAGCACCACTGCTGTCATTATTTTATTATGAAAATACTCATACTAGATAGGTTTTGTTATAAACTGTAATTATCCTGTGTTAAAACACAGAATCACACCTAGCACTAATGAATGGTTCAGAATGTGGTGATTCCCAAACTTATTGTAGGATGTTCTGGATTCTCTGCAGATGGAGAAAAAGGGATGTTCTGACTGCTGATGGGTGGTTGCTTGTTTCTGCAGATGTAGAAGCAGACTAGAATAAATCAGAGGTTGTTCCTTCCAGTCAAAACAAAGTGCCCACTTACAGTTCTGTTTAAAGGCTTAGTTAAGGGGAAATATGATAGTGATGGATGAAAGACCCATCATGAAGGACCCAAACTTTTGGCCGTTTGGCTGGGCGAGCTCCAGACACGTAGATCTGCATTAACACATCCTTTCTTTGTGGCATTGCATTTGTCACTCAGCTTTCCCACGTTGTTGCCATAACAATATCCATACACAAAATATATATTTTATACACATTCAGAGAGTCTTCTGATAATACCTCCCAGTTCTGTTAGTCCATTAAACAGGTGGCTGTTAAATAATTCTAGTTCTGTTTACGTGTACGCTTTTCCATCCTCTTAGCCACTGAGGGAACACTTTAATTTCACAGTGTATTTACTGGATGTCTGACCTATGCTTATTCCAAAAGACAAATCTGAAGGTTTATTTAGAGGGAGACTTTATCCCTCGGTTGAGAGGTGACGCTTATTGCGGACAAGCTTAAGGAGGGAGTGGTGGAGAAGGCAGCATGTCTTACTCAAAATTATTGTTCCCTTTGATCAGACCTGTCCATCCTGAAACATCAAAGTCTAAATAAGCAAGAAAAACCTCATACTATTCAAACAATGCTTAATCCTTGCTGAAACATACCACTGTTCACACCTATTGATAAGCTGATGTAGTCGAGCCTTTATGTACACAGCCATCAAAGTCCTCTGGGAAGCTGTAGGAGGGAATCTGAACCAACTCTTGGTGCTGGTTCCAGTCTGCAGTGTCAAAGCTGTGCCTGGCAAGGTGTGCTTTCAGGGTGGCATTTATACTGTACAAATGTCAGTCTGTCAAAGGTGAACGAAGGCTTTGAGGCGTGGCAAAGCACAGTCTTTGGAAGTCTGGTCTTAAGCCCTTTTGCTTTACTGGCTACAGGAACCAATTCATGATCTGGTGTTTAAGACCTGTGGTTTAGTGCCTATGTGGAGGTAGTAGCACAGGTTTTAATTGCATGAATGCCAAAGGAAGCCCTTTAAGACATGATTGTGTTCTTTCTCAGGCTGACCCAAGCAGGCTCAGCTGGGCTGCAGTCAATAAACAAGGGGCTGAAGTGTTTCCTGTTACAGACAGAGCTTCCTAACCACTGTATTACCAAAGAAATCAGTCTTGCAATACATGAAGCAAAAGGCAGTCTATTAGATCCCCATTACTCAGCTGGGAAGAACAGGGAGCTGCAGCATTTCCAGTTATCTCACTGCCTAATGATTGCTTCACTGGAATGCTAGACATATTAGAGGAGGAAAGAATGGCAGAGCTCTGGAAGAGTAATTTACATCACGGCTTCCTTAAGAAGCAAAAGCAGTTGTGAAAGAAATTGCTAAGACTGAGAGGAGAATCTGCAAAAGTAACCAATTGGCAAAGCAATGCACTGCTGCCTTCCATGTGCTTGGCTGTTCAGCACAGATGGTGGAGTTATCACTGAATGACATGAGGGGTTTGTCTGTAACGCTACTCTGCTGCCAAAGGGACGCTGCAGACAGGGTACAGATCTGTCAGGTCTGAGCGGAAAGCTTCTTAACACCCCGAGTTCATTTTTCAGGAATACTAAAGAAAAACACTGCAGTGGAGTGTTTGGGTTTTTTCCACAACTTTTGGCTACCTGCTTTACTACTTTTTCTGCTAGGCATACAGGCATCAAATCGTAGCCACATAAGGAGGCTTTAATGAAAGCGTTCAATTCTAATTAGAGGAAGTGTCTCAAGAGCAATGTTGTAATTGTTTCTTGATTGTTCTAATTGATTTGCCTTTTTAAAAGGCATAACAGTGGAAGTAAACAGTGACACTATCACATCCCTGTCTTTCAAATGCTGAGTTATCAGTCCATGAAAGCAGCCCCACAGGACTGTAAGTTTGCTCCTTGAAATGCTGTCTGACATACAGGTTTGAAGGCTCACAGTGCAACAGCCTTTACTTCATTTTCCAGTCCTCCTCTGAGTACCTGATTCTTACTGATGCTGAGTGTAGGCAAATTAAAATAAAATTAGCTGGAACTCATTCACATTTCTCTGTAACAGGCCCAAGTGTACTTACTATGGGACCTGTAGGAAAGATAAGATCACAATCTGACAAGAAAATTGTAAACCACATTTTCAGGTGAAGCCTGTTGGCTCAGCAGCTCTGTGGTCAGCAGAGCTCCACCAGCTTACACCGGGAGGAATTTGGGCTTTGTAATCTTCCCAAAATCTATGAGAGTAATTCAGTAATCCAGGATTACTTGGACACTTTTTTATGAGTTTAATAGACATTAATATTTGATTGGCAACTTCAAACTGATATGTTAGAAGAAAAATGCACAAACTAAAACCAGCTGCATCAAATTACAATGTAACTGTTGTAATTTCTGTCATTAATTGGTTATGAAAACCAGACTTGTAAGATAACTTCCTCAAACTTTCTTTGTGTTCATAACTTTTTCACCCTATGGATAAAACAAAGAAAAAATCTCAGAGGTAGAAATGTTCACAGATATCTGTGGATGCACATCGTACAGCTGGGAGTACCCTGTTCTTATTTCTGAAAAAGAGACTATTATTTAGACAGCTTTTTGTAATTGTGAGCTGTTTTATAGTCTTGTAGTGTTTTGCTGTGAATGACAGCACTTAATTGAGTCTGATTACACTGTGAGGATTTAGTTGTATTCTGTAGTGTGTGCATGCAGGTTTGTCCTAGCAAAATGTAGAGGCCTAAGTAGCATCACACTGTCACAAAAGAGATTTTGTATACGTTTATAGAAGATGTACCTTTTTGAGCATATCTGTGCTTAGGAGCAAGCTTGTGTAAGTCAGGATAGCAAATGATGTTTGCACAGTCCTTCGGATATTATAAGGCTGTCCTGCCTTTCTCTGTTGGGCATTTTTTTTTAATTTTTTTTTAAATTTTTTTTTTTTTTTTTTTTTTTTGCATAATCAGACATTTGTTCACTGCAGAATTTCGTGTTTTAGAGAATTAATACAACAGTTTTCAGTGCTGAGGGATTTGTGTTTTGCTAGTGTTAAAATTCTGAAGAAAACTGTGCTCAGCATCTCTTTCCAGCAGGCGCTGTGAATGGCAATTAGCACCACAGCCCCTTTGCAAAATTTGTAGCAGTTTTGTTTAAAGCTGTTTCTAAAGCTCGCCAGAGATTTGCTGTTGTATCACAGTTCGTATTCGATACTGTTTAAAACAATGTATTGCAGCTAGCGCCAGAGAGCAACAACATAAAAATGCAGCCCTTCAGACACCCTCAAGCACTGGAAAAGTCAAGAATCTGACTACTGGAGCCGCGGAGTATTTTACATAACAGATCACATATGACTGGGTCAAGTAGTTGCAGGAACAGTATTGCATATAAATATCTTCTGTTGCTGTTAAGTGTCTCACTGTAGATCTCAATAAAAAATACGCATAAATCTCCAGGGCGGGTTTTGCAGAGGCGCCGTGGGGTGGCTGGAGCCGGGGCTGCTGCCTTCCCAGCTCTCCCGCAGAATTGTTCTAAACTTCATGGGAAAAGGAACTAACAAAGCGACCCAACAGCCCGGGATAGAAGTGTTATCTGTCCTGCTCATCAGCGCACACAAATGCTTTGAATGCATCTCTCTGTTCTTTACAGGGTGAAGAAACTAAAGCACTGACTCTCGTCCTTCATCGTGACTCAGGCTCTCTTGGATTTAATATTATTGGTGGCCGACCGTGCGTGGTATGTTAATTGTTAAAATATGTTTGCCCTTTCCAGTTGGGAAAAGCATGTAGGTCAACACTTAGAGGAAAAATGCTGCTGACAACTATTTGGCTCTCTTGGGATTCTTTCAGAGCAAATCTTACATTCAGATTAGTATTGGAGGTCTACTGACTGTACGTTCTTGTCTCTCACATCTTCAGTCTCGCACCCGGTCACAGCTGGTGACACTGACACAGGTGGAATGTCACTCCCAAAACGCTGAAAGCCCCGGTACCTTTTTTCTCAGACCGTACTGTTTCAAAGATAGTGCACGAGTTCAGGACCGCAGCTTTAGACCTTTTACAGCTCATTAAGAAATCGATATTTACTCTCCTTTCCACCAGAGACCAGGCTGCCCTCTGTGCAGGTGAAGGGATGTAATTTAAACAACCTACTTTTGAATTCCATGATTTCAGCAGATGTTTCCTGCACACACACTCACTAATGTATTTTTTCTTGATGCTTGCTGGCAGGAGCTGCTGCATCTGACTTTAATTAGATCAAGGAGTGGAATATACCTTGTCCTAGTAATTTAGAAAAGTACTCAGAACTACTCCTTGGACTGTCGGAAATGTGACATTAATGACAATTTATTCCTGGTGAATTCACTTGAAAGTTATTGTTTATAGTTAACATTTTTCAGTTCCTTTTCTGAGAAACTGTTCTGCACCAATAGCTGATTTCACAATAGACAGGGATATGAAGATACCTTATTAGTTAGAGGTTGTTTTTCACAGTTTTATTTTCAAGGTTCCAGAGGAAGAGCCGTGCAACTGAAAATAAAAACGCACTGTTGCTTTCTGTTTGATGTGCAATCAGGCTGCTGTCTCACTGGATTCTACATTATCATAATTATAATGACAGCTACTACTGAGCTGGCCTAAGTCAGAAGAAAACAATTATCCTGCAAATGATGAGCCTAATGAAAGTCCATTCCTGGCTGTACAGTTACTCAGAATGGGAGGATCAGGTGTTCTCATTAGTCCAAATAGGCCCATATTAAGACATCACTAAGAATATTTATTCCAAATTACATGCACTGCTGTGGCACAGGCGAGTTTTAGCTCAGCACAAATTAGAGTTACTTCAAGGTTCAGTAATGTGTTTTTCATTTCATCTTTAAAGGACAATCAAGATGGTTCAGCCAGCGAAGGAATTTTTGTATCAAAAATAGTTGACACTGGGCCTGCTGCTAAGGAAGGAGGGCTCCAAATTCATGACAGGATTATTGAGGTATGTGAGTACACTATCCAGCCTCTTTTAATAGTCCGAGTTCTGTTGTCATGTCTTCAAATGGCATGAAGTTTAGCGTGGGTTCGGGAGAAATGTACCCTGGTAAACACTGTCTAGAAGACATGTCTGCTAAAATATGCTCGACTTGATTCAGTGCTGACCTCTGTGGCTTTAGGTATAGTTCTTACCTAAATATAGAAACCAGATTATGGTTGGTATGTGCACGTCCTGACTTTCTGAGGAGCGAGTATCTATCTGGTATGCCGTAGATATTTCTTTTTAAAGCTATTGGAAACTTATAAGTTATTTAGTTAAAACCATATGTGAAATATCTGTAGTGTAAACCTTGATTTTATTTATCCTGGTTTCTAAGACCAAAGGTAATAAATGTTTCGAATGGCCAGAAAATATTCTACTCTGCAGTTTCTGTAGGATTTATTATAAACCTGCCTGAGGTACTCCTTTACTGTTGTTTGTAACTACTTGTATTATTCCGTTTGGAGTCTGAATTTCTTCTCATTTTGCCAAAGTCTTGACATCAATAAAAAGGCCCTTCTGTGAAAGTGATGGTTGCTTGAAATGTTTGTTTGGGAAAAAAGATCTTTTTTTTTGAGAGAGAGAGAGAGAAAGAAGGAGGTTGGTTTTCATGAAATGCAGCTGAGTGTGACTCCGTTTCCTTTGTTTAGCATTTTACAGTTTAAAAAAGTGTTCTTTGCTGTCTTATTTCTGTAGGCTGGAGAAACTTTGAGAGTCTGTTGTTCCAAAAGATAAGTGCTGTGTTTGTTGCCAAGGATATCATGGAGCGACCAGTTTCTCTAAGTAATGGAATTCTATTGCTCTTATGTTTTGCAAATGAGCAGTAAACAGCTGTTAAGGATTTTCTGTTGGCAGAAGACAATGTGTCTTTGCTATTTTCTGTGCTGTTATGGTAAATCGTATTCACAATTTAGTAAGGATATAAAATATTAATTAAGTTTCTTCGTATGGAAAGGAGTGGAGCCACAGTAGCAGAACTATAAAAAGATAAGAAGCTGAGCTGTGAAATGATCCAGAGTTGCTTAAACCATATTTATGGTATAACATAATTGGGAAAAGGTCTGTAATTTTTGTTTGAACTAGAATTTTTCCCATAGGCACATATTTCCCCAAAGCGTGTTTGAAAAGCTGACATCCGTTTCTGAAGTAGCGCATAATCACACGAACAAAACAACTATGAAAAACAAAACGTTGGAAAATCAAACTCCCCAAAGTAAGGAGATGTCCTGGTTTTCAATCTCCTTGAGTGTTAGCACTGTAACTCAGCCCGGAATTGCAACCATATGGCAGTTTGTTATAGGAGTTGCCAGGAGAAAACGAAGGCAGCTGACCTCCACAGGCCCTATAGATTCTGCTCTCTTGCAAGCAATTTTGGTCCTTACTGCTTTTCTCTGCTCCATTTTTCCAAAGTTCAGTATTTGGCACTGGTAGCACAGATCAGGCTGAGCAACTAAATACTGCTATGGTGTTTGTGCCAACGGTAAGAACCCAAGAAGAACATAGAGGAAGGCAGGCAGGGTGAGATTCCATGCTGTGTTTCTTGGCTGCTCTGTGAGTGCAGCCTTACCTCTGTCAGTAGCATTTGGGCAGAGTTCTTCCCACAGTTCCAAGCTACATTCTCTCATAAAACAGAACTCCAGAATGAAAACACAAGGAGAACTGGTTGTATGTGTAGCATGCTAAGGGTAGCAGAAGCCCAACTGAATGCTGTGTGTTGACAGCCTGTGCTGTCTGCAAATTCGTTTTCATATTCACTCATTTTTAAATACACACAAAAGGCTGATGAAAATTCAGCAAAACGGTTACAAAATCAAACGTGTGAGTTTGGATTAGGAATGCCTTGTTGAAGGCAATCTCTGAGAGACACCCAGCTGATGAGTTTTGATTCCCACTGTGGAGCAGTCACTGAGTGTGCTAATAGGTTCTTTTCAGATCAAATGGCTGAATGTAATGCCCCCCAGCCACTACAGGCATCAGGTTCACAGAACTAGAGTGGTCTGATGCAAAGCCCTAGAAATCCTTGTACTGGGGACATCAGCACCTAAAAACTACTGTATACTTTTTGACTCTGTGAAATTTGTATTTATTGCACTGTATTTAACCCTATTCTAGGCAAGGAAGAAAAGGGATACCTCTTGCATCAAGGCATCTAACCCAGCTTTGTCATACTGATAGATAATTGAAATATCCTGTAAATTACCTAGTTGAAGATCAGTAAACATTTAATGATAGTCTCTAATGAAGCAAAACCCAAAGTTCATAACTACGTCTGGCAGTTCAGCAGATGTAGGTGTAAATGACAAGATGCAATCAAAAGCCTCAGGTGGAACCCATCACAGACAATACAGCATGCTAATGGGTCACATTTGCTTTGAAAAGCAGGAGAGATGACAAAGAAACAGGATAATTATCTAGAACTGAGTTTGGCTATCTAGAACTTATTTGATTTGCTCTTGATATTACAGTTTTAAGTAACACCAGCATGATTTTAAATAGACCCTCTCACAGAGAACTCTCATTCTAGCATAAGATGCTGAGCGTAAGATCTCCAAAACGATTCCAGAGTTCATGGCAGTGAACTTAAAATGGAGTAAGACAGAAATAATTTTATTTCCTTTTGAAAATGTTTCTTTATTGTGGATCTCCTGGCAGGCATATTTTGGAGCTTATGTCAAATAAGAGCATTGTTTCTCATTTTCAAAACTGCCAAAACATTTCTCAGTACTTAGCAGGGATTACACAGTGCGCAATTTGGATGCATAGTGCTGTTTATAGCTGATAGCAAATGCTGCTTGGAAGTTCTTTCCCCTGGCAAATTATACTGAGATAAACCTTGAATTATGTCTGAGATAATTTTAAATCGTATTTTCCCACCGGTTCGGATTTCCTATTTTACACATTTTAAAAGAATAAATATAAAAAAGTAAATCAGGTCTAATAACTGTGTTGAATTTTCAGTAAAAGCATTTTTTGGACTGTATTTCAGCAACACAGGCAATGCCACTGTGAAGTGCTTCCACTGCTAAATGGCATACATCATCGAGATGAATGTTGCATGATCTGTGCTGCTCAGTCTTGAAAGCAGCACACGACAGAAACACAAACACATCCTTTTCCTTCGTATTTCATTTTACAAATTCTGTAACGTAATAAAGATATTTAGTGTTTACACAGGACCTTCAGGAATATCTTACAGCTGTTTCCTTCGCTGTTTTATCTTATTATCCTTATTTTGCAATGGGGTAATCTGAAGTATACCGGAAAGTATCTTCCCAAATTGTCAGGTCAGAGTGAAAGACTTGGATCTTGGTCTGTTCATTATTGCTCTATGTAAATCAATGCTTTTCACCTGTAATTGTTTCCAGGTATTTCACAACTACTCTAGAAGTGAGGAAGTAATGATATTATGAGACTTTCTATAGTGTGGCTACAGGATTTTCATGTACAGCTGTGACTTATTTATTCAAAGCAAACAGCTGATTTAAAGTGATATTCTGAATTATTGCTCTATAGCAAATTGCCATATTAAAAACATGCTGAAACTATTGATTTTATTACAGAGGAATTACTATTTTCATAGATTACATTTTTGTCAGGGCAACAGAATGGTCCTAATTTCCTCTTGTAGCAGAGTTGGTTCAAGTCCCAACCATGAAGGACTCCTCTATGCAGCTGCCTGGCATTTCTTCAGATAAAGTTTTTATTTTTAAGCACGTCATCTCTGAAAGATTATGAATTAAGTACAGCATTCTCTTCTCACTGATGAGCAAACTCATTTGTTTAGCTTCAGAGGCTAAACAGAAAGGAGGCTTGAAATGCTGACTGCTTGCCACCTTAAAATGTTTTTAGTACAATTAGGGTACTGTTGCAGTATCATAAACTGTCATAGCTGCACCAAAACCACAAGAATTTATTCCACCTGAGCTTGCCCAATGTCTCATGCTGCTCGCAGGAGGATCATTAGGTTAGGAGTTGAGAATTTGTCTCAGTGCATTTGATTGATTTTCCCCAAAGTGCACTCACTTGCTACACATTACAGGCTGCCTTTCTGTTAGGTGAGTTTCTTCACAGGTTACTCAAAGGAACAATGAAACTTTTTAGCAAATCATCTACTGTATGTTTGTAAATAAAATGTACAATTTGCTCTGGATTCTCCATTCAGCCTGTAGTACACAGGCAGTTCTAGCAGAACAACTTTCTGCTTTTTTCTCAGCAAACCACGCTGGGTATCAGAGTTAGCAGTGTAGCTTTCAGAAAGTCAGATCAGCACAGAAAGCACATCAGCCAGGCAGGAGGGCAGGGAAAGGAGTGCTCACAGCAGCACAGCATACATTGCCCTGTTGGGGAAATATGTGGGCTAAGATCTGCTGCTTTGTAGTGAACTGAAAGAGTAAATGAAGAAACTTTTCACGTGCTCTGCTGGCATGGGACAGGATCTAGTTTTTCCATGAGGTTGAGTATTTGGGCTGAAAGAGTTCCATGTACTGCCAGCCCAGCTTTCCTGCCAGCGTAGAGTTGTTCCCCCAGCTGCATGCCCACTGCAGCTTATCACCACTTGCAGACTGTTCACAGGAGACTTCCACAAGTAATCAGTAAATGTAATAACTGAGCAGAGCTTTCAGTTTCTCATTTGCTGGTGCACTTTCTAAAATCAGCTTTCACATGATAAACTTTTGCATTTTCTTGCAAAAGGCTCACTGCATGCACTAACTGAACTCCGATAGGCAGAGAGGCTGAACAGAATTTTTCATTGTCGTGAATGGAAGAGTTCAGCTCTGCAAACAAGATTTACTATGCAGATACATACACTTAGGAATTAATTTTCTGGAAAAAAACTATTTTAAGACAGCAACTTAAAATTGACTGTTCCTGTTCCTGCCAGGACATGCAAGCACACTTGAGTATTTCTGGAGAGGGAACACAGTGGGGAAATGAGTACAGTTATAGCAAAGTCAGCTTTTTTTGGTGTCTAACTTGCAGAACATTTTCCAAGCCCTTTGTCCATATCTGCTCATGTATCACGAAGCATCCTCATGTCTGTGCTAAAGCATAGGTCTTGCAGGTTGCTCAGTGTTAAAAGGGAGTTTTAATAGTCTTAAGGGGAAAATGGAAATGAAAACAAAAGGTGTTGGTTATCACTGCATTTTTTCATCTCATAAATGGATTTGCCTGATTCCCTTGCATTCTGAGCTGTGGGAAAGAAGGCAACAAACCAGACAGCAAGAGGAGGATGAACCAAAGATGTGTAGTGCATGTTTTACGGTAAATATTGAATCATCATCCTTCCCACAAGCAGCAAAAAAAAAAAAAAAAAAAAAAGAAAAATCCATTGGATGGGTTGAAAATATAAAGTTCTGTAAAGAAGGAAACAATTGTTTCTACCCTACTGGATGAGGAATATACTTTCTAAGTCATATGCTTATGCATCAAACTTCCTGACTGTAGGAAAATGGGAGAGAAAAATGCCAGCAATGAGGCAGCCTTTTATAAGACTTTAAAAACCAAATTACTCAAGGCATGGACTGAACAACACGTGCCCCACCTCCCAATATTCTTTGGTGTGATGATGAACTTGCTTGGTACCATGAAGAACAGGACTTGGAGAGGAAATGCAAACTGCTTTGATAACTTCCAGGCCTGCCAAACCTCATGTGAAGTGTGGGACCCAGACAGGCGACTTGTGTTGCAAGATCATAGGCTTGTCAAGCATCTCATCCTGCCTCCCACCCTCATGTTTACCATTTCCAGTGAGTGAACCCATGCTTGGTTTGGTTTCCTCTTGCTAACATCTTGTCAGCATTCCAAGGACACCGGCTCAGCATATGCAGCCCCTTGCCAGGCTGTTCTGTGCCAAGGCAGGACGAGGTCACCCACAGCCTGGGAAGGCACAGTGTGAAGGTTCTCCTGCCTGGTGTCACCTCATGGGCTGCAGGAGCAGTCACAGTGCTGTGCACAAGCCTGTGCCCTGGGCATGAACTCCAGGGAGAAAATACAACTTGAGAAATTCAGATTCTGGCTTTATGAATTATCGCTCGTTCAAAGTGAAAAATAGCTGTTCCATATTCTTTTTAGCTGAGCAAAAAGAAATGCATCAAGTTCCAACAAATACTTTTTAAAAAGATGAACATAAAGCCTTTAACAATGGGGCAATTTAATCCTTTCACATGTGGCACAATTTTTTGCATTTTAAATCATCTCCTGTTCAGTTTTCCACTTTGAAAGCCAAACCATTATGATTAACTGTTAGATTTTATTTTTAGATTTTTGAATGCTCTGAATCTTTTTAGAGAGAGCACACAGAATGTCCTATCAACTATTTTCACACATTTTGTTTGTATCACAATAATGGAGCAATCAGATGCAATCATCTCTAGTTTAGTACATATGTAGTACATTACCATGTCAATCGTATGAAAAGATATGCAAAAAGCGAGTGCAAATTAACTGGGGGGAGGAAAAAAAAGCAAGCTCAGATCATTGCCATTCAAAATGCACTTGGGTAAAATTTGCATAACTTTTAATTTAGAATTACAGGAAAGATGGAACTTGTCCAGTAAATGTGCAGAAAAGCTATATGTATGTGTGAGGTCAACAGGCCTTTCCAAAAATCCTCCTCATGGAGCAGCTCACCCTGCAGTGCTAACCTGGTCTGTGCCACTGGTGGGATTTGTCTTCAAACCAAGAGCATGGTATGGAGACCTGCCTGTTGTGAGCACTTCATTTGTCTGCATTTCACAATAGCACAGTTTCCTTTTTTCTCACACATATAATATGAAAATTGAAATGAAATCCTAGAATCTGTTCTGGTAACACCTACAATGCAGTCGCTTCTAGACAATGGTCTTTATAGTGTTTAAGTCAACTTCTTCTTAATAGAGCATGTCTTCCAGCATGAAGTATTGGGTTGTTTTATTCCTTTTCCTAATTTATTCTTTATACCACGAAAATCTAAAAGCTGTTCACAATTAACACACAGTTCTGTGCTTTAAACACTGAGAGGGGACAACTTATCAGCACTGTGACTCTAATTCCAATGCTGTTGACCACTTCTTTACTTTATGCATGATGTTGATAATTTTTAAAGCAATACAACTTTGCTATATTATGTTTCAGTACAAAGCACAACTACAGGACTTATAAAGTTTTTAGACTCTCATAAACAGAAATGGTACTGGGCTGATAATAATAGTATAGAGATGTTTTGCTTCAGTACTGGGGCTTTTAAATGCGTGCAGTATGTAAGTTGTTGCTTTTATAATGTTGTAGAAGTTGTGTTTTTTTTTTTTAATGCTATCTGTAAAATCTTATGCCTGTGAAGGGAATTTTCCATTGAAAGTGGAATTTGGCTTTAAAGACTGAGGGAGAATAATGTTGCAAAAATGGGAAGTTGTGAATTGCTCTGAAGAAGGGGACTGGTACAAACACTGTATGTGAGAGACACACATCCCATCCCTGTGCAGCAGCCAATTCTTCTGGAGAAGGGCCAGATGATCACTGCGCTTTGGGCCACACAATTCCATACAGCCCAAATGTTGCAAATATCTTTTCTGCATCTAAAATGGTGCATTAATGGTGGAATGCATTTCAGTTGTGCAAGGCAGGTGCAAGAAAGTCACGTTATGCAAAATACTATCTTCTGTTGGTACAAGCTCATTGCTACTAGCCTTCTCAAGCCTTGTGTTAAAATATTCTTTCAAAATGATTACTGATTTATATAGCCTCGGTCGTATAACTTCACCTATGGATATCAGGAACTGCATGTGCTCTGGCAGGCTGCTCTTGTACAACCTTTCACAATGACAAAATATAGATGGTTATCATCTGTAACCTCAGTATACTATCCATTATTACTTCCAGTTCATCTACCAGCAGTACAAAATAGCTGAAATTGGGTTTAAGTGACATATGCAGAGGCATGACAGGTCTCTTAATTGTAAAGAGCTTTATATGGAAACACTTCAGTTTTTCTTATGTCTGTTTTTCTTCTGCCAAAATCCAGGTAACTTTGAACTACACAAAAGTCTAAGTAACTCTGAAAGCATCACAGGGATATGGGTAATTGTGAGGTCCCACCTCCAAGTTTAACAAACAGAGTGAAATCTTGCTTCCCAGGGTGACAGAATGGCAGAGGTTGGAGAGGATCTCTGCGTTGCTCAGAGCAGGGCAAGCTGAAGCCTGGTGCCCAGGGTCCTTCCTTGGGATGTAGAATAGAAGCACGCACACGCTGGGTTTGTGAATAGGCCTTTTGGGCTGTGGGGCTGGGCAGGAATCTCAGCTGCAAACTGGTAAATATTATGTATGTTTGATTGATTGGATGAACATGAGAAAGAAACCAGCAACAGGAAGGGAGAGTGAAAATGTTTCCTGAATCATTTGGGGGAAAAAAAAAAAAAGAGCTTTTCAGTGCTGTTGTTTTTTTTTTTTTCTCTGTCAGTTCTGCAGGCTTCCCAGCTCAGGAAGATTTAGTTTATTTCTCAAAAGGTCTTGCTTATAAAGCAGATCTTTCTCTGGCTCCAGCCAGCTCTAATAAAAATTAGCAGTAACCTTAGCAGCTGCCGTGCCACATGACTGCTTGGGATTGCATAACTGCTTTTTCCTTCTAAAGAAACACACAAAGAGATCATCTGATCTCCTGCCTTGCAGCATTCTCTGTGAAGTGTTTCTCTAGCTTGATTCCTAAACAAAAATCTTTTTCTTCTTTCTTCCAACAGTCCTCTCTTTTTAAGACCAAAGTCTGTCCATAAATAGTAACGGACTGTAGGCAGAACTTTCTTGACTTAAGCCCATGAATGAATTGGGTGATTTTTTTTTCTGTTACTCAAACTATTACTGTTTATCAACAGTAAGGCATGTCTCGAATAAAAGCTAATGTCAGCCTGAAGTCATTCAAAGAAATATTTTGCTGCTGAAACTGAGGCTTTTTAGGACTGTTAGTATTCCTGAGAGTATGCTTTTGGATGGAGATGCATTGTGGTTTGACAAGAAGATAAAGAAAGAAAAGAATCCTGTGGCCATATAATAGATGTAAACTGAACACACTCTTGGCTCGGTGCAGGTCCCATTTAATTCACTGGAAATCCCAGTGTATTTAACCTGATCCACAAGCACAGAACAGTTGGAAGTTTAAATTACTCTTCCTGTGTGGCATGTGGAGATGGACCATTGTTTTCTGACTAATTGGTTTTCCCTCTAGCAAAAAGGAAAAGAAAAAAAATTAAATGCTTATTCCATGCAGTAGCATAGTACCACTTCTGCAGAGCACTACACAGTGTCAAAGAAAAAGGTGGAACTGATCTATGAGCAGACGTTGCTCTGCATGAAGATGCAGTGCGACCTGTTAGATTCGATGTGGCTAAGGGCAGGGTGAGAAGCAAAATGCCTTTTGCTGGTTCAGCAGTGTTGGGGCAGACACACCAGTGTCCCACTGCACAAGTGCTTCCTGGAGCCAGAAGTCTCAGGCAAACTTGTAAGCAGTTCTTTTATAAGAAATACTTGGTGGAGGCTAGCATTCATTTACTGCAATTGTTAAGGAAATCTCAGGTCTCTAGCTTGAATCCTTAAGTCAATTAAGTGTGCTTTGAAAAGAGCGCCAACTCTTCATAGCTCAGTTCATTCCAAGTGTGAAGCAGCAAAAGTGAGACAATGATAATGTCAGAGAATATGAGATGTTGCTAAAAATAATGGGCAAGTTCTCATGCACTGAAGCCTTGGAACCTGCACATTTCAAGGGCACTGGCTTGCAGCAGTCAGATTCCCCTCATCCACTTGAGCTGAAGCAGTCAACCTAACCAGAGGATTGCAGAAGACTGAATTTATAGAATTTTCATTTTTGCATCTTCCCCTTTTTTCTGCTGCAGTCTTTCTTTTTCCATCACTTTTTGGGAAGACCTAGTTCTCATTCTGAATCAAAAGTTTTGGCACCTTTTATAACATAGACTGAAGAGTTTCTAGAATCGTTCCTTTGGTAGAGGTTACCATCAAATAACTTGGAACATAAAGAAGTGAGCAGTCTTCAGATGCAGTTGCAGTTGACAAGTTTCCTGCTAGCAACTTGTATTAATTTAATTTCACACAGCCAACTCTGGTTCCTTCTTGTATTTGAAAGAGTTTTTTTTAAATAAAACCTCTCATTGTTTTTCTTTCATTTTGGCCTCCTTTTCTCTTGCTTTGTAGGCAGTTTCCTTTGCAGCAGGGGAATTGCTGTTTCTATTACAAACCTTTCTCTGGCAACTGGAACTTTTCTTTCAGTTTTAGCCCCTGCTGATAATTAAAGTTTTCTCTTACTCTCTCTTTGCTTTACATTTACCAAAAATAAAGTTTGTTTGCTCTCTGAGGATTTCACATCACAGAAGATCTTTGCAGGCTTTCAGAGCTGCTGACTTGAGCCAAGTAATAAACGTAGGAATGAGGAGGGGTGTCAGAGAGTGATAGATAATATATTAGCCTCTTGCTGGGTCTAGCAAATCTCCAAGTTTTATAGACTATTAAAGGCTGCTTTCACTGGGCTGACATTGTGCATCTCAGCTCGTTTTCCCAGCTTCCCTTCCTCAGACAATCTGAGCAGTTGGATACCCGAATTCATTAGATTAATCAGAAGCATTTTAGTAATGTATCTCAGGCAGAAATAGAGAGGTCAGGGGGTCAAGAAGATGCTGTGACGTTTTCTGTGGGGCTAAAATGAATTCCATGCATACGCAAAAGAATCAGGAAGAGCAGTGCCCCGACAGCCTTCTCGTGTTTGGGCCATTTGCTGTTAACTGGTGCTGGTCTCTTGATTAGGCTTTATGCTTGCTTTTGCATAATGTGTTATAATGTGAATAGATTTGTGGAACAAAGGAACCAAAACCCCACAGCGAGAGCTAAGGAGACACACTTCTCCCTAATCCTACCCCTTTTGCCCTGAGTAATAATTTACCCTAAAAATAATTTCTTTTCCTTTTGTTTGTTCCGTACTCCGAGGTTCTGGTCAGCGTGAACAAGGGTTGCAGAGTCCAGCCCATTCTACTTCTATGTGTCTGACTGCAACCATTTAATTCCTTTCCTTTAGAAAACCTTTTTTTAAAAACAAAAACAAAAACCTAAGCCCAAAAGCTTTTATCTACTTAGAAAGTGTTTTCCTGCAGTTTCAGGAAGAAATGCAATTAGCATGGCTGCTTAATTAAACTGAGCTGTCAATGAAGCGATAAACCATGGTACAATTAACTTATCCTTGGAGAAGAATGCAAATTAAGGCTATAACTGGAGGTCTTGGGAAAGGTCTTGACTGCTTTCTGCCACCAGCCTGATAATCACACTAAGTCATTCATATTCTCAGGCCATCAGATGATGTACACCATCTTTTGCAGGAAAAAAAGAACTATGGGAATATGTATGCACTCACAGCATCAGATGGATACTAACAGACTTAAGGCTTTTTATATCTATCATTGATACATTACCTGTGAGTTGTTACCTGTAATTCACATATCAAACCATGAAAGCCCTTTCTCAAAGGGAATCGTCTTTAAGTAGCCAAGGGCAGCAGGACAGTACTTTAAAAACTGACAAAATCCAAAGACAAATCCTGACCTGAAGCAACAAGCACAGTGACCAATTAATTTGGTATCTACTAGTGCAAAAACCTTGGTTAGCTGAAGTCAGCAGTGAAGGTTTCACCTTCACTGGGAATTTTTGTACCAAATAAAGATCAGTAATGAAGTTATACCCACTTGCACTGGTGGATCTGTGGGAACTGATGGCCACATTTGTAAAATCTTTCCTAATCTGATAACAAAAAGTAAATCTAAAAGTATTCATTCTGTTATTTTATGTTCCATGCAAACCTATAGTACAGTTTGGAACCGAATGGGAACCCCTTGGCATAAAGCCGTCTGTAGCACAAGTAGTATTGCCATAAGCTGTCTACTGCAGAAAAAAGCCTGAACATGTAAACATGCTTAACTTTAAGTACAGAATTGACTTTACTAAAGCCAAAGGGACTACTCATAGAACGGTGGAATTCCTTGTGCTGGGGGAGACCTTAAAGCCCATCCATTTCCAACCCCTGCCGTGGGCTGGCGGCCACCCAGCCTGGCCTTGGGCACCTCCAGGGATGGGGCACCCACAGCTCTGGGCAGCAGTGCCAGGGCCTCACTGTGCTCTGTGAGAAATTTTTTCCCATAATATTAAATCTAAATCTCCACTCTCCTAGTTTAAAACTTTTTGCACTTGTCCTGTCGCTATGAACCCATTTACAAATCATTCTCTTTCCTATTTATAAGCTCCCTTTCAATAGTGGAAGGCTGCAATGTGGTCTCCCTGGAGCCTTCTCTTCTCCAGGCTGAACAAACCTCAATTTCATATATGTAATATGGATTTATGTGTATATAAATGTGCAGAGATACACGTATGTATGAGTATATATGTATATTTATACAAGAGTATAAAATATGTAGTTGTCTATTATCTAAGTGTATATATCTGAATAGATACATGTTTATTGATTTATAAATATGTGAAAGTGCTGCCCACATTTCTTCCTTCTGCTTCTCAGAAAAGTCAGTAATTTTTGTGTATCACAGTCTAACTAGATTTATTATGTACAAATTTACAGTTAGGTTTCCTTTCGTTTGGATGTACAAATTAAACAAACTCTGGATCAAGTTCAGTTCTAAATCTACAGTCTGTTGGAAAACCTTTATCGTCGTTATTACCTCCTAGCCATTTTGTTATCTAAATAGCCTCTGGATGAAATTATACTATTATGTTAAGAAATGTAACATTTAGAGCATTAAAAGCACTAATGTGTCTTTAACTCACAAGTGGGCCTGATTTTTGTTTTGCTTTATCCTTTACTGTGTCAGACAGAGGATTTCCTACCGCTGCTTGTGAAAGGAAAGCTGGGCTTGGAATTAGAAAGGAAAGCATAAAACTAATTGTTTGATGGTTTCATGTTACAGACCACCTACACTGAGGAGGCTGAGAGTTTAAGTAAATTGAAACTGTAAAGAATGAAACAGTTAAAGGCTGGCAACAAACAAATAGGTAAAACTTAGCGCAAAATTAGGGGAGCAACCAGACAATACAATTGCATTTTGTTAGCAGTTTGGTACTTGGCTTTACATGCATGAAAATATGAAAGCTAAAGGAGGAGGCACTTAGCAGAAAAGTGGCTAAATCCATTCCATATCCTGTCAGCTCTCACTGGAATGCTATGCACAGTGCTTTGTTTATTTTCTAAATATAGATATTTAAAGTTTTCATATACAGAGCTGACAGAATTAATTTGCACTCCTAACAATCATCTTGTGATAAAAACTATGTCTATTCAGATACTGCTTTACATAATTCCTTTAAAATAAAGAGAAACATACAGTAAACATGTAAGGGAGGGGAGAAAACCAAAAGCACACATATGCCAAGGAGAGAGGGCAAAATTATTTTTTTTACTTCTTTTGGGACCTCAACAAACAATTTATCCAGAAAGTATTAAGAGTGGCTGAAATACAGAAGTCAGCTTCAGGGAAGAGACATCTGTCAGTGCACTGCATAGTTTGAAAAAATGTAATTGCAGTCCTCCTTATCAGACTTGAAAACACAGCTCTTGCATGGAGTTACATTTAAAATTTACTTCCGGGTGAAATATTTACCTACTTAGGATCGCTCCTAAAGCAGTTTGCTGTAGGGCCATCGTGCAGTACTTTATAGACATAGCTGATTAATGGCTCTGTACTATCACACTTTAACTTCTTTGTCTAGAGGGATTTCAAACAGTAACAGAGAACTTCTCTCAAAACGGGGGAATCTGATTGTAAAACTACAGACTGTTATGCAGTATGAGCTCAAAGCCAGCACTGCCATGGATTGGATTAAGGAAGTTTAGCTTCGTGAAAATGAAAAACTTCAGATGATAAAGAAATTAAAAAGCTGTGAACTGAAGTTTAATTGCACTCGGGCTATTTTTCAGAGACAACGCTTACACTTTGTTACTATTTGTCTGGCGGTTGGGTTCCACGATGATAACATTGTGTAGGAATTTGCACAGAGCGGGCTAAAACCTTTCATTCCCAAACACATTTATCTTTGTCTCCATCACTTGGGTGTCTCACAGCTCAAGTGCAGGAGGCCAAGCAGATACATCTTCGCTTGTGCCAGAAACAGGTCCTACGTGCTAAGGAGCAAAACGCTCTTTCTGCTTTGGTAACCCTGGGAGAGATGTAATTTTCAGTTGTGCTCACTTCTTTTGGGGTGGGTCTGAATCAATCTATTGTTTCATCGAAGGACAGCTGCAGAGGACATGAGGGAAGCTGGAATGAGAAGGGAGAAATTGATTCTTGTTCAAGACAGAACTAGAAGTTTTCTTAGTGCAGATGTTTCTGGAGTGGCAGCTCTCTGCAGACACCATCAGTTATGAGCTTGTAAAGGCCAATAGGTTCAGCAGAGCAAAGCGATGCCTGATGCATTTTAACAGGTGCCAGGGGAAGCCTTCTCACCTCACACACTTAAACCAAAGTAAGCTTTCAGTTATGACCTGAAACAGACGTTTTGCCCAATCACGAAAAGAAGAATTTCACATCAGCAGCTGCCGGGCTGCTGAGCAGGCTGACACTGCCTTTCCTTTCCAGGTGGGGAGTGTTATTGTTTCAAATGCCCCTTTTAGAGACCTCTTTCAAAAAGCCCTGGGATATGGAAAGACGCTGGAAACTATTCTGAATCCTTGCAACAGGTGGTTAGAGTCAAACTGCACTGCATAAAAGTTGTAGTCCTTCCAACACTTCCATTTTAGCTGCATGAATTATGTCTTATGCAGCTTAAGCAAGTTGCACTCAATTTTCATGTGCTTTTCATAATAAGCAACCAGGGCAAATGTTATTTTAGTTCTTTCTCCTTCAAAACACACATGGACAAACAAACATCTCCTCTTGTGCTATTGCAGCGCAGTAACTAGTTGTCTTGTTTATGCTTTACTTAAAATATTTTTCTTCAGGCCTGTAGGACAAAAGTTCTTTCCACTTGAAAGATGTTTGCACTTAGGCAATTAAAAGATCGTTAATGATAGAGCTGGATGAGCCATCGTGTACAGTTGCTTACTAACTGTGCTATCAATTCATTATATGGAGTTCTTTGTATTTGTGTCAAACAAATCCGCATGAACTTATTGCACGGCCTGATGTGTGTGATTATCTAAGCTCAGCTCCCATGTCTGTTGACTTTGTTCTTCCTCTGGATGGAAGCAGGATTTGGGTCCCAAGTGAGAGCACAAGTACTGCATAAAGGCTGAGTTAAGCACACCTTTCAGCTCCTCAGTATCAGAATGCTCTCAGACATTTTCCATTTCTATTTTTAGGCGTAACAAAAGGCATCAGAAACTGTCAAGTATGCAGGGCTCATGGCTCTCATTTGCAGTGCCCGCTGTCAGTTCTGAAGCCCACCGAGCCCAAGTCTGAAATCTTTATCTAAAGAGTAAATTCTCGTGTAATTACTCACATAGCAATGTCTTTGTGGAGTATTTTCAGTGCCTACATATTTTCTCTGCTGCAGTCAGCACGAAGCCACACTGATACCATTTCTTTTCCAGTGGTAAAAGGCCTTTGATCAAATACTGGTGATAACTCCTAAAACTAATTTTGTTTGCTACCAGTGCTAAACAGAGAAATTAGTTCAGTGGCAACAACTGAGCAGACTCTAGAAACAGAAGGTAAATAATGCAAGACTATTTTACATAAGTGCCAAATATTTGACAGTTTTACAACTGCCTTGTTATTTACAACAACTGTTGGTTAGGATAAGAGCATTTGCTCTTTCCATTTCTGGCCTTCTCACATCCTTAAAACCATTCATGCCTGGAGGATGTGCTAAGAAACTGTGCCTTTGTGTTAATTCCACTTGGTCATCTGAAAGACTATTTATCATTCAGCTATCACGGTAGACACAAAGGTTTACTTGAGCAGTTCAATTCACCAGAAAGAAATAAACAAACCAGGTTGTCATTTAAGGTAGGGGCTCATAGTGGCTTTGGTGGGCTTGTTTCATGGGTAGTCAGAGAGGAGTCATATTTTTTTCTGCTTGCACTGGAGAGGACAGGCACCTTCTGCCCGACTTAACCTTTAAGCCACAGTATAAAAGTTACATGAGATCCAATGCTGTTGGTCATCTCTTATTATTATTACCCTAGCAAGGCCTGAGGAACCCCCACTGAAACTGAATTCCCATTGGCAGTAATGCCTGTCTCCAAAAAAGTGTGGTGTAAATATTCAAAACACACAGAAGGACGGAGTGAAGAGGGGTTGTATCATCATAGCCACCAGGGAACCGAGGCACAGATTACTTCACACAGTGTCACTTCTCAGCCAGGTGCAGAACCCACACCTGTCAATCCAGCAAGGTACTTAACCACCCTATTATTGTATATGCTGAGCTAATTGAGGGAAAGTTTAGGGGAACATCACTTCTAATGTGACCAACTGAGCCTGTATTAAAGTATGCACCACCACATCTACACTATTTTTTTTTAATACATCTTTGAGCAGATCAGCTAACAAATGTTAACAGTTTATGTCAATGGAGTTACAACAGCACAAAGTGTTAGAAAATGGTCAGAGACAAGTTATCCAAACTATTTTATCAGTGAACAAAACATTCTGTGGGATTTTACTAATTCTTAGAATATAAATCAGCTACCTTGAGACTAAAAACATGGGAAATATGAAACAAAATAAGAATCTTTTCTGAAAAGTAATGAAAACAAAAGCTTACATTGTTAAAATGCTTTTAAGCCATACCTACAGCACCTGCACTCATATGCCATAGAAACAAGCTATACCTACAACTGCTCCAAATTCCCATTTTTTTATCCATAAATTCTAAATCCAACTGCAGCTTCTAACTGCTATCCACTTCTAACAGCAATTAATAATAACCTTTTTAAAAAGAGCAAAATGTGAATCTGTTTATGGGTAGAGAGAGCATTCATTCTTTGTATACCTAAGACTCCCAGCGGGAGATTTGGCAGTTTGAGGAATGTGGGGTGGGGTGGACTGTGGCTTCCCTTCAGCCCATGACATGAGATTAGCCCTGAATTACTGTTTCTGCTGCCATTTTTAGTGATTTGGTATCAGCAGCGACAGACTCGTCCATGATAAGAAGGGGGCATGTAGGCTCTGAGGGGTTCTCGTTCGGGTGCAGGACTATATCAGTCTGGCAGCTGTTGCTTTGATTGAAAAGGTATGCTGACAGTTCAGGGCAAGCTCCAACAAATGGCACCAGCTTCTGAAAAATGCACTTCTAACAGAACTACCCCCAAAGGACTGTTTATTTAAGGATTTCAGTGTCGTTATGTCTGACATTTGTGCTGAAACCTGAGTTTTTACAGTGTGAAATGTAGTAACATTAAAATGCTTGTAGAAAATATCTTTAAGGGTGTATAATAAACAGTAAACCATTACTCAGTGAGGATCTGTTGACATATGTGATCTATAGCACTAACACATTATGGCTGGTTTTAACCAAAGGAACACTTGGAGAGCATGTATTATTTATATGTGAGAAGTCTTGCAGAAGAGTGATAAGATGGTAGCTGAACAGATGAATCAGAGACCTGAAGTTCCTAACGAGTCCTCCATTCTGGGACACTGATAGTGGTTCCCAGGAACAGAGATTCAGCTGAGAAACTGAGATCCAGACCAGACACTCCTACAGGTCTGGGAGTCATTAAATCAAAATTGAACTCTCAGAACATATCAGTGGTATTCAGGCTCAGAAGAAACCATTATTTCAGATAAATTTTCCCCTGGGTCACATTCTCCATTACCATGCCCCTTGTGTGGTCATTTTATTTGAAGTGAAAAGCATGTAAAACACAATTGTTCTCACTGATGGTGCCTCACTCTCACAGCAATTTAAATGACTGCACATGGTGCAAGGTAGGAGGGAGAGAGACCCAGGGGAAATTGATATCTGGTGCAGAGAAGATGCTTATGGATTTTTTTGTCTCCAGATATCACCTCCTCATCTCACCACTAACACCTGATGATTCACACCCACGCTGTTTTGCAAAATCAGAGAGACATCTGTTACACAGAGCTTTGACTTGTATCACAAGGAAACCTGGGAGCAGACACATCACTTCCACCTGCCTACCAACAGCAGCACTGCAGGCTGTGTGTGTGAGCCTGAGCACATCTCACGGGGAAGGATTTGGGCCGTTTGCTTTGGGAAGAGACAGACAGACTCCAAGCACTTCACCCATAATAGGCAGATGGGTGCTGAGGTCACTGCCCAGACAGACCTGTGTTTGTGCACTGAGCCTGCCTGCTGGCAATTTTCATTAGCAGCTTCATTGTTATCAAAACCAGCTATTTACCAAAAATGTGATGAATAAATTTAACATGTTTCTTTATCCGGAGAGTGGAAGATGAGAGGATCACCCTTCCTTGTCACTGCTCAGGTGAAGCTGGAGTGAGGGGTAGCTCCTTCCATTGAAGCAAGAGACTTTGGAAGGAATACAAGGAGAAGGTCCAGAAGGAAAGGAGGAAGGATTAATTCTGCTTCCTGACTACTGTGTGCACAGTCCGTGAAAGTTCTGTGGTCTGAACCTGCCCTTGATGTTTCTATGCCCCATTTCCCTGAGCTAAGTACTGCCAGGCCAATCAGTCTGCCCATGTGACTCTCGTGCTGTTTGAGGATTACTGTTATATACATCCACACACACAAATTTTACCCGTGTCATTTATCTTCTGGGACTGTAATCTTGGTGAAGTTTCTCAGATGTCTTTAAAATAATGAACATTTTTTCCACTCAAAGCATGTAAACTATTCTTGAGCCATCACTGCTTTGCTGCTGAGCATCATTGTGAGCTGCTCAGCACCAAGCATTGTTCACAGCTTGTAGACCTACAGGATACTCATGAAACCACCATTTTCAGAAACACAGCAGATAAAACCTAAGCTATATTGCTGACTTTAAAGAAATATATGATCAATTTTCCAGAGCAAACATTCAAAGATATAATGAAAAGCTGCTGTAACAACAATTCTCCCTGCAAAACTGCTGTTATGAAGTTGAATATGCCATTTGTAAGGTTTAAATTGCTTTTGCAGTCAAGTGTTGTAATCCATTAGTGATAAGAAAAGGTATTTGTCTATCGGTTGTGGTTAACTTCATTCCTTGTATTAAAAACAATTTAGTCTCTTAGGTGAACCCAGTGCAGGAAATTGTTTAGAGAGTCTGGCTGCAGAGCTGGAAAAATAGAGCAGTTAATGCTCCCTTCCCCCAGCAGTACCACAGTGTGTTACTGAACGGTGACAGCTAACAACTTAACCTTTAAGAGTTTTGCACAGAACAGCACTGCATACTTTTACTCAAAGGATTTCAACTACTTCACTCAGTAAGTCTTCCTGAGTAAAGTTGTGTTGAAAAAGTCGTGCTTTTCAACTCTTCCTGCTTTGTTTTCTCTTAAATCATGTTACTTGAAGGGTTTAGATGATATCATTACTCTTATAACAAACAAATCCTAAATCTCTGGGCAAATGGAGGAAAACTAGGAATGCCTTCTTGTAAATGGGAATTGCAACTTCTCTTTAAAAATAAGCTATCAGATTTGCTACCAACCGCATTATTTTCCTTTGGGTTTTGGAACAGCTCTTGCTGAATATTATCAGCTTTGCGTGTTTGGCTAAACATTAGTAGGGAATCAGTACATTTCCTAGGGTTCCTTTTCTATAAAGATGCTGACAAATGTTGTAACAGCCCTCTAACATATGATCTAAGTCTGTAAGGCACGACACATATTACGTATCGCAGACTCATCGAAATTAGAGATTGGAAAGGCATATCAGATGGTAACATCAGCCTCATACTGGCACTGAACTGGTATACTAATAACCTTGGCTACTGCCTGGTACCCATCTTATTAGTGTCTCATAGCAGAACGCAGAATTAGAAAATAGGTTTGGATCCATAATATACTACATGTGTACAAGGCAGGATTTTTTCTAAACTTTTTAATGTAATAATTCAAAAGCACTGAACCTTAAGTGTTTCTGACTGTAATGCAGTCATCTCCTTACATGTTTATTATTACAAATAAGTTTCATTTTGAAATGGAGTTGGTCTCACAGGAAAGCAGGGTCAGCAGCCTGCTGGAGTCCAATCTCAACCTATCCTGAAACCCAAAAGCAGCCTTCCTGTGGGACCGAGAGCTGCATCTGTTCCAGCAATTTCAAGATGTGTCAACAAAAGCTTAGCACCCAGACAAAAGCTGCAGTCATTGGATTGGACAGTACTTCATAGTGTACGTTGTATCGCTGTATCCTGCTGCTGCTGAGCACAAGGCTTTTATGCTTCAAGATGCTCCCTGTTTGATGGCAGCATTTGCTTTGTCCTGTGAAACACCTGAATTCCATTTTTGGCAGAGAAATTGGAATACGAATATTGTAGACAGGTCAACTCTCTCATCCGATGCACCTGACAGGAAGAGCTTTGACCATGAGACAGGATGGCTGTACCTCCAGAGGAGGGGGGTTTACAGTCTCAGCAAGTGGTGAAAGAGAGGTCCAGCAGAACGTGCGATAGAGTTCACTTGTTTATCTGGAGTACTGCAGAACTTACACTATCGAGTTCTGAAGAGCACCAGGCTATGCCAGCACACCGTCTTCCTGACAAAAGCAAGGCGTGTAGCCATGTGGTGATAGCATATCATTCACAGCAAATAATCACATTAATTCTTTCTTGAGGAAAGTGTTTGGGAACCATACATCATCATTTAACATGACTGCTTCCTGATATTCCAGTGCCAGCATGCTCCTGGTAAAGCCTGCAGGCAGGAATGGACTGTGAGTGATGGTGGAGAGCACTAATGCCACAGCATCTGCGTGGGTCAGATTTCTCTTGCGGTTTTAATCTATGGTCATCTGACAGTGATTCTGACTTGTTTGAATTGAATGTAACCATATGTTCAGTTTTCAACAACACGAAAAAGGGCACTGGCTGTAAGCTGAAAGGCCTGGACAGAGAGAAGGACAGTGCTGTGTGTGCACTGCCATTGGTTCTTGATCTTCAAAGGCCAGCTTCGATTTATTGCGTCTGTCAGTCATCTCTAAGCACTTAGCCCATTTTTCCTTCTGTGTAAGTCACATCCATCAAACCTACTTCTGTCAAGCAGATAGCAAAAGGCATCAGCCCCTCTAAAAGGCCCCTCAAGCTGGAAGCAAAACAAGCACCTGCCAACCCGCCGGCAGCACTGCAGAATATAAATATAAATACCTGCAGCCTGCAGGGTAAGAACAGCTACAGGGAAGCTAAATGCCAGTCTGCTTTGCCCAGTGCACATGAGAAGACCCTGCTTTCTTGTGCCTCTTGTGCTTCTAAAACACTTTTTTTCCTCTTATATTTACTTTGCCTCCATGCTTCAGGTGAAAGAGTTAAATCCTCCTGCAGCACCTCTGCTTGATGTGCAGGGAGATCCCTGCTGGTCTCAGGCAGTCCCTGCTCCACAGCCAGAGGCAGCACGGTGAGCACTGCTGACAGGCAGCACTGGCTGCTGCTGCACCCAACGCAAGCTCACAGCATCCAAGGGACAAGCTCCATTCCACTTTTATCTCACATCCTGTTTCACACAAAGGCTGAGCAGAATTATGTAGTTGGTACTCACCTGACAGATAAATATCCCACTCGCTGTAAATAGGAAACCCAATCAGTATTAGGCCATAAATATTGTTGTATGAAATGGTAACTACGGGAGGGCAGACTTCAGGCTCCCTATTGTAAACATTGTCAGATGCAAAAAATAGGTCCTGGTTTGTATACACGGTATTAGGCTATCAAGTTGTGATTACCAGGCATATGTGTTTTAGAAGCCATTTAGTTTGCAGCTGAACACTGCTTTTGATTCATGAAGGCCTTTTTTTTTTTTTTTTTAAAGACACGTTTTGGCAAGTTTTAGCACTTGGCTAACTAACCCCACCAGGAATACTGTAAGCATGGTTTCCATTTATAGCAAAATGGATTAAACTGATTTAGAAATACTTGATGTTGACAGAACTATTTAAAAGACTGGACAATTTGCTCCTTTTTTCTTCATGACAAAAATGAGTGGTAATCATCAAATCCCGTGCATCAGAAGGCTATCCTCTCCTTTCTGTAAAGATCAGCATAATCTTTTCCAGTAATAAAACAAAATCCCAAGCATCCTGATTTATTGTGCTTTGCTATCCTCAAAAGGCACTGAGGCATCTATGCAGCCCTTTCCAGGCAGTCACTGTATGTCTCTGCATGATGTTTCACCCACTGATCATGACTGCTATTGAGTTCACAACACAAGACATTATTTAATTGCCATTATTTGGTGATTTTCCATTCACTGAATGGTTTATGCTAGTGCAACTCCAAGCATCAAGAGATTTATGACAATGTAAAACTGATGCAAAAGGGGAAGAATCACATTCTGCTTGCTATTAACATGTCTTGTTGGAGCCTCTGTAATTACACAGAAAATCTGTGCTTTATGGTAAGAAGTATCTCTTGTAGAATTCTTTAGTAGAATAGAAACAATTCCTGAATAAAAGATGCACGTCTGTATACTTAAATACACACAAGTAGTGTGCCCATCTAGAATGAAATAAAAATATTCGTAATCAACACAAAAGAGAGTTTTTAAATTCACCTGAAAGCCATTAGTCAGTAAGTGGCAGCTAAGCCGTTTTCCGCTGTTCATGTTGATGTCAAGCAGTTTCTGACTGCGGTTATCCCTACTGACTTTGATTAAGTTGAAATGGATTACATGTACTGAAGTAAATTACAGAGAATTTCTTAATGACTGTAGGCAGTATACTAGCCTATTAAAGTCCCAGTTGTCCAGCAAATATACATAAGTACTTACAAGACACAGGAATTGATCTTTTGCTTGCAATACTGGAAGAGCAGCTGACTGTCATCACTCAAATTAACTATAGAATAATGTTACATTGCTTTCTGTGTGATTAGTTATTCTGGATCCCCCCAGTACACAATAACATAGCAACTATTGTTCAAATGGCAGAACTGTATCTGCGCCTGCCAGCATCACCTGCCAACCTGCAGGTCAGATTTGTGACAGAAGTGCAGTTCACCCTGGACACAGCTGTAATAGCAAATGGCACAACAGCACAGAGGAAGCTGCCACCAAGCACAAGTTGTGTCTGTCCTCTCGGGCAGTGAGGTGACATCTACTGCTGTGGTCAGTGAGCAAATCACAGGTCCTGCCCTCAAGAGAAGTGAATAGTAGTATTTTTCACTTGCTGCAAACACATTGAACAGGAAAACTCCAAATCCTCTGACTTTCAGCAAGCAGGGGCCAAAAGCATTTTAAGCTGAAGTCAGTGAAACTGTGTGCCTACATGATCTGATACTCAACTCCATCTGCAGTCACGCTGCCCATCTGCTGACTGCAGTGCATTACAGTGAATGAAAAACACCGTGATACTTTCTTACAAACTTGCTAGGCTAATGCCATGAATACTTTTGTTAATGATCCAGAACGTTCCATCTGCTTTAATTATTTTTTTTCCTCTTTATATCTCAGCAGCATTAAACCACACGTCTCCAATCTGCCTGGTGGGTTGGCCAGATAAGCAGATTGCTCACCTCCCAGCATCCTACCTCTGTTCTTCCTCTCAGGGCCCTACTCACCTTTGCCACACACTTCATGTGATCTAATTGTTCTGGAGTTACAAGACAGTTATGGACAAGTGCTGTCTAAATTCAGATATGCACACGCTCCGTTTTCATGGAATGACAGCAAGCATCCTAACATTTACACTCTGCTTCCCATGGAAGACCAAGAGTCAGGTTCAGATCTGCATTAAAGATCAGTCCGGTTGCTGACAAAGCCCTGGATTCCCTCAAACACTTGTATGACTGTCCCTACATAAGTCAGCTATTAACCAATAGATACATTACATTAATTTATATATATATATAGATACACATATGCATATTAAAATTTGTGTATACATCCTGAACAAGATTTTCAGAGCAATGTCTTTATGATTTAGTGCTTTCACCAAAATAGATGCATATGTCTGCTGGAATATCTCACCATTAGGAGATCTAAAAAATATGAATAATCATGCCATATTTTTGAGAGGGAGTCTTTCTTATTCTGGCATCTTACTGCACTCTGTTATGGATACGAAAGTATCTTGAGGGCTAAGCACACGGAAATTATTCTAATCCAATTGTGCTGAAATATTTAACAGAATTTGTTGCTGTAAGAGCGTTCCATTTGGCTCAGTCAAAACACAGAGCCAGAATCTTTTCAGAAATAAAAACTATGGCTTTTATCCAACTTTTGTGAAAGCAAACGGCAAGGCTATCATGTTTGAATTGGTCTTGGATTGGACTCTGCGTTGCGCTACCTGGTTCAGTCATTAAACAAAATGAGTTACCAATGTTAATAACAGTTTACACAATGTGTACAAAGAGATAGCAATGATCAGCTGGTTTGCTGTGCCAGGCAGGTATCTGAGAAAAGCAAGGAAGGCCACATTTCAGTCTAACCTTTCATAAAGTGCCTGACATGCTGTACCCACAGTCTAGATTTTATCACCTCTGGAGTTCCATCTGACTGTGGGATGAACATACTTCCCTACCTGTGTTGTTGTATTGCCTATTAATATATATATTTTTAATAGAGATAAATGATACCCAATATGTATACTTTCATACACGTTATTTTCGGATGTTCATATTCTAGAGATCTGGATAAATTCTGATTAAATTAACTTTTCAGCTATATGAAGGTCTCAGTCATGTACTGCAAATCAGAATTTCTCATTTTAAGTTACTCAGGTGCATAGCAAATATAAGGCCTAGCTTTGAGAAAAACAGCTATGAATGTTTCAAACATTGATGAAAATGACTGCAACTGCCTCTTTGGGCTTTGGGCATGGAAACCTCTCAGATGTTAAAAAATAAATAAATAAATAAAGTCCCCTCAGTTACTTGTACCAGCAGGAAATCATCTTGTGAGCACATCCCCTTAGACTGTAATAAAATATATTTTGGCCTCCATGAAGTTGCTGTGAGGTGTTGATGTTGACTAACATGCTACATGTTCACACAAAGCAGTAATCTGAAGGAATACAGACCCCTATGTGTGTTACTGATGATCCATGGAGATGTTCTTCCTTCCAACCTTCCTAATCCCAGTGACTTGTGTAGGGTCAAAGGCATCCTGTTTTTATGTAACAGCCCTATGGCTCAAAACAGTAGGCTATGCTTACATTGATATTGTAATGATATTTATGTCCATTTTTTGCCTTTAAATATAATATCCTGGTTTGGAGGTTATTTCACTCACAGAGGGGTTTAGTGTTGCCTTCTGATTTTAAACTTCGGTTTTGACCCAAAGGCAAATTAAGAACAAAGGGGGATACAGTAGATATTGCCACTGTCAAACCTTTGAGCACTTTGTGCTGGGTGGTGTCTCTTATGGGAGCAGTTCTCCATGGCTGTTGTACACAGCTGAGATGCGTCCTGCAGTTCCGGGCTGTGGAAGCACAGGGTATTTTTATTGGTAACAGCCGTTATCACTAACGAGCAATCTGCATCAGGGGAATGAATGAGGCACTTAGGAGTTCACAGGAGGAATTCTTAAGAGAAAAGGTGCCCTGTTAGCAGAACGTTATGAAGGGAAAATCATGAGAGAAAAATCTACAGCAAAAACACAGCTGAATAAAAAGTTATGCTCTTTAATCATCTTCTTCTGTGGCAGTTAAATGTTTTCTAAATAGCCATACAAGGTATTTAAGGTGATGTGAACACATATTAGTTAATATTTGAGAACTGTTTTGAAACTCCTTAGATGAAGTCCTGCTTTCAGTATTCACCTCTACTAATGGAGATCAGAGATAAATTGTGACCACATGGTCAATTTATTACTGAAGTCAGAATGAGGAAACATGCTGACGGAAATCAGTTCAGAAATATTCACTGAAATATTTCCAGATTTCCTAACCTAAGGCCGATGACCCAGTTCCAAGAAAAGATAATGCAAATTTTATAAATGCAAAACAGCTGCTTTCTTTAAATCAGCATGTTTGCTTTCAGAAATGGGCCAGAGAGCTCAGCACACTGACGAATAAATTTGCATTGTTAGTTTCGAAACAACTAGCATTTATCTGTAGTCACCTTGTAAATCACTGCACTTTCAGGCTTAAGATCTTACCAAAATTCCACTTTGAAATCTCCATTAAATAGAACAGTGTGCTGTCCTAACTAGTGCATTCAGAGTTGTGTATGTTCTAACAAAAACAGCTAATGTTCCTTGACATCTCTTATTCTGCTTTCAGTATCTAAGTCATACAAGATAGGCCTGTTAGCAAAATGAAATCAGGATGCTAAGCATAACATGCTTTTTCTTCATATTTCTGGGATACAGATACATAAGCTGCTGGTATGTCTCCCACTCTCCTGCTTGAGATTATCTTCCACAGTTCTCTATAAGAACAAACAACAACACAACCCTAAAGAGCCCTTCTGGTTCATCCTCAAGGCTCACTTTTGGCAGTGAAGCTTTGAACTGCTATTATGCTCTGTGTGAGTAGAGCACTATTCAGCTCTTGGCTTTTCCATAGCTGGCAGTGGGTGACATATCTTCTGGCACAAGAAACTGTTTTCAGTTAAGGTCTGTATCATATTTAACTTCAAGGAAATACTCAAGTTGTCAATTTTTGTGCCTTGTTTCAGTAGGATTCATAGGCATGTCCTAGTTCCTGGTACTTCCCTAAGGCTAGACACCTTACACATACTCTAGCCAAAGCTCCTTCTGTGTTTGTATTGATCTGTGAGAAGAGGGATTTTTATTTTTTTTAATCATCTTTAAAAAGCCTTATGACTGACATAAAAAGGCCTCAGGGTGATACAAGCAATGAAGTAGACTTGGAAAGTAAACTCAGAGCTCTTAAATCCTATGCTGGTACAGCAAGCTTAGTTTTTGCTATGTGGCTTGTGCTGAAAATATCATTTTCATCTGTATTTCTTGCATTCCTATGAATTATGAGAGTTAGATAAACAGTTTTCCCAGTCAGAATGGTTAGTCCACTGACTACCTTCATGCAGAGTTCACGGGCTGTGCTACCCAAATACTCCAGGAAGTATCTGGCACTGTCAGTAATTTTATCTTCCACAAAGCAGCTTATCTGTAAGCCCAATTGCAATGGCCACAAAGCAGCTCACCTCATTCAAACCAAAGAGAAGATGATGATTTTTAGCAGTTTCAAAGGGGCCGTTGGTAGTCTGCAACCTCATGGAAATGGCTTCAGAAAATCATCGCTCTTTCTTCTAGTGATCTCCAGCAAGTAAAACAGCCCTTCAGACTACGAGAAACTGTGCATGTGCTAGAGCAAATCTGAATTGCTTCAAGTTTCTGTCAAGATCTCAGTCAGTCTTCTCAATTAAAGAATGTGAAGACTTGTTTAACCTCCGCTATCAGAAAAAGTCTCAGCTTCTTAAACCTAAGACTCAGTGCCTGCTGGAAAAACTTCAGTAAAAGCTCAAGTCTAGACACAAACTGAGGCAAGAGAAGTAAGCCTTTTCACTCCCACCAAAATACAACTTATCCTAATTCAGTTTTATGCCAATGCTCGCCTTCCTTAACAATTAGGCTCCTAGGGACGCAACTAACCTAACAGGCAATGTACTCAAAGCTAGAAAGATCCAACCAAAGACAGCAACTCTTAACCAACTACAAGGTGATTGTGATAGCAATATAAAGCATTATTAAAAAAAAAAAAGGCAGGGCAAAACAGTGATAAAGCAGGACAGTGATAGCAATGTGTCTTACTGGCAGTCCAGTGATCACCAGGCAAATGCAAGGAAGGCAGCAAGCCAGGTCTGTGGTCACGATAGCTATCCAGACAGGTCAAGAACAAAGCTGGGGACCACTACCCCTCCAGTACAGCTCAGGAAAGGGCTGATGCCCTGAAGCTGAGCTTAAGTGGGCTGCTGGGCCCCTAGAGGGGTGGGCAGAGGTCCCAGGTGAGGCTGGTTGGGGCTATAGAGACTCTGAGCACTACAGGCTGTCTGTCTTTCCTAGGGCAGGACAAAGACTGCCATTTGTTTAGGTATGATGACTTGACTGTCTCAGAGCTATATTCTCGTCTCACAGGTCTTGCAGTAAAAATCCAGAGTGAATTTGTTGCATTGTACCACACTTGAACTACCATGTCTTCTGTGCTGTCAAGAAGCAGCACAGCTTTTCTTCCCAAGTTCTCCCTCTCCTTAATCACTCCGTGAACACATTGCTCTTTCTTAAAGCAATCTGTGCCATCGTTGGAACCCCAGCCCGTGTAGTGTCCACATCCCCAGGACACAGGCAGCTCCAGAGGGATTGCTCCACAATCTTTTTAAGTTGGCTCCCTTCCCTCTTAAAGCAGCTCCACGTGCACTTAAGCAGAGCGTTATCCTTGTATGAGAAACAGGTAGGGGGGAATGCCTGGTGCTGACCTGTGGTAGAACTAGCAGCCCTGCTTTCCTAATAGGGTGATGAATTGGAACTTGTGTGCTTGTCCCCAGTTCCACATACAAACGTATAGAAGTTGCTGATGTGTCCTTACTAAAGTATTTTACAACAGTATGTACCCTAATGAGGCTTGCTTTCTGAATTTAGACTAAAATACACAGAAAACATCCCAAAATGCTGGGGGTTGGTACTGTTTTTTCCTCTCTTGCTATGAGCCCCTTGGCAAAGCTCTACAAGCCAGTGGCCACAGCGGTTCTGTGTGCGCTCACATGTGCACATTCCCCCGCGCTGGTAGCACGCAGCCCTGCCTGTTCCCACTCTGCCAGCCCAGACCTGGATGAATGGTCCCACTGATGTCAGCCTACAGAATGGGGCCTTGTCGCCAACCTGCACAAACTGCTTTGCTCCCTGCTTTCTTCCCTTCCTCCTGCCTGGGGCGGTCGGCTCTCGCCATGCTCGGCGGCTGTAACCGGAGCTCCTCGCTGCTCGCTGTGCTGCACTTTGTTTTTCTTGGCACTCTGCTTGCTGAGACACTTTAAAACAGAAAGCAAGTCAAAGCACTCTTGGCTTACTTCCTTGCTTCTTTTCTCCCTTTCCTTTCTTGAACCAACTTATGAATAGAACAATATTCTCTCCTAAAAGCATTCAGCTCCGATTCTGAGATCCGAGTTGTAAAGTCTTGTTTTCCATACTCAAAAGTTGCAGATATCTGACACAGGCACAGAGGGAGAAACCCATCCAGGATTGCTGCGTGGGGACGTGAAGGTGCAGGCTCGATTTGTGGTGGAAATACAAATCCCTGTAGATCACTCGCTGCGTATTTTAATGACATTTAACCATAACCAGATACAATTAATACTTGAGAAGTGGGGAGCTATTCTAAGCAGCGGGATCTGAAAGTGCTCTGTTCAACTGAAGACTTATTCACCATTCACTTAGAAATATGCTGAAAACAGTCTGCAGGAAATTAACTAAAATAACATTTTACCCAAATGGAATATTTTAATTCATGCTCATGTGAAATGCAAAGAAAATGCATGTATCTGTAAGGGATTCTTGTAAGCATAAAACAAATGATCCTTCCTGTGCTTCTTTCTCAGCACGACCAATGCTTCTAGAAAATATGCAGGAATTTTAATCTCTCATGACTGTGTAGCACAGAGCTTGAGCCTATATGGGGGATGGAAAATTTACATGTACCTGGAAGCAGCTATAAATCACAGTCAGCACAGTCTCCGGCTCCACAGACCCCTCCAGCAGACAGCCATGCATTGCACCTCATTCCAGACATTTTCAAGATGAGAATATCTACTTCCTTTTTTTTTTTTTTTTTAACATGACAACATGGTGCCTTGTGCATTCACACAGCTCCCAGTAATCTGTTGTCCATTTTTATGCAAGTGTCTATTGAAGAACGGAAATAAAGCTACACTGTATAACATGTCTTGAAGACTGTAAGCTTTTCTGGTTGCAGTTGTGATGCCACGAAGAAAATTTAACAGCCAAAGGCCTTGACAGTTTTTTTCATCATTTAGATTCACTTCTGGGTCCAGAGCACTGTCCAGCTCGTGCCCCACACTGTAGGTGGGGAGTTCCCCTGCTCTGCAGCACAGCACTGCCAGCTGGGGGGGGGGGGATGGGGGGTGGCTCTGTTCCCTCTCCAGAGCAGGCATGTGAAGGGGGCAGGAGTGATCCTGAATCTCATTAGGACAAAGCGTTGGAGAATGCTATGTTTGGTAAGAAGATGATGTCTCTTAAACTCGTATTCTGAAAACCCACAAAAACTGGTTTGAAAGATATTGCTAAGTTAAGTTCTCCATCATTTGTTCTGTTTGAACTCAATGTAGTGTTAATAAATGTAAACAACTGCCTTTTATTAATAAGAAAATAATTTTAATTACTGGTGCCTCTGCTTAATTTGATGAAACTGTTTTACATCACTGGTATGTGTGCTCAGGGGATGGTACTTATTAAAGAAGTAAGTGTATGCCAATGGATGGTAGTTATTAAAAAATCAGCGTGTGCCAAAAGCTGTCCAGCCAGCTTACTGTTGAATAAGGGGTGGCATAAACATTTGTGTTTAACAAACAGGAGAGAATTAGGCAAAAGCAGTAACATTGGACTGCCACACAATGTGTTTCTTCTATAGAACTGATCTTCAAGATCACAATATTGACTGTTCCTTAATCAGACTGTTTTCATGAGTTTCTTCTACGTGTATGAGATTGTACTGCCCAGGAGCAGCACCCTCATACAGATTGCTGTGAAGTCAATCTTGCAAACAAGGGTAGCATGCAGTGCATGATGTGTGCGCATAGATGTCCTCGTGAGCACTGGAGTGCCAGAGAGCATTTTAACTGCATAAAATGAGACATGCTTTCAATCAGTGAAGTCTTTCCAGTGGCTGTTAATAGCTCAAAATGAATCCCTAACAAAGAAAAACATTTTAGGAACTTTCTGCTCCAGTATTTCTCCTGTGACTGTGTTGTCTTCTGCTGCATGGACCTTCTTCTGCTCCTCTGAAACTCTCAACAGCTTCTCTTTCACTGTTGCTTGTGCTGTGCCGTGAGTTACCCCATCTTCTGCAGCTAAAATGAGGGAACCACTCATTTCCAGATGTGAAGACAGAGTACCTCTGGCTCAGAATATTATCAAATAGCACAATGACAACTCATTTTATGGATCCTATTGCTGTAGGAAGACGCAGATGAAGTCTGACTGCTTTGTATGATCCTGTCTACTTAACAGAGAGCTTGTAGGAGAATGGGGCACAGGAGAATACAATTCTGTGTAAAAAACTGGAGGAGTCACACCCCACACTATTCTTTTGCCAATTTAGAATACAATTACAGAGAAGAAGCTTTGCTTGAACCACACACATTGAAAAAAGTGGAATTAGAGGGAAGTGATTAAGAGAAGGGTTAAGACAGGGAAGATGTAAAATGCAGCCTCCTGGGCTTTGTTTAGAAATGTTTGGCAAGCAAGACTTCCATAACAAGTCAAAAAGCACATTTGCATTTTGAAGCCATGACAAAATACATGTTGTGCTCAGTAATGTTACACTTTGGCAGTTTCAGTTGGTTTTAATTAAGTTTATACATTACATGTATACATGGAGATGCACAAATGCACGGCCCAAGTTAACTATTTATCTCCTGATTTACAGGAGGTTCATAATGAAATGGCATCACAGCATTTTACCACTGAAACTTTGATAGCCACATTTGTCTCAAGACAGTCTCACATTACATACTGCATTGCATATGAACCAGGAAAAATAGCTAAAAAGAATGGAAACTGTCCTCCATCTTGGGGTGATCAAAGAGGTAACAAAAATTGCAGGTCCAGTAGCTTCTGTTCAGATCTCTCAAGTATAAATTGAGATCAGTGAAAATTGGTAAAATTTTTTAGATAGCCTAAAGTAAAAAAAAAAAGGATGGAGAATGAACAAGTGCTTAACTTGCACTGAAGAAGGTATATATGTTATGAATCCAAAAGGGTACTTTTTTCAGAGCCAGGCACTGTAAAGTTGGAAGGACTAAAGGTGACTAAAAGTAATTAGAGGTTGCAGTGATAGTTTTATGTGTTATCTTTCACACTATTTCCACATTCGACTTGCTTGTTTCTTCTACGTTGGCTGATTGCCCTGTAACATCTCCCACCTCGTCGGAGTGTCTCAGAATAAGGACAAATTCCATTGGGCTCCCTTCTTGATGAGCATCTTCTACGTAGTCACTGAGAGCTGCTGGAAAGGCCCTCACTTTCTGAAGTAGGAAAATAACCCTCCACAATGGAAGTCTTAAAATACAGTCCAAATAAGCAAAAAGATGTCCTCAGGTTAAAGTGAGCTACTTTGGCATAGGCCTCTGAGCATCAGTTCCTGCCAGCAATACTTAGAAAAAACATAAGTCTAATTAGGACAGAAGGACTGATGTGAGTATTGGCCTTACTTTTATAAATCCTTCAATGTTGCTCCATTTAACCCTGCCAATGAATCTTTTTCTTTGATCTTGCACTAACAGGATTAAAATCAACTTGTTAAAATTGAGTCCTGAGGTCAGAGTGAAGATTCACTGAGGCAGAACTTTGTTAGTTACTGTGTTTTCTTTTAGGAAAGCAAAAAGTATTTTCTATGGGTTTTCTTTTTCCAGCACGGTTTTATTTCAGATTTCTTTAATTATGACGGTGGATACTACTAATAATTTTACAGTCAGCAATTTCTTTCTTAGTTAAGACTTGGAGCTGTTTGTCATCCTTCACCCCTTCAGTCTCGGGCCAGAAAGGGCTCTGTCCCCAGCACGTCATGGCATCTTTGTGCTCAGGAGGACTGACAGCCCCCTTGGCATTCCCTGGAGCTCCTGCTCTGTTCATAATGGAAATAAGTGGAAGTTTGAAAATTATTTTCACAGCCTTGATACTTCCTTGTATCACATGCATGCTTGAAAAGTAAAGCTGAATTGCTTAACAGAGTTAATCCATAAACAAACCACAATACATCATCTTTTGCATGGTGAAACCATATGGAAGTGGTGCCTGAGATCGTCTGGCAGGTTCCAGTGCAGTATATAATGTTACTGGAAATCTCAGAGTTACAGGGAATTCTACCCCAATTTTGTAATGAGCACTAAGCTATAAAGCACTATATCATTTGATTCCAACATCTATACAGAAACTTTATGTTTGAAGCATTGGCAGCAGCCTTGAGGTTACTCACATTAATAACAACCTCTGTAACAACGTTTACTGCTACACAGAATTTAATAGGGAAATTAAACATAGTAGTGGGTTCATTATTTATTAGTGGCCTTACGTAACAATTTTATTTTTATTAGCAGGGGTGTTATATTGTAAAAACTGCCTATGTTATGAAGTACAAAACTGTGCTATAAACCTTTGTGTGGAGGCCAGTCGACCACGTGCAACTGCTGCATTCCAGAATCAACACGCTAACTTAGTCTCATGTCTAACATCATTTAGTGTACAGCTAACATGAGTAAGTCATGAGAGACATAAAGGGTTCGTATTTATGTAGGAATCATGAACTTTACTCCTTTACAATGAGTTGTCATGGAATATATGTGCCTGGAAGTAATGCTAAATGAGTAAAGCGCAGCCGTGAGATTAATTCATAGCAATTATTTCATACAGATGAAATACTGTAACAGCTCAGCACTGTTTTAGGAAAATGCTGAAGAATCTCTTTTATAGGAAAGCCTTGAAAAGCTGTCATCATGTCATTAGTTTGTTGGAAAAAAAATATGGTCAGTTTAAAAAATTATGGGTTAGGCTTTTAGTTATTGTAAATCTTGGCTTTTTCTATTCAGCAGAAAAAGAGCACTCAACCAGAAGATCTGTCCTATTCTTTCTTTTGTTTTGACATCATCTTTTCCTTTTTGTTACAACCAAATTAAAAGAGATTTCTCAGTTTTCACATTACTTAGTTTAATTTGTTTGAAAGCTGCTTGACTATTTACTTTCTTATTCCAATTAAGGATCTGTGGAGTTATGGGTACTGTTTATTTGCCTAGTCAGTTGGCTTGGGTTTTGATCTGCTTTAGCATTATACGCTGAAGCCCTCTGAAGTCACATAATATTTACTTGTAGCCTTGCTTGGGTGCAAATGAAAATCCAAATTCACATTTGTGACTTATTGAAGATTAATCAAATCCAATACACAGATCTGAACAAAGCAAGATGTGGGTCAAATTGGCTTCCTGTAAGATTTTGTTAGAACTGATTACAGAGCTGAGTAGGAAAAGTAGCATTATTTTACCCACTGATTGCATTAATGTGCTCTGCATACCTTCAAAACTCTTCATTACTGAGTATTTATACCAACAGTATAAATATTAGTGAATAAATTAGTGGCTTACAAAGTTGACTGGCGGTGATAAAATTTCCTTATAACTGAAAAAATATGCTGTTTCTCATCAGCATAATTTATAAATAGTTCGGGGTGCACTTTGAAGAAGAAAGAAGATACTAGCATAGAAAATGAGAAGTACATTTAATCCATAAATATTTGCATTGTGAAAGACGTTTTCTACTAAGATGGAAGAACACTTCTAGTTGCAAAAAACTGCTGTCATCTTTTCACACTTTCAAACTAATGGCTGATGTGTTGGTAAGAAGTTGGCTTATTTCTCTGGACCATCTACAAATAAGTATGAATAAGCAAGTTGTAAAAGTTCCAAGCTCACATCAAAATACCAGTAACAGTTTAGGGCAGAGGTTCCAAATGAATTTCCAGTACCCTCATGTCACAGAGCCAGCCATTCATTTCAGTGCAGAAAAGCACAGAAACATTCAGAACTTGCACTCTCAAGTCACAGAAAGGCTGTTGGGATTAAAACATCAGCATGAGTGGTCTGTTAAACCCGAAGTAGATGCCCCCAAGCTGTAAAGTAACTCTGAAGAGCAGCCCTGGACAGTGGATGTGCTTTTGATCAGTGGAAGTGCTTTAGCTGTGAGTCTTAACATGTGGCAAAGCTTAAGAGTATAAATGAAAGTGCAAACTACCAGAACAAAAACTAGTAAACAGTTCTGTACTGAGGATAATTTTAGGTTGCACCATTTCAAAATACAGGTTTTTCTCATGTTATGTATCAGATCTCCTCCAATAAGAGGAAGACTTCATTGAGAAACCGCAGGTGGAAAGTACAGAGACCATCTTGGAAGTTTATTCAGATAATTGCACGTCTTGATTTGTACTACCTAGCTCACTACACTGTCCCACAGACTGAAGTGATCAGGATGCAGAGAGAGGATTAGAAGGAATGAAAAGTTCGGGAGCATATTTTTCCTGTAGTTACTTTTAACTTCCAAGTTTAGCAGCAAAAAGTGTTCAGATTAATGAGAGAATTGAAGTATGAGAAGGAGGTACTTTAGTAGTTCTTGGTTGCCATAAGAAATGGTAACTCCAAGAACATGCTTATCTGAAAAAGAGACTCCCCCAGATTACATCTCTTTACAACAGAAAAGCACCAATTCAAGTGGAATGCAGCTACAGAGAAGGAGAAACACTTCAGAAAACCTTGCGGTGCTTTCTAGATGAGATGGGATAGCTTCTCAGTTATTGCCAAATCCTCTTTTAAACTAAAAAACATCTGAAATGCTGCAAAGCTGGGCTCTGCAGCCCTTAATGAAGATCCTCGCTGTCTAACGAAATCTAGATCCCTACCTTAGGCACCCAGCTACCTGCTCAGTGCAGTGTGAAGAGGTAAGCACATGCACACACTGCACAGCATAGAGCTCACGACAAGCTGCCTCCCAGCACCTCATGATTTGTCCCCTTTATGCACCTGAACATGACTTCCACTGCTGAGTCAGCATTACAAATGTCACTGTTATCCTTTGGTTTTCAAAAGTTTGAAGGAGAAAGTGGTGTGTCATCTTGAATGTTAGCATCTTCCTCAAGAGGCAATAATGAAAGTGTCAATCAGATACTACCCTAATAATAATTCAGGCACGCCAGCTTTCCATAGGGAACATGAAAGCTTGACTAAGGAGAAGACACAGTGAATATCAGAGTAGCCTTTTCCTCCTAGCTTTGTAGCATTATCCCCAGATGAGAAATGTTATCCATATTGGTTTATTGCTTTGTATAATCCTTGTTGACTACCCACTTGAAGCTTCTCTGGAAGTGGCAAAACTGATGTTCAGATGCTTCCTGTGTCTTATTTCTCTTTCAAATGCATTCTCAGTACGCTTTAACACTTTAAAAATTACATCAGCATTTTCCTGTGAACCACAGGGGGAAAAAATCAGGTAGTTTTAATCTTTACTCCATGAAAGCAGTCACTGGGCCGTTTGAGGGATTAACTAAGAGGAGCTTTAAACTCGACACAGATGCAAGCATTGTCCCACCAGATCCAATGGAGCATGAAGGGCCGCAGCCGCTGGTGGCAGCTGTGTTAGGGAGAGCTCTGCATCACATGCTGCTTGGGGCTGTGGTAGAAGGCCTTGACATCAGACAGAGCTGAACTCTGACCTTGGCCCTTGCAGCCCTGATTATCAACAAAGCAATTTGTTAAGGGTTACTTTGTGTGCAGTTGGGCATTTAGGAATTTCTAAAGCAAACAGCAAGGAACTACAAATGCACCACCTACAGAGGGCTTTCATGTTTAATTCATGAAGCACACGTTATGCACAAATTACATTAAAAGATGGCTAAGTTGTACATGGAATGGCTCAACAGCTAGGACAGCTGCGTATTCTTTTCTTTATTTCTGTGATCAGATTCTAATCCCCACTCTGGGCATAGCAGTGCTGGCTGTACCAAGCGGCTTTCAGCACTGCTGTGCTGCTGTACTGTCAGCCAGTACTGCTCACTGATTACTGACACTGTCTGAACTTTGCTTTAAATACAGAATTGCTAATTTTGCCACAGTTGTCCCATTTTGTGGAGTTTTCCCAAATGTTTATTAATCTTCCCACTGCAGAGTGAGATGATACTAAGAGGCAGGAAATACATGCAGAAAAGTCATCCTGCATTGGGTGACAGGCCAGAGCTGACAGCTCCTAAGCACTATACCCGATCTCCCAGGGCATTTGGGGTTGTGTAGTCAGTTTGAATGTGCAAGCAGGACAAAAACATGAACAAAAGTGAAGTTGTGGGGTGCCAGCACTCCCACGGATCATCCAGATTAGGGCAGCCAGATGGGTATTAGCACATCAGGGAACGTTCAGCTTTTGGCCACCTGTGTAAAGCTCATTTGGAGCGATATGCTCAGCTGAACACCAGAACCAGCACAGCAGAGCTGCACTGTTTGAAAAACAGGCTGCGTTTCCCTCCAGAGCCAGCCCACCATGGTCCACCTGTATGTGAAGGGAGAGGCCTGAAGTCCCAGTTCAGTCTGCAAAGCTATTTTCCCCTGTGTACATTCTCACAAACAGATGGGCATTTCTTTTTTTTTTTTTCTTCTTGAAAATTGCTCCTCCAAACTGACCATGAAGCAAATATCCTGTGTTGACAATTTCAGCCTTCTGGGTAAAACTGGTAAAGTGCAAGTAAGTGCACTTTATGATCAGAAAAGTTATCCAAGATGATAAATTGTGGGTATTTGTCCCAGTCCTACCTGATGGGAGGTGATGTTCAAAAGGGAATTGTGAAATACTGTTGTTCAGGATCCCCCAGTTCATGCTATATGTAAAAATGATGGAAATTCTCAGTAATGCTTATTCTGCAGCCAGGCATTGAACAAAACATACTTGTGTTGAGAAATATTCCTAAGACTCTATTTCAGTTTTCCAGAAAGTGGTAAGAATGAAGCAAGAGGGATAGCAAACCCATTAATTACAACAGTAAATTGAGACTGGAGGGTTGCACGTGAAAAAATAGACATCCAGACAGAAATGGCATGTGGGATATGGCACAGAAGAGGAAACCAGCAGACTGATGCTGAAGCCAAGTGGAAATGCAGGCAGCATGCAAAGAATCAGGCCTCACCAGAGCATGCCACAGCCTGGGGAAGTACTGCAAGTGTCCTTCAGCCCAGTGTCCCTGGTGCAAGGACATGCTTCTGGGTACCTCCTGCTTCAGTCCTTACAGGTGATTTCAGTAGCTGACAGAAATAAGTAGATCTGCAATAGATTTTTTTCATTCAAATCTGATGTTCTTTTTATGTAATTTACCATTTTCATTTATGAACTGATGAACAGTGGATTTTCATTTAATGGGACACGTTTCTTTAAATAATCTACTTAGGAAAGAAGTGCATTTTTTGTCATGAAGAAATATTTCTGTTCCCCAGTGTCTCAGGAACACCACAGACTTGAAAGCATAAGTATTTGTTGTATAAGCAAAAAAAATGTGCATGGTAAAGCTGAATTTTCTTGATTGTTTTCCTTGAAAATATCAGCTAAACTTTCCAAGGGAATACATTTTAAAAATCCACATTGGTTGATTAGAAACAAATCAAACCAGATGCACTAATAGCCTTCATATGCAAATTCCCAAGCTAGACTAAGTCATACTTTGGAACTGAAATTCTGTAGCAGCCTGAAACCTGGAGACTGAGAAAATGTGTTCTATTCTCTTGTCACTAAGCATTACCCTTGAATAAACTCACACATTTTACGGAGCTGCCCAGCGAAGGGTGCATGCTGTCTTGTGTAGGGCACAGAAAGGAACTCTGCACGTGTTTCCAGCTTTCAGGCTGGCAGCTCTGCCACGTGCCGCCCTCCCCTAGTTGGGTATTTAGTGACAAACCAGTCTCTAATTCTTGGAGAAAGGCGTTCTGGATTTGCAGCTGCATGTTTGTTTAGATGCATAAAGTTACTCTCTAAAGATACCTGCAAGGTCAGGACCTGTGTTGTCTCAGAGTAGCAAACATGAGCCACTTGTGAATACTGAAACTGACACACGTACAGTAGTATGGCATCAGTAGAGAAATGCCTTCCAAGAGGGAATCTATAATGAGTGAGATGTATAATGAACAGAAATCTCTGTAATGGCTGTAAGATTAGTATATGGTATCATTTGCTGAACTACTTTCGTGTCATTCTGCCAAAAATGGATTTTTCATAAATACTGTAATTGAAATGGTTTGTTAGATACTTCTTTTTTTAATTAATGCTGCACTGTTGAGGTAATGGATTGGCTCTGTTTGTGAGATCCCACCTCAATCACACACACTTAAATGTGCCTGGGAGAACACTCTTGAGCACACAAATCTATGGCGCAGGTCTCTAACGATTCTGATTTACACCAGTGCAGGCATCATTTCCCTTCTGACAAACAATGCCTGCAAATACTGAATGGAAGATGAAGTATTTAGCATTTGAATATTTGAGAAAACATCTTGAAGAAAACAACAAATTAAAAGGGAACATCTTTGTTATTCAGGGTGCCTTTGCCCAACTCTGCACCCATTTCAATCCAAGAAAAGGCTCCTGTGAGTTACCTGCTTTGACCCATATGGCACTTAGCAAAAGCTTTCAAGGGAGGTATCACCATTATGAAAAAATAATTATTTGGCATTAAATAGCATCGTATTTTCTGATATGGTGGCTTTTAAAGTATTGGCCCCTTGCTATAAATTTCATTTGATTACAAACTCCCTTTTAATGTTGTATTTCCTATCACAAATGCAACTAACATAGGTTATCAGCTTATAAATCTGAGTTAATTAAATTGGAATATACCACTGAAAGCAATCTCTTTCTAAATACAGACTCTTTGGGTACTGAAAATCCCTCTTATTAGGAATAAATGCTGTTACTTCAAAGCAGCTAGTGAAAACCAAGTGCTCTTTCATTTTTAATAAAGAGATTTTCTGGTCTAAGGGGGCACACCTGATATTGTTTGCATCCAAAGTAAGTGGTCTGTAAGAAGTGGCCCAATGGAAGTTTAAGCCTGCTTTCAAGGGTCATCGGCTTTTCTGACTGTTACTTGATCTGTTTAGAACTGGCTAATTTGTTAATCAGAGCAAAGCTTCAAACTTACTGTGATCACCTCCTGAATGCTGTTTTTACACACTAATCATTAAAGCAAAAATTCTATATGAGATTGTCATATGCTTTACTAAAAGACAAATACATACACATCTGGTGTAATGTTAGAACATGCCTCAGATGTCAGAAGTTTGGCCTGTTCATACAGGGATTTAAAACTCATTTTCTCCTCATATTTTGCATCAGTGATTTTCCTTTTCATCTTACATACTACGTATCAGATTGAGTTGATTTTCATCTCTCACCGTTTTATGTCTGTGTGTTTCAGTGGAATTAATGCCTATTCAGATGGTGTGTAATGCAAAACAGACTCACGATTCCAGTGTATCCTAAGGCCAGTCTGCGTGGTTGCAGAAAGCATCTCAAAATGGCAGACAATTTCAGGGTTTGGCTGCATGAAAAAGTCACCGTGATAGAATTTGAATCTGATTTAAAAAAAAAAACAAAACCCACAATTAATTGGTGCCAAACGCCAGCTTCCAGGTTGAACTTTCCCATTCAGTTGAGCTGAACCCTTTCCTAGACACTTCACATTGAATCACAACATTCCAGTCTTCAACAACAAAGTGTCCACACAAATTTCTTACTTAAATTTTGCGAGAAGAATCTGAGTTGTACCAGTTTCATTTTCTCATATAAACTACTTCCCGTGTAACAATATGCCTCTGTGTGTAAGGGAAATAGAAAATTGTGGAATACAACATGTATGTCAGCTGGAAAATAAGTGACCTGCTTCTGAGAATATTTATGCATTTTCTCCTGACTTGGCTTGGAGAAGAAAACATCTTGACAAAACATCAGCTGTGAGCAGGATGTTTCTGCCATCGAAAATCCACATACTTGAGAGGCTTCTGGAAAAATTAAATGCTGTAGTTTAGAGTTGGGAGAGTTTATTGGAAAGGCATCTGCCCTAACATCCGCCAAGCAGGAACTGCTTTCCAGAGCAGTTATCGTGCTCTGCCTGTTTGAACCGGTCACTTAGGAGTTACCATAATAGTGTGTGCTCTCAGTTGTTTTTGCATAATTAGCTGGCAAGAGAAATACACCGTGAAATTGTTCATAAAAAATACTTTCACACTTATATGTATTTCCCAGGTTTTTTAGACCCCCTGCCAGTAGGATGTTTGAAAAGGAAGATATGTTCACCACATCATGTCTTCATCTTCCTTATTCTGGGTGCATATAAATCACTGGGAAAAAAATGCTGTAAAGTTCAGAATCATTGTTCTTTATAGTCTTTCCAGTCTGGAAGTCAGATACATGACTGTAGACCAGTCTCATTGCATGAAATAAAATATTTCTCCGGAACACCACGGTTAGTCTTTAACTGATTTACTGTAGTTAAACAGTAACAGTGAGAGTGTTCATACTACTAAGACTGGTGGCAAAACCAGCCTTACAAACAAGCCATTCACGAGAGCAGGGGAGCCTTGGAACAGTCTGAGCTTTTTCTCAGCATTGCACTGTGGGGCAAGACTAGCAAGGAAACGTCAGCCCAGCTCTGCAGTCCAGCTGGAATAAATTCTCAAATGAAAGCTCTCAAGATACCAAGTAAGACCATTCGTGTTTTGAACGTTACATGGGGAAAGATCAGTCTGTGCATGAACATCTGCAGCATGGGGAAATCACCACAATGCCCTGGCAGCCTTGCTGTGCAGGAGATTAAAAACACGAGAATCTCCAGCACTGAGGATAGTCGGCATCGCTGCACTGCAGAGTGAGGTGATCTGTTATGAACAAGAGCTTCTCTTTTTTGAACTGGCTAGAGAGGGGAGCTGACAAATAAAAATGAGGATTATTAAATCTGTTCAAGGTACGTTTCATTCCATCCATTTCCACTTTTGGAAAGCAAGCTACTGAATGCTCTGCTAAGTTCCCATTTCACAGAAAGAGTCTTCTTGTCTGATAGGCGATGATCTGTTTATTACATGAAAACTGTTCCAGTCGAGATAGCTTGAGAAATGGCTTCTCACCCACTTTCACCTTTCTCTGTCCATCCTTATCGTGAGCACCCCTTCCCCTCTGCTTGGCACCTCGCTAAGTTACACTGTGCTACTGGTGCATAGGCAATGCTGATACAGTTTTGCAAACGTCCAGAGAATGTTGTATATGAACCTTGGTGGCATTGAACCAGGCATTATAATAAGAATTTGTTTGAAGACTTTGGGTAATTCTGTGGTATTTAAATACCAGACTGCCTGATTGCTTATGGACATATTAGTATCTGTTAACCCCATGGCCTTTCAAAATGTCTGCACTTCTGCACAATTCTTTGTGTCAACACCAAAGAGCAGCTTAAGAGTGGTGGTAGCTGAGGGCACATGGGGCCAGCAGAGCCCAGCTGTGTTCCTGCCATGCTGCAGCTCAGCTCCAGGGCTCCCTACAGGGCATTGGGTAACTGCTGAGCCTGAAACTTCATCTCATCATGAAGAAACACTCCTCCTTAAAGCAATGATCAGAGCACAAAATAAATACCCTACCTGGGGTGGAAAGGATAAAGCAGTGGTGATTTAATAACAGTGCCACATGCACAAGGAAATCTCAGCTCAAACCCCCTCTCTTTTAGGCTCTCATGAGTAATGCCCAGTGCTTCCCTTTGGAGAGGCATTTTGCACAGCTGAAGCCTGCTCAAAACAGGTGGTCATGGTTGTTTTGGTGTTTGTTTGGGGGAGCTTTACAGCAGAACTACAGCTGCCATGTTTTAGTTTTCAACACATTCAGAAAACAGAAACAAGTAGTCTTTGTAGAGCTACAGACAGTCACAATAAGCCAAGTTTTAAGGCTGATTCAGTGTTTGTGCAGTTCTCACCAAGGGAAATTTTTTTGGTATGAGCAGTAAGATTTTTCTGATTGCTTTTTGCGCTCAGATCACAGCTTTGAAAGCTGTTGACACACATGCACAACAGACTTTGCCTTTTATTTTTTTCTGCCCAATTGAAAGCAGCTTTTCTTTCCTTAGATTTATGATATCTTGTTTTCCTGAGTATTAAAATACTTCGAAAAAAGACAGAAAAAGATCTTAATTTTCCATAGGCAATATGTTTTAGTAGGAAATTGTGAATACTTATTTCAATCCGAACAGTGAAAGCTATTAGGACACAGAACTACAGTACGAGCAAGCAAGCTGCACAGAATAGTGTTAGGCAAGAAAAACATGAAAACAGCTCCCAAACCTGAGCAAATTTTCTGGAGAAGTTTAACTTCACTTGTAAGCATGTGCAGCAGGATGCACACAGGATGTGTTTATCATGTCCTTTAATGAATCTGTGCTATTATTTGGAAATGAGTTCAAGCTGCATCATCTGTCCCTATAGAATGCATCAGAGCCCAAGTCTTACGTGGGAGCTGGAGAGCCACTCCTTGCAGCAGATCAGCTTTCATCCTCAAACTCCTACCTCTCTTCAGAGATGTGCCCAAATGCACCTTGGAGCTCCTGGGATAGCTGTTCTGAAGTGCATGGTTTATGCCTTTCACATGGTATTTGCCAAAAATGAAGAAAATATTCAGGTTTCTGATCATAGGTAACTCAGAATGCTGAAGAATACTGTTTTATCTGCAGGTCTGTAACTCTGTGTGTTCTTCAGATGAATTTAATGGTCTTCAGTAGAATTCCCTGTTGGCAGGTTTGCCTGCTTGTGCTCCCTGCCCCATTCGTGCCAAGTTCCACAGTCAGCCAGTTCAGGTCTTCATTCAGCTCAAGACTGATGGGCATTAAATCACAACAATAATTACATTATTATCCTTAGAATCAGGAATTCTCCTCAATTCAGGGTATGGTTCTGAGCCTTCTTGACACAAAAGTAAGTTCTACCAATGTGACAAAAATAATTATGCATGTGGTGTGCAGTTTCTTGGAGGAAAGCCTGAGGATTTGTCTACAATTTGCATCTTGCCCCTTGGCTTTTACATAATTAGGTACATCTCTAGGTTTGTTTTCCAAATTGAGACCGTGAGAGGAGTCGCAGTGAATTCCTGTGTGAGCCCACAGGGCTCCGTCTGCCAAGGTGCAAGGCTTTTCCCAGGAAAGGAAACAAAGCCTTCATTTTAGTTAACTTAATAGTGCGTCCTTTAGAAAAGATGGGGGAATATGTTAACAAGGAATGAATATAAGAGAAACTGAGAAATTTAATTTGTATATCCGATAGAATGATCTTCTTGGGTTTTAAGCTTTTAAATCTTAAGATGTTCTTGGAGGGGAAGTCAAGTTCTCATTTTAGGGAAAAACATCAAGATGACTAAGATTGCATGCATTTAATCTAACTCCACCGATGTTTATAGCGCTGGACACACAGTGTTTTACTGCCATAAGATGAATATTTATTAACAATTCAGAATGATCTGTTCCAAAGCGCACAGTGCTCTCACAGTGATGTTTTACCACAGAAGTCCAGGTGTTTCCTGTCTCAGCTTGGAACAGCTGCGAGCTTATGATAGGTTTACTGAGCAATGCTTTTATAAGTTTAATGTGCAGCAAAATAACATTTTACTCTATCTTATCCCTGAAAATGCAGATGATTAAAATCTTTAATGATGCTATTGCCTAATGTAATGTGGAGGATGGACTTGACGTGCACAGGGAATAGTCAGCATACTTAATTTCAACATCCCCACTGTAGTTGCAGAAAGATAGAATAGGAAAGTGAAAAACTCTGTGGAAATTGAGTTTTTCTGCATTGCGTCTCTTTGTGACATTTATGTTGAAGGCAATTCCAATTGAAGTATTTGGAGCTTTGTTGAACTGTCCAGCTAGGCATACAAGCCCATTTGGTTGCTTGCATCTAAGCAAAGAGTTTCAACTCCATTAAGGCAACCTGCCTGAGCAGTAATACATATGTGTCCAATACATTCAGAAAGAGTTTTGATTATGACCGTCCTTGTAGGAGATTGCAGCTCCACACTCTCCTTACCCAGAGGGATGTGAAGTTGCAGTGAGAGAGCAGAGCTGACCTGACGAGGCAGTGCTGTACACTGCAGTCCCTCTCCCAGCCCAGCACCGAGGGCTGCTCACACTGGCAGCTTTCTTTGGGAGAAGCAGGAGCAGGGAAACAAACACTGAGATGATGCACGGGGTGCCCTGACATACAGCAGCCAGAGCATCCATGCTCCAGGAGCAGAAAAACTCCCAGGGCCAACAGTTGTCATGTAGCTCTCATTAAAGGGTTAGAGACTTTGGTTTTCACAGTGATTGTAATCTTGATAGAATTTTACTTACATCTGAAACCTGTCATTATAGAGCTTGAACTACAGAGTGCATTGTGCCAGCATTTCCTCGTTACCAGTGTATGTGTCCAAGCCACTGAGCACATGTCCAGCAGTAAGCAAACTGACCTACTTCTCCATGCTCCCAGATGGAAAGTTTTACCTTAGGATTAGAAGTGCATGCCATGTTTAGAAAGTATGCTCTTCTATTTGTTGGTTTACAGAAGAAATTAGGTTTTTGTTTATTTCTGCTTATTGCCAGTAGGCCAGTAAATCTCCCAAGCTGTAGATGTTCTAAGAAACTCAGAGCTGCACTTCTGTCAACAGTTGTGCACTCATGTGATCACCACATCACGACTCGGAAGGATTTCAGCACTGCTCAGCTGCTTACCAGGTTCCTTTCTTCTGAAGAGCCAGCCTTGCCAGTAGCTGAAACCGTGGGTTGAGTTACAGGCAATGGAAAGTGGTTTCCTTCACAGGGCTTCCCTGGGAGACAAACATCAGCAGGACAACTGCTGAAAGACATTGGCCATTATTCTAAGTTCATTATAATAAGAAGAAATTATAAGAAGCCAGGAACAAGCCAAGGGAAACCAATTAATGCCAATTAAGGTGGCTCCCAGCTAAGTTAGCTCTGTGCTGTAATGCTGTGATCGTGGTAGAAAGGAGGAAATTCCTCCTGGTCCTGCCGGTGCTCACATGGCTCCTGCTGGCTTCAAACCCAGCACGTGGTGCTTTGGTGGCTGCACTCCATTTTAAGAACTGCTCTGTGAGTAGGAGGGAACAAAAAGCCTGGGCAAAATCCTAAGCCAGGAAGTGAAGATATTATTAGAAAGTGAAGATATTATTAGAAAGCTCATCTGAAAAAAAAAAAAAGAAAAAGAAAAAAAAAGGCACTATTCCTTCAGCTGCCCAGTGAAAATGAGACTGCAGAGCTGGGCGGACTGGTGCAGAGCAAATTATTTGGTGGCGTTCTTGCCACGTGGAGAGAAGAAAAGTTGCTCTGAGAATACGCTCGTCATAAATCACCCCACGCACCCAGCTCAGCGCTTTTCCCGCGGCGCACAGGGCTCCGAGAACTTCAACCCCCCTTTCTCAGAAGGCCGTGACGTTTTGCACTCCCGCTCCCACCGCGTCCCAGCGGATCCCGGCGGATCCAGCCGCCGCCCCAGGCCGAGCCTCGGCAGCCACCTAGCGGACAGGGCGCGCGTGGCAGCTCCGCAGCGGAGGCGTGGGGCTGCAGCGGAGTCACGGCGGCTCTTTTTGCACGGCTGCGACGGGCGGAGAGGAGAGCGCGCCGCATCCCGCCGGCTGGTGCCTTCTCGTTGCCGTTGCTTGTGTGCATGGGGTGCTCTGAGGGAGGCAGGCAGCACGTCTGGACGTGCAACGCGCTGGAGTTCCCTAACTTCTGCCAGCTCTCCCCTCTGACTTCTTTTTCAGTCTCACATTATAATCTTGAAGCTGTTCGTCCTATGCTTGGGAATAGTGGATATTGGGAGCAGTATTATGCAAAGCATCCTAATCCTTATATCACAAAATGTGCATATGAACAGTGTCCTTATCCTTGCATGTTTTACCCTGCATGCCCAGGAAGGTGTGTCAGATACCGGTTATGTTCTTCTGCTACAAGAAAGCCTTTCTGGAGGCTGAATAAGCGCCCTGCCGTGCATCCCCCCGTTCAGCTCTGCCCCCAGGAAGACAGCCCCTTGTTAATTCAGGATTTGCTAATTGTTCTTTTGGTTTGGAACACTGGAAAGGAGCGCACACCTATCCCTCTACTTTCGCTGACTCCGGCTCTTTTTGGCTCAGGCACCTCAGGGAAGTGGTGATTCAGCCATCCAATCATGGAACAACGTGGGATTTAATGAGTAACACATTCGTACTTTCCATTCTCGGTCTGAGAAAAAGGCCTATAAATAAAGCAGATTTGCTCTAAGATCAAGAAAACCTTTTTCATAGATTTTCATTAAATTTTAAATTAGATGTACAGGCAATTATGGATGAAAATGTTAAATACCCTATAACCTATGGATATGACCTAGTTAAATAGAATTTCATAAATGCTTGAATTCAATTAAATAAAAACTTTTTGTCTAACGTTTGAACTGTTTGCTTAGCTCTCCCCAGAGCTCACAGTAGGTTACTGCGAGCCAAACAGCATTACGGCATTTGTTTAAAATGCCAAAAGGCTTAGGATAGATCCCATACACTTCTAGCTGAATCCCTGGTCACCAAACAGCAATTTCTGGGCAGAAGCTGCTGTACTAAATAATTGCTAGCTAATAAATATATTTTAGACACATTATAAACCTGGATGATAAACCTGCTAGAGTAAATGAAATGTTTATTGCGGAGAAATAGAAAATTTGCTGTTTTGACCTAGGTGCGTTGTCATGGAAACCAAAATCTTTCTTGTGCCATAAAAAATCTGCTTGTCATCTGATTTGAGCTAGTTATTTGCACAGGTGGTTTTCTTAGCAGACAAGTACTTAGTAAAAACAAATCCATTCTTTCTCAATAGTTCCATTATGTGTTCCCACAACAATGTGTTTCATTTCACTGGCTTTGTAATTAATGATCCATTATCAACTAATTAAATCACATTGAGATTTTATATGAGTTCATCTGTTACACAACACTTGCTCGCCAATCCTATTTCCTGGGTGTGTTAACCTTGGAAAAGATTTAATTAATGGTGAGAATGAAGTACTGTAGGTTGCACGGTACTTCAGACAGCCTAAAGTAATAACAAATGTGAGCACATAAATATATCCAACAATTTAATACCAATTTCCTTAAATGAAATAAAGCAGCAGTAGGAATAACTGAAATCAGATTTCCAATCTGTACGTAAAACTGTTGTAAAATATCAAGTTCATATGGCGGCAGACAATGGAAACTGAAATGTGAACTATGCTAACAGTTCCAAAATGTCATCCAAAAGAAAATTTAACTTAATAGACAACATCTTTGCTGTTAGGCCTGCTCCAGCCCTCACTGAGTTCAGTGAAAAGAACCTTCATTAACTGATCCTGGATCAAACCCTTGATTTGCAGTCCTTGGGGCAGGGCTGTCTCCGGCTGTGACAGCACATCACACAGTACAGCCATTTTCTAATTCTGGTTTGGCTTTTCTACAGCATTATAAAAAGCAGTAGTAGTAGAACGAAGTTGGAAGCGGCTATTAAGGCATAAGAAAGTACTTCTGATCATGTGCTCGATTTTCCACAGAAACTTTTAGACAAAGACAACACATTGATAGAGTTTTCAAAGCAATTCCTGTACAATTTCCGTGGCATCTTGCAAACTATTTGTACTTGAGACTAACGATATCCGTAATCAAATGAGACCCTGAGACAATTTATCATTTATGTCTCAATCATTTATCTCTTAAGTCATTGAATAGATAGCAATGGCACCTCTGCACAGATTTACCAAGACTGGCAGGCTATTCGTGAGCCTCTCTGAGCTGGTTCCCACCCCAGCCTTCTCATTATGGCATCTCCCTCCTGCATGTGTTCTGCAGCACTGCCTTGGACCGCTTCTTTCCTGAAAGCCTCACGTGTGGCAGCTGTGGCTCGTTGTACTGACCACAGTGCATGGGGCCACACACTGCAATGGGCAGAACTGTCCCACAGGGTAGCGGGAACCAAGGCGGAAGGGGCCAAGGAGAAAATGCCAAATCCTGCTTGGAAGGGGAGGGAAGGGTTAAATGTGAGATTTCCCATTTGAAGCTACTGGATCTGGAGGTGCTTTTGCTGGCATCTGCTATAAATAAGAAGCTATGCAGGAGTAAAGATTTTGAGAGCATATTCTAGGTAAATAACAGGCCTTTACACATTCCTTTTGCAAATGTGGCAAATAGTGTAAACAGCTTTTTGAGACCAATTATACAAGCTGTGTGTTTAGTCTGCAAACTGGATGCAGTTAACTGAAGCTCCTTTGTCTGTACTTGGAAAGGATTTGCCAAAGATTTAGGAATTAGGTTTTATACATGCGATGGAATGTTAGCTCATGTGCAGCCCGGGTGCCTTGGAAACGCAATGCTTTGGGGTACTTGAAGAAATCACACTAGTTAAAAAAATTATTTTCTATATTCCTACAGTATTCATCACTGAATTTGGCACATTGATAGAGAACAACAGCATATATGTTCTGTAACGCATTTAGATTAATACTGAAAAAGGACTTTTCTCACATTATTCTAATATTTGCTATATCTGTATGTCGCTAGATGGCACTAGAATACTGCAAGCATTGGAAGGACATAATTTTGCTCCTGCATTTGGAGTTTATCTACACTTTTACTTTTGTAATTCATTCTAGGTGTGATGCTGATGAGTATGCAGTCTGAACTCACACACATTGATTCTCTGTCTCCCACAGATGGACACAAACACATACACACCACATGGGAAGGTCAAAAGCTGAAAGTCTCGAAGTCTCTCAGCAGAGAGACTTAAGGGGAACTGTAAGTGGAAGCATTTCCATCTCCAGTAATAAAGGGGGGAAGAAACAACTGTGCAGTGTGCATAGCAGCACAGGTTTCAAAAGTTTCAAAAGGAGTCAGGAAAAGAGGGGACTGTGGCTGAGAAAGCCACAGCTTTAACACATTAAAAACACCCCTAAACTGGGAAAGGCTGTGTTTATAGAACAGAAATTCTACAACAGGCTTAGGAGAGAAGAAAGACTTTCCAGATTGAATCTGAGGGTAGATAAGAGTTACTCTAGGGATATTATATTTCCTTATCTTGGAGAAGGAAAGTGTTCTGTCCATAATCTTATGCCTTCCCAGGAGATTAATGAATGGTAAACTAGGGCCAGCTCTTCATCTGCTGTTGGCTTTCATGGCTCCTCTGACAAAAGTGAAGTCATTCTGACTTAAAACAGATGAGGATCAGACCTCTGTATGTTTGAAGCATTTATCAAGCAAGCAGATAACATCTTCTATTGAAAGTTTGTTGTGTTTTGGTTTTGGTTTGGTTTTTTTTTTTTTTGGTCTCCAAAGAACAGTATTAAATTATGTGCAAAGTTTAGGATTTTGTATTTTTTCTAAATTGTGCTAACAATATGCTTTTCATTGAAGCACTCAGAGGTTCTGGTTATACTTGCATTTTTCTCCAGTTGATCTCATCCAGGCTAATTCGTTGTATTTAAGTAGTAATCCTGTGGTTCCAAACACAGGAGACTAAAAGCACAAACTGTGTACCCTGACAGATAAGACTTGACAGCTTTAGCTGCAGTGGCTTAAGAGGTGACCACCTCCAGCTGTTCTCCCCATACCTCTGCCTTCCAGCATCATCGTCCACTAGAAAGGATGACAGAATGGAACATGTGTCAACACTTCAGGTGCCCAGGTCGCAGCCCGGCCTTTCAGCCTAAAGCGTTGGTGAGGAGGTGTGAAGTACAGCAATAAGCTGGACAAACAGACAGATGGACATACAGATATGCTCCCTGCACAGTGGCAGGAGTCAGCATCAGCACTAGCAGGCAGCTGGGATAGGAACTGCCCCAGCCACATCTGTCAGAGCCTGATAATGGGAGCCAAGGACATTGACAGACCTGCAAAGCACACACTTAAATCCAGCCCTGTTAACGTAACATTTGAGCACCTTCTCACAGTGTTGACTTCACAGATCTAAACTAAAGCCAGTCAAAACTCCCCAACTAACTTCTGCTGAATTCTGAATTAGGAGGTAAAATATTTTTTGTCCACAGTGCAGTAATGGTACTTCACAGTAGTGAATAGCTGTCTTGTGAAGGCTGTCCTCTTGCACTCACAGGAAAGTGTCACTAGGGTGGCTGCAGAGAAGTCTGAAGCACAGAGTTGTTTTTTTATTAAAAAAAAAAATAGTTACCCAGCATTTGCAAGCCTGGTAATTGTAGGGTTTCTTTTTGTTGTTGCTATTGATTCAGTGAAAAAGTGTCAAAATTAGCTTTAGGCTTCCTTGTATGGGGCATACCTTTAGCATCTGAACTATTATTATACTATAATCTGGTATTATACTGACTGCAAGTCACTGAGTAAAGAAAAACCATTATCAAAGTACAAACTACTCAGTTTCTGCCATATGGCTGTTGATCTTAGTAGTGGACGTTTCAATATGAGTTCTGTGTGGTTAAGATTGTTGCATTTAATCTGGCTCTTCTTCAGCTTCTGGTCAAAGCAGTTGAAAGATGCTGCCTTGCTGCAGAGAATGCATGTGATATTCATTCATCTGCAATGAAGTTTCCAATTAGTTCATGTCCAATTGAGACTGCTGAGACACGTATCCTGGCTTCCCCGGACAACTTGTCTTTTTACAGCCAGAAGCATTGACAAGTGGAGGCAGAGCAATTTAGCCATTTGGTCAGGATTAAAAGACTTTGCATTGCAAATAGAATACTGGTGTACAGAAGTCTGGGAATCTGTACCTTTGGCCCCAGCCTAGGGTGGGCAATGAAGGCCAGATGGCCAATGAAGACTTTGCTTGGAAGGAAGAAGCAGTCATTGCAAAGAGGACTGAAGTAGCTCAGAGATGCTGTGGGAGCTGGTTTAGGGAGCAGGTGAGATTGGTGCCTTGGTGTCAGGGTGGATTCCAGGGGGGACCCTCAGCAGCACTTCCCACTGGGGTGGTTGGGATCCTGGAGAAGGCTTAAGGAGCTCAGTGGCTGCTGTCACAGGGAGCAGTGCTGGTTAAACAGAAAGCACTTCTGTATCACCATATGTGTGACATACAATTGCTTCAGGTTGAGAAAGAGCACGTATAATTAGGTATCTGAATATTAAGCCTCGTTTACTTGGAAATGTTAACAGAGCTGTAACCCTGTGCAGTATGGCAAACACTTCATGGCATGGGAGGCTTGAGTGACTCTGCTTTTTTCCCCTGCATATGGATGGTGTTTGTTAAAATAATAGTGAAATACCAAAAAACATCAGGGACAGTGATTCTTAAAAAACAGTGTAATAGAATTTGTTGTTAAACTTCATCACTGTGTACCCGTGAATATTTACCTATTTTTATGGGCTTATTCACTGGCCACAGCTGATTCAAAGCAGTCTGATGCTTGAAAGTGTCAGTAAATAACAACACTGGTGTGGATTCCATGCTTTAATAACTGTGTTTGTTTAAATGTTCTTTCTGTAGTCAGCTGCATATTCATAATGATCAGAATGATCAGGGGGTTCTCCAGACAGATACGTGAAAATGTTATCTGACCTACTTGTCATATATTGGATTTTTCTTTATAATCTCATTAAAAAGTGTGCAGTGAACACAAAACCACAATTTACCTGGTGTTGTAGATTCATTAAACATCAAAAGGGTGTTTGATGGAGTAGAATAATCCTATTCTGCATCCTTCATTGAATGTCTTTCAGAATAAGTTTATTCATTTAATTAGAAGGTTTTTGTAAGTGAAGATTGCACTGGTTTTTACCAGTCCAACTGCACTGCCTCTTGTGATCCAAAGCACCCTCTATTTCACTGTACTTAGTGTACGTGTGTCAGAATATACAGTAGGAAATATCCCCACAAAATGGGACTTACTTTCAAAATCATGTTAATTCTAATTCAAAAGTGAAGGATCTGAGAAGCTCCATTATCTTTTAAAGTGGAATTTTCCCTTCAAATCCATGGATTAGTCGTGGCAGACAATGAAATGTTGAACTCAACATTAAACGGGATTATTAAATATCTTTTCAAGGTAGAAAATCACATGCATTATTCTATTCCCAGAACAAAAGGACTGCGAATTAGTTTCTCTCTTCATTCTGCATAAAGCAATGAATACTACTGTGGTCATATTTGAGCCTCAGAGAACTTTGCTGATTCACATACACAGAAAAATATCTGGGTCATTTCAACATGAAGGTGACATTCTCTGTGATTAAAACTTGGTGTTGCTACAGCGCTGGGAAGGTTTGTAGATGCTGGGATATTGCAAATCGGGATGTTGTAGCTAAGGCACATTTTGACTCTCCATCATAGTCTTGTATGCAGAGAAACAATTTTGGAAAGAGGCCGTACATTGTCATTTACAGCTCAGCACTCTGGAGGAAGCGTAAAGCCATTTCATTTCCATTTTTCTCTTTTATGTTTCTGACTTTTGGGAATGTGACCTTTCTCACATCTAGATCAATACGTCTGTAACCATTAATTCGAGGAAATCCAGGGCCTGCTTGTAACATTTGAGGTCTGGATACATCAGACACAAGTCTCTCGCTGCTCAGGTTGGTGGTTAACCAGGCAGATCTCTTCCTGATTGATGCCACTGGCTTCCCAGGGAAAGGATGCACGCATGCAGGAGAGGTGCAGAGTGCCTGTCAGTATCCGAGCGAGCAAGAAGGGAATGAGGCTGCAATACCCACCCTAGCAGCTTAAAGCAAATGTTTTCTTCCATAGTATATGACTCTCTTACACTTGTACTGGGTTAGCTCTAAATTTACTTCATGAACCAAATAAATGGAAAAAATATCGGATGGAAATTATGTTGGCCTTGAAGGAACCTTTGTTTTTGCATGGATATGTGAAAGGGTCTTTGGAAGTAGGGCTGTTAATGAGATCATTTGAATAGGCTCTGTAAGTGGCTGCTGATCCCAGGAGGCTGAAGGAAGTGCTCATCTTTCACCTTTTGGCCCAATTCACTTTGAACAATGACAAGGTTGCATGAAATGTATTCTATGGGGACTGCTTTAGAGAAAATGAGGTGAAAGGCATTGGCTAGCTTTTCCAACTACTCCTCGGTTGCTGAAGGATGCCTCTGAGGAAAACTTTCCCTTTGCCCACAGCTGGAGGCCACAGCCCACATGGTACAGAATGTCCTTCAACTGCAGAAAGCAGTTCATTTTGATTCAAGATTGCTTCAAAACTCCATACATTTTTGTACTGAACCATTCATGGGTAGACAGGCACGAAGAAGTCTTACTTGTGGTGCACAGCATCTGCTGTGAGCAGGTTAGAGATTTATTACGAATTGACACAGTGCAGTGCTTAGAGCTGAGGAATAATGTTGCTCTTGTTTTTTTGGGATGCACTGGTGAAGAGGAAGAGGCATCAAAAGTAGCCAACTGTGTCCAGGTGCTTGATTCTTTTGTTATTGTAATTACTAGTTGGAGGCAGGGTAGTATTTAAACTAATCTGGTGTTTTTGTTACACAAATCCATATTAGCCCAATGGAATTGCCATATAGTTTGAGGAGATGACAGGTGTTAGAAATGCTCAGGCCAGTGAATGAGGCACAGCCCTCTTGGAGAAGCTCATAGCAAGCAGAGCAATAAACCAGGGTTCATCCCTAACCCACCCCACATACAGGGAATGACACAGCTGGATATCTAGGCAGGAATTTGATGGAGAGAAAGAACTGAGTCTGCATACAAAGTATTTTGGATAGGGGAGATGCTGCTGAGTATTTTCAGCTAGTTTTTATTACCTTTTTAAAGCTCCATCATTTCATGGTATGAAATAAAGTTTAACTAAAGTATTTTACTCTTCATTTTTGAAGTCATAAATCAAGCTTCGATGTGCTTCCAATCATTTCTTGTTCTGCCACTGTGTCCTGGCTATCCTGTGACCTCCATTTCCATGTTTGTTAGCAGATTTGTCTCACTTAGCTTCTGTACAATCCCTGCTTAAGGCTGTGGCAAGTAAAACAAGAGAGGTACAAAGTCATGCCAAAAATCAGTCCCTGAGCTAAGAACAGGTTTTAGATTGAGTCAGCATGTGGTGGGGTTCATCAGGCTGGTGGTGTTTTTCTGGGGTTGCTGCCATGTGTACTTCAGCAGCTAAGCACGCACTTTTGAGACAGTGTGGGTGTAAACCTGTCTCCATAAAATCAGTGGCAAAATTCCCATCAACTTCAAGGAGATGAGGGAGTCTTCTCAAATCTCTGGGCTCAGTGTGATATTTCTTCTACCTATTCTGCTGTGCCAGCACTGTGCTTCTCCTTTGTATCCCTGATAGGACAACTCTTGTTCAATGCTAAGCCCTATTTTGTTGCTGTTTGTTTGTTTTATTTTTATTTTGTGGTGCTTCCATCCACCCCTTTCCTAAAAATAAAACATTTGCTATGATGACAAAGTAATTGTCTTGTCCCTTTGGATATGAAGTAAGTCTTCAATATAAAAACCAAAAAGCACTGAAGGTGAAGCAGCTCTCAGAGCAACAAGGCATGGCACAGCTTCTGTACACATTCCTGTTAGTGGTTTAGGAATGAAGACCGACTGACTAATGTGTCTGCAGCACTAGTGATAAAAACTCTTCTATTTGAAGGCTTTTCTATATGATAGTTTCCTATATTTTATCAGCTCTATTTCCCATAGTTACCTATGCATGGTTGCTGAGAGAAACAAATCCAAGTTTGTTTTAAATGGATTAGTTGAACTTCACTAAATGCTTGTGTCGACATTCTCATTGGAATTAAAGCAGCATTAATTCACTTTCATTCACTTAGAAAATTGATTAACTCTATGGGCAGAGCATTGCAAGCAATAATATTACCACAGCTTAATGAGTGCCCATCCATCAGCTGACCTTCAATAACTTCTTGTCTGTAAGTTCCCGTTCCACACACTTGCAGGGCTCTGCTGTGTAGTTGTTGGGGCTGACAGCCTGCATGGGGCCGGGCAAACAGTTAGGCTGACAGGCTGGGCCTGTAAATTTCCATTGCCTCGGAGTCTGACCCCAATCTGTCTGAAGCAGAGACAAGCCCTAACTTTTGTTCAGCCTTCAGACTTCTGGAAAGAAGCTGCGAGGCCTTGGGGAGTGCTGATGCTGCAGCCCTGTGTGACTCTGGGAGCCAGAGAATCTGGGGAGCGGTGACACATTTCAGGTTGATGGTCTGTAGGAAGGCACACATAGATGGGTAACAGTCTGGCCTGCGAGGTGCCTGCTGGAGGCCTGCTAACCCCTGGGCAGAGCAGGGATGAGCTGACCCGCTGCTCTGCCCAGCAGGGCTGGCTGAAAGCATACAGCACGGGAACCATGGGCGGTGCTCAGCTCAGCGCAGCAGCCCAGGTTGACAGCAGTGTATTTTCAGCTTTGTCTTCATTATTTCCGACAAGCTGACCTATAATTTAAGAACTCTACAAAGTTGACTATACAGTGAAACAACTTGAATTATATAATTTCAATTAATTATGAGCCTCAGTGAAGGAACTGAGATGAACAAGGAAGGCAAGCCCATGCAGTTAGCAGTAGCTGGCATGATGGGGCTTAGGAGATGTGAAAGGCACATGAGGAGAGAAGGGGGATCACAAACAGAGGAGCAGTAACATTGGTTGTGGTAGAAGCAAGGACACTGGTGTTTTAATTAGATAAAGCTGACAGAATTAGCTGCTTATTACAAAAAGCCACCAAAGGATATACTTTAAAAAATTTATTCAGCTCTCCTTTCATCCAGCAAAGGCCTGTTTTGTTAGTTCAGCTCTATGAAATTTGGTATTTTAACTGAAAACGTTCCAGTTCCATTCACCTCTTTCCCACCTTTGCCTCTTCTCCAGAACTGACCAAAAATAAAGACACAATTAAGGGCGAGAAAAATCTCAACACAAATCCTACTATTGTGTTCATCTGAGTGTTGCTTTAAAATAGCTATCGTGGAGTCTTTGCCATTATCTATGGAAAGCATGTAATTGTGGGCATTTTTAAAGGTCCCATCTGGCTCCCCAGTACATTCATTCTAATTGTGGAAAAGCAGGGATACTCTTGCCTCTCATTAGTATAAGCCTGCTTGCTGTGGTTGCTTTCTCATAACAACATAGGTCAAAGAGGAGGCACCTTAATGAGATTCTTGGTATCATAAACAGGAAATATAGTTCATTTTATCTTCATTTGCAACTCAAAACTTCATACTCAAATGAAAACACTAATTTTCTTTAATTGCTTCTTTCTTTTTTTTTTTTTCTTTCTCTTGGCCCTTCATCTATTAAGTGGGGCAATTATAGGAAGCATTTTTATTATAAGTATTAATATTCCCATTTATGAATTAATTTACCAGCATAGGAGCCAGGAACTAAAGGATAATATAATTTTAATTCTTTGGTTTTATCTCTGGAAACAGTTGTTTGCACTTCTTCAACCTCACGCTAGTCAGAAAGGAAGAATTACATAGAGTTAATGCTGAGATGATCAAAAAGAAAAGAGCAGGGCACTTTGGCCTTCTGTCAGCACATATTTCATGCACATCTTCTCCATAGCCATACTGAGGCCAAAGATAACAATTAGCCGTATTTCCTCTAGATGCTGGGAAGGAAGAATAGTAATAGTGCTTCAAGATTGCCATTTTATTTCTTACATCCACAAAACAACACATGCTTAGGAGGTGGTTATTCACTGTGTTATGCACTGCAGTGCTAAGCTGGGTGTATGGGAGAAATAGAAATCAAATCAAACAATCCCTCTTCTAGTTTACTTATGCTGCAGTCCAACATACATTGCTTAGCTAGCAAAAGCTGGCTGCAGCTACAGGGCAAGCAGGAATGCCAGCGGAGAGCTGGGTGAGTGGTTCACGTTGGAGCTGGCAGATCAGGGCAAGGTTAGCGGGTTCAGGTGCATTGCTCTCCTCTCACGCAGCCCCACATGGCAGGCTTCGAGCTCATCTCTTCAGTACGAGCTGAGGCTCAAATGTGTCATGTCCCATCTCAGTTTCACCCACACTAATTTGCAATCCAGGCACAACATTGCTTTCAGTTGTGTGGTGTCACAAACAGCAGCTTGCAGTAGTGAGGTTCACAAGCTACTTGCATAATCCTATTCTTCAGCTTAGGTGTTGCTACCAGTGCAGGGCACAAACTCAAAGAGTTTTGTAACTAAATTTACTCTTTTATGAAGACAAACCAGGATGTTGTCAGTTGTAAAAAGTTCATTGTGAAAATTTCCTTATGTTTCTTCTGCTCTTATTGATCCTGGGGTATGAAATAAAATAATAGATACCAGTTGCTGCATATTTAATAGTGTAAAATATGTGTATTTCCTGATAAAAAATAGTGAAGCTAAGAGAACTTAATCCGTTGGCATCTGGGAAATATGAAGTTACACAAACAGGATTGCACACACGTTGCTCAGCTGTGTTGCATTTCTGCTTATTTGAGATTGCATTAAGCTTTGTTAGTTCCACAAAGCTTATTAGGGCAAGACTGGGCACAAAACTGAAGCCATTTTCTAGAGCAAGTAACTCAAGTGGGAGGTCAGCCAGTGGCCAAAGCCAGCACTGCAGCCAGCACTGAACATCCTAGTTTTAGAAATTTAGATCTGGATCCAGAAGTTACAGTGAAAGCTGACTTCTTCACAACAGTTGTATCTACAGGTACATCATCTACAGAGTACCCAACTATGTAAAGCTGTCTTTTCTATGTTACATACATTGGCTTGAAGTAACTACAAACCTTGTTAAGCCTTTGTGCACTACATCTCTTTTAATTTGTTGGGATCAAGCTATTCATATTTTTAAGCATGTATTTTCTGCATACCTCATAGCTATTAGGTGTGCTATGAAAATTCAGACCTGAAAATTGCCTATGGTTTGATACTGGGTGAAATTTTGCCTGAAAAGTTGTCATACTTTTAATGAACAAATTGTCTTTGAATTGTCTCATTCGGACATTTAGAATTAATGTTTTCCCAATCAAATGGCAGTTTAATTGAGTTTAAATTAAATACTAAATACAACAGCTATAGAGTTTTCATATGCTCCTTCAAATTACTGCGTGTTAGCATAAAAGTAGGTTACTATCCCTTTTGGGAGTGGGATCATCCCATGAAATCAAGTGGCAAAACCTCACCAAAGTCACTTCTACTGCAGCATTTAATTGAAGAACGAAGTACACAATCACTGCATGCTTTTTCATACAGCTGCTCTAGGGATGACATGTGGAAATAATTTATGTCTGATTTATACAAGGTCATTAGCACTCATACAGAATGCCAATAATGATACTCATATAACATTTATCATGTTAGCAAAATATGGTATTTTTTGTGAAAAAAAAATAATGGCAAAGGGTGTATCTGTGGAAATAAAATATTTAAAGGTTGCTGTCTGTTTGAAGCAGTTCTGTCTGTTAGTTCCTAATGGTTTATTTTAAAAATACTGCAGCTAATACATCCACAGTGCTCTAGTATTTACTGTCCTCAGGAAGAAAACTTACTGCAGTATTCTCCTCAAATCCACCCTATTCACAAAGCAGGTGAATGCTTTATCCTTCTGTAAACAATGCTTTTCTGTCTTTTCTATTGAACTTGTGCTCTCACTGAGTCAGATCTTTCCTCAGCTGTGTTTTCTTGCATCACTCTCACGGTTGCATCACAATATATCAGCATATATACACTGTTTTATGATGGTTATACGTCATTGCTATTTTCTAACAAAAATGGTAGGGTAATGTCATGAGTGCTCAGAGCAGCAAACACTGATTGTATATAGACATTTTCTTCATTTAAATCCCTCCTGTGACTGTTCCACTCACTCAGACCTATGCATGTGGTGGAATGTTCTTTTCCCCCATCATCCTGTCTTTGCATGTCAGAAAGGCAATTTACAGAGTGTTCGGGACATGCATTCACTGGGACCATCTTACCCATATCAGTCTGGCCACAAAAAACATCATCTGCTAGTTAGAGCCATACAATGCAAGTAGCAGCAATGCCATTAATGTGCAAGGCTCTGCATCTTCTTATCCATTATCTCAGCCCTTTCCTGCTAAGCACACATATCTCTCACTACCTGGCAGCTGGATCCGCTCCGACGCGCTTCCTCAAGACTGTCCATATTCACTGATTAAGATAAAATTTTGCGAACAAAAGCTGCAGAGCAATATCTCATATGCTGTTTATTGTTAAGGGGATATCTAATAGCTTTTAAATTCATTTAAGAAAATGGGAGCAGTGAGTCACATGTAATTATTCCCAGATAGATCATTAATTACTTGATAAAGTTTCTACATAATGCTGCCTTTTGCTTTTTTTGCCTTAATGATGGGTTGTTTCTCATTTATCTCAGTTTGCTTGTCAGTTATTCCAGTTCCCTTTCATCCCCTATCTGTGATATGTATGTAAATATTACAGATTGAGATTGATAAAGGTTTAAAAAAAGGCCGTTGCTTTATTGGATTACAGAAGAGTTTATGAGAAACTCATTTGATTATTGTGTTACAATGGTACCATTTGCACCAATACAAGTATGGCTGTTTTGGTACCTAAAACAGGGACTGCGTTCTTCATAGGTTTGTAATTCAGCTCTAGAAATTTTAGTTTGACAAAGCCAAACAGGCACCAATAAAAAGATTACATTTGCAAATAAAGTTGCTCTTTTAAAAAAGTTCACCTGGCTACACAAGGCTCGATGCATTTAATCACAGCTTCAGACCAAGTCCTTACAACTTTAAACACACACTGGAAAGAAAAGAGAGAGGTTGCAAGTGCCTGTGTTCTGCATGAACACTCAGTTCCTGCTATATCTAACATTCCCTCAGTGTAAGTGACAGGACCTTCTCAAAGACTACATTCAGTTACAGGCAGCTCTTATTTGTACTGCCTTTGGAAATCAGACGTAATCAGAATATCTGCTCCGACATCCTTCAAAGATCAGATTGACACAGATGGATGAGTACTTCTATACCAAATAAAACCAGCACTGAGTGGTCAGAGGGCTGACAGCAACCAGAGCAGAGTCCGACTCCCACCTCCCACCACTGCTGTGCCCAGCTGCTTTCAGTGCCTCACTTCACACAGCTCCCCAGCACCAAACACCTGCAGCAAACCTGAAGCAGAGTAGCCACAACTTGCTGAGCAGCAGTTGAACTCTGGGAATAAATCCTCCATAAATCCTCCTCCATAAACACTTGGACATTTACAAGTGTAGGCTGCTTTCATGCTCCGATACCCCCAATGCTATTGTGAGGTCATTACAAAGTTGTTATTATGCTGCCAACTAAAACACGTCTGGCTGAAACATTTTGGATTAGCTTCACAGTTCCACGTTACTCTCTTTATTTCTCCATAAATAAACAAAAGTGAAAGAACTACCACAGAGAAGTGTAGAGAGCTGAACTCAAACATCTAAACTGTGTTTGAATCCTGACTGCTCTCAGCATCCCAGACACTGAGCGCTTTACCCTGTGGCTGTAGATCTTTACACTGTGAGGGATGCAGTGCTGCTACAGTAATCATTTCAAAGTGTCTTTCCTAAAGATAGAAAGGATCATCTGCTGTCTCGTGAACTGATAACAAGACCATCATGTTTGTTGCACTATTGCCCTACATCTGCTCTCAATTATTCGGCAGTTAACTGAGTGCAAAACTTGGTGGGATGTATGTCAGTAGCAACTCTTAAAACTGTCTGCAGAAGCTAAACAAAGCTTAGCAAAGTTAAACACTTGCAAAGATGCCCGGTTGTCACTGATAACCAAGCTCAGCTGCCTCTCCAAGCTTCAGACATCTCAGGACTGAAGTGAAGTCAGAGCAGGCTGAGACTGTGCGCATTCCAGGCAGAGACATTAAGGAACGTTTATGGTGCAGGATTTGGAACAAGGCTCAACTGTTAAGTCTTTAGCCCTCCACAAATTGTGTTCATATCAACCACAGAGATAATCTCTGATGTAGTGTGGTCATAAAATAAACTAAGGCAACATCTGATTTTCTGGACTCTTTGATATTTTCTTCAAGTTCTCATGGGATGCGTGCACTCCCCAGAACCTGATGGAAAGGCCTTTGAAGTCTACATAAATCTTTCTACTGAGTCCACAAAGCTTTGGACTGGGCTTCTGAGAGTATGGCTGTAGACACATTCCCTATCTCTGGATCAATATCATAAGCTTCCCTCACTTTTAAGGAGAAGTTCTGTTTTTAGAGAAGCACAGTACTTTGTAGACCAGCCAGAAATAGAGCAAACTTTCTCCCTTACCACTTCAGCACAAGATGGAAACTTGTTTTAGAGCAACAGGCCACTGTTGTCCCAGCTTAACATCTTACTGTCCTTTAGGGCACTGGTTGCTGCGGGATTTGAATGCCATTCCTGCAGGACAGCAACTAGCTCAGCCCGCTGGGCTGCTCAACTGGCATAAATCAAAGCCATAGCACTGAGATAAAACCTTTTCCAGCTGTCAGCCTACCAGTCAACTCATCTTCTTGATACAGATGTATTTGACATGTGAAACTTTGCAGCTTATTAGCAAAGCTCTCATGTACAAGAGGCAGAGTTTTCCAAAATCAGACTTACTGAGGTTTTGTAGTATAACCCTTTTGTGCAATACATACATATAAGCCACTAATCAGCATGTGGTACTTACCTCCATCAGCAGGGGAAAAGTGATCTATGTATTTCATGTTAACGACTGCAAAACAGTTACAACTTATACTCATTTCATCTTTGAATTTCTAAATACGCCGTTAAATATTTGAGAATAATGTAGAAAATGTCCAAACATTTTATTTTCACAGCATATCATCAGTTTATGAAATAAGCAGTTTTAGTCCTAATTTGATTCTCACAGAAGTCCATGACTGAGTTGACTGAGGCAAATATTTCACTTTGGGGCCTACTGTAAGTTTTAGAACATGAAGGAAATTTTTAAATAATTCAAATAAATGTAATCTAAGTGAAAATAAGTAAACTCTGTTTGAATTAAAAAGGAGCCAAAGGTACCTGTTACACCATTGTTCATTAATTACTGTACCTTGATTTGCATGACCCGTGCCATGATTCCAGGGCTGTTGTAGCTGTACCCCAGTGCAGTGCCAGGCAGTGAAGGTGGATGTAGTTACAAGCCATGGGAGAGCAATCATTTGGACGGGCATTTCCTTCATGACTCAAGTTCTAATATTTTTGCTTTCTTAAGTTTTCCTTTTACCCACTGTTCATATATTTATCCTTATCTTCCAGATATTTCTTGCTTTTTTTCTCTTTTTATTCACTTACCAAGAGTTTCTTTACATAATAAAATAAGTAAAGGCCCTTAAATACCTCACGCTGATTGTTTTCACTGAATGGCTTATTTTCTTAGCTTTAAGAAAAAAAGCTTTGAACACAATAATGGCATTTGCTATATTCCTGAAACTGGAAGAAAATTATAGGGCTGAGCTATTTTAATGCAGCCGTCGTCTCCCTTGATTCCTTTTGGGAAAAAAAAAAAGAAAAGAAGCAAGAGACTGTATTTATCATTGTCAATAATATTTGATTTATTATTTAATATACGTCATGGCATAGAAATGGGTTTGGGGACTTAAATTTAAATTCCACTTTTAGCAGGAGGTTTGTGATATTAAATTATTTTTCATTGAAACATTAATGGCTGAAGTGTTGGAAAACAGTCCGGTGTTGTACGATCCTTTCTAGAGGGCTGCATAATATTTGTTAAATGTTTGTTCAATCTTTTTTATTTGAGTTTTGATTTTACTTCGTTAGCCCTTCAGAACTAGGTTCCTTGCTTCTTTCTTTTTCACCTCCTAAATGAATTGGTAGTAGGGAAGAAAAGAAAAGGCTGCTTTGTTTTTTGAACCCGAATGTGAAGAGGCCATTTACATGTTATTGCTGGGGATTAAAGCTTTGGCTTTTGAACCTTCTGGGCACATTCTCAAATATCAGGCAAGCTGAGCATGGCATAAGCCCAAAGAGCAAGTACAGATTACAGCTACCTGGAAAGTCCTCTCAGATCTCAGTGTGGCCTTGCAGACAGTGTAAAACAGGGCAGCATCCACAGGCTCCTTCATACCCCATTCATTGTTCTTTCTAGAACAGATTAAAAAAAAATCCAGGTGAGCATTTCATAAATAAGCACATAACTGTAGTGATCCCCAGACCAAATTTGTTTACTTAGTAGCTCACCAGTGTAACTTTGAGAGAAATGCTAACATGCAGCAACAGTGTGCAAACCTTTCAAAATAGGTATTTATCTGCAGAATGCACTGCACCCATAGTCCTTCATGCAACAGCTGATGCCACATAGAAATTCCATGAGAGCAGAGTCAGTGTACTGTCATTTCTGGAATAAGAAGTTGATGAAGTCCATTGAAGCCAGAGCTGCTGATTACACCAAGGACAGACCATGAGAACAGCCAAAAGTTTGAGTATATTTAGGGATAGCAAGATAGGACGTGAGCAACCTAGGAGAGGTGATTGACCATGGAAAAGTCATGATTTGAGTGAAGCTAGTAGAAAAATAATTGAAAGACTTTTAAAGAGCTTTCAAAATCATTTTTTAAATTAACTTACTTAAAATGTCAAGTGCTTTGGTTGTTACAGAAGAAAAGGAAAGGACCTTCTGGGTATCTGAGGAGCAGGAGGAACCTAGAAACCCACTGAACTTCAGAGAAAGGATGAGGGGCTGAGAGCCCATGAGGACAAGCTGGTGTACGAGTCAGCTGCCTGTGAAGGAAATCTTTCTTCTGCTTTGGGGGAGGATGCAGGGGGGACCTGTTATTCATCTCTGCTCCTAGAGCTGCTGGCTCTACTGCTCCACCTTTGAAATAAACGTGTTCTATGCGAGATACTTACTGAGGGTGGTGGTGAATGGGGTTGGGCTTTTTCACCTATTTTCAATCTTAAAACTTGTCCAAACCTCAGCATGTACAACATACTAATAACTCCACAACAGATGTATTTCTATTAGACTTTCTATTGAACACCAGTCTAATACCTGTGCTTTCTTTATTTATGATGAGATTGTTTCCAGCTACCGTTAATTTATTTTACACAGCCCATGATGTAATCGTTAAGCAGTTGTAATGAAGATTGAAGGTTTAATAATGCCAAGTGTTACAAATTTCTATTTAATCATTCCTAAATCGATTAGTTACTTTCACCCAAATGTCGTGCCATTGAAACACAGAGAGCTAAAGATACAAACCACTGTGGCCAGCGTTTGATAAATGTTATTTTGGTGCAGTGGTAATTGAGTTATTGAATTTACTCATCTTCCAAATGATGTTTGCATTGTCTCAGCCATATGTGTTTAGGGCCAGGGGAAGGTCATTAGGAGCTTCAGACCGGGGGCATGTTTGGGTTAAAGTGATTTTGAACAGCCAGTGTCGAGGTTAGTCAATTAAAAGAAATAGCACAGTGAGATGCTACAGGAGGGCATGTTATAGGCTGGTCAGCAAGGAGGTCCCAAAGGCCTATTTAAAATAGTCTAAAGATTCTCTAAGTGAATGTCTATGCCTAGCCCCAGGCCCTTTAGCCACTGACAAATTGCTGTGTAAGATGTCCCTCACTTAAAAGAAGTTGTGGCTATGAACAGATGTCACGCTCTTATGGCTACACACACGACAAGCCATTAAAGACCAAGGTAATACATAAAATGTTTATACCTTTAATGTAAAGAAATACATCCTTAAGTGAACTTTCCTAAAAGAAAATGAAGGCTGCAGATGAGGAACAGCAAATTGTTTGTACCTTTGGTGGTAGGGACCATCCAGGGCAGAGTCTCAGCTGTGACCCATCACTGCTGGGCCCCATGTGCTGAGCGACTGCACCACATTCAGGGGATTATTACTTTGATAAAGCTGTTTCAGAGATACAGTGCAATAGATAATGTATGTATATCTATATGCTTGCACACAAAGCATGTGAAGGCTTTGTTCTCCCAAAAGAGTGCATCATTTCTGCATAAGACTATGTGCTAATGAGTGCATCTCTGTGGCAGATCACCTTTCACTGCAGTGGGGAGGACATTTCCTCTCTTCATTAGATAGCCCCTTTCCTGAGCGCCCAAGAACCATTTTCAGTGGAGTTCAGATATCCAACCCGTGATTGCTGCCTGCATTTGGGAACAGTGTAGGATTAAAAAGAAGGGAGTTCTGTCATTTTTCAGTTGTTTGTGAACAGACTGTCAGGACCAGATGAGAGCAACAAGCAGGCAAAGTCCATGTTTCTGTGTTCTCACATAATTGCAAAGATTTTCAGGAGGCCTGATATCCTCTGCTCTGAACAGTCACTGGGAAGAACATCAGTCTCATTTAAGGTGAAAAATGGGGCCACTCCATTTCTAATACTCAGCCAGCTGCTGTACTAGAGGCTATCCCTGAGTTCTAAAACACTGGGAAAAGTCTCATACTCTTCAATATTTCTGATGTGCAATCCTTAAAAAAATCTATTGTTGTATAAATAGTGTTTTGTATTTGATTGCTGTCCCCTAAACACTATTTAAATCAGAAGTAATAATTTCTAATCCTGTAAAATGCCCAAAGCTTAAATCAATAAACATTTGATGAATACATAACCCGGGGACATTCTACATGGCTGATAAATGCTCATTGTAGGAGTGCCTGGCAGCTTTTGTGGTTAAACCTTCACTTTTATATAATTTAATAGCTGGCGTCTTCCAGCACTGGACACATCTTAATGATAACTGCACAAGGAGTAGAAGAGATTATTGTGGACAAATGAAGCAAAGCCCTTTCCCTTGGTGCCAGTAAATGAGCAGCTGGAGCTGGGGCCACGGGGCTTTGTGCTGGCAGCCATCAGGACGTCCTGCCCCCATCCCTGACACTGTCCATCCCCTCCAGCCTTCTTTGTCTCTTTCCTTTTACCCAGTGAAGCTGCCCCAATATATCCATGAGGTTTCTTCCTCTCCAGCCTCCCCTGTACCAGCAACTTTACCTCCAGTAAATCAAAACAGTTTTATATACTGAGGTTCCAAAAGGAGAGGTTTTCTTACACGCAGAAGGGTATCCTGTCCTGTGTTGTCTAGCTGCTCACTCATTGTCAGCCTCCTCAGTTACTCTACCATCTGCCAAATTTGTAAAACCTTGTACATAATCTTTTTTCTTCTTTTAGCTGAGGGCAGCTCTTTAGGAGAGAAATATGGAGCTGACAATTACACTGCTTCCTGCTGTGAATGAAGCATAGGACATCCCTAGCCATCAGGCTTTACAGGGGACCTAGAAGTATCTTTAGCCTTTCTTACATGTGTTGATGAAGTTACAGAGACACAAGCAGTTTGACTCTAGCAATAGAAATCAGCTGGGCAGTATATCCTGTTTTAATGTAGGTCAGTTGTTGACTTCTGCATCACCCAAGCAGAAACGATGGGGGAAAAAAAAAGTAGAAGAAAATGAAACACTAATTATTCTTATCTCTAATGATCAACGGCAAAATAAACAGAGCATTTAGAGATTCTGGCATATATGGGATTCTGTGCATTTGTTTTTTCCATTATTCTAGCCACCGTGTCACCACATCTCACATTACAAGGAGCAATTAAGTGAAAATGTGAGCAGGCAGTGCCCCTGCCAAACTGAATCATGGCCCTTCTTTTGGCAGCCTCATGCATGAATCCCTCCCCTTGGGGAACACCGAGCAGTAACTGATTTGCCAACTGACATGATACATTTATTTTTTGGTGCATGTGTGTCATCTCAGTGACATTACGCACCCATTGCAAACAGAGCTTTTGTGCCAGCACAGCGCTCTATTTTTAATATTGCTTTAATGTTCAGAGATTAACAGTAAGTTCCAAGGAGAAAGGAGGTGTCTTTTCATAGGTGTTTGCTTTGTTCCAAATTAAAATTCATAGCCATTTGATTTTAAAATACACCTTACAATATATACAGATGTAGCTGTATTAAATTACCTAGTTTGAATATAAACAGCTGCAGATGTAGTAGCTGAGAGCACCTGGGGAGTTATATTCTACAGACTTTGGATTTTCTGTACAATTTATTCAATTAAAGTGTGAAATGTGTCTAAAAGAGTTATTTGAAGGGCTTTCGTTCTCCTGCCTCCTTCCTACTCTCCTCTTTGTTTTGTATGGAAGTCCCCAAACACAGTTTGGAAGGAGAAGAGGCATCTTTTGCTGAGGAAAGCACATGTGGCTGCACAGCAAAGCAAACCAGGCAATGCCACTTCCAGTCATCTGGTACATTAGAGGAGCTTTGAATATTTAACATAAAGCTATTCACTTAAATTCAGCTTGTTTATATTTCCTCCACAGCAAATACTTTATTTCAAATTAAGACAACTCACTAGCTAAAGGAATACTGCAATGATATACGGATCAAAGCACACACTGAACCTAGTACGAAGCTTTATACAGCATCACATCTCATCTATGGAAATGAGTATTTAAGGTATCTAGCTATAGCTACAGATCAGCTTGTTCCAACTGCCTGAGCACCTTGGCAATAGCAGTTATGCACCACCATTCAGTGGCCTGAACATGGAAGCTTGCTGGCACTTAGGCACTGTGAACAGTCTGAGCAGGTCTCCATATCCTGATTCACAGGGCTGCAGGTCCTCCTAGGTCCTGCATTCTGTCTGTGGGTGTGAGGATGTCAAGATATCTGAGATGGATATCTGTATTTTGGGAAAAACATCCCTACTACTTTAATACTCAAAAATACCATTGATGTATGACAAACTTTACAGTTATTCCACAGTAAGCTTTTGTCTATGTAATACAGTAGCTGAGTCTGTGCCTTTGTACGGTTATAGCATTTCCAGGATCTTGGTATCCAAAGTGAAAGTGCAGAGCAGACACACCTGGCAAGCGCTGAGAGATAAAACATGAGCTGGCTGCTGTTGTCCCTTCACTTTTCCAGCTGCTTTTTGTGCGAGGGAAGGTTTCCCTTTGCTCGCTTTTCAGTTTTGACATTGTATATCTTCTGCTTCTCAGCAAATGTATCCATAAGTGCTCGTAGCCTTTCACAGCATAAGGGCTATTAAAGTGGCATGCTTCCTGATCATTTAAAAAAGTTTCAAGCAGCAATTTAAGCAGTCAGAATTGTCAGCCTTGGGGAGAGGTATTGGATAATTCCCTGATACTTGATGGAGGAAATAGAAATGTGACTTCTTCCCAACAGAAGTTCAGTCCTGTACTTGCTGCCGATGTGGATCAGGACTTTCAGGACAAACTTCTCAAAGTTGAACAGCTGTTCAAAGCCAACGTGCAATTCCAAAGCCTTTAATACAAGCACTTGTTCAACTAATTGTACTTTTAATAAAACATAATAAATTTAATAAATAGACACCCTGTGGAAGGAAGATTTAATATTTTTTTTCCTAATTAGACTTCAGACAATGTTATATTATGTGATTAAGGGAATGGAACTTTGACTCAAATTTCAAAGTGGTGAATCTCAGGTTAATTCTGCTAATGGCAGTTAACACAGATGGCTAAAAAGAGTAATTATCTGCTCTAGCTTTCTGCCAGCTGCCACAAGTGAACTTTTAAAGCGTTTTCCTTAACTGCTCAGAATTACACTTAATCACACAAAACAGATACTTAATCCTGATCAGATATTGCAACTCAAGAGTCAGATTTTAACCCTAAGCATGTGACTTAAGAAATTACCATCGTGTCCAGCAGCACAACGCAGGCAATGCGCTGAGACAGTTGAAAAGATTCATCCTTTCTCTTGCAGGTAGGAGCAAAGTTTGCAGGATAATCATAGAAGCTCTGTACTCTGATCCAAGTAATTACAGAGGAACCAAAAGGCTGCATCTGCAGCAGCAGGAAAAAAATCACACAATTTCTTCCTGCTGATACATTTTCTCTGGCAAATGGTCACTGTTAAAAGCCACAAAATCATATGAATAAGTCACCTGAAAAATGACTTACTCAACAACTTAAAGACGCAACGCTAAGTATATCTGAGTGATGAGTCAAGGCTTTTTTAAGGTCCTAAGATATATTTTAACAGAGATAATAATCCCATTTCTGTTGGGGCAGCATTTTGCATTAAATTGATGTTGGGCATTTAAAAATCACAACATGACACCTTTTGGAAGTTTCTGGCTATATTGTATTTTATAATAGCAATGCTGGCTCCCCCACCATTCAGAGGTGTTGTATTTGTTGGAAGAAACAGTAAGTCTTCCCTTTCTTCTTTACTCTTGATGTCTGGGCTCAACAAGGACAAATTCAGACTGCAGAACTGAGAAGTCTTCTAATTCTGCTCACTGACAGCAGAAATCGGCTTTAAGCTGAATCACCACAATGAGCTGCAAAGGCTGTAATGCAAATCCTGAGCTCCAGATAAAGTGGTTGAGAGAACAGGAAAAAAAAAAAAAAAAAGGAAAAAAAAAAATACTATTCCAAGAATTGCTAAGTCAATAATTCTCCATTACCAGTTCTCCTAAATTCATTAGAGAAAGTTCCCAACACAATGCACAAGGTGTTAAGAGGAAAGTAAATTCTTTACATGTAAATGAAAACCAAATCTGGGAGCAGTTGCACATCTCAGTATAAAATCCTTGCACTCGGTAGAAGTGACCTGTGCTGTGTGTATTACAGCTGTGTGTGAAGGCACGTTGCTTTTTGAAATGTATTCCGTGATTTTGAAATAAAACAAATTCATGAACCCTGTGATTTAGCATCTCTGTGCTTTCACAGCTCTGTATGTTCAGTGTGTGAATGGCAGTGTGAAAGGAAAGCCCTTCAGAAGCACAGACCTGGAAGGCAGCCTTTAGAAGCTTGTGCTTCTTCACCAATCCGAGGAGAAAGAGAGACCTAAAATACGAAATCAGTGCTGGCTGATAAATGTCACAGAAAAGTATTTCTGAACTTGATCTTTATGGAAAAGCATTATCTTTGGCACTAAGATGGATATCAGGGCTTGTCACTGTGCTCCATCCCAGTTCTGTTTCATGAATTCCTTTAATGGAGCTGACTGCCACTTCTAAGGCTGCCTGCCTCAGCTGCATGAGATGCCCATGAGTAGGTGTGAGAAAGCAAGGGTCTGAGCGCATCGTTTACGCTGTGTGTTCATAACCTGGCAGGGAACGTTAGACTGATAGCAGTACTTGCCTTTGTTGCTTGGTAAATAACAAACTACTGTGGGATAAGATTAGCAATGGTCAAGGTCCACTTTTTTTTCCTCTGTAAGAAACGTTACTCTATTTCTAGCTTCAGTTAAAAATGCTTTTTGTAAAGTAGCATTTCAGACATTTGAGAGTATCAAAAATTATGACACACAGAATTTAACTGTAAAAGAGTTTTTCCAGTGAAGCTATCCTTATTATCATCTGCCTCCAGCTTTCATATGTTGGTTACAATGGTAATAATGATAAGAGTTCATAAAACAGAGATATTTTCTTACAAATATTGCCAAAAGGACAATAGCCCCTTATAATCAGCTCTGGCACTGGGCAGCGGGTGCTCGCTGCGTTTTGTTGCTGGTGGTGCTCACTGCTCACAGGAAATGAAAGCAACTGCAGGCAGAGGAAAGATTAAATACAATCAGTGCATCCCTGCACGATAAGTAACGGGCTTTCTGAGTTTTAATGGACTAAATAGTGTAATGTGTTTAGTTTGGTAACCTCAGAGTTTAATCAAGTATTTTTAAATTCTTAAACAGGAAATGGCCTTTTCTCAGGAGGATATTCATATTTGCAGTGCATAAATCAATCCTTGAGTCACATGGATCCTGAGCTCAGCCTTTACTGTGCCATTAGCATGAATTCTTTTTCTGAACAAACTCCCGGTCATTCTGGCAGTGTAATGTGATTTGATGAGTTGCTGCTGCTGTTTTTCCAATGGTTTGTTCCATTCAAAGCCCTGCCTTAAAGCTGCTTCTCCAAGCCGATGCCAGGCTGTGGATTACCCACAGACTGCCTCCCAGGGTTACTTTGGGGAACTGGATGCTACCTGGGTGCTGCTGGCGCAGGCTGCTTGCCCCAGCAAAGACCTCCTGTGCTGTGCCCTGGTGGACAGAATGCCGTCTTGCCCACTGCAACAGGTGCTGCAGACAGCACTGTAAAGTCTCGTTTTTTCTCACCTTTCACTTCTAAACCTTCTCCACAGTGTGACTGTTTGGTTAAGTCAAACTTGAAAGGTTTTGAGTCCCACTGCCATGCACAAATGTCCTCAGCTCCAGCTGATGTTGAGGGGAGTGGGCACACTCTCACTGAGCACAGTAGGTAGCTTTTTAACACTGCACGAGTGTCAGATTTTAGACCAGATAGCATGTAGCTATGACAGCTGTCTTTTAAATTATGCAGAAGAACAAGCTGAGGACAAGTGTAACTGAACAGTGGCTTGTTAAAAGAATCTGCCTAATGCAGCAGTGTTTATTCCTCCAGAAAGCACAAATACAGGATCATTTTGCAATAAAATTAGGTAAAATTGTAGGTGCACGTATTTTCTGACATGCTTGCTAGGTACCATGATTTAAATGTTTATTTCCAAACATAAAATATGCACATACACTCACATACATATCTCTCTCTTCTGAGATTACTGATAATTTATCCTGCTCCAAAACGAGACAGAAAATTTACCAAACGTGTATCATTAATATATCCACTCCATGTATGTTTTGGAAAAATCTAATTCATAAATTATGCATTAAGCTAGCAACTATACATGCATGCACTGACAGGATATTATTATGACAAAGGCAGCTATCTTTTCAAGAAGTAGGGGACATTAAAACACTACTGTATGACAAGCAGAATCAGGAGCCTTTCAGCAGAATTTAATCAGAGACTGTTCTGGAAGCTAAGAGACAGTGCTGGGAGTTCCATTCTTTCCACAGAATCAGATGCCTCTGAGTATAATCTGCATACAAATCCCTGGTTTACATGCTGAGGATCCCCAAAGACTATTGGCTGTGGTACCTCACGCACAAGAAATATTTTCAATATTACAGCTCGAATTTAGAAAGGTCTTATTATCCAAGGTTGTTGTTTTTCTTTTCTTTCCTTCAAATTCAAAACAAAATTAAACTTATAATATAAAGAAGGAACTCTGAGTGCAGAGATGGAAAATATTTGAAATGCTTTCAAGTAAACGCTTAATCTAAATGGAAAGTGTTTGAAATGTTCCTGTGTAAGTTATGGGAAAGGTTTGCTGAAGCAACCTTCAGTTGAGGAAGACACACTAGATACATCAAATCTACCAGAGAAAAAGAATCTAGCTCTGAACACAGCATTACTGTGCTTCCAAATGTTTCTGAGTGAAATACCAGCGTACACAGCTTCATGTAATCAGCTGGCACACTAAGAATTATGAACTGCTCAAAAAAAAAAAAAAAAAAGAGATAGCAGGGAAACATGTGCATTAATTTACAACATTTCTTATGAATTTCATGATTTTTAAAAAGCAGGAAATACTGAATGAAAAAGGTGCACCCTTTTGGAAGATAACCTTTTACAGCTATTATATTCATTGACATTTGTTTTCTGTTCATTTGTTCTTCACTACTGTTTTTGTGGTATCATGCCACCATGACCAAAGTGACAGACTTTCGTCTCTGCTGGATTAATCAGTGTGTTCTTTGATCCATAACATATGCTCCTGGTAGACATTTAGAGTCAACATATTCAAGATTTGTGGTCTGGCAGTTCAGTGCCTGATGTTAACCCAGCTGACAGTTTAAAGTGTTTAAATTTTTTATTTGAGCCTGTCTTTTGTACGTAAGAGAAGTTAAACAATGGAACAAACACGCGTTGCTATATGTTTGGGTTAATATCTTTGCTTAGAGATTCCTTTTTCCTGGCACTGCGAGGAGACAAATCTCACATCCACGTAAGCACCATGCATACATTTTTCTGCACATCAGAGGTCCAGGATTCCCATATTCACGGCCAGGTCAGTCTGCCTGCGTGGAGGAGGACACGGACTGCACACCGTGGCTTTGAGGTGGTGGGGTCTGTCAAAGGCACTGCTCTGCTGCCACTGCGGGGGCACAGCCAGCTGCTGCAGCCAATGGAGGAGCCCTGGGAGCAGATACTGAAGGTGCTCAAAATTGCCCTGCTGTGTCTTAGAGGACTTTGTGTTGAGAACCCAGAACCAGTCCTGTGAGATGGTGCTGGAAGACAGTGCAGGATGCAGAAGGAGCAGGGCTCTGCACTCAGCTCTCCACGAGGAGCTTTGCTCCTGGCCCTGCTCGTCAGCACAGGACGAGGACTTGGATTGAGCTGCAGAAGCAGATGATTGATCCCAAGTTTGCTCTGCTCTGGGAGCTGTGTTAAACTTGTTAAATGGTTGCCTCAAAGAAAACTGGGTGGGATAAAGGTGACAGAAGGAGCAGGGTGGTAACCGAAGATATTTTTCTTTAGAATTTCAATTAAATTCATTGATGAGTTTCAAACTATTTAATTATTTTTTTTTACTGGGAGGTATAGAATATGATTTATGACCCAGCCCCTCCTATTCTGATCATACTGCTGTAAAATGCTGCATAATATATTACTTTCTACTATGACATGCACAGATAGAAATGGCATTAAGCTATTCTCAGAATAGTCTGGTCTTGAAATTACCTACATAAGGCCAGTGCTGAAACTCCCTTTGACCTCAGGGTGCTGAATTATGTCCCTATCCCCATCTTCAACTACAGTGGCTGACCTGTATTGGGCCCCAAAATATATACTGTGCAATACAGAGAAGATTGCTTCGTGGTTTTATATAAGAAAAAAAAAAAAAAAAAAAGCATTGTCCTGCCATGAAGAATTAAACAGAAAATGAATGGAGAAACCAAATGTCAGCTGCTTCCTTAGACTTCAAGGTTCAGGAAACTCTACTTTGTGGGAGTGGGAAAAGAGTGGCAGGCTGGATTGTAAGAGAGTAATTGTATTATAAGAAGATTATGGAAGATTATTTTGCTTGCGGGCCCCAGATTTCTGCAAAAACATTCCTGAATTGCATCTTACAAGGCAAAATGAATTCACCCATTCCTCTAAATGACAGGGTTTTATTAACGGCACATTCATTTGGTGTGCTTAAAATTAAAAGTAGACTCAGTACAAAGCGTTACATGCGTCTTTCTTTCATCTGACAACATGGAGCTCGATGAGATTAACAGTGTGGCAGTTCATAGCAAGAAAAAAAATAATTGTTTTTTCAATAGACAAGCCCCATAATAATTCAGAAATCAATATGCATCCTCAGAGAATTTCCCCCAGCAGAGGTTTGGAGAAAGCAGGGTGCCCTGCCTGCATTTCCTTATGAATGTGGAGCTGCTGAAGTTGTGGCTAGCCTGACTTCTTGTTTTTTTTAATGTTTAACTATAACCACTGGGACTGGAATCATAGCTTCTACTGGCCTCATATGAATATTAATAAGACACCAGGCCATGGAGCTCCTTGCTGATTTTGACAGTTTAAAGGATCAGTTAGTTAATTAGAAGATGACATGGCACATCTCATCCCTTGGCTCCGTCCTGCCTTCTGTCTCCTCTTTTCATTTTCTTTTTTGACACGTTAGATTACATCATTACTCGTAGTTTCACTTGTTAGCCACACCATGAAATGAGAATATTTTAAGGTTTAATTATTTTGTTTTCTGTTCGCTGCTAAGAACATGAAACTCAAAGCAAGCACACAGAAACTTGAATACTAAGGACCCTGGAATATGGGTTTGGCAGTTTGTAACTGCAAAATACAGCCAATAAACAGGAAGGGATTTTAAGCAGCAAAGAAAATCATGTTGATCACCATATTAGCAACTAAGCTGTTAAGTAGGTGCCCTCATTGTCTGTGTTTTATTTGTGAGTTGTTCTATGTTTTCATAGGTGCCTTTCTCAGTAACCTGAAATTTCTTCCCTCCAGCCATGAGCTGACTGTGCCTCTAGACATGTACATGCAATCCAGTATGTTCATTCCACTGTGCCACCCTCAGAAAACGTGTGTGAGTTGTCTGTCATCATCACAGTCAGAACAGGCAAAAATAATTGGAACAGAAAACATGGCACTATGCAGCAGCCCTCATTTTTGAAAAGGAGGAAGGATAACAAAGATGGGCAGTGGATAATATGTTTCACTGCAATGTTTGCGTATTTCTCGATACTCCGAAATAGACAACCCATATCCCAAAATATAAAAACAAATAAAAATGAAGCTCTAAATCATACAGTAAACCGTAAAAACTTGAACATTTTACAGCCCGGAAATGACAGAAATTCTGGACTTGCAATGGTAGTTTGAAAGAACCAAAATCATTTATTTTGTGTATGACTAAATGATCTGGTTAAGTAATACTTGTCTTTAAGTCACAATTCTATCTGTAAAATTCTTATCAAAGATGTTGATCTATTCTCACAGAGAAAGCAAAGAAACATGTGCAGCTCACTTTCTTGGTAGGCTTGCCAGTCTGAGAAAGAAGACTCTGCAGGAAAATCTCATTCCACTTCCTGCATTGTGGAGAGCCTGCAGCTATGGGGCTTCACTTTAAATTATGAGAGTAGTGGGTGACTGTGCGTTCCAATAGGAATGAGTATTTCTAGGTTATTATGGATATTCATCACTGTGTCTGTCTGTGTACTTTCATATTTCTCTTATCAAACATTTATATTTTTGTATTCATTTCAATTCTCCTTAATCAATACTGGTTCTCAGAGTATGTATACTGAAGGAGGGGATAGCAGAGAAAGTACGTCTACACAGTAATTCTGTGTGGTTAGCCAATACAGTAACCTGTGTAAGTAATTTATTTTTTTCATTAAGGTAAATGTGTGCCACTGATTCACAGGGCTGCACAAAAATACAGTGCTAATAACAAGTGGAAATAGCTTCCACCACCACTTACAATCGAGGTAGATCAAGTTAACTTAGAAGGAGCAACACTGAGTTGTATGGTCTCCAGGAATGAACTGTACTCGTTGGACCAGAATTGCTTGTTCAAAGTGAGCAAAGTTAGATGTGAAAAGTTTCCTCCCTGTGCTAAAGAAGGAACTGTGGCTCCAGAATATCTTCTATCAAATCAGTGACACCACAATAGTATTGATTTCATAATGGAACAAGAAATGAACAGTATAGCTGCAGTTTTGTAGGCTGGCAAGATTATACTGTGAACGGGATGGAAATGGAAACCAAGCACCACACAAAATTGTTGGTGTATTCTATACACTGAACAGTAGAGAACTCAGAGTGCACTAGAATACTCAGCAGGACCGTAGCCATTTTCTGTGTTCTTCTGTATTTGGAAGAAGACCGTTTCAAGATTATGTCTCTGTTGGCAGTAGGAAAACACAGATGAAGTTCACAGCACTGGCACAGCCTGTCCCTGTGGCTGCGAACCACTCGAGTCACCATGAGCCTCAGTCACTTGTCTCCTACCCAGTGTGTCTGATCTGTTTTGACAGTACTTTGCTGAAGCAGAGATGACTGCTGCTTCATGCGTGCAGGACCCAGCACGGCTCAGCCTCTGCTGGCCCCTCTGTGTGCCCATGTTGGAATGAATCACAGACCAATTCTGATCTAGTGCCTATCACCTTCAGAGGAAATGCAGCTTTCCCACCTTCAAAGACAAAAATGAATAGTTACATTTCCTTTGTTCCTAAGAGCCTTAGATTTCATTTCATTCAAGGTCTGCTCATCTTCTGGGTTTTTTTCTGCTAAGGAGGGATAGAAACCAGATACCTCATGTGTACCTGAACCTAGAAATGGATACAAAGGCAAACATATCAGCAACTTTTTTCATACTGACTGCTATTTACCATTAATACTTAATATTCCCACATATTCTTTTCATGAGCTGGTTAATATAAAACCTAATGAACCATAGATGGCATTCCTGTTTTGCTCTGTTTCAAATTAAGAGTGGAACAGTACAAACTGAGAAATGAAAGCTAATATCTTTTCAAATAGAGAAGGCTTAAAATTCATTATATGAATACGGTAGCTAAAATATAAGACTTAGTAGAGGCTGTGATACTTAGCAGCTCTTGGTAATTTCTGACCGTATATTACTGTTATTCTGCTGACCTTACAGGGAGTTCATCAGGAGCCGTTCAGGTCAAAGAGTAGAAGCTTCTGGACACAGCCAAATGGATTTTACACCTTTGTCTCTTTCTGACATTACTGTTGTGCTTCAGCAAACTGCCTCATATTAGATAAATCCTATTGGCTACCTTTCTAAATCACTTCAATTTTCTTTGTCCCTGGGCTACAGTTATATGATCGAGATCCAAAGCTATCACAGTCTGTGATATACTATTTTACTTGCTCGTTTATATTAGAATGAACTTTATTAGCTTTTGGGCACGTGTCTATCAGTTTTAAAGATTAAGTATTATGTCGATAGATTCTATGCAGCATTCAAGTACACTGAATCATTTTGCCTGCTCTGAAATTATAAAAGAGCATTATTGCTTTTACAAAAAACATTTTGATTTTGAAATGAACCATCACTCACAGCAGTCTGTGCTTACCAATGCTATCCTTCTAAAGTGATATTTCACAGAAAAAGCAAAGTGGAGATAGAAGCTCTGTAAGTAATTTTAGATTTGACAACACATGAACCTTGTAAACACAAGCGTATAACTGCCAATCAACTCTACACTCATATTCTTTCATGATCTGCTTTCATCATTCATATATTCTTAATTTTCAATTTAATTTTCTTGTAACAGTGCTAACAATGGTCACAGTGTTCTTACCATGTAAAAAGTTACACTTTGTGCAGCCTTAAATTTGCAACTCTTCTTAAACAGAAAGCATCTAGTTAAATCACCTGTAAAAAATTACAAAGGCAAGATTGCCTGTTCCAGTATCAAACCCAAGAAATCAAAGATGCTTTTTGAGAGGAAGCTGAGGTTTCTTCCAAGACAGAAGAAGCTTTTAGAGCACAAATCCTATAATAAGATTTTCTCATTTCCTTGCCAGTCTTCCATACTTCTGGGTTTGTGTTTTAGTGGCTGAATACAGTCTGTGACAAATGGGAAAATGGGCAATGATGCTGTGTCCAGGACTTGAGCTAAAGTACAGCTCCTTAAAGCGTGTGCCTCCAGGTCCCTCACTCTGGCATTGCTGGATTGGAATTACTGCTGGTGGCAATTTTGGAATTGCTTTATTAGTATGTGAAAGAGCATTTCTTTTTTGATTAGTTCATTGTTGGTCCTCTAGCAGCTGAACCCTTGTTCCACCCACTCCATAACCGTGTCTCTGTGAATCCAGCTCGTACGTTCTCTGGTTCTGGGATCACCTTTTGTCTTAACCTTTGACCAGCATTTCTTGGCACTGTGAGAATAGGCACCTGAACAGGCAGCCCAAGGAGGAGATCTGTAGTCCATAGGTCAGCTCTCTGCATCCTACTCTCCAGCACAAGGTCTCAGTGGCACATTAAACAGTTACTTACCCTATTCTGACCTCACCATTTCTTCTTTGTAAAGATTGAGTGGACACAGTGTGCTCATACATGCTGTGTGGCATTGCTTACAATGATGTTGCTCTAATTTTCCTGCAATGTTACTGTCTTTTTCAAGTGGCATTAATTAAGGAGATACTGGACTTCTTAAAGAGCTTAGAGGATAGAACAGTCCCTTCAATGATTTAACAATAAATATCATTTCATTTAAGTTACTTCTGAGAATTGGAACTCTTTCAGAGAAGCTAAGTGGAGCAAACAAGGATCTCAAGACAGCAACATTAACTGATGGGAATAAAGCCAAACTTTTACATTTGCTTTCACATCCTCTCTTGTGGTATGTTTTAGTTTAAATATTTTGGCTCCCATCTTGAAGCTTCCAGTGTACAGGCAGATTGCTATGCCCATATGCAAAAAATTGCAGAATGGAGATCTTTATATTTTTAGCATGCATTTAATTTTTGTGCCTACACAATGTCATAGAAAATCCTCATTTACTTTCAATTATTTAATGAAAGACTTTTCAGAAGGGGATTTTTAACATAGGTCCACGTCAATTAAATGTATTATTAAAAATCAAACGCTTCCCATGGCTATCAGTGGATTGCACTATTGAAAACTTGCACATAAGCATAGGGAAATAGAACTCCGAGCACTTTCTCAACAAAGAGGCTCTCAAGATTTAATACAGGTAACCCAATGGCTCTAATCAAAAGGAACCCTAAAACACTGAATTCCAGACACTTGCTTTAAAGTCCAGTTGTGCAGCACAAACAGTTTTCTTTCACACCACTCTATGTAATCATAATCTGTACAGTTTCCTGACTTCTGTTTATAAAACACACAAATGTGAGAATTATTTATAAAGTCACAGCTGTTCTCTTTCCTAGCCTTTGTTTCTCTGAAGTCTTAAATATTTGTAAAAAATAAGAAAAGTAATTAAAGTATTGATGCATTAAGCAAACATTTCCACAGTCATGCTCCTTAAATAGGACTCATTTGTTTAAAAGGAACTTGATAAGTATATGTACAAAAATATAATGTTAAACAGTTACTTACATACAAACAAAGCCAACCTGCGTTTAAAGAAACAAAATAAACAGTGCCAAACCATTACTAATATTGTAGTCAACCACTCAAACATTAGGAACCCCCAGAACTGAGTGCAGTGCTTGGTGTTTGCCCAGATCTGTGAAGCAGCTATGTGCCATCTGCTCCTTGCACAAAGGACGTGAGTTTATTCTTGCTGGTGGGAACTGCTGTCTAAGAGCCAGCACTTGGCAATGCAAGTCCTTACCCTTGACAAAGCTGGCAGTGAGGCTTTTTAGCCTTTGAGTTCCCTAATAATGTGCCCCTCCAGGGTGCAGGTCCCTCCTGAGTTCTACATTTCCTTCTTTATTCTGACTCACCAGCCCATGCAGACAGGACACTATCAGTGCATAGGTCTTGTGCATTCCCTTTACCTGCCAACATCTGACAGGCTTCATCATAAAATAAATCAAACATCTGAGTAGCAAAATTTAAACTAGGGTTGTAGTTAGAAGCCTAGGGATTGCATGTTGCAACTCTGACAAACACAGACAGCAAAACCTGCCCTTAGGATGGGACAGGATTTGCTCGTAGCCATCAGACACAACCTGCCTGGAACCTGCTGCCTCCTGGAGACGAGGGCAGCACCCTGCAGTTTGCAGTGGCCCCTCACACTCTGGCTGCTTTCCATTTTCAGTTCCTTGGAAATTAGCTTTTACACATAAAAGGAAATGCCTGATAGTTGGAGCCAGATATCTTGGTAAAAGGGATTTTGCAGACTTGGTCATGTGTAATCAGATAGGGAGCAAATAATCTAGATAAATGCTAATGAAAGCTTTCTGGCACCTTGTATATTCAAAGGCTATTTACCATTGTTCCTAGTCAGCTGGCTCGGGAACTTCCCATTCAGTCTGACTGCTCAGATTCAGCTGGGACCAATATAATATTCATATTACGTATGATGTAAGATGTTCTCTATGCCTACATTTTGCTAAGCTCATTATTTGTGGCATGAGAGGCATTGAGACCACACATGACACATTGTTAACACAGATGACAGACCCAGTGACAAGCTGCTTTATCCACACAAACCAAGGCAGCTGGTTTACCTTGACCACATACAACACGTTTATTAGCTTCTGTAACACACAGGCTGGTCTGTGCACATATGTTACAAAGCTATGGCAATCACACACACTGTGTAGGTCAGGTGGCTTTTGCATGCTACCTGGGTCCAGCAGTGAGGATCACTGCACATCTTTGGTTTTGGTGCCCATTCCTGAACCTCACAAAGAGCAATTCGGTAAAGGAACTGAAGTGCAGGAGTCTCTCTGTACCATCTGGCATCACCCACAGAGTTGGTTCAGCACTGAAGAAATCTCATGAGGATTACCCTCAAAAGTTGAAACAACTTTTTACTGAGAATGTGCAAACTGCAGCAGCTGAAAAGCTGACCAGATTTAGCAGTTTTCACAAGGACAGCAGCAACCATCCCTGTGCCAAACTTCAAATTCTTGTTTCAAATTACATTGATACTAAAACTTTCTCAAAGAAAACATATCCAAAATTTCTCATAGACAGGCAATGTATTTTTTCCTGTACTCCTACTCTTGGAAATGACTAGAGCACAATGGCTGAAATACACCTTATAAAACAAAAATCCACCCTGGACAATGCCCAGAGTAGAAGCTTTCAGCCCAAATGTTTGAAGTTTAGCTATACTCACATGAGAGAGTGCCACAGTTTCTGTCCATGAGATGAACAGGGAAATATGAAGTAGATTTCAATAATGGAAAATATCTCAGTTGAGCTAACTGCTGGCCTGACTTTTGGGCTAGCTTATTTACCAGAGCAACAGTGCAACAAAGGCAAGCACACCATTAAGCCATGCTGCTTGCTGCTGAGCAGTGTGCATCCAAAGCATCACATACATGAGAGAGCTCTGCTGGACTTACTTTCCTGACCTGATAGAAGGATTATCTTTTTGAATCAGATGAATCTTCATGAAAACAGATAATTACTGGTCTCAGGGGTAGTTATTAGATATAATGAAAACTTATCTCTTACAGCCTATTGCATCATCACAGAACAACAATAAATTGATGCATTTATGTTGAAATTACAATTGAAATACCATGCGTGTTTCAGTTTTATTTCTCATCATATCCACTGCATGCTATTTCTGAGAAAAATTCCTGACTGAACCCAGCCACCTGAACTAAGTTTAACATTTAAATAGCAAGTGGCATCTAAGAACTAACATAATTCCATTTAAAAAGAAAAGCCATAGGCCTCATCTTTGAAAATTTTACCTCAAGTTGCTTAATCAAATCATGTAACCCAAAATTTTCCAGAGCCATAAACTTCTTTACAGTTTTGCTAGGATTGGATTTTTTTTTTTTTTTTAACTTAATTCAGTTATCATAATTTTCCCTGCTTTGAGGGAGCACTAATTGTGACCATGAAATGGTAGAGTTCTCGATTCTTGGTGGAGCCAGGAGGGGGAACAGCAAAACTGCTGCATTGGGCTTCCAGAGGTGGACTTGGAATCGTTCAGAAGACTAGAAGGGGGAGTCCCCTGGGTTTCTGTGATTCTGTAATTCCCATATGCAGGAGCTTTCCACTTGTCCAAGATCCACAGCCATGGGCTGTGAAGCAGCTGCGGAAATGCCCCCAGTTGGATAGAAACGTGTCTAACATCAAGAGCCAGAACCATTCAGCAGAGAGGGCCAGCAGTAAGACCTGGTCAATCTCTGTCTTGCTCTAGCCTTGAGAGTTCCTGTTGCAGCAGGAATACTGTGGGAGAAATATCACAGGGATGGAGCCCCTACCTATTTTAGGAGGTTTCTGACATTTGGCAGGGATGTGAAGAAGTCTCCCCTCTTTGTTTCCCAGAGTTGGGTAGACTGCTGCAAAGACGCATTCTCTAGAGTGCAGGGATCCCTGGGATCCCTTCTTGTCACACTCTCTACCTAGTAAATCTGGCACTACAACATATACTTAGCATGAACTGCATTTTGGTAGATGACCATTTTAATGCAAACTGTGTCAGTATAATTGTAGCAACAGCCAGGCATCTTACAGCAGGATACCTATGTACTGAGGTTGTACACCAAGGCTGCACATGATCCTCGCTCAAAACTTCCCCTGAAATCTGCTAAGCCAACAGTCAGAAACCAGGCAGATGACCACAGCATGAGATCAAGGCCTTCTGCCATGAACCTACTGTATCTGAATTAAACTTTTCATCTCATTCTTCTGTTATTCTGGCTTCTTTCCTTTGTAGCAGAATAAATTGAATATTGAATAAGATTGTAAAAGTGCACGCTTTCTAAATGTTTAAATATATCCTCAATCCAAACTCATAACACAGGGCAGCGTTTCCTGCAGGGTGAGCAATAGCCATAAAGCTTGCACTCACGGGTACTTTTCTAGTTTGTTGGGCAGCCCTCTGATGTTTCATGTTTTACATCTATGGCACAGGTAGATGGAAGAACTCAAATAGTGAATACATGCCATACTTATTGTACATCTTTTTTGTAAATGGGGAACATTTTCAGTTTTAATAAAACAGAGAAATCAGCACAGATGGCCATTTTTCAGTTGGTATAAATATTAACCTAAAGCTAATCTATAAATATTAATCCATTGCTTCCTTTTATTTATTTTTTTTCCAAATCCACGTACATTTAGCAGTAACATCTCTGCTGTTTGCAGTCAAGTCCTGATGGCTGCACATGAGCTTTCAGGGATAGGGATGGCCTTTCTGTGTTGTGTTAAATCCCTAGTTCAGTCATCTCCTGCTATAACTGAGCTCCTCAGATGCCAACACAGCATGAGACAAAAATAAAAGCTTCTGAGCACATTCAACTTTGCTGCAGCCACTGCCGAGTTGCATGCTATTAGATTCATTGCATTGTGCCTTACATTTAAAATGTACTGCTGGTCTGCTTAAATATGTTAAGAATTATCCTGAGGGACCATAGTAAAATGTAGTCATGTTTATTTGTAATTGCTACAAAATGGTTTACAAAATTGTTAGTGTCTTTTATTATGCCTGCTACTGAAGCACTTGCCTGTTAATTAGAGAAATTTCAGCTGTCATAGTTGGCAATTATAGCTTCTGTATCACTGTCTGTTATGAATAGTCAATGAGAGCTGATTAATATGCATGAGTAGCAGTATATAGCGCGCTTTGGAGCTCAGTACGGCAGCCAGAGTGAAGCAGCAGAGGGAGCGTTGTGTGCTGCCAGGGGGAGGGAGAGCTGTAAAGAAAAGAGCAGGGCTGCTCTGCAGCGTTGTGTGCGATACACTGCGAAGTGCTCCAGGTCAGCCGACCCACCTGGGTGTTTCAAAGGATACCTGCGTGCATGCTTGTTAACACAGATCTCTGTGGCTGCACTGCTGAACAAGGAAGATATTTTCTGCCACTTGTTTAAACATGGGATGCAGTTTGTGCACTCTACAGAAGCAAGAAGAGCAGTACAAATTACTGTATGAAGTTTGTCAGGTAAAGCATTAGATTTCATTTCTAAAAGCAAATGTTCTCTTTTAGGCTTGTAACCACTGTTAATGACAGGAAGATGGAACACCAAAAATTGCTTATACAAGTGGAAATGAAAGGGTCTGTTGCCTAATTTCATGTGTGTAAGATAATGATTATGTTTTTACCTTCCCTACTTGACACTTGCAGAACATCAAATATTTAAATATATGCTATTATACCTGAAACTTTTTGCATAATTTTATATCAAGAAACAGGGCTCTGCTTTATTTCTCTAGTATGCATTAGTAAAATTTCACAAGGAGGGTCGTAGCTTGGTCACACACTTTGAGCAAGTTATGAAGACACAGGTAATGATTGATGCTCAGAAGGTTTTGTCTCTGCTTACGAGTACGTATAGATACTTTCTGTGCCATGCATTCATTCACTGCTGAGTCTGCTTCCTGCCAATATAAGTTTGTCCTGTTTTTTTCACCTCTGAGTGCAGGAATATCAGCTAGCAAACAGCTAGAATTGATAGCAGATGAAAACTAATACTCTGCAGACCTTTATACACTCAATTCTTCATACTGAGCAGCTAAGTTTTAAAAAAATGTGATAACACACCAACTTCTATTATAAAAACATCATTTTCTGTCTTTCTGCTGTTCTTTCTGTCTGTATTGTTTATCTCTCTGAAATTTCTAACTTTGTTGCATCTGGAGTATAATTTTGACCAAAACAGTGATGGCCAGGTCCTTAAGGGACGCACTCTTACTGATCTCTTGAAATAACCATCAGCAGATTACGATTAATCCCCAAAAACACAAAGTGCATAGAAAACAACAGCTGAATGGGAAATATCCAGATCTCTCAAATTGTACTTTACTACTTTGCCATTCCTAGTGCTGCTTAGGACACATGACAGTTGCCAAGTGACATGAGGACGTGGGGGGGTGACATTTCCCAGCGCTGCCATGTGTTTGCTTGCCAGCAGAGGGTATTGCTCAGCATCACAGAGCAGTGAAGCCCTGGTCTCTTTGCTGTGCTGCTACCTGCGTTTGATCACAGATACCGATGGCACCGACAACACAGTGAATAATGTATGTGTTTTGTATGCTATGCTAATAGGGAAGCGATTAAATTTTAAAGACATAGTTTTGATCTAATTCCCACTTGCTTACCCAAAGGACACACTGTTGCTCTGTGGAGGAAAAAATAACTAGTGAGAACAAATAGAAAGACATGCTCACTGTCGATTCTATTTATACCAACTCACTTCCACTTGCTAAGCTGCTGTGCATGTGATGAGGGGAAGAATTTCAGACAAAGATTATCAGATTTCTTGGACATTGGTTCATACTTCATACAGAGAACTGGCTCCACATGCTGCCTGCAATAGCAGAGCTGGTGCTGGTTCTGCTGGTGAGCCCTCAGCTCAGATCATGCAGTGGCTGCTGTGATCGTTACTTATCCCCCAGGGTTGCCAAGTTTTCATGCAGTCTAGATTTGATGACTATCAGTGAATCCCATTCAGAAGTTTAACAACCAGAACAACAAATTATTCATAATTTGTTTACAAAGCTTTTGCAATCTTTGATGTGAAACGAAGGAATCGGAAAACCTTTGCAACTTACTGACATCTCGTAACAGACGCAGGGCAGCATTCTTTAAACACATCCTTAAAATCACTCACAGGACCAGTTCTGGTGATACCTGAGCTGACTGAACTACCTGGTGCTGACTGCTGGTGCAGGCTGACAGGGGTTTGGATTTAGAAATCAACCTGCAACGTCTTGCAACCTTGCAGCTCAGTGCACAGCAGCAGTAATTCATGTTGAGCATGAGATTCCTTTGGGGAAACACAGTTGGAATATCCTCAGCTCCTGTAGAAGTGAAAGGTGCCTGTAATCCTGTAAAACTAGGATTTCTAACGTAGATCTGGATTCTTTAAGACTACAAACCCTGGTTATTCCAGAATACAAATTACTGTGCAAAATTATTTCAACAGCGTGCTACTTTCTCTCAAGATAGGTGGGAGGGAATTCTATAGCTTAGGGAGAATGTCCAGCTAATTAAATGTCTCTATGGCTATAAAAATACACCCTCCTATAACTTGAGAGCAATCAGTAAAAATTTAACGGTAAGGGCCATGAAGCATCATTTTCATTAAAATACCAGGATATGAAAGACAAAGTTCTGAAGTGTGTTAGCAGTAATATCTCTTACAGTAGGTTTTATTTTGTATCGTTGGTGTAACCCTCATATTGTGTCACAAGCTGACAGTGCCATTCCTGAGAAAACTAAAAGAAGTTTTTATCAAAGTCTGAGTTAGACTAAAATTTACATAATTTGGTTTTAGGAAATATTGGGCATTGTTACAAATAAATCCCCTTAACCTTATTTTTAGAAGGTTAATGGCTCTGAGGTGTAGGAATTCAGAAACACTTGCAAGAATTAATAATAGTACGTAACTGCACTTTCTCTATTAGGCCAAGAGCTTTAATGTGGCTGGGAAAACAATGCTTCAATAAAATACAATTCAGAAGGTCTGATACATCTGGCTCTGTAAGTCCTCATAACAGAGAGCACAAAGAGGATCAAACATACCAGGGCTCAGGCTTTATCCCTTCCTCATCCATAGATAATTCAAAGAGATCCTCTTCATTAAGAGCTTTGGCACATTGCCTACAATTTCTTTTTGGGCTGCTGTGAGCTTAATGATGCAGAACAATGGTCTTCCCTCTTGTTGAACACATACCTTATTGTACCTTTAATCACATAATAAAAAGCAAATTAAGACACCTAGTCATTAAAGGCTATTGTAGCTGTGCATATCAATGCTTTGCACTACAAATACAAAGGGGATGTGGCAGCCTGAAATCTGATGCTGAACAGTGTCACCGGTGATAAGCATGCTTGGGGCAGCAACGTGGTGCATGTACCACAGATGTATCCTGAGGTTCACTTCCCAGTTGCACACAGCATATGAAATGAAGTAATCACATGCTATTAGAGTTTGGGCGTTGATTTATATGGAAATTTTCTCCAGAATATTTTTGCTGGTGAAAATAGAGGCACAAAGGGAAAGAGTTTTCTGAATGGTAAAATCATAAAGTTGGGAAGATGTTGCAGGCCAGTTTTCCAGTTTTCTTTTCTCAAAGTCTTTAGTTCCTGTACAAACAACAGCAGAAACATGGGCACTTCCTTTTGTAGGGAAATACTTTGGGGAACAAGAGGTAATCTCCACTGAAGGAAACTTAGAGAAGAATAAACCACCTGAAGTTTTTGAATTTGTAAAACAAAAATAAAGATTAGGACCTCCATTTTTAAACTACCTATCACACTCTAAGCACACATTTACACACATTCTGAAAGGTAAGCATTTCCTAAGTAGACATCTAAAAATTCCAAGGGTAAGAACACAGGATTTTAAATCAAATGACTCTCACTGCACAGGCAATGTTCAGAGCTGTTCCCTGGGATTCAAGATGATGGAGTTCATCTGCTTCTCAGGGTAGGAATATCATAACAACCCACCAAAACCTACACTTCAAGATGAGAAATTGTGGTTTATGCCAGAATGGGCACCAACTCCTTACTTCAGGCTTTTCCTCCAGAACAAGGACAGAAACACAGGCAGGATGCACAAAGCTCACAGTGCTCACAGTGCCGCTGTCCTGGCTTCAGATGATCTGAGGGCAGATGACTTGTACCTCTCCGACTGTTGAGCTGGCACCTCTCACATAAAATGACCTCGTAGTGTTTTCAGAACTTGAAAGCTCTGTCCACATGGTCTTTGCCAGGCACATTTCTGAGGCAAGTGTAACAACTGCATTGGTAGAAACAGTAGTGGGCAAACTGGATTTGTCCTTTAAACTGAGATAATTAAACTAAGATATTATGTGGCTAAAGTAATATAAACACCAAGGTTAGCATACAAATTGCTGTGCTAATGAGAAGCTGGTAGTGATGAGGAAGTAGCTGACACTATATTTCATTTTCAACTTCCAGCATCAGCTCTTGCAAGGAGACTGATACACAAACCAGTTGCACTGAGCTGATCTCTGATACGCCTCCCTTTGTCATTAGAATTCTATTCACATATTTAGAATTACAGAAAATAAAGCAATCAGCGTTAACAAAGGCTGATTCAAGGACACAGACTGACTAGACTTAAACATTTCTGAGCAATGATGTTATCCCAAATCAGGGCCAAATCGGAGCCTTGTGCCAAAACAAAAATCCACCTCAAAAAGAAATTTCTAATCGAAGCTGTAAGGTTTGGGAAACAAAAATAATTATGCATATACGTGTATATGGTTTTTACACCTTCAAATTTAATTGGGCAGCCAGACAATTAGTTAGTTAGTCTGCATTTCAGTCATTTTCAGTGTTAAGACTGAACTGGCTATGCCAATTATAGTAAACTGGTCTACTTGACATACAGTGTATGGCTTCAAATACACTGTATGTACACTTTCTGTGCTGCAGCTGAAATTAGGAATACTGTTGAAGTTATATTCTGTCACTTCACTACCATTAAACTTGACCTCAATAACAGTTGTGGACCTATTGCACGTACTTCAAAGTAGGCATGTTTGCTTAAACAAGACGTTCATTCCAAGGGCTTTGCTCTAGACAGAGTTTTCTACTGCTGAATTAGTTCAGCTGTAGAAAAACTCTGCTTGACATACTGGAGACTCATAATCTTCAGAAAACTGCCCTTTAATGACTGTGGCGTCTGTCTGTGGCTCAGAAGTCCCCTTTCTTAATTAGACATTTACCAGAAACTGGCAATTGAAATTTTCCTCTTCACTTGACAATGAATAATGTAATGCCTCTGTTAGAAATTCTCTGAAGATAGTCTTCATTGCATGTTAGAGGGATATTTTGGTGATTAAAGGAACATAAACAAGTTGTGATATGAAATAAACAAAATGCCTCATGGTTACTTGCAGTATAAATGGATCACTTGACCTACTGTGTACCTGAAATGTCTTACTGCTTCATAGTCTTCCTAAAATCTGCAGTGCCTTTTTTCATTATACTTAGCAGATATATTGATTAACCATGGCATAGCTCTATTTTTTTAATTATTATTTTAAGTGATAAATGATTGAAAAGATGGGGTTTGTAATGCTTTGCACTTATACATCTGTTTAATGCTATGAAGCAGGTGGCAAGAAATCACAAGGGAGAAGGCACTAGGGACAATCACTCAGTGCTTTACTGTCACATGTCAGATATGGGCTGGGAAAAAGGAAACATATGGACTAATGAAAAAGAGCAGATTTAATAAATGTGTTTTGTTGTGTTCATTAATAATGAAACAAAAGGTCACGCTTCATTTTCAGTAGGACAGTACAACTCTACACTTATACATCAATTGGACTGCTTCTTTCAGAGGCTAAGTAGGTAAATGTAAGCAGATCCTGCTAGTCCTGAACCAGTTAGGAATTTGACAGGAGGGTGGAAGAGTAAATAATAATAACTAATAATAACATATACACTTCACTGTATACATCCATACACAGCACTTCAGTATTCACTAAACAGTGACTGTTGAAGCAAGCCTTCCTACTATTCAATATATCTTTAGGTAAAAAGCTAGAGACTGTCATCTAATAGAAAAACTGAAGCATCACAGTATAGCTTTTATTGCTTGATTCAACCCAGTGGCAACTTGGTGTGTGATCTTGTGGTAGGTGATGGGGCATACCCTGCACTGGCACAGGAAAAAGGCACTGATTTCATTTCTAAGCGCTGAAATTTCTTGTGGCTTTATCTGAGACAATACTTGAGATGGATTCAGTAGAATTTGCAAACACTGCCTTCAGACTCCCTAGGAACACTTGAAAAATAAAATGTTTCATAGAAAAACTAATTGTACAATCAGACTATTTTGCTTTTGTGTTTTCATGGACTGTATGCATTTACATAGCGAATTAGGTCCAACGGCACCATTTTTGAGAAACTGGACATTTGTACATTAAAAAATCACAGTTGATAAGAAAGACTTTTTTAATTTAGAAGGCTTGCTCATAGAGTGCAACATGGGCTCTTGTACAAAACCTTATTTTATCTTATAGCTGCTATCAATTTTAGCCAAGTAAAGGAAAATTCAGGTTGTTTTTTTTATGCAAGTAGCAAATTGGAAATTGTAGGACATGTTCAAGCAGCATGGGCTGAAAGGGCAGAAATGAGGTGATGATGGGATTTCTACCTACACTACAGCTTCTAAGGTTCGTGTTCTGTAGCTGACAGCACTGCTTTGCCTCTGGCACAAGACCACAAGGTGCAGATACCTGCTATCAGGTAGCTACCGAAAGAGCAGGCTCCCAGCTGAACCAGTTGGATCTGGCACTGCTGCTGGATTCCCAGATAGCAAAACTGGGCATTTTTTCCATCTCTCCCTGACAGCAACTTCAGTAACCTTCTTCTGAAGATAGACATCTTCAGAGCTAACCTGAACTGCTCTTTCCCTGTCTTACATTAAGGGGACATTTGTGGAAGAAGGTAGGGGGGTGGGAGGATGGACTCAAATACTGCAAATGGCAAGCAACAGCACAGAAATGGGAACGGGCACATTGTGAAGTAACATCACTGCTGGAGCATCGTTCTTCAAAATATTTGCCCATGTTTTCCATACATGGGCAAATCTAGAAAATGAGAAACAGTGGGTAATTGCAGTTACTGGGTTATCCTCATTAGCAATTTATAATTATTTATGGCTGTTGTTTGTACCTCACTCATAAATATAATTGATTCGTTCTCTTGGGTCATGCAACTGAGATGGCAGAAAGAGTCATTAAAAAGGGAAGACCTGTAAACTTGTCTAGTTTTATACTGACCGAGGTTATTAAGCCATGAACAGATACGTAAAACATTGTCATTTTAATACTGACAAAATATGTACAAGTATTTCTGCTGTTACTTCAAATCGTTTAACGTGATAAATGCATGTTTAAGAAAAAAAGACTTCAAGTGTGCTCTGTATACTCTGTATGTAGAGAAAGTGTAAGAATTTCAGAAGACCCAGCATTGATCTAAAACTGTTTTCTTTGAAGCAAATGATAAAATAGGAGCAGAGCCTGAGAACCCAGCCAGAAGCAGGTCCATTTCTGTATGCAGTGTGCAGTGCTGGTGCTGTATTATCAATACATAAATGAGCTAATTACTAATAGAATAAAAATTCCTTTATTTCAGTGGTCTTTTTACCAAGGTTTTCTGTTTGGAAGTTAATGGTTTCAAGAACAAGTGTATTCTGTACTCTTAAGAAAAGAATTTTTCTTTGGTCTTAACTATTTTGTCATGGATGGCTCACAAGGCAGAAGGAAATGCACACACATGGAAACAGTCCATTACTAAACAATATTATTCTTTTTTCCAAAAAATAAAAGAGAGAGAGAGAGAGAGAGACTGCCCATATGAGGGAAATAAAAGAGGGATTAGATGGAGAAGAATTAAGTGCAAGAAGAATTAACCCATATTTTGAACCTTCCTTTTCCAGTTCCTGAGGAAAAGGAGGTTTAGAAAACAGGCTTTTTGCTGCTCTAGTTTCTATAAAATCTTTCAAGTTCTGCTGCTTTTTTGTAATATGCAGACTTCTTAAGAACTTGCTAAAGAAGTGAATCAGACCATAAAGAGTGTTTTAAATGGAGCACAGACGACTGTAGTCTGACAGAACTAATGTTTTTATAGTGCACTTCCCAAGGATTTGCATGCATTTCTACAAAGAAAAGCTGCTTACTCATTCTTAAGCAAAAAAAGTTTTCTTCTGTGACATTCATGAAGCAGAGAAGAGCCAACAAGCTGTACAGAGCATACAAATGCTTACCATCCATGACATTAAATCTATATAAATCAGTTTAACTTGATAGAAGGAAAAATAATTTTCTTGTACAGAAATCTTTCTAGTTTCTGTGGTGTATATCAAGACCCAAAAGACATTATGCATTATTTAAGCAAAAATAAGTACAAAATATTTAAAGGACACACGGTAAACTCTTACGCTCAGGGATTTTCATGATGGCATTTCTATACCAGTAGACAAAGGAAGAGCCACTGATATCATCTATCCGAACTTCAGTTAAGGCCTTTGACACAGTCTCCTGTAACACCTTTCTCCCCAAACTGGAAAGATATGGGTTTGATGGGTGGACTGTTGAAGTAACTGACAAGAAACTCATTGTGAGCTCATACCCAGAGAGCAGTGATCAGTGGCTCAGTGCCGGGATGGAGATCGGTGACAAGCGGTGTCCCACAGGTGTCAGTACTGGGACCAGTGCTCTCCAACATCTTCACCAATGACACAAGACAGAAGGAATGAGTGCACCTTCAGCAAGTTTGCAGATGATGCCACGCTGTGTGGTCGACATGCCCAAGAGTCAGGAAGCCATTCAGAGAGACCTAGACAGGCTCCGGCAGTGAGCCCAGCTGAACGTCATGAGGCTCAATAAATCCAAGGACAAGATCTTGTGCCTGTACTGTAGCCTTGATTCACAGACTTTGTATCTGTGTCTCCTGCAGTTGTTAACCTCCTATCTGGCTCCACCACACATTTCATCACCATTCTTTACATTCTAGTCTAAATACAGCTTTCTCATATTGTTTAATTCCAAAGCAAAGAAGGCACCAAAGCTAAGCATTTTAACATTTGAGCAGTTAATGTATCCATCTTTTTTTGCCATGAAAGATCCCAATGTCTCTGTCACGTGGTCTGTAAGGTTCTTAAGAAATTATGCATATTTGTATTTTTTGGCAGTCTTCTGAAGCATTCATATGCATGGATTTTTTCTTTCTGAGTTATTCTAGATACAACTATTTATAAAGAGCAATTTTGCTGAGTACAATTGAGCAGCATTAGGAATAAATTTTATGTTTGTATGGTCACTTCTTTAACAAAGTCGAACTGCACAAATGTATTCATTGGCTTTTAAGCACTGGGAGTTTCTCAGTTGTGACAAATTTTCCAGATAGCAGGGAAACACCTTAATCAATCTGATCTATTGGCTTACGTTTCAAAAGAACTCAAAAGTAGCCTCAAGTACTAATTCCACATGGACAAAAGCACACTGGCTATGTACACATAAGCAGACTTAAGGATTACTAGTTTTTATTACCCAAATGTAGTACTCCCTTCCTCATGTCTTTACAACAAAAGAAGTGTTATTATTGTGCTGGAATAGGAAATAAAAGTAATTAAAAAAAAACCACAAATATAAACTAATCAGTGCCCAGTATTTAGTGTACGATGCGGCACTTTGCACCATTTTTCTGAGGGCCTAATCTGGAGCAGTATAATTTCCCAACTGCAAATTGCTTTAAAGCATATTTCTCCATCATTGCTTCCTCTTCTATCATTCTTCATTTGGAATCTGAATAGCTAAGAGTAATTGCTCTGTGCAACCCATTAACCCTTATTTTGTTAGTACAGTTCTCAGTAAATCAAATATAATAATATACACCATGTTGCCTACAAATAAATGCAGACAGAAACAAAAACCTGCAGAGTTAAAAGGATTCTACCCATTGTGTATTAAGGAGTCAGTCCATCATAAGAGATCCACAGACTGACCAGAAACGTGTGAACGGCTTCTGGCCAGAGAATGTTGCCTAGTATGATGAGGATGCTGCCATACATCACAGAAATACTTGGAAATAACTCAATTATGCAATAATAACTTCTGATACAAAAAAACTACTGCCTTATTCCTACCTTTTGTCAGTCTGATTTTGAAGTTTGATCATTTACATAGCAATCACATACAGAAGCACAAAGGGGATGCCAGACCACAGATTTGCAGCAGTGAAGCGTCCTAAGGAATCTCAGCAGACCTCTACTACAATGCTTGCAATCCAGGTTGCTTTCAATGCTAGGGAATAAATTGGAAAGCTATCTCCTGTGTATGATTTTACCAGACTTTAACACAAAGACATGGAAGGTAGCTCACATAAAAAGTTTTTTGCTCAAGAGTAATTTTAGCACATTTCTGGAGAAAACTATCCTTGCTGCAATTTAGGATTCTTTTATTTTGGTGGCTCGCTATTCTTAGTTGTACCAAAAGAATTAGGATGCACACAGTGAAATTTAATTTATGGCAAATAATAAAACTGGAACTATAATCAGCATTTCCTTTTTCCAGTGAAAACATTACACTGAGCTTAATTTTACAGCTGTACAAATTGTTTTAAAGTAATCTGCTTGATTGGGCAAGTTAATGATATCTAATTTGACCGGGCCAAACTTTACACGTTATGCATTACTGTGAGCAATTGTGGTCAATACAACTGTTTGTGGAATGCAAATGCAAGGCTAACATCTTCCATTCTCAGCTGGCTCTACAAAAAACTGGTGTCTGTCTAAGATAAAGCAAAGATGACAGTGTAATAAGTGTTATGTGGTCGAGGTAATTCAGAGGGAATTCAGCCTTTTCAATCGATTCTGCACTCAAGTTAACCTTCTTTATTATTGTCCAGCTTTTTGCTGCAAGCAATACTTGAAGTATGGGCTCAATTCAGTTACTGCACTGAGTGATGGTACCCTGTAAGCTGCCCCACTTACTTTGGAGGGACTAAACATGGCAGATTGCAGTATGAACTAATGCTATCTGATTACACAGATAGCAGAATCTGGACATTTATTTTAGTGTTTTAAATCATATTCAAGAAACTAATGTGACATTGTCACCACACTAGCACATTTCAGCACATTTATGGAAATAATTAAATGACAAAGAAGTAGCCACTACTAAAACCTGGCTCTGTATTTATACCCACTGGTCTTACTCCTTGGAAAAAACATGATCTACTCTTGGACCTGAGAAACCCAGCACTTCCACGCAGAAGGCAGGAGTTTCCACTGTGCAGCCCCCACCTCTGATAGATACAGCAGTGCAGTTTATCAAGTGAATAGTTTCTGGCTGGAAAGAGAACAACGTAAGACATTATTCATAAGGTGAGGATTGCTATCATAGGGATCCTCGCTCTCACTGCTAGGAGAGCTTTCAAATTCTGAATTGCGTTTTGTGTCTGCACGTGAGCCAACACTTCACTCAGCCCAAAGCACGTAACAACAACTATGTGACAGTAGCACGGTGCTGTGGGATTGCAATGTTCTTATTCAGCTTTTGCTAAAATTGCTCTGGGCAGCTTCTCTTTAATCGTTTCTTTAAGTCTGTGTTAAAATGACAACAGTTGGCAGGTTAAAAGATGGTAAAATCCTACTATTTCTGTAGCATAGCTCTTTGTAAATGAGCCCTGAGACCTTCCACATTTTCAGATGTCTCAGCAAACCACACTCCCAAAGAAATCTCCAGTTTAGTGTATGACCATCATGTCTCATCTGAAAAAGTATTTATCATACACAGGTATACACTGATACCTAATTCTGTAATAGCAATTTTTGGCCCACTAGTTCAGTAACAAGATTAAATGATTAAAAAACAAACAAACAAACAAACAAAAGCAGAAAAATTACAGGAGAATCAATAACTTATTTTGTTTGAACGAGGGCTGAGAGATTTCTAATCTTCAAGAAATAAATGAGATACTGGTTTGTACTTTAGTTCAGAGTGATCCCAGTAAAATCTGCTAATTAAATTTAAATGCAGAGCACAGGATTTGTAAAGTCATTCCAGTGAAAGATGAAAAAGAGAGATGCATAACATCGCATAAATCATTCCTAGTACTTGCTATATGAGCATTTAGATGGAAACCGAGTCTCTTCCATTAACAGCCAGCAACAACAAAGCTACCCTCCACTTTTTGGCTGTTCTTCACATTGTTTTGCTTTCTTTTCTCCCACAGGTCAATGGGAAGGATTTATCTAAAGCAACGCATGAGCAGGCAGTGGAAGCATTCAAAACAGCCAAGGAGCCCATCGTGGTGCAGGTGCTGAGGAGAACTCCACGCACCAAGATCTTCACTGCTCCCGAGTCTCAGCTGGTGGATGTGGGCACTCAGACAGACATCACTTTTGAACACATCATGGCTCTAAGCAAGATGGGCTCACCTACCCCACCCGTCTCAGTGCTGGACCCATACCTCCTACCCGAAGAGTAAGTAACTGTTCGTGCAGCACTTGAGAATCCTTGCACTCCTTAACACGGCATGTCAGAAGTAGTTCATAAACATACCTTTATTTGCAGGTGGTTGTGTGCTCCCAGGTATAGCCAAGATTCATATAGCATCGATTCATAATTCAAAACACTTTCACTTTCTCTACACATTACAAGCTATTACTCACATGAGTAATGCCACTGAGTCACAACACAGCCTCATAAAGCTCATTTTTTTGGCGTTTGATGGATAAAGTTATTGCTTCTTGTAATTCCTCTCATTGCCTCTTTGGGTTGCTTATGTTTTAACTTTATTTTTTATGGCTGCCATAAATTGTATAATGCTAAGAGTCGCTACATTCTGTTCCAGTGTATTAATTACTTTATTATAACCCTGCAGCGATGTTACTCAAATAAATTATTTTCTAGGACTAAAATTACTTACCAGTGCTGTCATGGATGTTTTAGAATCAAATTTTAATTATTGTTAATGGTAGCTTGATGTTTTGTACGTCCAAATAAAAATGACAATTATCTCCTGGTGCACACACACCACGCCCTCACATGCTGTTCAAGAGGAAAAGAGCTCCCCAAGGACTCCATGCAAATTGCCTGTCTTGCCACATACCACCCCAATGGAAAAAGTAATTGAAATGTGCTGAATGCCTCAGTTGTTGTGTTGTCTCAGACTGTGATCTGATCAGTCCACAGCAATACCAGGTTCTGAGACAGCCCTGTTTGGGGTGAGAAGCTGTGCCAACATGCTCATGCGCTGCCTGTGCAGTATGGCTCTGAACAGGAGCTCCACTGAGAGCCTGAGAGGTGAACACAGCTCACAGACACAGCCAGCACGCCTCTCCAGACAGCACTGTCAGCACTCCTAGCAAGTAGAGTTTGACTGCAGACCGGCACCAATCCTGTATAGCTCCAAAGTGACTTGTATGGCATGCTAACATCTATGTGTTCAGCCAGGAACTGCTCTTCTGTGTGCAGTCTATTCCTTGGGGCTCTCAGTGCTGATTGCGTGAAAGATGGTTCAGTCAAATATTACTGCACTGCTACTTACTGTCATCCATTGAAAATTCAAGCTCAGCTGCATGTTTTAGCATAAATGCTCGACAAAGCCGGACTTGAGCTTGTATGCAGTGAACAGGAAATAGGGATTAGAGCAGAGGTCACATGTTCTTAGGGCACCTCTCAAATATTTTTGCAAGAGGAGCTTTCAATACCTCAGTCAACTACCTGCCACTTTCCAGCTGCAAAACCAAACCAAAGATTAATTCATGAAAATTCCATTGAAATACCCACAGAATGGCAGCCCAGTCCTGCAGGTAGCCTCATCGCCCCTCCATCATTAGGCACAGGTTCCAACTGCTGGCCTTACTTTGAGCTCTGGATGTTGGTAGCCTGTCTCACTGCTATCCTGTATATAAGGGCAGTCAGACTGCTATTACACTGTGCTGTTACCCAGTGTGTACAAGCAAAGAGGAATGCAAGTTTCTGAGGATGCACTTTATGCTTCCTTAATACTTCCTGTTATTTTTCCAAATTCCATTCAAATGAATGTAGTCTGTGTTTAGTGAATTATGTAACTTAACCAGTTAGCAGATGCTGTTAATTAAATACTATCACACCTACAGAAAAACATGTATCTAGTTAAGAGAATTGAAAGTAGAAATAAAATTGCAGCATATAAAAGAGTGATCACAAAAGAATCACACTGCTTAAACTTGCCATGCAGACAACAAAGCTGTTGGAGAGCTCAAGATGTAAAAAGCACAGTGCCAGTAGTGAATGGCAGCATGAATAGAGTGGTGCATATTTAAATGGCATTTAAATCACTATGCACAGCCTGTTGTATTCAAGTCAATCAACAAAATGCTGTTGATTTAAATCAAAATAGTTGGGTGGCATATTATTTTTAAAATACTTAATATGATTTTCTGTCTTCAGGGCAAAGAAAAACTACCACAGAAGTAGATTTTATGTACATCTCTGCAAATAACCCAAGCTCATGAATAAATAATCTAGTATTTCTTCTTATTTTGCCACCATTCTCTCTGTATTTTTCTCCAGGTCAGCCTTACACTTGAGGAAAAGTCACTAATCAAATGTTAAGACTCATTCATCATCAGGTGTCAAATGTTTGATTCACGTTGCAATACATGTAACATGCTGTCTAATACATTTATTGGTATAAATGCTATAATGTACACAATTAACTGCGTGCACCTTCATGGTTTGGTTGTTAGTCTGTTCTGTTTCATGATGACTTGCTGTAAGCTTGGAATGCATTGCTGTGCTAACTATAGAATTGAGTGCTACTGTAACAAATATATTTTTTTCTCCAGTCATCCATCAGTGCATGAATACTACGACCCAAATGACTACATGGGAGGAATCCATCAAGAGATGGACCGAGACGAGTTAGAGTTGGAGGTACTCCATGTTTAGTAACCAGTTCATTTACTGAAAGCCTAACATGTGGATGTCCTGGTCTTTATGTCCTGTATAAAGTGAAAAGACCATTTCAAAGCAGTTATTTTTAATAACATTGCATCTTGGTTACTTTGCAAACCTTACTGATACCTTTAGCAATGTATTTAACAATGTGCCATGGAGTGATGAGCTAGATCTTCAGCTAATTAACGTAAATAATGAATTCCTTAGTTCCATCAGGTAAATTCTCTATGACTGTGCTGATTTAGATTCTCTAGAAATCTCAAAGGTTTTTCAGGTTTGCTCAGTGGCAGGACCTATTCCACACAGTCATCATAAAAAAACACTTGTTTCCCTTATATGTTCCCCAGCTGAGAAACAGACATTCTCAATCGCATTACTTAGAAATATTTTATCTTTACAAGAAAAGATTAGAACAGCTCTGACACTATACTAAGCTACTCCATCCTTTTTCATTACTGAAGTTACGTGAGGATACATACAAAATCAGAGGTCAGTCATGAAGATATGCAAGCTCATTTGCCTGGCACATCTTTAAAATTCACTCGGGTTTTCATATTTGCATGTGCCATCAGAAGATTGTTTTCAGTTTTCTCATTCTGAGTTTTTATAACCCTTTCCCAGCCACTCAGAGTGCAGCGTACGAACTGGAGGCCCTACTTCTGCATCTACTTAAACAGTCCTGGCCCACTGAAATGCTTTTCACAATTTATAATAAATGGCAGCAAAGTATCTCAGTACTTCTAAATACTTCCAGTGATATTTGATCCAGAAAATACGTTCATGATTAACAGTAAGTGACTAGATGACTCCTAGCTTGCTCGCACATCTCACTTTTTAGATCTTGGTCCTGCTACAGAAGCTGTCAAAGCATGTGATGGCAATCTATCTATAGTCCTGTTTAAATCAGTGACAGATTTATCAACAGCTTCAACAGAAGCAAAGTTCAGTCATTCTATAAGCATGAAGTTGTTCCCCTCTATAGAAGTGTTTGCAGAATCAAGGCCTCAATCTCCATAAAAAGTTTGCAAGCTGTCTTCAAATTTTGCAGATCTGGTAGTAATTCATCTCTGTATACAAACCCAAATAGAAGTCAGGATAAAATCAGTGTCAGCAAAACAAACCCTGTTTAGCAGACTTCAAGGCCTTTCTTTTAAAGAAATGCCTTTTTTTTTTTCTTAAATAAAAAGGAACACAAATCCAGTCTTAAGGGAAAACATAGAACAAATTAATATTTTCTGCTAGTGCCTTTTCAAAATCCATCTTTTAGGAAATCTAATATTGTAGATAAATCATATTGCTTCTATTAGAAGGTCAACCACTTGAGCTGAAAACAGCTTAAACACATGCTCTTTAGTAGCCAGACATTAATATGGCTTAAACCACAACATTAATAACTTTGACATTGATATAGTACTTGATGATAAAAGGTGATCAGCTCGGTAGCACAGGGGGACGAATGTTAGAAAAGTCTCTGTAGCCTAATAGTATTTCTTACAAACCACTAAAGATTCCTGTTCAAACTGCAGTGACTATGATCAATGGTAAGGTCAAAGTGCTAACAGGGACTCAACTGGCTAGTTGCTTTTTTGTTTGCCTCTTGATAGATATGTTTTAAAGCACCACAAAGGCACTGTTTCATTGACTGCAGCAAGAATGCCTGAAGTAAGAAAGCCATCAAGTCAGCCCTATGGGTTTCTGTGCCCATAAAACGTGCTTTGAATTTAAATCAGCAGCTCCTCATCCAAAATTTTATGGTCTACAACTGAGTGGTTAGTGATTTGTACCAAGTAAACAAAACACAAAACGGTGAAATACTGAGTTCACAACAAGCTTTTAATGTAAATAACTCTCAGGAAGGAATTTATGCTGGCAGTATTGCCAAGACACCAAAATTGTGTTCTCAGTTTTCTCTCTCAATGTGTATCTAAAAACTGAGGATTTGGAGGTAACTGCCATCCATATATTTCCTACTACTAAAATGAGCAAATATTATTTCCTTTCTCTTTAAGTTTGCATGCCACCAGGAAAGGAGGACTAAATCTTGAATTCTATTCTATTTCTGGATTCAATTGCAAATTAAAGTACATTCATTTTTCACAGAGGCGCATCCAGAAGTCACTTTGGGTTCATCAAGGAAGAATAATGCCACTGCAGGCTTCCCCAGCAGCATTATGCATTAATATGTTTATTCAAACAACCATGCAGCCTAAGCGAGGGCTTTCTCAGTGAGCTAGTTTCTCACATTACAAAGGAGAACATCCTAAATATAAAAGGACACTTGTTCTCTCACATCTGACTTTGTCCTTTACCCCCTCCTATATCCAACTCTGTGTTCTTTCTGAGCAGAGAACGGAGCTCATCAGAGCTGACAGCACAGCTTGGAGATGAAAGGCAACACAAAACATTTGCTAGCATCTAGAAAATCTCCTTTCTCGTGCTCTCACTCCATCTTGAACGTACATGAACTTTTCATTAAAAAAGCTGAAGTTGCTTTTTCAGATGGCTCTTTGCCACTGACCTCATACCTATTCCAAACAGCTGCGACCACTCTCCCCCCCTGCAGTCACAGCCCTGATGCCAGGAGGACAGCAGTGTGCTCTCACACCTTAGCAGTGACTGTGCTGAACAGTGGGCCCTGCTCAGCAGGTATCTCAGAAGTCAGCTCAGGAAAAAAAAAAAGAAGTACAGAGAGAGACAGCACAGCACCCTTACTGTGCAAACTTCGGGCAGTACTTTCTGAACGTTTGCACTATTTCCTTTTTTAATCCATTACTGCCCACTCCTTCCAATTTTCTACTGTTCATTTCTGTCTTGTTTGAGAAAGGACTTGGATCTTTATAAATACACAAGCATGCCATAATTTTAAATCACCAGTACAATAATCCAATAATCTGTTGCATATGAAGGCTCTCTTGAGTTTACAGAGGTTAATTTACTATTACTACTTATTCCTAATCTATTATTATGGGCAGTTGCAGGTACAATGTCATAGTGCACATCTATTTCCTCCTGCCTTCTCCAAATGCCATGTGGATTTAAGCAGCAAGCACTTTGAGCCCTCCTTGGCCCTGCATTTCACATGGAGCCAGTAATCTGTCAAACAAATCTCCTGTGCAAGCTTGTTTTTCTCAAACATCTCTCAAAATCTCACTTTCACCTGGCATAAAGAAGCAAAAGATTGAAAGCATTTGTGTAAAACTTACATCATATGTGAGATTTTCACAATTATCATTTTAACACATCCCTTGATACTGACACATTTTGTCCATAGCAGCATAGTCTGCTAACTAATTTGTGCAGATCTAGACCAGGTGCTGGGACACTTCAGTGTCCCCCTTCCTCATTGTAGGTGGCTGATACATTTCATACAGCGTTCATTACAACAGCATCTGAGCCCTGGCTGAGCACTAAATACGCTTTCATCTCCTGCCTGTGCAGCATGCCTGCGCAAACTGAATGAGCAGGTGCCTAGCAGGGCTTTGGAAGCAGGCCAGGCAGTGCCACGCATGCAGTGGCTGCTTCTGCAGCAGGAGCACACAGCACTGCAGGCTCACACACTTGGGCCCTGGGCAGGGCAGCAGAGAGGGGAGTAGAACACGGCAAGTCCAATGTCATTGTCCAGACTTCAACCTTCAAAGTGCTTTGGGTCCACATTAATTCCTAGAGCTTAATTAATTCCTAGTACAATTACTGAAACTACCACAATATCTGGACCTGCAGGTGCCAATTTTCTGTTCTGGTTTTCCTTTTCATGTATCTGTACGTTACACAGATCTCACCCCGAACAAGGGAAATAACCTTTGCTCGGAAGATGCTGGAGTTGATTCTTCAACTCCAACTGGAATTGCATACTTTCATCTCTCAAAAATTTCAAACCTTTGTGATTATATTAAAACTTTATGGATGCAAAGACCCATAGACAGCAGCTGTTCCTACCACTAAGTACACAAAATTATTTTATCTGGGTAGCATCAAACCAAGTTATTCCATTCCTGCCAAGGACTACAGGGATTGTACCCAAGGGTAAGAATGTCAACAAATTACTCATAAAAATTGAGGTTCTAAACACCTGCTCTAAGAGTATTCTATTTGCTTTAGCTTTTGGGTGCTTTATTTCTGAGCTTGTTTTTAAAGCATATGTGTCCTCTTTTTAAAATATATACTTTTTAATATACTAGATCATTTATTACCTTCCAGTGTATTAAAAATGTCAGAGAAAGTTTACTTTAAATATAGACACGTACTTATTTTTTAATTATCACAGTACTCCCCATACTCGTGTACTGTTGGAAAAACACCTATTGTTATTAAAACATGCTGAAGGGAAGAGGGAAGAACAAAGCTACTACCTTGCTGCCTGCACTCCAAGAAGTGCTGGCAAGTGTTCATGCTTACATTGGATCTGTTTCAAATGTGACCAAAACTGCCATATATATATATATATATATATTATTATTTTTTTTAAACACTATATATGATTTCAGTACCAGCGTAACAAACAACAGTGAGCTATAGCACTAATTTCTCACAGTTATTTCACAGTATGAAAACTTCCCTCAAAACATGAAGTCTTTTTGCTAAAGCAGGCAGGAAATACGCCTGAATTGTGTCCAATTCAACACATTCTCACCTCATCTCTAGATCACAGCTTGATTGCATCCAGAATAAATGAGTTAGCTGCAGTGGTACTTCCAAGGATTAATCACATCAACTAAGACTAGAATCAAGTCTACTTTGTCTCACTTCTACTGAAAACTTTTTACCTCCTCTCTAGAAACCCTCCAAAGCTTTAGAAATCTTGAATTAAAAAAAAAAAAATAAAAAAATTATTAAAGCATTGTGTTCATCCAGTGTGTAACAAAAGAGAGTGAAAAAGAGAAAAAGAGCAGCAGCTCACCATGGATGCTATTGATCGAAACCATTTGAACACCATCTGAAATGTCACTGACATTTACAGCAACGCTTCTTGAAAAAAAAGAAATTACACATGTTGACAAGTAAATAACATGAGATTGCTGATCTTGGCAGCTGTCATCTTGACACGCCAATAAATTATTCATATCAGCTTGTTTTATTATCTTGCCCTTACAAATGGCACAGCGCAGGTCAAAACAGAAGAGACGCTCAGAAATAATGAATCCTGTGAGCAGGACTTTTCACAGGAACACAAGGTCCAAGCTGGATGCATCCCGAGCACAGCAAGGAGAGCCCCCAGCTCACACAGGGGCTGTTCCCCCTTCTTAGCACAGGTCCCTCTGCCCTTTCTGCCTGGCCCCATTCCATCCCTTCACTGCAACAGGGCTGAAGTCCCATAGCCAGGTTTAAGCTGCAGAGAAGCAAGGCCCTTTTCAAAGCCTTGCTCACCACAGAGAGTAGAGTGAAAAAAAACACAACTTGTTACTCCTTCTCTAGCTAGCAAACCAGCCTTCCTCCCTGTGGAAGAGACGATGCAGCAGTCACAACAAGACGGTTAAGTGTGTTAGGCTCCCTAGGATCCTTGGGTTCTTGGGACGTCCTTCAGAAGGGAGGAGAACAGAGATGTTTATACAGACTGCACAGCAGCCAGGAGCATCCCACAGCTTGGTGAACATCTTGCAACACTTTTATACAAACCAGGAGCAAACGTAGGAGAAAACAGCCCAGAGGAAGTCCTTGTGGCAAAAAGTCCTGGGGAAAACCATGTATTTTAAGATGGCTTAAATGTCTCCAAGACCAACCTGATCACCGCCCTGGAATGGTAAAACCACAACCTACTCACATGACACCTTTGCAAGATATTGAAGCACTGAGTGTATTTCTCTTACTAGCACCAAATGCTTTGTTAACCATATATTGATCTTCAATCACACATATGAGAAACTTGTTACATCATTTCATAAAAATTATACAAGTTAAGGTAATAGAATATTATCTTTTTTCCTCTGAAGAGACAGGAAAAAATCCCTGCTTATAAGAAAATATGTAGATCAGCTGTGGCAAATATTGAAATCATACTTCATAAGCATTTTAGTATTTGAAGTCTTACCTCTACATGAAATATAGGTAATTTTTTTCTCTAAGATCAATAAAAGGTCTGTTTTCAAAATGACAGTGTATTGATTGAGGGGCCAAAAATGCCTGAAGTATTGATTGTATGCACATAATCACGTTTTGCTCAGTAAGGTAAGTTAGTCTGCACAGTAAAATGAGAAGACATCCACTATATCACTTAAGCAAAATATTTTCTTTGCATTTGAAAAATAGCTTCCATCTATCACAAGTATCTCACTGTCTTTTCTCTCTTTCTTGTCTTTTTTTAACCTCAGGAAGTAGATTTGCACAGAGTGAACAGCCAGGACAAGCTTGGTCTTACAGTGTGTTACAGAACGGATGACGAGGATGACACTGGTATTTATGTGAGCGAGGTAAGATCGGGCTGATTCCCCTAAGATGAAATTTGTCTTTTAAACTGCAGTGCTGGATATTTAAGGCAACTCCTGGCTTCTATTCGTACCATGTTCAAATGACAGCTAGAAAGTAATAATTGGAAGAAATCTAATTATTTTTCCTTTTCTTCAAACTGAGTGAAATCCTGTTCCATTGAAGTCCAACTCCTACCGACTTCAGTGAGAAATCTTTAGAAATACAGTGGAAAAAAACAAACACACAGCCTTCAGAAGGCTCTTTATTCGCTTGGAAAGCAGTGTTAAATTGACAGTTTCTCCAGCGTTGAACATTATTAACTACCCCAGAACAAATGCTTGCCTTTGTTATTTGTATGCATGTTCCTTGTTCTGAAGTCTAGAGAAGAGAGCTGTGATGTTACCCTATTTCAGTCTGTACAAACACCAAATGTGTGTTGTACTTGAGACTTACACTCATTAAAAATACCAGAGTTTTCACCTGAAACATTTCACAGTAAACATTGCTTCTTTTCCACTGCATCACAGGAATACATGCATTTTGCAACGTCTGATTATCTCTTATAATTTATAAGACCTCTCTTTGGGTGGCTAATGGCTTTTGTTATATTGACATTTAGTGCTCATTCTTCCCTAATATATTCTCAACATTCAATTTCAGATGACGTTTTCAGACGATTTGTAATACATTCTGTCTTTCATTTTTGTTCTCAATTATTCCAGAAATAGTATAAATGAAGAAAAAAAAATCTACATGTTTATTTGCAAAGATATGGGGCTCATTTGTCTCTCTTTGCTTCCTTTCATAAAATAAGTAGCATTTTATAGAATCTTTTTATCACACGGATCAATTCCAAACTTCACAACAGGAGCTTGGGGAGGAAAAATCAACTAAATCTAAACTGTTCCTTTGGAATGCATCACTTAGGTTATAATCCTTCCTGCTCTGTAGGCAAAATCTTTAGGTTCTAATTAGAATACTGTGCTGTAAAGCAAAACGTTAAATTATGAGGTAACTAAATATCATGCAAACATGACAAACCTGCAGTTCCTGAAGACATCTGTCAGGAAGTAGTGTTTTGGTTTTGACTTTGGCATATTAATCTGCATTTCATTGTGTCTTCCATAAGCAAGGAAAAGTCCTGTAATCACTGACAAGATGGAATCAGCTATGTAGCAGCAATGACAGGCACAGTGGCTTACCACCAGTCGTATTACTAATGCTGGGGTTATGCTGGGAAGTAAGAGGCTGAGGCCTAAAATCTCCAGAGTGCTTACAGTTCTCTTGTTTTGTAGATCGATCCCAACAGTATTGCTGCAAAAGATGGTCGACTCCGAGAAGGGGATCGCATTATTCAAGTATGTGTAAACAGCTGAAAGCCTGGTAACACACTAAAACCTACTGCTGCAACCATTTTAATTCCACATCTTCATTTCAGTGTCATTTTTACAAAGCACTCCTTTAAAACGGTATCTGTAGAATGGGTTGGATTGGAACGAACCTTAAAGATCATCTAGTTCCAGTCCCCATGCCATAGAGAGAAACAGTTTGCACTAGACCAGGTTGCTCATAAAGTTCCTTTCACCATTCTTATAGTCCCTTTTAACTTTCTGAAGACTGAATTTCTGAAACTCAATTTCCTCTGCTACGTATCAGTCAAATTGTTATATTCCTGGCCAGGTAAAGCTGTATACTAGCCTGGTCTGCAGACTGAGGATTTTGTCAGAGGATTCTATCTGTTTCCAGCACCTATTCTGATACACCTTGAACTTTTCCTTCTACCACAAAAAAAAAAATCCATTCTGACCCTATTTGCAGAATCTCAGTGGACAGCCTCATAAACAGGGTGTCTAACACTGCAGGCTGAACACACACTTCTGCATGCCAGAAGGAGCAGCAGTGCAATCTTACACCGCAGTGATTTTGATGGAAGTAGTCTATCTCCTACATGGAGACTAAAGCATGTAGACATCCACACCCCATGTAGTCTCTGGGGATGGTGTTCATAGCTTCACCTGCCCATACTAGGGCATTCCTCTCCACCCACATGAGCTGACTTTGCTCACTGTCTAGTTTCTGTTCTCATAACAAGCTCTGTGCATTACCTGCACAGCTTTGGAACAGCTTCATGCATCCATTGCCTGACAGTTACCTAAATTTGATTCAAGCTCTCTGGCTTGTACTGCACTGGGATCTATCCAGCCACACAGCCCTCTAGAGCTGGCCACGGCAGTATTTAAATATCTGTGTGAAAGGATGTCATTCTGTTGCTCTTTCCTTTAAAGATCAATGGCATAGAGGTACAGAACCGAGAAGAAGCTGTAGCACTTCTCACCAGTGAAGAGAGCAAGAATATCTCCTTACTTGTTGCAAGACCAGAAATTCAGGTACTGTAGTAATAAATAAATAAAGTCTTAATTAAAAGACTTGCTGTTTTGTAGAAAGTATTTACCATTGAAGAATTTTAACCGAAATAAATCTACCAAATCTATCTAAAACCGTATTAAATTGTTTAACTGGACATACATGTGGTATAAAATAATAGAATGCAGTAGTCATAGATATGCATTATATTACAGTTCAATGTATAAGAATTTCAGTGATTTATGTATGCTGCAGTGTATGTTACAACTGTCAGTGCAAGATACTTTGGATGATTTCAAGCTGTGGCTTTGAAGACCATACTGAATTCTAAATCCTACAGCTATTGATAAATCATTCATTAAAATATCTATTATTTATCATTATAATAATAATTATCTTTATAATACCAACTCTTAATGTAGTTAAATACTGTCAAGAAGCATCCTCGACATAATAAAAGGTTGTACCAGATCCCTTCATGGAGTGGGGATTAGCACAACAAGATGCTGAACAAACAGCACTGTTGTTTCATCTGTCTCTTGCTCCATGTGCTGGGAAATCAACCCTTGCCAATGCACCCAGAAACACGGGGTCATGCTCATGACTGTCTTGTTAGCCTACATGTTTCTGAGCTCTCTCCCCTGGGGCTGACAGGTTGGGAGTAAAAAGACTCACATATCCAGTACAAGCATTTTTGCTCCTGGCTCTTTGTGCTGCCTCACAAGTGGTGTATTTAAGCCTTGCACCCTGGAGTATTTTATACATCCTAATCAAATGACACGCAAACCAGAACAGCCCTGATGCTCAGAAGCATTTCCATGGGTGAAAACTCTGTGTTGGTTTCATGCAAAGGGCTGCTGACATTAAAGCCATGCTGTTGAAGTTTGAGGTGGGAGAAGGTAGAAGAGTGAATGCCCACACTCAGTACATGTGTGCATCCTCACAGGACATAGCAGCACTGTCACAGGAAGGAGTCTCTTAAAATTTCCCAATCACCTTTCACAAAGAAGGAACCTAATTTACAAGTTTTCATTCTTTTGACATTTGGTTTGGGTTTTTTTTCCCTTCTTTTTCACATAGCTGGATGAAGGATGGATGGACGATGACAGAAATGATTTTCTGGATGACTTGCACATGGACATGTTGGAGGAGCAGCACCACCAGGCAATGCAATTTACTGCCAGCATGCTTCAGCAGGTACTGCTGTTCTGTTGTGCAATGGTGTCAAAGCTTCACATTGCACTCAATATTCCGATATTGAGCATGACTGAATACGTTTAGTGTCTTGAATGACAATCAAAGCAAAAAGACTTACTGCAAAATCGAGATATCATATGTCTATCCACAAACAACTTCTTGGGGACTGAATTATTTTTAAATGTTACCTTTTTCATTTTTTCCATTATGACCACATGATCTTCTCAGAAATGCACCATTCTGGCTGTGGATCAGTGGCAAAAGTAGAAGCTAAGTACAGTATAAGTAAAGGAGGCAGAGAGCTACTGCTCTCTGTATAGAATACCCTATTTGACATACACATACATATCAAAAACTGCCTGTCTCCCAAAGCCATAAAATACAAATGAAGAACTGAGGCAAATGACTGTACTGAGGTCTGTATATCTGACAAGAAAGGCAAAGAAAATGTTTCTGCATAGCAAGTTTATGCAGAGAGACAGATTTGGACTTGGATTCCCTGTTATCCTGCCACAATCAATGTAACCATACAAGTTCATGAATAGTTTCTCATTTTTTGTCCGGAGTTTTTAAAAACTCTACAGCCATTGTGGGAGCCACATTTTTGGAAGAGCGATATTCTCATTTTGGCACCGCAGTAGGACTGGATAATTTTGTGCAGCTAAACGCCAGAAGAAACGTGTTGAAATCTTGCATTCTAGTGTTGTTCCTAACTGTAATCAGACCAAGTTCTTCTGAAAAGGTCATCCAAATCAAGGTGTGTTTTCAGTCACCATTTCCATGCTTTCTAAAAATCAAAGTGCACCAAGCGTAACAGGTAGCAATTAAGAAAACTATTACATAATAGACACCCTGAGATATTTTGTCCTTGCAATAATTTCTCTTTGTCTTTTGATTTTTACTGCTAGAAGAAGCACGAGGAAGACGGTGGTACCACTGACACAGCCACTATTTTATCTAACCAGCACGAGAAGGACAGTGGCGTAGGGCGCACAGATGACAGCACTCGGAATGATGAGAGCTCTGAGCAAGAAAACAATGGAGATGATCACACCACTTCCTCTAACACTTTAGGGAGCCAGAAGAAGCTGACATACAGTCATGACACCCTTGGAAGTGGCGATATGCAGTTCAGCAACGAGTCGTTTATCTCAGCAGACTGCACAGATGTCGACTTCCTTGGCATCCCTGTAGATGAATGTGAGCGATTCCGGGAACTGCTGGAACTCAAATGTCAGGTGAAGTCTGCCAACCCTTACAGCCTTTATTACCATACCAGCACTCTGGATATGAGCAAAAGCGACCAAGAAAGTGTTGACAAAGAGCTGGAGATGCTGAATGAGGAGCTGCGCAATATTGAGCTAGAGTGCCTGAACATTGTGAGAGCTCATAAAATGCAGCAGCTGAAGGATCAGTACCGGGAGCCCTGGATGCTGCATAACAGTGGGTTCCGCAACTACAACACAAGCATCGATGTTCGCAGGCATGAGCTCTCAGACATTACAGAGCTCCCGGAGAAGTCTGACAAGGATAGCTCGAGTGCATACAACACAGGTGAGAGCTGCCGAAGCACGCCGCTCACACTCGAGATTTCTCCTGACAATTCCTTGCGCAGAACTGCAGAAGGCATCAACTGTCAAGGTAATGAGGGAGCAGTGGCATATAGTGTCTCCCAAAAGAATTTATTTGCTGGCTCAGAAGGTCATGAATCCAGCACTGGTAAATGCCATTCAACTGCAAAAGATCCTGACACTAGCAAACAGATGGAATGCAAGGAGAGAAAAGCCAGTGATGGAAGCAAAAGCCCCACTCATGGCCAAAAACCTTCTGGCTCCTGTGTCTCCCCATACCACCACTCTCCATATAAGCATGCTCATATTCCTGCTCATGCACAGCACTATCAGAGCTACATGCAGCTGATCCAACAGAAATCAGCAGTGGAATACGCACAGAGCCAAATGAGTCTGGTGAGTATGTGCAAAGACTTCAGTGCAAGCCAGAGTGAGCCGAGGATGGAGTGGAAAGTGAAGGTCCGAAGCGATGGAACCCGCTACATCACCAAGAGACCAGTCAGGGACAGGTTGCTGAGAGAACGAGCCATAAAGATTAAGGAAGAGCGCAGTGGGATGACTACTGATGATGATGCCATAAGTGAAATGAAGATGGGCCGGTACTGGAGTAAGGAGGAGCGCAAGCAGCATTTAGTGAAAGCAAAGGAGCAGAGGAGGAGACGTGAGTTTATGATGCAGAGCAGGCTGGATTGTTTAAAGGAACAGCAAGGTGCAGAAGAAAAGAAAGAGATGAATATCATTGAACTGAGCCACAAAAAAATGATGAAGAAAAGAAATAAAAAAATATTTGACAACTGGATGACAATCCAGGAACTGCTTACCCATGGAACAAAGTCACCAGACGGAACACGAGTGTACAATTCCTTCCTGTCAGTGACTACTGTATAATCATCATTGCTAAATTATGTACATAAAACACTACCATTGGGGTAGAAATCAATGCCTCGTTCAATGTGGCAAGATTTTTGTATATAAGATACAGTCACCGAGTTTATAGTTCAAATACTGAACTCTACGACTGTGGGTGCCAGAATCTCCATTATAAAGTGGAGAGAAAGTTTGCCAACCCCAGCTCTTCCAGAGGCAATATTAGCAGTGCTTTTTGGGATACTGATTGTACTTTTTTACTTGTTACCTTTTACATAAAGTGTTTAAATATCAGAAATGTAGTAACCATACTTACACAGGTAATTTGCTTAAAACTATATTCATATAAAAAGGTACCCATGCTCTTCTTTGTCTAAAAAGATGCAAAACCCACAAGAGCGACTGCACATAGGTATTTTTTGTGAAATCATATTTTCTGATACTATTCTGCTGTTGGTCACTTCTACACTGAGTGCTGCTTATCTATATTTAGCTCAAGGTTTAAACTCAGAATTATTGAATTCCTAATAGAGCCATTCTCTTGTAATATTTAACATTTATCGAACAGCAGTTTTTATTGTTACCATCAACACTTAAGCATTTTTCTTTCTAAGGTTTCTAAAGAAAGTATATAGGTTTCATCTGAAAAGCCTGAAGCAAAGAGAAGTATACTGCAGCTTTAAAGATTTTAAAGCATGTTTGCAAACGTTGCAACCTCTTGAAAAAAATGTGCATGTACAGCTGATTTGTTTATATAAGACAGTTTGTGGAATTTGAAAAGCCCATGGTAGTTACCGTTTGCTTTATAGATTTGAACGTATTGAATTATAAAAGCTGTTTCATTAAATCATCACTAGCTGCAAATGTTAACAAGTAAAATGAAGTAAAATAAATTATTGTTTTATATTTCAAATGATTTAAAATGTTTTGACTCCTTTACGGTTGCGCCATGCTGAGCGTTCTTCCCTAGAGCACAGCTGCCTTGTCTGGGCTGCTGGAGTCGAGCCTAACAGGAAGGACTGGATCCTGACCTGGTGGAAATTCAGCAGGTTAAGAGGCTTTCTTAAGGGGGAGGGAAGAGGCAAGAGAGAAGTAGCAGGAATATGAAGAGTGAAATCGAACAGGGCAGATGTTCTCCTCGCAAGGCATTTAGGATGACCTGTAAGCATGAAAAAACAGGACTTCCACTCTTCTGTTTTGTTTCATATTATCTTAATGGTATATGAAACTGACCTACAAACTTCAGCAAAGGTTTGCATCAAAAATAGACAAATTTATAAACTAAAAGAGATGGAGGAAAGAACAAAAAATGAATTTCAAAGAGATATTTCACTCCTTTTCTTGTTTTCTGTTTCTAAATAAGAATTCAGATATAAACGTGATTTTTTTTTCTGGATAAATAGCAAACTAGACTCATTATTAATAGCTCCTAGATTCTTCACCCTCTCTCCCTTTTTGCTTTCTTCCACTAAAAAATTCTCCTCCAAACTCTTAATCAATTGCTGTTCTGAACTCTTCCATTGTAACTATTCAGAGCCAAAAATATAACCTGAATGATAACAGGCAAAAGTTGGAAAGAAAAAGATTAACAGCTTCTCAGTACCCATTTTGTCTGCTATCAAGAAGCCAACAACAGATTTGGGGCTTTTTTCCCCATTCCTTTTGTGGGTCAGCATAGAATTGGCACTGACTACATGCCTACCATATTCCATGCTAAGCTATTTTAAATACTAGAAAATACATCTTAAACTAAAGTAAATTGCCACTGCCCCTTGAAGTCCAACACTGCTAACAATCCTCTGTACATATATCTTGAAATGATACTTTCCTTTGGGATAAAGTGCTGCTGCTGCTGTAGGCTATGGAAGATTTTTCTGTTGACTTTGTTAGAGCCAGGATTTCACTTGATTCACTAAAAGCTGGTTGCTGTCTGTGCTGTGGCACAGTAGGAGAAGCATAATTGAGAGTTTCACGGCACACTCATATATGATCCTTCCTGTCTATGTCTCACGTCCTCTTTAAAATCATTGTGTTCAGTTCATCCTCGTTGCAGGTGAGAGTGCCATAGCAGAATAAAGTTCAGGTATCCAGATGGACAGGCAGAGCTGTAATTACTGTGGAATCACAGTCCTTAAAATCAGGCATGGAAAAGCACTTAAGCTGTCTTTATTCTACTTGTAAATTCTAGAGTAGAGTTTGAAACACTCTAATGAGGTAAAATTATCATCAAATTGCGATGGCTTCTTTGGAAAAAATAGGTTAACAGTTCCTTTAGGTGCCAGTTGTATGAATGCTGAGCATGTATGCATGCATATAACAGCAGAAACATATTTGAGAATTCAAAGGTGATGTGTAGAAATTATAGCAGAGCAACAACAGCAGAAAATGCATTCTTTAGGATGCTGAAATAAAGTTATTGGCCAAGAATTACTCAGATACCTTTGAGATTTTCCACACTAGTCATTTGTCATTTTGGTCACTTAAAAATCAGCTACCTGCTTTAATATTACAACTTGTTAACCAACAGAGTTTCACAGAATCTGACAGTTATCCTGAACACCTGGGCAGAAGTTAAGCAAACGGCAGGTTTAGCTTTTCCTTGCTCCATGGGCTACCTTGCCACCCTTGCCCTTTTTTTCAGTGCCTTGCCAAAGGAATTTATGTGGTACAGGAAAGGGAGGCTTCCGTTCTTTTTATTGCTTTCAAGGAAATGCTCAAAATTACCAAAATATTAGTGCAAGCCTGACCTTGTAGCAGCAAAAAGAATCATACTAGGAAGTCTTTGATGTCTAAATGGAATTATTTCAAATGGCTTTTCTAAAAAAAATTGTAGTACATTATTGTGGTGTTTCAAAGATAACAATAGAGATTGCTGATGCTGTCACAGACCTGACACCTCTGTCCCCAGCCCATGCTCACAAATACCAGCAAACCAAAGATTTGAATATAGGTTGGCGGGATTGTTCACAATAAAAATAGGCTCTGTGTCAAACTCAGGTCAGTTTCCCTAAATTGCAGAATGCTCTCAGATGTAAGATCTATAAAAATGTAAAATACTTATTTGCAAATAGGTTTAAAATCAGCATGGAATCAACCAGTTTAGATGTGCACTGAAATGGGAAAGCCCTGAACCAAACCTAACAGCGTTTTTTTGTAAATTAAGAGAATTTGCACATTAGGGATGGCAAATAAAATGAGGTAAGACTACATATTGCCTAGGGACTACTGGTTGGAGAACTAATTAGGATTATAAACAGAAAGTATGTAAATTAACCAAATATAATTATCTACTAGTGGCCTTTGGAAATAGGTTACAGGATACTTGTTAACAAAATTGCTCAAATGCCTGGAAGCCTTACAAAGCAAGCCATAAGCAATTTAAGCTCCTATTTTTGTATTATTTTCAATTATTCTTAAAGCAGTTGTAGTACAAAGGATTTACTGGAACATAAACTAATTAGAGAGAAGTCAAAAATCAAGATAGAAGCTGTCACAGCAGATGCTATACCTCCATCCCAAGGAACAGAGAGGTACATTTAATAAAACCAAGAGGCCTCTGGTTTTATCAAAAGTAAATTTGTTATTGAAAGAAAATAGCAAAGATTCTGCTCAGGTTTCCATCCCAGCAGCTTCATTTCTCCATCAGAGCAGCTTCTGTGAGCCCCCAGCTAGAGTTAGTCTAGAGGAGTGGTTGTCTCTCTTGCCAAAGCACAGCTTCTCAGCAGTACAAGTTTTAAATGAAGATGTGATGTTCACTGTTCAAATGCAAACATGCAGAATTAATGCCACTTTTCTCTAAGTGTCTGTCATGACAAAAAGCTATATGAGATTCAGGGGCTTCTATTGAGAAAGCTGCTTATTTCCCATGCATGTCATTGGAGACAGAAGACTGACCACTGCAGACTGATAGCACTTGATAGTCAAGACAGTGGTACACATTTTACATAAAATATGATGAGGCTCACATATAAAGGCTAGGCAGGCTGCCTTCACATTTGAGTTTTAATATACAGGCCAAACCCAAAGCTCACTTACGTGGTCTGAAAGACTCAAAGCCGCAGGCGTCAAGTTTGATTCAACTGTCCCCTGAGTAGCAGAAGCTCGTTCACACACAGAGTTCCAGGCTGCATGGGGATGGCAATTAACCAACACAGTTATTCTAAACTGTACAAGTGAAGGGTACAAAGAGAAAGCCATCACAGAATGCTTTTTGGAGGAGATTTTAAAAAATCAAGTAATAATAAAAGCAACAACCTGGTAATAATGCTCCAGTCAGTGTTGTAAATTTACAGAAATACAGTACCGATGTTATTACCATCAGTGTAGCTCCACTGAAATCAAAGCCCATTTAAAAAACTGGCCCAATATTCTTACTTTTTCCATGCGTACAAAATCAGAATAATTTTTAGAAGATAACTGAATTTCTCCAGTATTTCTCCCAACACCTCTATTTACACATGAAAAGCCAAGCTGAAGTAAGCCCAGGTAGCCCATACTTATTTCTCCCTGCAGATGATGTTGGTCGTACTTCTCACATCCTACTTCCATCTCTCCCCTTTCCACGGAAATGAGTCGGCTGAGTCAAAGGGAGACCAGAAAGCAAAACCACTGCAGATTTCCAGTTGGATTTCAGCCCATTGAAGACTAGAGTTCTCTTACATATACACATCATTACATATGGAAAGCTCTCACACACAAAAAAGCCAAATTTGGTTCTGCTTGTATGTTCTGAATTTGTGTTTAGTTGTTTGGTTCTTAAGGACTGACTAAAAAGGTCCACATGTCATACAATGAACATATATTTCATGTTAAATTGAGAAGTTGTTTTATTGGAACTAGAAAAATCCTCAAAGTTTTTTTTTTTTATTTCCACAGCTTTAAAGATCAAATAGAATCATAGAATAGCTCAGGTTGGAGAAGACCTTAAATATCATCAAGTCCAATATGGCTTGCTCTGCAACCCAGGTAGGAGATTCTGATGTAAAATACAACCCTAAAGGACAGCACAAAACAAAGGTTCAAAATCAAAATGCTGACAAATTCTAATCAGCAGACATGCAAAGGGGCATGACAGTTTGGGTGGCTGGGTTGTGGACCGCTCATTTTGGCCAGGAGAGCACTTGGTCTGTCCTTTCAGATAAATTTGCCAGGGAGGAGCTTTAAGAGTAATTTCTTTGACAATCTGTCCTTTTTATGTTAGGCAACTGCAGGACCATGCAACAGGGAGCCCCATTAACTGAGAATAAGAACTTCTCTGTAGAAGTGAACTTTCAGTGACCTTCTCTCAAAGAAAATACTTTATCATATTGGAGTGTGGGCCTCCCAGGTGCCACAGCAAGGCTCACACCGAGTGGATTCCATTGTCCCCATTAGGAGAGCTAGCTTTGATTTTCGATAATCCATCCTCCAGCTTAGCTGGTCTTTGTTGGCTTAGAATGCCATAAACAAAGACTCCCCAAAAGGCAAATCCAACAATAATTGTTTAATAAAAGTAAATCAAAAGCCTTCAAATTGAAGGGAGCAAAGTTTTGTCAAATTTCTGCTTAGCTCTGGTTCAATGTAAGTATCCAGCATTCACTAGCCATTGGGGCTTGAGTTAGCAGCCAAAATAAAAGTGGTAAGGTCACATCCAAATAATTTGCACAAGAAACAAGACTCAGTTTTGCCATAAACTTCAGCAAGCACAGATGCCAAATGCAGCAAAAGGCAAAGCCAATTTTCCAGAAAAACCTTCTCTGCTCTAATGCATTTGAAATCTTATTCAAAGGAACTCCACAGGCTTTTCTCTCCACAAATGGAACTCAAGACAGAGGAAGCTCTACATGCTTGTTTGGTAAGAATTTAATCAGCCATTTTCAGTATTTCCATTCCAAGGTCTTCAAAAATTATTTCCAGTAAGGAAAGATTGACCCCTTCTACCACACACCTTTCTCCTGTGCCAGTGTGTATCAATGCAACTGAAAGTTCTTCTTTAATCTTTCCAGAAATCTTTCTGGCATCTTTCTGTGTCTCAGTATTACAGAACAGTTGATGGAGGAGTGAACCTTTGGAGATCAACTAGTGCAAACCCCCACTCAAGCCCATTACGAAGGACTGCTAAACACAACATAAACAAGAGAACGACATGGTGCAGAATACAGATTTAAGGCAAAGCCCACAGGCACAATGAAGCAGACACTTAAACTAGGACAATAATTTCAACACAGCACACATTTCACATCCTAGACTTGCAAAGCTTTTCATTAAGCACCCTAAGTACCATCTTTCATTGTGAGCTCTGGCAGTACCTCAGGTTTTGTGAAAGGCAGCGTGTGACCCACAGGGTGGACAAGGCACAGTCTGTGTCAACAGGATCCTTTGGGCCCCAGAGCCGTGGTAAGCAGCGCAATGGCCCAGGCCCTTCCTCTTATGTGACCATGAGTGCAGCTGGACCATGAGGTTAAGGTGGCACCTGCACCACAACTGTGACACAGCTCTGCAGGTGGCAGGCATGCGAAGCAGCTATGCAAGGCTCACACTTGACAAGCAAGCCCTGGAAAATGCTTTTGTATTTCTTCCCTTCATATACGTGCACTGCAAGCAGAACACAAACCGCACACCTAGAGGACAGAGAAGGTTACATGCTTTTAGGCACGCTCACAACAGTACTGTTCATTTGAATTATTCAGGCTAGAGAAAAAGTCACATAATTAAGAAGAAGTAATAACTGTCTCATAACACATCTGTGCATGTTTGTGAGCTACATATGCCAGCTCTTCTCCTTCCTGAGTCCTGGAGCAGTCTCTAAGTCCTTTGCCTAAGCATAAATGGCACAAGTCTCTCCATGGAAGCTCTGCTTCACTTGATGAGAGGAGCAGACCTTGCTGGAGAAAAGTAGCCTCATTCATCAGCATGAATAACTTACACATCAAATGTTCACAGACAAATGAGAAACAAAAACAAAGCTAGAAAGCCCTTTCACCACGTCTTACAGTAATGTAGCATCTGTCGTTTTCAAAACTAAGTCAAAATGAATGTGGCAATTTCAGTTGCCTGCATGTGGCTGATGATGAGTGCAGAGAAATATTTCTAAATTAAGTGGATGAACATCCATGTGGCTAAAATAGTACAAATAGGACCAGGCACAGCTGGTACTTTGTCTGCTAACATGGAGATTAGTGCCATCAGCAGGGGCACACAAGTCTAACAGGCAGCAATTCTGCTAAATAACAAGTGCCTGCCAAAGGGCTTGTATGTTCCCAGCATAACTTTAAACCTCAATTCATCACCAACATCTGAGACAAGGCTGCTTAAAAACAGGAGTTCAGATTTTTGCCCCTCCCCACTAAAGGAAGAGGAGATTTGCTTCAGACTCAGATTCCCTGTTCTGCCAACTCACAAACAGAAGCAATGGACCCCAGCAATAAACCTCTTCATGTTCTCCTTTTTTCCATTAAATATTTCACTAGCATGCCAAACTTTCTTAAACTTTCTCACTTTCCTGGTTGATCAGTTCTGGTAACAACAGTCATTTGTTAAGAGCAGTCAGGAAATGTGAGTTACCTTTAAACGGTCAGTGACCAGGCATATTATTTATCTGAAAGTAATAAAAGAAAATTTTAAGCTATTTGGACCAACTTAAGAATCTTCACTCCAACCACGCTCACAAATGTAGAGAGCACTTTTATATGTCAATTAAGTCAACAATGTTTGAAGATCAATGGACTAGATAGACCTCGGGTACATAACTGCCTGTGGCAAGCAAAAACTTTCCTGTTCCCAAAGGTGTCCCATCCTCCTCTTCTAAAGGAGTGGAACTACTCCAAAGCAGTTTATGCCCAGTGGTACGGTTATATGCCATCTTATAGGGTTAAAAGGAATTAGAAATGAGCACCCGTGGTAAGAACAGAGCACTGCTTTGTGAGAACATTCAAGCCTATCTCTAGCAGGAGAGCAGTGCTTAAGCAAATGGCATTTACGAAAGGGAGCGACTACAAGACCGTCTCAGGGTCTGTATTTCAGCTGGACATCTTCCACTTCATGGGCCGATCTGAAGTTTGCCTACTCACAGGAGTGACATTCCTGTGGGAGGTCTCACTGCAGAAGAAGTCTCCAGGACTGTCAGCTCGTTGTCAGATGTTAAGAGGAACTCAGCCAAGACAGGAGGTCACCGGCTAAAAAAACACTGGCACTGAATAAAGCATCTATAGCCATTCCATTCAGCCACTGACTGCAGTGCTGCAGTTGCTTCTCCCTGCATGACCAAACGTCTCCTTCACACACAGGGCTGCAGAAAGAAAGCTTGTTTAAACACTGACACAAAGACCCTTACTTAGACAGACCATCTGGAAACACTACAGCAAGTTACTCACAAGACCACAACAGGTTCCACTCTCACTGCATTCTTAGAAAAGAAGAGAAAAGGGAAGCGAACTGCTGACACAGCAGATCCTCAGGCACGTCACCATGCATGCCAGGACACACAGTGAGGTGTTTCATCTCTCTTCTGAGACACTTCTAGTTTCTTTCAAAGCAAATGTCCTCTGTGTGGCACTGAAATACAAATTCTGCAGTAACACTGTTGATGGGAATAGGAAAAGAAGGGGATGCCAAAGCACAGCAGCTGTGTATCAAGTCATAGAGCCAAGGCCTCCAGAGCAGGTGAATCCAAGGAGAGCTCGGCACCATTGCTTCCTCTCTCTGCCAGAACAGCATTTAACTTAGAAAAGAAGCTGATCTACACAGGCTGCAGGATTCCCCTGGGATGCCCTAATCCAGAACCTGAGTCTGAAATGTCAGCTTTCACAGGCTCTTCATGGGTCTTGCTTACTATTTCTCTGTAGCTAGAAAGTCTTTTCTGAATCTTAAAACGTTTAGAGTAAAGGCTGGGGACAGCTGTGCCTGCCTCGCAAGCACAAAGCTTCAGTTTTGCATTTTATAAAAGGAAAACAATTTGCATGTTGATCATTCACGCTACAGATTACAGGTAAATGCACTTTAACAGATTTCAACTGACAGTGTCCTGTCACCCACTGCAGGCACAGGGATCCTAAGATTCAGGGGCTGATTATTAGAAAAGGTGAAGCATTCAGCCTCTACCCTCAAATCCTCTCAATATGTTGGCGTCATTTACTACCACACAGCACAACAAATTGTTTACAGTACATATTTGACTGAAAGTCCCAAGAAAAGCAGCAGCATTAAAATTCAGTAATGGGATGACAAAACCATTGTAAAGGTGATTTGGCTTCTAAGACAGTCAGACAAAGACTGCCATTTCAAAATCAGAAAGGCTTTGATGGGAAAAAATGAATAATACTAAGCAGGTGATGTACCCAGATGACAACCATTACTTAGGAACTACAGTGCAAGCTGGAATGAACAGAAGACTAAGAAGATTAGCCAGTCAGCTCAGGAAGTTCCTAAACCATTACTGGATTGAATTTGCAAGGGCTAACCCTGGCAACAACAGTGTTTTGTAGAGATGCTTTGGAAAGGCATCTAGGCAGCATTATTAAAGAACAGATTGTGCAGTAAGTAACCTAAATTTGCTCCAATATCACACCACAATGGCGCAAGCAAATAAGACAAAAGAACCCCACAGTCAGTGTCTTAAGACATCAGCTTGGATGACAATGCAGCAATTGAGCTGCTAGAAAGAGGGATGAGAAATGCATTCACTTCTGGGTCTTTTCTGAAGCAGATACCACAAGCCCCTAGTAGCTTACAGAAAAGAACATCTTCAAATATAAATCAAACCTGTTCTGAACTGTTAACTGCGCTAATTCTTCAGAAAGGAATACAATTAGATCTGTATAAAGATAATTTTAAATGATGTTTTATTTTGTTTGATAGCCATATGAAATTTTAGAGGCTAAAACAGATCCTAATATTGGGTTATTCAAATATAAGCCTGGATTATTCACAGAAAGCTGGGAAAATCCAGCAAAAATAAGTCTCTGCCAACATCTGACTGGAAAGTTCTGAAGGGGCACAGATGAAAGAGCATTGATGATATACTTTGTAAATCTGCACTCTATGATACAGTGCATGAACAGAAATTTAAACTGACACAGAGTATGAAATAGCTTGGAGTCCTTAATTCAAAACCTAGTAAAGATGGTGCAGTTTGGTTAGGGACACATGAATGTGGGTTCCTCCCTGTAAGACAGAAAGATTAGTTCATATCCTTGAGCAGCTCAGCAACAACTCAAGATTGAGCAAAGTTAAAATCAAACCAGAATTTGATCTAGAATTTCTTGTTAGTAATTTAAGCCATAGCCAAGGGAAAGTTTGTCTGCCAGAAGATGAATGATTTATACCCATTAAGTCACCATCTTCAGACATTTGCTATCCTGACAAGTTTCAACTGAGGCTTTATTTTCACTTTGGCCATCTTTAATTAGTAGGCAAGTTTTACTGCTTCATTGTCTTTCTACCCACTCACTTGTAGACAGGCCAAAGTATTGACAGCACGTAATCCTCCAAACCTGGATAAAAAGTTACTGGGCAGCGATCCACTGGAGGAATTTCTGAGGCAGTGCTGATCATAGAGAGATGGAAATCTTCTCTATGAAGATTTTCCATTGGAGATTGTCCTCATCAAGAAGTGCCCTAGAGGAGCCTTGCTATCACAGCCCAGAATTTGTTGGGCACCACAATGGCCCATAGTAACCATAGTTTCAAGTCATCTTTTCTTTAAGCTCTAGTCAAGCTGCTTCTTTTGTCTGATAGAAACAGACTTGTTTTTGCTTAGCAGCACTTGGCCATAAAGTCAAACAGATTCTTGCACCTGCAATGGCAAACATGGCTGTAAGTTAAGTTGAAGAGATTTTGCAGGACAAAGACGTGAAAGATATGGAAGGAAGGTTAAATGTACTAAGATTAGATTTGCTCTTATGTGAATAGTGAGAGAATGACTGATACTGCCTAATAGTTGTATCTAAATCTGTGTGCTTTTTTTTATGCACTTTTATGGCTGTCTGCTTCGTGCCAATATGAGCTACAAACCATAACTTTAATAGCTTCAACCAAAGAGTTATGGTAATATCAGATACTGTGGATGATGAGCAAATAACAGCAAAACTGTAATGAAAAGTATGTATTTATGTCCTTGCTATTAAAGCCAAAGCTATAAACATTGACAGCCCTAAGAGTAGCAGTTTCTATTGTCATTGATTCATGCCTTGTTTTGAAGAACAAGGAGAATGTGAAATGAGAAAGGAATAAAGAGGGCTTTTCTCCTCTAAATCTGAAAAAATTACATTGGCTATTATAGGTGGGACATGATTTTCTGGAGCATTTTCATATAAGGCAAAATGTCTAGCAGTGGAAATACAGTCAGAGAGAGACCTTCTAAGAGCATTGAATTACACCACTGTGCACCACCATTGACCATGCTCACTAACGTGCTTCATGTTTGTTTCTTATATGCTTTCCATTAGCATAGATCTCAGCTGACAGTGTAGCCATATCCATCATGTATTCACTGCAAAGTAGAGTTTCTTTTAACACTTAGGTAACTTTTGCCTCAAAAATTCTGAGGAGAGAAAGTCAATCCAATGCCTTCCAAGCAAATCAAGGCAAAAAAAAAAAAAAAGTATAAGATGGCAACAGAGATGTAGGTGACAGCTTAAAACTTAATCAGAAGACATTCTTATGTCTGCCACAACTAGAAAACTATGGCACAGCACCTGGCTCCATTCACTGTAATGCTGTGTTCTCCCTTTCTCCCCAGCTACATGTTCAGAGGATTACATTTTCCAGTACAAGCCTTATCCCCACATCTGCTTCTGAATGGGAAAAAAAAGGTCACATACTCTTATTCCTGTAATGCTACCACCTTCCTCCAATCTGATAAGAGAGAAGATTCACTTCTGCTTTTTCTGCTCTGACGAAACGTTCATACAAACATATGCTGAGAGCACAAAAGATTTGTGCAATTCTTCCCTCCAGCACCACTACTGAACTTGTCTTTTAACCTTGGCTTTCCCTCTCGCCGTGCAAACATAACACCCAATAACCACCTGGCAAATCCAAAATAGATCCTCTTGAGATTTCCAGCAGAGAGGAGCCTAAAGGCTCTTTTTTCAATCATTTTAGATTAAAAAAAAAAAAAAAAAAAAAATGAAATGCAGAAAGAAAGGAAAGGAAGAGCCAGCTAAATCTGCATTATATGGGAAGTCTGAGACTCACATGAAGAGGTGAGCTTGCACCTTTTCCTGGGAACAGTCACCATGCTCTTAAAACACAGTGCATGGCACTGCCTCAGTGCTACACAGCGCATTACACTGGCAGTTCATCGATTCTCCTGCCAGCCCACTGACCCTCTCCCATTAAAAAGGCATCAGCTGCTCCCTCTATTAACATTCCTCTTTCTCAAGCCTCGAAGCCCATCAGTCGGGGTTACACATATCCAGACCCACGTCACAACTCACTGCAGTTTTCCAGGTAGCCATGATGGGTATTAGTCTGACACTGTAATTCCAAAGGTTCTCTCAGCAATTACTCCAACAAGCTCAGCAGAGAATTAATTTTGCTACATTAGCAAGGGTAGAGAAGATGACCTCTGTAGTCACAAGCCTGATATTTTTCCATAACTGAAAGAACTGAAAGATAACCTATTTCTCCTGAACGCCCAAACTCGTAATCGTGCAAAACTTGTATGTTGTTATTTACATGCACTGTTCTTACAGTGGAAGGAAAGATGCTCCATTCTATGAGCCTTCACCATGGACCTATGGCTTTGTGCTACTTCTTAAGGGAATCATTGTGCGATATTTGCTTTTTTTCTTTTTAATAACACAGACTGTTATTGTTATTGCTGCTGTAGCTGCTAAAGAGCTCTAGGGGGAGATGCAGAAATAGTCTATTCCCTTGTGTAATGCCTGAAATCAAACCAGAATACATCTGCCTGACGCTACGTGCCTGTTATTGCTTTAAAGCTGGTTATTAAAAACAAACAAAAACAATTGCTGTGCCACACAAGATTCCACCTCCTCCAAAATGGAAGGGCAATTTAATCCACTAGTGAAATACACCTATTAGAATCAGGACTTCTTCACTATGTTATGACTCAGGCAAGATAACCACATGTATTTATATCCTAAATTCGTTGGGATATAAGAAATACAAAGAGTTGCCAGCTCAAGTGAATCCCACTTGTTCAGGCAGTTCTGTATCTGTGCTGTTTGCACTGAAGAATGGTGCTTTCTACAGAACATAACAGAGCACAGAGACATCAGTGACACAGGTCAGTAGCCTCACAAAGAAGCAGGTGACTAAGACAGTGACAACCAGTAACTAGCTGAGACGTGCTACACTCCTCTCAGAAGAGCTGGGCAAGTCCAATAATCACCTGGAGGGAAGATTTCTGCTTCCTTTGTGAACCAATGAGGGCACTTAGCAGAGGGCAGCAGGACAGGCTGCAGGGAGTTCCCTGTCAGGAGCTCCAGGGCTTTGTTGATGATTTTAGAGGAACTCCACAGACGAGCCTTGCTGGCTACTATTGCACCACGATCCTTCTCCTTCTGAAAGGGAAGAGATAGCCAGTGAGAACAGGGGAGAAGGTGTGTTCTGAGGAGAACGAGATTTTAAAAGCCGGAAAATAAGCAGTTTTCTTGCTTTACAGAAAGAAATTAAGCATGAAGTCAGTTTTAAATACTTTGAACACACTGGCAACTCCATAAGCATGAGAAAGAGGCTGGCAATAAGTGAAGTGAACAAGAAAGAGGATATAAATAAATAACCAAGTACTAAGGATAATAGCAAATCTCTACAAACTTTAAAGAGATTGCTTCTCTTGAAGTACACATAAAGCACACAAAGCTAATCAGCCATTTAAGGGACACTCCTCTAAATTAAGGGACTATGGAAAGCTGGTGTCTGGAGATAAATGGATTTTCTTTCTTTTAAATGTTTGTACATTTAGGAAAGATGCAGCTGGTCTTTGTTTTCTTGAAAATAAATCATTCGGAGACATTACTCTTCTACCAGCAGTGAAATTTAGAGGAAAACAAGCAAATAAAGCCTGGTGAACACACATTATGCTAACTGCAGTTGAGAAGGGCTTGGTCTAGGGGTTGGCCTTGTCAAGCAATTTCTTTCAGACCAACTTTTCATAAGTTTTGACTGCTAAAACAATGTGTCAAAAGGCTCATTGCATCCAGCTATTATATATACTGCAAATCTGATTTATTTATACTTTATGTTATAAATCTTACAGACAAACTGTGCTTTTACACCATGACTATAGAAATCCTACTCTACACTACTCTTTGAAACATGCTTTCAAGCCAGTCACAGTAAAAATCTCCTTTAGTATCACATGTTGTGTAACATGCTTTAAACATCTGAGAATACACATCTGAAAGCATCTTGCAAAAGCTGAAGTTCAGATCCCAAGCCCGGTGTTGCAATTGCTTGTACCCTGCTTAGAAAATGGCAAGCTCACCTCAGGTTTCCTGTCCTCACTCTCCTCTGCTTCTGGAATAGTCTCAAGCACCTCAGCTAAGAACGTTTTCCTAAGAATTGTACGAGAATCAGCAGCTGCTATTTTCTTATTTCACAGCCATCTGTCTTCATGCATTTTTGATGAATCATTTTTGTTATTCATTCACACAGAAGTTGTACTTAATGTGTTATTTGTAGATTACCCCATTATCAGCCAACATATTCACTGCTGAGAGGATAACCAACATGACAAGATCTTTAATGCAGCATGTATGCTCTATTCCACACGTGAGGAGTAATACCAGGACTTTTTGGTGGAAAGAAGGACAAACTTTTCACAACTGCATTATCTTTCCCAGCAGTTTGATTTCACACACCTAAGTAAATCTCTCCAGAAACCATCAAAATAGACTCGAAGATATTTACAACTACATCTGAGAAAAGCAGAACTCCAAATCCTTGTTATTTACACACACTTTTACCCCATTAATCATCTCAAGAAGTTCACATACATGCAAATTCAGGACAGGATCAACCCCCACTGAGCAATGCAGGCTGAAAAATGAATTCACCTTGGTGATTCACATTTTAATTACAGAGAGAATTTTGTGTCACAAATGCTCACTTCATGAAATTTTAAAACTAGTGGAAGCCTTAAGCAGTGGGAGCCATAGAGCGAGTAGAGACTGAAAAAGAGACAGAAAAAGAGGAGACTCAGATGAGAGTGAAGGCTCAAATCATACATGAAATCAAAAGATCTTAGAGGCTGAAGAAGTGGCAGGTCTATAGGAGCCAGCAGGAAAAGTGTGAATGTGTTTTTAATCTCCCAAGGCACAATGAGGAGTGGAAGTCAAAAAAGGATGGAAGCTCCAGTGGAGAGTAAAGGCCAAGAAGAGAATTGAGGCCATTGGGAAATGGAGGCAAAAGTTAGAAGGCAAAAAAAAAAAAGTGGAAGGTTGAGTGGGGCAGGAGGTTCAAAAAGGCTGGGATACCCATGGCTGAAACAGCATGAGCAGTGGCAAAAAGGGTGGGAATCTCTGAGTGAATGGAAAGTAAAAGTAGTGGCAGGCCAAGAAGAGTGGAGGTTCAAAGAGCAGGAGAAGCAGGGAGCAGTAGAGTCTGAAAACAGAGTAATTGCTCTTGGTGTAGTCAAGCCAGCTTTTGTGGTCCAGTATTTACAGATTTATAATTCATGAGTTTAAATGTCTAATATCAGACAAATTTCCATGTAATATCTTCCTATGACAGAGCCCCCATTTTAATCATGACTTCTAAGATAGGAGAGAGGAAAATGGCAAACACATCAGTATGATATATCAAAACTTTACTAGTGCAATAACAGCCATGGGTTTATGAACCATTGGCTAAAACAAACAACAAAAATTAGATCGTTTGGCTGTGGATGCTGGAATGTAATAGATTGCTCCTGAGCTGGGGAACTGAGCACAGGCTGCAGTGATTAATGCTTGAATGCATTAAAAAGCTTGATGGTGTAAAAACTATTGAACAGAAGAGAGCAATATGGCATACAAACAAAACTAAAACAACCATAAATAACACAGGCACCCTTAAAAAGATTTACAAATATTTATTCCACATATAAATCTCTTTACAGTTATATCAGAAAGAAGACTTGCATTTCCTTAGCTGAATCATACAGAACAGAATGGAAATATCACTGCAGAAAGAGGAAAGCATCACATTTTCCAATCCACACAAGATGTCGTATAACAGCATCTTGGCTAAACGTTTCCTGAAAACTTTGACAGTAAAATCAAGTTCATTGGCACTTGTATAGTTTATTTACAGGGTCTCAAGTAATAAGATAATGGAGGAAGAAAAACATAGAAATGAGTCTCATTCATAGCTTCAGAAGGTCCTGTTCTCTGGACAGTCACAGCACTTAAGGCCATGCCTGCATTGCAGGTTAGAAGTTTTTCCATGGATGATGTTTCATGTGCTGAGCACTAAGCAGCATGGGGATTCTCACAGGCAGAAGAACACAGTCTGACATCTACTCCTAAGAAACAAATATGAGATTTTTGCATTCTGGCAAGTCCAATTTTACCAGCTGTTTTCAGTCAGGCAAGAAATAGTTGCTTCTTCATTGTTCAGCTTCATCCTAGGACAGAACTTGCTGTAGGATGCCTTCCACTAACATGATAATACCTGCTGTTCTCTGTTCCAGTCTGGTAGCCAAATAGCACAGCTAAATAGGGAAGTACTGGGCCAAATCTTCCTGTCAATGCTCTAGAGATTAAATCAAAGGCTGTGAAAATTTGTCTAGCACTTAAACAATTGAATGCATTTTTCCAACCCTATGTGCCACTGCCAAGCACCACGTATTCCTTAATTTGATTTTAAATTTTAAAATCTTTAGAATCTTGACATGAATCAATCCATGAGCTGAAGTGCAGAAGGCATATCACAGCTTTCTCTATATACTCCAAGTTTACTCTGTGAAAGTCAGGCCAACTTCAAAATGAAAATCATTGGAAAAGAGCATGAGTGGAGCTGAACCTTATGCTACATTGCTTGTAACATGGAGAACCCTGGAAAAGCAGAGAATTCAGGATGTGGCACATCACAAAGCAAAGCATAACACTCCCCTAGCTCAAGTTACACACTGAGGGCACATCCTCTTTGCTGGGATCTGTGGCCAGAGACGTGGTTTTTGGCTGCTACACATCACAGGGGCTACAGTTAAAAGCCACAAGGCAACGTTGAGACCACACAGTTGGCCTGTATCATAAGAGCAGCTAGGAAGGCAGAATTTTGTACGAAGACTTTACGCATTTGCCCCATCCATCCACATCGGGCACTCTCTGTAATTTCACCAGTAACAAATGATGCCTGAAGCCCAAATTCTGTGGAGTCCTAGTGCTTCCATATAATTTGTGGAGTTCACACCTGTTTCTGAAAACAAAAGGGGCCGAAGTCTCACTTGAAGCCTGAGGACTTGGCTCATAAACACAAAACCACATGAGAATAAAGCCTCAGGATTTTTGCTTATTTTATTGCTACAAATGCTAAGTTTAAAATTAATACCAACCAGAGTAAAGTGGGATAAGAAATAAAAGAAACATTTACTGCCTTAGATACAGGTCTACGTCCCAAACATTTCCATATCAAGGCAGTGTTGTCTCTGCTTTAGCAGCAGGCAAGCATAAAACATGCTCTTATTGAAAACACCATGAATTTTTCTGTCCTTTTAAACTTAGCTGTGGAAGGTTGCATAACATAAAAAAAAAAAATAGAGAAAGAGAATTGAAGACTTTCATTCTATATAAAGCAATTACCACGGCTGTCAGCAAGAACAAGATTTACTTACATGGAAAGGGTAAAGAGAAAGGAATGTTCCAAGCAGTTCTGAGAGGAAAAAAAAAAAAAAAGGCAAGGTTGCAATACTTTCTGAACCCCAAATTTAATAGAGGCCATAGAGATGTAGGGTAGCCTACATAACCCCAGTTACCTCGTAAGTCTCTTTCTGTACAGGTGATCTCATCAAAATTAGGACAGCTACCCAGGGATGTATGGCTCTTCAGAAGATACTTGCCTGACAGAAGCTGCGTGACCACAGAAACATTGCTGTGCAATTCTGAGGTTGTCCCAGACAGTCAACAGCAAAACTGGAAGCTGTTACAGGAAGTCTTACAGAGACGTCTCGGAAAATTGTACTGAATCTAAACACTGCAGGAGGGGAGCCACAAGTCTCCCCAGTGTTGCCACCATGCCAGTGAGGTTTACCAGACAGCCCAGGTAAAGCAGAGCACAAGCAGTGTGTTCCTATGCAGTGTTATTACCCAAGGAGATCAAAGGGAAACTGTTACTCTAACTCATTCAAAGCACCTTTGATTCTGGGTGACTGAAAAAAAAACAAAGAAAAAAAATCGATTGCTACATCACAGCCTGAAAACTTTAAAATATCCATAGACTGCACTTTGAAGTAACACTATTTACAAGATAAGCTCCTTCTATGGTTTTAATCATGGCACCAATATAACAAATAATCAAAGTCTCATTCAAATCTTACTGCACTTGAAATTGAGGTATAACTAATAATATGAAATAAAGGTAATTGCTGGAAAGATTTCTTATGCTTAAAACATAAAGGAGTAAAACATAAGGAGTAAAACACTCCTGGCTGGAGAAAGTGTCTTCCAGGGTATTTCTCAGCCTGTTTAAGCTGCAGCACCCATACTGGACAGCTGCTGAGGCTCTATCTGACAAACTCCTATGTAATCACTAGCTTTTCACAGTGTAAGACTTTCTTAATAGTTTCTTAGACTTTAATAAGTCTATTAAAGACCTTAAGATTATCTTCAAAATGGTAAGAGATAGAAAAAAGTACCAAAAAAACCTGCAGTTTTTACATGAAAAGACAGTCAGCATTGCCAACCTGCAGAAAGCAGAGCAAACAAAACAGTGAGCAAAGAGGCCCATGACAAACTCCCAAAGTAGGCAGAAGCAATGGAAGTCTCAGCCTAACAAACTGCTTGCTAAGAGTGAAAAAAAAGAACAGTTAGGGATTCATTCCATGTAGCGTGCAAGCTGTAAGAGCCCTTAACTCTGAATTGTTAGTTATTGCAGTGTTGCTGGTATCCATGATTTCCTCAGCTAACCCAGACAACAGATCCCTGAAGACAGACTTGAATCCTTACCACAGAACATACTCAGTGCCGGTACAGCCAGCAGGAAAAGTTAGTTTCTGAAGTAGAAACGCAGGAGTTAAGATAAAACCACTTTTAAATTGCTAAGCTACTGTTTATAAAAGATTACACTTAAATATTTACACCTCTACTGAGCATTTGTATTTCATATTCCCGCTTGAAGCAGGTTTTTATTGCTGAGTTGTAATTGCCTGAAATTAGCACCTTTCCCTAAAAATGCTGACAGATCATTCATCGTAGCAGCGCTGCCAGGCACAAAACACAGCTATAACACTAATACCAGTCTGTTTAAACAGGAAATCAAAGGAAAATGGAGCTCTGGATATTACTATCAGCCAGCAAGCCCTACAGCAGTCTGTCCCCTTTGCAGGCTTATGAACCTCACTATGCTGATCAGTTCAACTGCCAAAGGAGGCCAATGAGTCCATCAGCTTACACTGCCTGAAAAGCTATCTGCCATGGCTTGCATTGCTACTGTGTGCCTGTTCCTGATCTGTAGCACCAGTGTTGTTGTCAGGGGACAGCAGATCAGCAAAAGGCCAGAATTCAACTGGGTGCCACAGATGAATCAAACATCCTACCAAGAACAATTTCACTGACTGCTTTCAAGATAATAACACAGTGACACGATCACCTTGGTTTGCCACCAGCAGATTGTTTTGTGGGTGTTCATTTCTTTTTCCTTGATTCATTACACAAAAGCAGCCAGCATGAGGCATCTCTTGTCCCAAAATAAACAGAAGGATGAAGGGAACTAAGAAAAGGAAGGAGATGGTATTGGATGCTAAGCTACTTCAGTCTTTTGTCATGGTTTCAGCTGGGATAAAGTTAATTTTCTTTGTAGAGGCTTGTATGATGTTGTGTTCTGGATTTTTGATGAAAATAAGGGTGATAGCACACAGATGTTTTTGTTATTGCCAAGTGGCACTTATGCAGAGCCAAGGATTTTTCTACTTCTCGTGCTGCCCTGCCAACGAGCAGACTGGGGGTGCACAAAGAGCTGGGAGGGGACGCAGCCAGGACCCAGACTGACTGAAGATGCAGTCCATACCATATGGCATCATGCTCAGCAACAAAAGCTGCAGTAAAGAAGGAGGAAGTGAGGAAGATGACATTCAGAGTGATGGCATTTGTCTTCCAAAGAAACCATTACCCATGATGAGCTCCTTTTTCCTAGAAGCAGCTGAACACCTGCCTGCCAATGGGAATTCCTGGTGAACAAATTGCCAGTTGTGCTTTGCTTGTGAATGCAGCTTCTGCTTCAGCAAGTGAACTCTCCATCTCACCAACCCATGAGCTCTCACACTTTTACCTTTCTTATTCCCTCCTCCATTCCACCTGAGAAGAGCAAAATGCTGTGCAGTGCTGAGCTGCCTATTGAGTTAAACAGCCTTTATACTTATCTTCTCTGATTTCAAATTTTACTTGTATTTCTTAAAAAAAAAAAAAAAAAAAAAAATGACAGCAGAAATATAAAAAAATGAAGCTTCAAATGCACTGATATATATAAAAAAAATATACACTTTTACGTGCAGAAAAGTCCTTGACTCTGTGATTTCCCCCTCAAACCCAAGATATTTCAAGTACACAACTTTGTAAAATTAGAGACATAGCATTCACTTCTTCTGGCCCTTTCATAGTGGCCCTGAAGTCCAAACAGGCACACAGGAACCTCCAGCAAAATCCCCTTGCCTCCACTGCCAACCCTTGAATGAGGTCTGGGAAGGGGTGCATCCTGGCTCTACCCTTTCCATCACTCAGGCACATTGCACCTGAGCTCCCCTGGGATGACCCTGCCTTCCCACCAGGTGCTCAGTCACCATTCCAAACCACGACTCAGCATTTCCACTACAGTCTGACAACATTTACTGCACTGCTTGGAGAGTCAAAATAATTGCATACATCTCCTTGAGAAGCACCAAAACTAGAACAACGTCTGCTCTGATTGCTACCATGATCAGCAATACTGGCATGCTACTCTGTGGCACACTGCTCAATCACAAGTTCCCAAGCAGCCCACCTGTTACATAGCACAATGTCTCTTTCCCACAGGTGGACAGAGGCACAAGGAACTCAGCAGTGAGGTTCTCAAAAGGCTCTTAGCATTGATGTAACCTCAGCTCCTTTTGATTTCAAGCAGAGCAGAGTCACGTCAGCGCTGAGAGTTACTTTGGTAATCCAGGCCTGAACTCAGCAAGTACTGACAAACTCAGTATAGGATCTTGACAACTGTCAATCTTTTTTTGTTTTCAAGTAATAACATGCAGAAGAGCTTTTTTCTCAATGGGTCATTCTGCATCATTTTTTCCAAATGCTTGGATTAACCTCCTGATTGGTTCTAATCCAACTGCAGGCCAAAATGCAACATATAACCCTGTAACACACAGCACTGTTTAATAAGGAACAGAGTTCCTGACCAGTAATCTTAGAGTTTAACATCTGCTTTTAACAAAGTTTTGTGTAAAATATCTGGTGAAAAAAGCCTCTACTTCAGCTCATCAATTTGCTTTTCAGCCACACTGAAGTTTAGTATCAGGGTTCATCGATTTTTCAGCTTTCAAAAGAAGCTCTCAATGAAATCCATCCTTTGCCTAAGCCCTTCAAGTTACAACATGCTCACTGCCTGCTTTACTTTTACACAGGCAACCTGGGCTCAGCAGGGAACAGCCTGTTGTAGACAAGATTTCAGTACAATTGCAAGGGAAAATGCTACAACTCAATCTGAAGTGGAAAGTGGGAAATATAAAAAAGACCTTCTGAGAATCAAGTTTATAGCCTTTATCAACATACTGCATGTACAGGCACCTGTGTGCTTGCACACATGAAGTGCTATGGACTTGCCTCGTGGCACTGGTTATAACTGAGGGGAATTTGTCTATTAGCACGACTCCTTAACATATTTCTGCAGAGTTGGGAACAAAACAGACCTATGTATTATATAACAGTACAGTAACTATATATGACATAATGTTATATATTGTTGAAGGCACGCAACACTGCCTCACTGCCCAGTATTTTGCTAATAACCCAATGAAAAATTGTGTGATCACAGAGTGACAAAAAGCGAACCATGAAGGCCTGAAAAATATTGGCAAATACTGACCTTCCCTCACGCTCCTCCCTGACCAGTGGCAGACAATCCACACTGTAGTTATTAACAAAGACAGCCTTATGAGCTTGATAGATAGGTCAGATGATTTAGCACCTCCAGGTAAAACCTTTATACTGCATCTGAGTTTACTACCCACTAGTGATCCCACTTTTTTTTTATCAGTTGGAAGAGGATAAATTAGACCTTCCATGTAAATTTTATGTTTTGTCACCTAGATTTATGATCTTAGATGCACCTACTGCATTCAAAGAGGAAAAGCTGTTTTAAATGGCTTAGAAATAACCACAAATCCCAGTGCATATAAAGATCATATATCCCAATTCAGGCCAGAGAAAACTTCTGGATGGCTCAATAGAGTGCACCTGAGGAAACCCCGATACATTGCTATAGCAATCAAGTTCATGAGGAAGAAATTGCCTTATCACAAATGGCCTTTGTATTTCAGGCTGGCACGAGTCCAAACAATCATTTTTCATTAAGGGGAAAACAGCTTAACATTAAATATCATTTTTAAGAAAGCTAATCATGTAGTACACAGCCCCTAAGTAGCAATAGCGCTGAGTCTCATAAGTTTCAGTCTACAGCAGCACTGGAAATAAAATGCTGCAGAAATACAGACTGCAGGATTTGTATATAAAGAGCTCTACTATTAAGGGTGAAAGTGACTAGGTTAAAAATCACAAACTATCTCCCTAAGCAGGTACTTAGATATTGCACTTTAAAGAGCCTAATACAGATGCCGATGCATTTGTAAATATGCAATATTTATTTGTAAATATATGGTGACTATAACAACTTCAACCACTAAAGATGAAACCAAACTACCTTTCATTTCAGAATATGACCTGCATATCTTCCTCCACGGCCCTGCATTTGTGAAGACTCCCAAAGCAGGATATTTTGATCAGCTGGCTGGTTTACCTACTAACGGGTTAATAAAAGGATTAGCACACGGCTTTTTTCCCTTCCCCTTGCATTGCAGTGCCAACATTTTCCATATAAGGAATAAAAATTGAGACAAGTGACAGTTGTAATGGGATGGACAGGTGTCTGATTACAGATAATATTGCCATTGTTTACCAAGCCACATCTGAGCTTCCTACAAATGAGAAGGTAAAAAACCAGCTAAGCTGTTTGTAATTTAGAAAGACAGATCTTTGTTAAAAGAGAACTCTTACCTCTACATTTAACCAGGATGGTTAAACAAACAGTAGGGCAGTTTAGTGTGCAATGTTATCAATCTTACATCAAATAAGCTCTCAGAACTTTTACCAAAAATCACTATTTATACATAAGATTTTCAGAAATTGAATAAAGAAAATATATTGCTTAAAATGAGTCACATGAAACGCGAACTGAAGCATCATCTATTATATATATATAGACACACTTAACATATGAGGGCTAATCTGAACATAATGCCTTCTTTATTATGCTGCCCACAATGTCAAGGCAGGTATCGATGGTATGGCAGCTGAGGTTGAACCTTCCTACTAATATTCAGTTAAATTTTGACACCATGCAAGAGATGGCAGCGGAGCAGTCTGACAGAACAGCATCTGACATGAAAGTACACATGAAGCAAAGGTGTGCCACTGAATTCCTACATGTGACAAAAATGGTGCCTGCTGGCATTCGCCGATGCTCGCTGAAGGTTTGTGGTGACCAGAGGATGTCAGCACAGTGAGGCAGTCAGTAACTCATTTCAGCAGTGGCAACAGCAGGTCACATCTGCTGGTACAGATTTTTATTTGTTTAATTCACAAGCACAGCATACAGTTTCTCTCTCATTGCTGGTGAAAGTGCACAGCTAATGGTGGTGATTATGTTGGAAAACTGTTTGCTGTATCCAATAGTGCCATTGCACGCTAAATTTGTTGTTATTTCCATGGGAAGAAACAGAAGACAACTATCAGAGCAACCTACATAATACACCAAAAGCATATATTAGCAACACAGATGCAATGCATTAACATTTTACATCTGTAGATGACAAGTGAGAGAGATCTCATACGAGGCTTTGAGTAATGAGGTATAATTAAGTGAGGATATCTTAAGAGTCACCCACTTGTCATCCAATTGTTTAAAATCAAAACCATAGCATTTGTTTTATTTGGAAATCCAGTACCACTCGAAGTAGAAACATCATCATAACCTGATTCCAGAGCTGTGCTCTTGTTTCGATGGATATGCTTCTTGAAATTTTCAGCATCCCAAATGCTGCAGAGTAATGAGTTGTATTTGATTTCACTCAGAAGGGAGATTTGTGTATATCACTCTCCTGACCAGACCAAAATAAATTAACTTATCACAGTAGCTGGGAGTCCACAAAACTAGCTTCTGTAAAACTGCTGATTCCTTAGGTAAGCATTGGGTATATCTATCCCAAATTGAAGTGCATTATACAGAGTCAGCTAGCTCTGCACCAAAGCAGTGCAATCTCATCAGAAAGCGCTGAGGCTGGAGGGCAATGCATGAAGTGCAGGCATGTGCTGTCAGCCTGGAGCCCTTGAGGCCTCTTTTTGTCTTCTCGGGTGGATACTGATGGTCTCTGCAGCCCATGCCTGCACACAGCACCAACTCAGCAGTGACCATAACTCATGTGCCACTATCTTGTGCATCAGAGCCACAGCCAGAGGTAGAATAATTCATTGATCTCAACCCAAATCCTGCCACAGTATGTCTGTACAACTCCTCAGCTAATGCTAATCAACTCCAACTGAAGGAAATACATATGCATACATAGACAAGTGCTAAAGGTAGTGCACAAGCCAGTTTCTTGACTGGTTTCAATTATGGTTCTGAATGAAGTCAGAAAAAAATCCCTGCCATATGAATCAGGAAGAACCCTTGGCACATACCTACTCCATTTTGATTTGTTGTGCAACATTATCCTGCTGCAACACCACAGCTCACCACAGGCAATATGTAACAAGCTACCCCATGGTACCATTATTCTAATCTAGCTTCATACAATTACATGGCCACTTTCTTATTAAAAATTACCTTTAAAGTGAACTCAGTGATTGAGATAGGCAGCTTTTTATTAAAGCAATTCTTACACGATTGTATAGATGCAGAATTGCTAATAACACATGAAACGCCATTGGAAACATACAATCCTGTGCCACCATCTTGCTGAACAAGAAGTGCTGCCTGAAGTGTGAGAGCTAAATAGATCATTTGACCCTTTTTTTTTTTTTTGCCCCTTCATGGAGACTCCTGGCTCTGATATCACAGGCCATTCTGCTTCTTGCTCTGCAAGCATCTTCTAGGGACCAAACTGAAGTCACTGGCTTATTGTATAAACACCTTGGTAATGGAGCATTTCAGTTATTATTCACCGGGATCACAACTCAAGTGAAAGAAAAATCTTCCAATTTCCTTGCCAACTGCCAGAGATATCAAGGTCCTTTTTCACACATTGATTTTTTTTATGTTATTTACTTTACAATAGTAGGAATATCCCTTTCCATGTTCCAAATATAAGGAAGCTAAAGAAGTAATCTATAAGAGTGTAAGATAGGATATTGAACTAGATTCCCTGAAGCAGAAGTCACTGACATAGAGGTAATATTTCAAAAGGATGTTATTGATTTCTGACCCATACTTCAGCATTCCATATTCATGAGAGTTCATACTGGATGAAAACAAGTCGATACAAGAGGCGTATGAGATTTAAAAGGCTACGAAGTACAGTAGGATAACAATGGATAATTTACACATGATGCTTAATGAGCAACTACAGAAAAGCCAGCTTTCTCTTTTGCCTATGCCCAGTGCAGCTTTTCCTTTTCCTTAGACTTAAAAAGTAAGCTTTGAGACCTTACATAAAGTTAAGGTCTCAAAGTATCAGGCCACTAATATTCAAGCAAAAACCTCTGGTTTTAGGGAGATTGTAAGCTTCCTAGCAGGACAATATACTTATTCTTACATTTTATTAGCCAAGTAAAAATACGTAAAGCTTGCTTTTGTTAATTCAAGCAGTTTAGGATAGTTCAGACAGCTTGTTTGACAGAAAGGGGATGCACTTCTTTCACTGGAAGTGTAGCCATTTGGAAAACAAACGCTCCCATGTCCATATAGGAAAGTTCCAGGGAAGTCATGCACCAGGTGATGCTTCCTTGAGCAACGTGGCTTTGTGTGAGAGCATACATGCATAACTGAGAACAGTACTATGAGATTTCATTACCTTCTGCAGTACTGAATCCACTTCTGGCCCTGTTTCTTCCTGACTAAATCTCGATCAGTGACAGCCTTTTCAGTTTTGTCTCAGTCTCAGGATTTAAAAGCAACTGAAAAAGGAGTTCTGGCCTTTCTTTGATTTGCCAAAATAATCAAAATGGCTCATAAAAATCTAAGTAATAAGACTTTCACATAACCTCCATTGCTATTCCAGCACAAATTACCTAAAATCAAATGCCAATCTGACAAAAAACCCTCAAAACCCTTCATTTTACCTCTTTAAGTAGGCCTACATACTAACACCACGTATTGTCAGATTAAAATACGAGACAAATTAACTCTCATTAAGAAAATGCACCTGCAACACAGCCTACCAACTGTGAAAAGCAACTGTTCACTAGATTTGCATTTGTATTGTCTTCACCACTCATTAACCAGCCCTACTGAATTTCACTGATCAGTCGCTGCTGCTGTGTTCAGCAGGAGACATCTTTGGAATTATGACAATTTTGAAAAATCAAATGATTTTTGCTAAAAAAGGAGTTCTAGCCTTTTAAAACTCATTCCCTTTCAGCCTTTAAAAAGCTGTTCCACAAAATGACCATTTAGCTGTAACAAATGCTTTGAGAACTACGATCTGCCTTTTAGATTTTTTTTAGGATTTATTTTTGATTAGGATACTTATATAGAGCAGGAAAACAAAAGAATACCTAAAATACAAGCTGGAAGTACCACAAGTGGACATAAGAGGCTGAAAATGAAAACCAGCTTCAAACTCCAGACCTAATCCAGACAGAAGTGTTTTCAAGCCACTCACAAAGAATAACACAGAACTTCATTTTGGATTAAATGTTGTCCTGCACAGCAATTGGTTTCATCAGTTTCTGAAGGCATGAAGTACAAATAAAGTAACCAAATCAAAGGTTAAACAGCCCAGTCTTCGTTTCTCATTCAAACTGGGCAACTTGCAGCATAAAAAAGGCTATCAAACCATTTAAGCACTTTCAATCATAATAACCTTAATGACGCCACGTTACCAATGATAAATTTTAACCAAAATAACGTCGGTAGATTTCTTCTCCATATTGTACATACTGAAAGCACCAAATTTTAACTGAGAAATCCAAAATCAGGATCAAATCAAGAAACAGATATCAGACAATGTAGTAATGAATAGTAAATGGGTAGTAGAAAAAAATTGCTTGAAAGAAGCTCAGCCAGCTTAAGTTGCATTATTCGTAGTGACTCTTTTCACATAAAATACGTAATTGTTTAAAAGTCTCAACCCATTGCATGTTACGTACGTAACTTAAAGCACAGGAACCATTCCTCTTCAGTAAACGTTGAAATAAACTTCATATTTAATTCAGAACTTAAGACTATTTTTGTGCATTCCTTCCCCTCCCCCCCCCCCTTAATCCTTTTCAACATCACCATACAGTTTAAGTGCCACATTTGTCTGCTTGAGGCACTTGCAAGTGAGACACTTACATTTAGAACCTCTTTCAGTAGAAAAATACGATTATGTGATGAATAAATGTTTAGCAACATTTGAAACAACATGTACAAAAAATTGCAACCAGTCCAGAAGTTCTGAGCCGTGCACTGAAAGCATTTGCAGACAGGTGCAATAGCAGGGACAGGAAATAAGAGGAGGCTTGGCTATGATGTTTACACCTCACCTGCTCCAATAGTCCAGCCTAACTCAAATAACTGGCTTGTGTCAGAGTTCTGCAGACAGCTTCCTGGACCTGGCCCATAACACTCCTATTCCGTTTTTGTCAAATATCCAGCCAAAAAACTCTGTTTTCTTCAACTGAACTCACTCAGTGAGCACTGCTCAGTTGTACTAATTATTCTCAAGAGACTTGCTCCTCATCTGAGCCATCCTGCAACCCAAACATTCAGTTCATATTTCTGAGAGACAAACACAGGCATCCCTTCCTCTAGGAGGAGTCTTCTACCCTGTCCAACAGTTTGTGTACAGACACTGAAGTGAGATGGACACACAGCATGTGTAGTGATATTTCCCATTACCACAGCTCAGGTGCACCAGACCCAAACTTTGTACTTCGCAGCCCACCACGCATTTTTGTTCTGTGCCTCACACATCATATCTAACAAAGTTAGCTTTTGAATGCTTACTGCTGAACATCTCCATACACTTGCAAGCACACATACCTAGGCACTTCAACAAACACTTTGAAGAGAGCTCCTTCACAGATGGCAAATGGAAAACTAATGCCTCATAGACTTCATTTAATTTCTTTGTGTGCACTTTCCCCTTCAACTCATAGCATAATTAAACTGAAAGATTTAATACTCATGGATCATTGGGTGGGGGGGGAGGGGGGGGAAATCAGAGCAATGATTTCAACTTACTCAGCAAACCCTGCTCATTCTACATTCATGCACCAACCAATTGGTCATGTTGTACGTTATCTAAAACAAAGGAAAATCCTTACATAATGCTCTATCAAGTTCTGTATCTCCGTAATTTTCAGATGTATTATTCATGCACATCTCATGGTGGACTCACAAAGGTAATGCATCAGGCATCAAAAATGCATCACTGTCTATGAGATACATCTATGTTGGAATCAAATGTGAGTTGTCTTTAAATAAAAGATGCTATACGGATATTTTATACCTTTATAGCCATATTGAGATCTATCCATATAGCCAAAAACTATAGGACTGCTGTTGCCATGTATTAGGCCTTTTCAAATAACTTGTGGTAATTTCTGTTCCAGGCTTGTGACTTACAACAGATACATTATTCAGAAAAGCTGTTCATGGGAGGATTTCAGACCAAGGCATATCACCCAATAGTCTATGCTCAATTATCTGTGTTACTACACGTGTTTTCTGACATGATTTACCACACTATCTACACACTAGACTAAGAGAAGCCACCACATTTTTCTCCAAAGATGAATGAGATGCAAATTTATTTTCATATTTCTAGATGATAATTTTTGCAAAATCAATTGCCACCAGGAGACATAACAGCTGGCACTTCAAACACAAGGTGAGCATCCTTGGTAGAACTTCTTACAACACAGACTAGTCTGTGCCCACGAGAAAGAACAATATGGCACAACTCCAGAAAAGAAAAGCTACAACTGCCATAAAGCAATAAGAAACCACTGCAAAGCACATGGTATTAGCACAGGTAGTAAAAATTAACAGCAGAGGCCACACATGCACATGGTTGCCCTGGTCAGAACAAAGGTGCAACGAAGACTGCCAAAGAGCAGAGGGCAAAGTAGTAAGACATTCAAAGACAAGAATTATTCAAAGACAGTGCAAAAGATGTAAACAAACACTCAGATCTCTGGATAAAGGCAAAAAGGGGTCTATATAATCTATCTTTAGAAATAAACAGTTCAGCTATTGAGAAAATGAAATAAGAGGTTGGACAAGGAGCTTAGTACAGGAGAAATTCACAGCTAATGGAATATACACACTGATGTTACAACTCAAAGGACACTGTTCAAAGCCTGATTTTTTTGTTGAGATCCTGATCAGAGTTGCAGAAGCAATAAAAGGCACACAGTAGCTGAGTACCTGCTGCTGGGTACAATTAGATATGTTTCACAGCTTTTCAAAATGCTATACTGGCGATCTCAGTAACTCTACCCTTTGTTTCACAGCACCTTTGGCATGCAACCCTGCAATAAGTGGGAAATAACTTGGAAAAAATGTTAAGATAACAGAAAAGGGCAATAAAACCATTCATTTCACTCTCTTAACATCCATGATGACACAATGCATGTGAACAACTTGAATGTTTCCTGTCCCACTGCTGGAAAAACATGACAGATAAAAGATGTTCTTCTGCCTTTGCAGGAGCACAAATGGCTGGTGTCACTTTTGTTTATTCCAGTTCTAATGTCCTTTTTATTTTTTTATTTTTTTTTTTTTTAACTAATTCTCCTCCTCCAAGACTCCATTTGAAACCATGCAATTTCACCTTTCTGAAATGTCTTTTGATGCCAGAAATCAAGTAATTGCATTGGTGACCTGTGAACATACATCTACACAGAACTTGATGATTACCAGAACAAAAAATTCGAGATGCAACCTGAACCCTTCACTCTCCTGTTGTGATCACAGATCAGCAGCTCACCTTGCATTTGCACTGGTATCAGAAATGAAGCAAAATATGTAGGCACTGAATGAACTGGAGATGTTCAGAGAAGTGAGTTTTTCTAGCTTCTCATGAGCTGCAACAAATTTAATTCTCAATAAACAGCACATTAACATAAGTGTTCTTGTGTTCTTCTATATCTAAAAGGCACAGGTTTCTCCCTTACTTCACATGCAGAAGGTATTATCCACAGGCAGTTTTAAAAATGAAATACATTCAGACTTCGGAATGGGTGAAACTTCACAGTGTTTTCTTTAGGTTTAAGTTATTACTCTTTAAAAGGAAATTCAATACAAACACATCCTTAATTACTTGAGAATTAGTCCTATATAAATATTAGACTGTAAATTAGGCTGTTCAAAAGTAATTATTCTGCTTCCTGAGGTCTACCGAGGAATGAATTATACTAAAGCAGCAGTGTGCCTTCATATTTTATCAGCTGAGAGAATGAGAGATTTAAATGCTTTAAGTTCTCCTTGAAATTCAAAATCATGGGAAAGACCACCATACACAGACACATACATGAACCCTTATGTACTGGTAGCTGTCCTGTTGCTTTCAGAGCACTGTTTTTCTAAGATTTTAAAAACTCACAAGCAGAGGATTCTCTCTTCAACTACCAGTATTTTCAGGTAGGTTCTAAATTTAGGAAGCGAAAAGTTCTGACAAGTTCTAGACAGGTCAGAACGGATTCAGATCCTTGTTATTTCAGATATGCCAGTTAATAACTACTGAAGCATCAGTGACAGATGGAACACGCTGCATCAAGAGAGTAACAACTGAACTGCCAGCCTCCAGGGGATATTTAGCTACAGATGGGCACCATACGTAGAGGAAGACTTCAAGTACCATTTGCACCATGATGTGTATCTTCATCTTGTAAGGGAACTTAACAGAACTGCGCCTTGGCATCACACCACTCCCTGAAGATCTGGTGTTCTGTCAGGAAGCACTATCAGTCTCCAGGAAGGGAAGAATATATTTAGTAATCAATCTCTATTGGCATAATATTGATCACTAGCAAACTGCAGATGTTGAAGACTGATCAAAACAGCTGCCTTTTTGACAGGTGTTTGCTTACGGATAGCCCAAATAAATCCTTAACACCACAAATTTGCTTTAGGCTTGGATAGGTGATAACAGTTCAAAATGTACAGCTGTGCCTTTACCTCCCCACCACTACCAATTGATCTGAAATATTTCAATCCTAAGTACATACAAGGAAGAAAAAAATCATATGTAGTCACTACTTCACAGATGCATCTATCACATGTAGTTACACTGAAAGATGACCTGCTCTCATCCCCGATACTGCAGTGCAAAGTGCCATGGCATTCTAACTGGAGCTCCTTTGGTGACGGTTTCTATGGCATATGTAACCTTCGATTGGCAGAAAGGTACAAGTTCAGTAGGAATTGGTCTTATATATTCAGTGAACATACCATGTAATAATGCTGATAACTTGACTTTCCTTGTAAGGACTGAATAAGATTGGTTATTTAATCAGTGTCGAATCATAGATTATCACAAATTAATGAACATGCATGATTATTCCTCGCTCCCAGCTCCATGCAGAACTGTGCTTGTCGTGCAGGCATCTCCTTTATCTATACAGGAAAGCAATCCCACTCAATATTTTTTATAAAAATCCCTACAATATCTTCCAAGATCTCTCCATGAACAAACATGAGCTGCGATCATCTCTATCTCCTTGCAACTGAAGTTGTGTGCTTAAGTCCTGATGACACCAAGTTTTATCTAGCAGTTTTATCTAACATCTCGTTAAAAGAAATGAAGGTTAAGAAGGCAGTTAAAAGCACCCCTTTACAGCTCATCATCAAACCTCTGCCACTTATTTTAATCACAGTTAATGTCATCTGCTGTCAGGAGAGATTTTTATAATACATTGTTGCCGAGATTAAAAGTGTAGCATCAATTCTATATTCATTTTTAGGCTGTGGAAAAAAAACATGAAAATAATTTGATAAAAGGACAGTCTCTGTAATGCCCAACAGAGAAAAGCCTATCAAATAAAAAACTATCAAAGAAAATTACTAGCTTGTGTGTATGTGCTTACAAATGAGTTAAATAATATATTCCTCATTTTCAACTGGGAATGCAGTTGCACATTTTTGTAGATTTCAATTAAAATATCATCTCTAAGTGATATCTAATACATGCTTTGTACAAAGAGCCTGGGTGTCTCAACCAAATCTTGTTTGGGGATTAGAGGCATAGCAGTTCAAGTGAAGCACAACAGCACTGTGTGCCTGCATTCTTAACAAAAGCCTTTGTGCTGGAGGAGAGAAAAGCTCCAGTGCTTTTCAGTACTTCATCTATGCAGTCCTGCAAAAAGCAGCAAGCAGGTGCATGTGGGAACTCCTGTACACTGAGAAGGGGGGATTTATTTTGTTTTTCCCAAAGATCTCTTCCAGAAAGCTTTTTATTTAGCTGGATTGGCTGTAAAAATCCCTGGGCAAAGATACTTCTACTGTTTTGAAGTAGCATCAGTCACATGCTGTCACATGGTATTGATAATAAAATGCAGAGTGAATCGTAGGAACACCAGGCATAGCTTCTCAGATTCTGCTGTGACAAGGTTTATCATATTCTAACAAGTGAACAGATGTTTGGTAATCATTTGCCTTGGTCAAACAGCAACATCAGTATTGGCCTTACAACAAATAGTAGAGAAATACTGAGTTCACAGTAAGCTGGAATTTTATTTTATGCTGATCTCACTAATCTTCAAAGTTACTCTCAGTAGCAGAAGTAGGATCATGCAGGTATTTGCAACATCTGGAGAGCAGACTAAAGTCATGGGGCAGGGGATGATTTTTTTTTAATTAAGTGCTTGAACAGTGCAATGAAGCCTCAATTAAGATCTCTAGAGGCTACAGCCATCCAAGTAATAAAGCCTCAATGGTGATGTAGCTTGCCACGTGTATTTGGCAGATGAGATCCCAGCACACCAGTTAATTATTTTGATTTACAAGAACACACATGCTCACTGTTAAGGAGTGCTTTGAGCTGCTCTTATTCAGTGGATGCTGGTCTGAGCACACCACAGACTGTGACAACATTCAAATCAGATTTCAAGCAAATTATCATACACAAGCACTTGGTCTGGCTTCCCTTCACCATTCTCACATTCTCCCATACTCTGTATTCTATTTAGTGGAAGGAAATGAAGCTCTCTCTCTTCTGGTCAAGCATCACATTTTCACTGCGTTACAAACCGGACGCTCAAGTCATGTTCACTCTGATCTCTGGTTCATAAATCTGAACAAACTATTGCTACCTTTCAAAGAAATCTGAATTAAAGCTGTCCTGAAATTTCGATACTAGAGAAGATTGCTTTGAGTAGATGGCACATAACTAAGACAGAAGACATGCAGGTCTTGACACAGGCTTTTTTTGTTTTACTAAATTTCAGTTCAGATAAAGCTTTAAGCCTAAAAATAGGAGTCTGGAACAGGATAACCAAAACCAGAGGAAAAATACCTTTCCTCAGATCAGACTTCTGAAGACCCAGTTTCACAAAGCCCCATTAAACATATTAGGGTACAAACTAACAAAACCCTGCTGGGTAAATTGCTGCTGACAGTTGGAGCTTTTCCAATGAAAATGTCTTCTAAGCAATAGGGACATCTCAAATGAGAAGGTTATTGGAAATCCTGCTCTGAAACAGCTGCTATTTCTCAGGTTATCACCCACTTGGGAACTCGTGTCTTTGCACAAAATGAAATTTTGCATCAGTGAGCCATGGAGCTGATCCTAGAATGCTCATAACTGCAGAAGGATACTCTCAATCTAGTCTCAGATGTGACCAGTTTGGTTTCCTCCAAAAGCACCCATGCCAGACAAGGCTCTGGCATGAAGCTGCCCACAGACTCTCAACTACATTGTAATGACTTATGATGAACATGTAACAGGATAAGTTCCTACATGCCATCCATCATCTTTGCTTCTGTGCACAACAGATTTGGGATAACAAGATCATAGCAGCCTTCGAACTGCATGTAGAATTTTTTCTTCCCTGAGGAAGTAAGCACTATAAATACTGGCATGTGCTTACCTCCATCATCTTGTAGACAACTTTCAAAATCAAGCATGAAGATTTCTGTGGCTAGATACATATTTTATATTTTGTCCTCTGTGATTGAAGTATTTTTTTCTATGCTTTCATGGATTAGCAGCATAGGAAACTGCATATTTAGCTGTTCAATCTCTCCCTTACAGCTTAAACACAATTAACTTTCATTTGATGCATTCTTCCTGACTGCACTCATAATGCTCCCTCAGGAAACAAGAACCAATAAGTCCTACACAAGAGTAGAAAAGTAAGGTACTGACCAAATATTGTATAATAGTATATTATAGGCCTATGGGAAAAAAGTTAATTAAAGACCACAGCTGTCCTTTGGGAAAATGCTTAATATATTGAGCTCCTGCAGGAGAACACACCACAACATAAACAAACCCTCTCTCTTCAGGAGCTCTGAGTATATCACACATTTAGGAAAAAAACAATCAAAACCTGACACTATTTCATTGGTCTTAAGCTACAAATATGTTAAATAAGATACGCAAAGAACAGTCTTAAAAATACCACCTTCAAGAACTGTGAACAATGCTGTGGACTAATATCTTACAACCTGAGTTAGGAACCACTTCATCTATTTCAGGTGTTGAAACTCCAGCAATTTAACAACAATTAACAAGCATTTCTACATGGTTTCTAGTGCTCAATAAGCACAGCAACCCAGCCAGCTTCTGACCTACTGAGCAGTGATAAGTCTGACACAAAGGGACCCAGGCAGGGAAAAAAATAAAAACTACATAGCCAGAAGCAGGAGATGCAGCAGAGACGTGAGGTTGCAGTGAACCATGCCTGCTTCTGGCCTTAGGAAGGCACACACCACAGAGCCATTTAGAACATTTACATCTCAAGTTTTTAAAAATCCAAGCCAGAAACATTGATGTTGATCTGGAAGCTGAACTTTGAACTTGTGTGTTTAGCACAAGTGAAGAATAAACACAGTGAAAGAACAGCTCCATACACACAGCTGAGCTGTGACTTTCATTCACACCAACATTTTAAAAATCACATGACATGCAGCTTGCAGTTCTCAGCTTGGACATCTGGCTTTTTTTTAACCTTGCCATAAAAATTAAGTGATGCTTGCAGCTTCCCTCCCAAATACATACTTTAACCAATAGACATCACAATACTTATTTGAATGGATATCTTGAAAGAGGGAAAATGAAGACGTGGTCCATTGGGCTACTACCAAATCTATCACATCTGCCAAAATCATAAGTCAGGGCTGTATCCTAGAGGCAATGCTGCTAGCTCTAATAAAGAGGTCAGCCCCCTGCACAGGATGCTCAAGGGACTGACAGCAATGACAGTCTGGTCACCTCAAAAGAATGTCCTTCTTGGAATTTGTTTGGAAACTTCTTTTTAAACAACTACCCACACACAAACTCTTTATTAACTTGCCTTATTTTTCTGTTTTTAAAAATTAAAGCATACATCTTCAACTGGGCCACCCACAATCTGAAACAAGAGACATTTGTCTAGCATTTTGAGAGGAATACATAGCAAGAAAGGCACAGTTTCTGCACTAAAAGTATGTATATTCAGTAAGTTTAAAGTTTTAACTCAGCTCCTCTCTGAATAGAGCAGTTATACCTATGATTTATCAGGCAACACATTGTGTTTACTCTTATAATTACAAGGAACTTTCCTACAAGCACTCAGAGGATTGTTTCTTAAAAATAACCTCACATGAAAGAAAGGTTAAGCGCAAGATGTTGTTTCATTAAGACCACTGAAGAATTTTACTAGATGTTCCATCACATTTCACTAGCATCTTTAGTGCATACATGTGCATATGTATAATCTGTTTCAGGTCTGTTCAATCTGACAGTGTTATCATTGCTCTTATATAGTAATGTTGGCAGAAGGGACCTGTAGTTTATTAGGCCTTGTATTGCATCTGCCACAATGCCCTGGGGCTCAGATACACTCATCTAATCCAAACATTATTCCATGCAATTACACTTCATTGTTTACTGAATGTATTCGGTACCACTTACATTTAACTGTTGCTGTTCTGAGGTTTTCTTCAGAGGGGTCAAAGCTTGTGTTCCCAGGAAGTTGGTGGTATAATTCAGGTAATTCGAACTGAAATGCAAAGTTAAAATGATATGAATTAATATAGCGATGACTGGATTAAATAACAGTACAGAAAACAGCGTGGCTTTGAAACATTTGGGTCATATGTTTTAAAAGCAGCAGGTTTAAAACTTAACTAGGAACCAAGTGGTAATACCACCCCAGCACTGCTGTGTCAGTTTAGCTGTATTCTGTGCCATGCAACCATTCCATGCACTCGGGCTACATGTATTCCACCATCCCTCCCAGAGCCAGCATCATTCCCTTCATCCCAGAAATTCTTTACAACAGAATAAAAATCTAATGAGATCAAGCCTGAGATTTTCAGTAACACGAGATGAACACATCTGTATAAACACACATTTGACAAGTATGAGTTGAAAGAAAAAGGAAGGGATGAGGTCTGTCGTTCACATCTGAGGTGACAAACCTCCAAGGCTTTACCAGTAAAGGCAGAATAACTTGATTCTCTTGGTTGCTGGGTCACTGCCAATTTGTACCAGCAACAGTTTCTAAGAGAAGAACTTGCCCTAATTGTCTCTTGGACCCGAGAACAAGGAGCACAAAATTAGTTTGCCAAATGCTAGCACAAGCCACAGCACGAACGGTGAGACACACTGAGGTTCTTTGGGAAGTAAACCACGGCAAGACACCCATTGCTCCTCAATACAATTAACTTCGTTTTGCAGAGTAAATGAAATAACCAAAAAGGAAAGTCAGTCCATCCAGAGCATTTGAATGAAAGTTGCTCTGCAGAAGCATTTTGCTAACTCACACTAAATCTGGCTGCTCAGCCTGCAAGTGTAAGAATGCAGCTTCATACAAACTACTTCAGACTTGGAATTTCTCATTCTTTTATTTGCAGCTAAGAGACAGCACGCAAGCCAACAGGCAGGAATAGAAAAGGAGGGGAACTTAGTGACAACATTTGCTTTCATTATCGAGTCAGAAAGCTCTTTGCCACAAACTACATAAGCCTCTGCCTCGGGTACAGTAAAGAACCAACAAAAGCCCAAGACATGAAAACAAGCATTTGCCACTACCAAATTATTTTGTCAAGTTACGCTTAAGGGATGATTGATGCACTTTAACATGAAATAACATTAAGTTTGGAAGCTCTCTCAGATGCATGGTCATCATTCATTGGTAAAGCTTAAATTTTCCTTTCAGTGTGATAGAAATTAATTTGGAAGCTGTCAAGAATTCTTTGTATAATTACGTTCTGGAGCAACTAGGAAGTAAGGTTACATTATTTATTAAAAGATACACCATTGCTAAACTTGTTACATATAATAAAACAAGTTCCCTTTCACAGTTTGTTAATTTAACACAAGCACTTACATAGGCATGTTTACTCATGCAGCATATTTACTCATGCAAATATTCACATTTTTCTGAAAGTCTTGCCTAACTCAATGCAATGTCTTACACAGTCTGAACTGTTTTATATTCAGAAAAAAAGCACTCTGTGGTTGTGTCAGAAGAATCACTGCTTCCTCCTAAAAACAGACTAATTAAATAATTAGTAGTACCAACAGACAAGCAAAGATTATCTAAAAAATATCATAAGACTGAAAGCATAAATCACAATAATTCAAATAATCTTTGACCTACACACAAGCTGTAAGGGTCAAAGGTGGCATTAGATTATGTATTTATTGCTTGACTAAGCCATTATTCACCAGTCTTCATTTTAAGAGGTGGGGATGATGGGAGTCTTGTATGAGGAAAAATATATCCTGCAATCTTCCATACGCAGGGTGGTACAGCTAACTTATCTTTTGTTGCTCTCTTCCCAACTTATGGCATGACAACTTCAACAAGAAGACTCACAGTGAGATGCAAGATTTGAGCAGAGTACAGCAATGATGAAGTTTCCTATAAATTTGTAAGGAATGCATGAGTCCAAAGTGATTTGGACCTGCACTGCACTGCTTTTGCCCATTTCTTCCAGAGTTCCTGAGTTCTCAAAAGTCTGTGTGCAGACCCTCTGCAGAGAGGAACTGCGCATTTGTCAGGCATTCAAGAAAGCAAGAAATCAAGACCGGATCTTCACAGCTTTCATACAGATTGAGAAAGACAAGAACTCCATTAGATACAACACTGTTCTAGAAAACAGCTTCAGGGTCCAGGTGACACAATCCTTTTCAAGGTTGTGATGATAGAACAGAGCAAAAGCCTTTTGTGCATCTCCTGTGAAAAAATCTACTAGTCTGAATTATTCTAAGAAAAGACAACAGCCAGCATCCCTTAGAAGCATTCAACCCTAAAACAAAGCCAATCACAGTGTGAAAACATTAAACCATGGCATTACTATATTCTATTCAGAAACAAATTTAAAAATCTGGGTGCTTGTCTTTGTTAGCAACCAGCTGAACGGATCATTCTTTCTGATTTCAAGTGAAGTTGACACTCCTGAAGCATTCAAAAAACACGTTTTCTCACTTCATTCTGTATTTATGGCTCAATCAAACAGCATTACATACTCTCATTCTGTTCTAAAGAAAGGTTTTCAATTCCTGTCGAAGGCATACCTAAATCCCTGCAAGTATTTTGCTTCTATTCCACTGAGGATTATCACAGAAAGCCTGTGGGGAAACAACTGCAACAGGTAATCAGAGTCCAGCAAAGAAGGGGTGAAGTAAAATTGATCAGAAAGGCAAAAATCATTAGACCACTGCCACAAGAAAATGCTCAGGAAAAACAATTCCTCTAAGTATTAATTGCCTCCAGTCAAAATAAGAAAATCTGTCTAAGTAATGTATCTTTTATTGAGAATTCACAAAATCCCTGGGGTGATGTTTGCACATTTTAGTTGACAAGCATCAGGTTGAATATGAAAGCCCAGCTTCATATAAACTAAATTACACTGCAGTCCCCACTTTTCACACTTCCTACTGGTTAAACGCCCTTGAAGGCCTGAGATGGGCTCAAGGGCCGATGGCTACACACTGTGCTGAGGGAAAACTAAACAGCAGTTGAAGGTGGTAATAATGTGCATCTTGAACAAGCAGGGAGTGAGCAAACAAGAATTACAGGGAGAAAATTTGGAAAGAACCACTCATGCATTGCAGGCAACTTCCCACATCAACACCAGGCCCTGGTGCCCCCTGAGAAAACAGACATCATCCGTCAGAAAGGGTCGCAGTGCTCCGAGTCTTCTAATTACTAATAATTTGAGCCCTTTTCTTCTCCTTTTAAGCATGTTCAGAAATTTTGCGTTAACTGCTCAAAGATGTTTGAGAGAAAAATCAGTCTGGTGACACAGCTCTTCCACTGCGGGGAAAATCCTATTTGAGATTGATTAAATCTCAAATCCAAGGGTCATGTTTGCTAAGTGCAACCATTTGTTCTGAAGTTTCTCAAAGGGAATTGTGTGCGCTCCTGAAAGTTGACAGAAGCACTACATTCAGCTTCTGCTACATTTGAAGAAGTGGGATCTTGCTCTGGTGGGATCTGTGGAGCCCCTAAAAGACATGGATTGTTCATCATGGAGCTTGTGAAATGGAAACCTAAGCTTTCCTTCACTCCTTTGAGTTGGATTCTAACCACTCATGCCAACTTCTGCTCTTTGCAAGAAGAAATCTGTGTGCAGACACCTTAATACAAAATGTTCATGAAGAATGAAAAAGTAATACAACTTATGTATGAATGTGCATTCAGCTTCCCTTGTATTCAACTCCAACAGAGAGAAGCAGCACTTCCTGTAAAAATCATTTTTGCTTCATGGTTCCAAGTGCAGTTATCCAGCACACCCTCAGGCATTTATTTGCAGTATTTACATTTTTTAACCACTTATCAAGAGAAAATCCAATTGTGCCTAATCACAGCGACTCTGCGTGTCTCCTATTCTCATATATGGAAAAGTGTTTATTACCCATTTGTAGTAATTAAGGCACCAATGCTATATAGATCCATAAAACCAACTTCCTTCAGCAAACAAAGGCTTTTTTTTCCCAAATTTACAGCAGCAAAAATTCTCATCTAAAAACAAAAGCTGAATTATAACATATAGCATATTTTGAAGAATAAACTGACATCAAGATTAAAAATCTTAGAATTGCAAAATTAAAATACATTCCATAAAATGATTGGTTTTACAGCATTGGTAAGGAAGTAAAACATTTAATGAGCTGACAATGACACTGTGATATATTTGACAACATCTGTGTTTGAGCTTCTTTGTTATGAAATGGTTAAGTAAACTTCTTTTTACAACTACATACAGTCAGCAGCTGAATGACTCCACCAAGTCAAGCAGTTTGTTTAGAAAACCCAGTGAAGTAATGGGAAGTGCCAAACCCAAAAACCTGATACAGAATACTTAAAGGTCAGGTTTCATTATTCCCCTCTATTTACCCCACAAGCTCTGCTGGTCGCTCAGAGCATCTTACAACCCTGTCTGATTCTGTAGTACTCATACAGTACTGTGCATTGCTTTATTTGGGGACAAGCAATGCTATGGGAACATTGTCAGCAAAATTCATCCTACAGTAACAGAGCCTCAGTTGTTCATCCTCCCAAATTACAGCACTAGATGAGATACCAGAATAAGGTGAAATACCATGGTGGGAATCGAGTAGCTGCATTAGCCAGCTGTAATTATACACACAGAAGCCAGTGAGACCAGCTGAAAATCAATGCATCACATCTAAGTTAGCTATCGGCTCAAGACCTGAAAGCTCCATAAATAGGAATCCCACCTCTACCGTACTACATCTGTCAGGACTTCAGAGGACTAATGGTATGCAAACAAGATCAGAAATGCTAGGGGGAAATCCCAAAGCCAGTTAAGTCCACAGGAACACCTGCATCAAACTTTGGGTTCCTTCTGCACATTTGTTCTCTGTAGAATCACTGCACAACCACAGAACTTCATGCAAACATCCATATGTAAGTCTTCTTACTCCTTGGAATGACCCCCGGATCACAGGCATTTCTCCAGAAGAAAAATAGCTTAGCATTTCTCGAAATGCTATCCTGCTCTACATCAAATCCTATTATATTTTCCTCTTGGCAGTGTTATATCTATAAACTAACGCATGAAATCAGAACTGCAATACTTCTGAAGTGTTTTCGTCTTCCAGCCATGGGGTAAAACAAACTTTGTTCCTTTGTAAAAAAGCCCTGCTGTGAGCTCCCATACAGATCCAGCCACCACAATGGCCACAGTGACTTTCTCCTGGAGAACTGTGGAAAGAGGGACTCCAAGTTTTCTCATGACATGGAGTTTAAATGAAATGTTTGAAGGAAGTGTCTCACTGGAGCTGTACAAAGGTTTTGTAAAGATGCCCAAATCCTAACAAGTTTAAATCTCAATAGAATATGTGAGACCTGGACTGTGTTTTTGAGGTTAGCAACCCCCCCCCAGGCAATCCTGGGCTTTAGTTCAAGCAGACCTGTACTGACTTACACTTTATTTGAAATGATGCCCTAAACTATAGTTAAGAATTTTCACCAAAACCTCATCTCAATCCAGTGCTCTTATTTTTTCCAGTGAGATGAGTCCTAATCCATTCACTCAGTAAATAGAGCAAAGGTGAAGAGAGCTTCCTCTCCACATATCGTCCAGATAACAAAAAGAAACTCCAAAGACAAAAATAATGCAGCACACAGCCCCAGTACCAAAAAAAGACAGAAAAACAGCTTTCCTTACACTTCTCCTGATTAATATTCCAATTACAGAGAAATACACATTTCAGCCTTCAGCACAGCAAGAAACAGACATTTGGAAAGGGGAAAAGCAATTTCCTACCAACATTTCTATTTTGTTTTTCCTCCTTTGATTGCAAGAGTACACAAAGCCAGGCGCTCAGCAAGAACAAGTCAATAGAACACCAAGGTGAGCACCAACCTAAACCAATGGAGAGCTGTTGAGGAGTAAACCCACCTCTGCAGCAGGGTGAACATCTTCTGACAGCCTCCCCAGCCTTCAGTTACTGCCGCAGTGGAACAAACTTCGAGGTATTGTGGCTTTCATTTGGGGAATGAGAACAGTCCCTCCAAGGCTCTGAGGGTCCCTCCGGACTGAGTGAGACCAGGTGGGATCAGGTCAAGATGTGCTGTCAAAACTGTTACACAGCCTCCTGTGCAGATTTTACTTTAGTAGCTGTAGTAATACTCCATCTTTTATCCCCACATTCGACCTGACAGATCCAGATACTAAAAGTGTCCAGTAAACATCCCAAAGGAGGTAGTAAATGTTAAGGGTGACAGAGTACGTAACAAGTTTAGGGACAGCTCCAGTCTTTATCGAAAAAGAAAAAAGCCTTCAGTGTGAGGGACTTCATGTCTAACATGCACTGCCTTTGTTACTTCTCAAAAACCAAAATCCATTTAGCAGTTTAATACCATAATGTAAAACATAGCAGAAGTTAAATTACTAATAACTCATACAGAATTTTGCCTCTGTGAAAAAGGCTATTTGCATATATATATAAGTACAGTCAGCATATAAAACTGCAGTAAGTTTACATATTAATGTTCTCTAATGAAGAACATAAGCATATAGGGCAAAAGAGACCTGTAATAGCTAAAACAGGTTCATCCTTGTCAGTCTGTAAACACATTAAATGTAGATAAATAATACAATTACAAGATGTTATTACTGTATTTCAACTTCACACCTAAAAGAACTTTGTTATAATGAAGCAGGAATTCATCTGATTAAGTAAAATTTGTCTACAGAAGACATTCACTCCAAAGCAAGATGGACCACACAGCATGGACTGCTTCATGCAGACTCCCACTATGAAAAATCAGACTGTGTACCTAAATATTGGACATCTTAGTGCATTGTACCAACAGTGCATACATAAGCACCACAGCCAGGTCAATGACATTGATTACTCTTGCATGAAAGACGAGGGAAGTTCACCTCAGCAACCAAACTGAAGCATAGCAATACACTTAATGCACACGTAGTCTCCATCTGGTCCTGGACAAAGGGATGCAAACGTGGGAGAAAACCACACGGCACAGAAGGCACTGGAATCAAAAATAAATGCGTGTTCCTCCCTCTACACTGCTAGGGCAAACCTGTGGAATGCACGTGCTGGGCAATAAGTACCCAACTAAGTCATTTTTGGGACAGGGTGGCTCAGCAAGCAGAACAAAAAGCATCTGTCATCGCAACTCACAACTTCAGTGCTAAAGGAGTTGCAGTTCCAATCAAGAATTTCTGGAGAGTATAGTAAAAATCATAGATTTGTTCCTTCAAAATCTCATCATCTCTGCAGGTGAGCAAAGCTTGCAGTGCAAAACAAAATACACGTCAGAATCAATTTTATCAAAGATGTTCAGATATATCCAATATAAAATGAGCATTTCATCCTCATTGCCATGTGCCTCCTAGAGAGCAGTGAGAGGTTGGTGCAGAGAAAAATCAGTGCTGATGCTCTATGACTAAGATGTCTACAAGTTTGAGTGCACTGACTTCAGCAAAACAGCCCCCAGTTTGGAGACCCTCAGTCAAGACTTGACCTTAAATTCACACCAAGTAAGGATAAGTTGTTTATTCTGTTTTCAGACCTCCTTTCAATTTTATTTCTTGCAAAGGAGATAATAGAGAAACCATTTTAAAATATGTACCCTGATTATTTTTTTTTTAAAACCAACCTTCACTTACATGTACTCATATAGTGGGTCCTTACTGAGTCATAGCCTTGTCAGATGAAAAAAACAACCTAATTCTTAAACCAGAGATAAAAAACACACCTGCTTTGCCTGAAATGCGCAGCATGGTATTTCCAGTAACAGTTCTTAGGAACATAACTGCTCAAATTATTTGCTATAATGGTGCCACGCTATGGTTCCCAGCAGAATTGGAATTGCTGGATGCTCATCTCCACAAGGAAGGAAAGGGTAGTGCGGTGCTTATGCGAAAATTCACTAGTTTTCTGCTATCAAGGGAACAATTTTCTCCTGTGATAATGCTAAGCATAAACACATTGAGTTTTAAGACTGCTGAAAATGAAATTGGTTTGAATAAATGATTATTTACATAAAAATGCACAGCCAGGATTGCTATCATACTTTGCTATAGCAGGCTAACACAAACTACTGTCCACCTGATGTTGGCTTGTTGTATTTGTCCTGATATGGACCTTTATCATATAGAAGGACCACTGCATGAGCAGTATTTGTGTTTCATTATTTAGGGGAAAGTGAGTTACAGCTCGCTCCTAAAGCAGATGTCAGTAAGACCAGCTCCACTCCCTGGAACATCATTCATTTTACTTTTGCCTTTGAATAGTACATTCCTCAGTCATCACTTGCATCATTACCAAGAACTGAGAACAAAGAACATACTGCAGCACAAAATGGATTCATTTTAGTTTTCCTTCTGTAAGCGGCCTCTCATGCAAGTCCTGCAACTTCCCATCCTCACTTTAAAATAGCCTCTTCTTTAACTGAAAACTCTTCAGAGGTGATACCAATGCTGGAGATGCTACAGATGTTATGAGGCAATCTATCCTGGGAATACAAGGTTAAGTTTTATACAAGCGCTAATGACACAGACTGTTCCTCTAACATTACACAAGAGTTTTATATTAGTTTTAATAAAGGTTTGGTTTCCTGTTATTTTCTAAAAAAGCACTATCAATTCTAAAAGCATAAACAGGAAAATGAGTTTTGCTTGACTTGGGGTCCACAGCTGAAACAATTATTGGAACTTTTCTGCAAGTCAGGAGTTGCTGTCAGAAAATATACAGACATTGCTGGAAGGCTTAAGGTTAGTGTGACAGTTACAGGAATAGACATAAAACACTTCTGACATGCTACTCTCCTAGACTTTGATTCAGCAAAGCACTTCAGCATATGTTCTTGAGCTCTGCTGAAACAGAGCCCAGAAGTGACGCCCCTTCTGACAGCTTCCTTATAACCGCTGCAAGTTAACCTTCTCACGGGAAGCTCTTCCCTCCCTCCCTCAGGATGGAGCAGACATACGGTACAACAGCCCTACAGTGCTGTGGCACCTTACTGGAGGATGGCACCTACTTGCAAATGGCATAAGAGCTGCACATGGCTCTTCTGCTTTGTTTTAAGCAGCACAGTTTGATCTGGCACAAACAGATGAAAACTAACGCAACTCTTACTAGTAAACAAGAACTAGCGATGTAAAACAGCCCCATGAACAACTGCCTTAAAATCAAAGTGAATTCTTTCTTGACAGCATTTCAGTAACACCATTGTTGACTTGCCTACCCCACTGCCTGGTAACAAAATGATTATTTTGACTAGCAAAAAGAGAAACTTAAACTGCCTACTGGCTTCTATTATTTGTATTCTCCACTGTGTTATCTACTCTGAGATACTGGGCTCCCAGCAGCACAGTGCAGGGCCTTGCTTTGCACTACAGGCTGGCAGCATCCTCCTCAGGCCTGACATCCACTTCATGATCCAGAACACTCTGAGGTCAGGAAACCTGGCAGATTGCAGAGCAAACATTTTGCTTCTAACAGAATTCAGAAAGTAATGACTGAGAACCCACCTTCCCTTTTCTTTTGATACCAAGCATCTCCTTCCACGCAGCTCGACACTGACTGGGGTAAATATGTTAGAAAGAGGAAAGGCTTATTTCTTCTGGTGCCAGATCTACTAAGCAGTCAGGATTTTTTGAGGAACAGAGGTCTCCTGCAGTCTTTCTCCTCCTTTCCTGAGAACTACTAAACTTGCATCACTTGCATGTGCCAGTGAAAAAGAATTAAAGCCTGCATTGGGCAGCATCTCTGCACATTTCCTTAGGCAGGTGTTCTTCTCTACAGTTCATTAGGGAGATGCATACAAGACAAGCTAATTCAGGAGGAGTCAGGAAACCCAACACCAAACCAATGAGAAGCCTATCAGGAGCCTGATACCAGCATCACTAGGAGCATCTTCTTTCTCAAATGCAATGCTCTGAAGCAGCTGATACCATCTGCTCTTTTCTAGAAGTACTCTATAAAAAGTTAACAACCTTATTTCTTCCTTGCTGTTGTCCCAATCCCCAAGTAGCCTCAGAAACCCACTATAATTCAATGACTATAAGCATCATTTCCATCTACAGAAACATGTGAAAAGCTAGGAAGAGGTTGCCCATTCCTTTTGTTTTCAGGATTAGAAATGTTTAGTCTAGACTGACACAGTTTGTAAGTGACAGAAATTAGGGTCTGCTTCCCAGAGAGAAAAAAACAAGGCTGTTGGACATGTGCTTTACGTTCCCTGAAGCAAGATTTAAAAATCTCTCTATTGATCCAATAGTTAACCAGCAAATATTACACTCTACACTGTAAGCAGGTGATTTACAGGAGACCTAAAGAAACTATAAAAGGAAATAATACCATGACCTATTGCTTAACACTGGCAAGTCAACACACATAATACTTCTTTAAATCCCTGGTTCGTTCAATTCCTGACAGTCACCTTTATTGAGTGGCTGAAGACTTCATGCACAAACTCAATTTTCATTCCCCACCACTATCCCTTAATACCTGTCCAGATATAATACTCTTTGTGCTAGCATTTTAATTGAATACTAAAAAATAATAGTTCACTGAATGCAAGATTTACTGTAACACATAAAAATAAAATGACAATAAAGTCATACATATAAATTAAGCAAGAAGCCCTGTAATCTAGTCTGTATCAATGCTGTATTTTCTCTCCTGTCAATGTCTCACTCTTCATCTCCTTTGTAGTGTAATAAATTACCATTATTGGTAAATATTTATATTCAGTTCTGTAGCATCAAGATACTGACAGTCCATACAGGTCTCCCAGAAGAATGCTCCCATCATCCTGAGACAACACAAATATTTATTACATTTGCCTTTCTAATGGGTTTATGCCTTTCTGGGGATGACTTCTAGGATCATCTTTATTCTTGTCTCAGCAACTTTTAGCTAAGAAAACTAAAACAAATTAGGACTTTGATAGCCACATGCATACTAGTTAAAATCAATAGCTTTAATTTCCACATTTAAACCTACAATTTTCATCTGACAGGCTCAGCAGGTTTTAATGCACACAGCAATTTACTTTTACTGTTTTAATTGTTTTTAGTCAATCACTTTTATTGCTTCTCTGCATCTGACTAAACAAATTAATAGAGCTATGTTCATAAATGATTACTCTCTGAAATGGCTTGATAGATATATTTGCCAGTTTCACCTCCAATTACTGCCAACATTAGTAATATTTATACCAAAAGGTACATTTATTCAGGTTCTATAATTAAGTGAGCAACAGGAATAAAAATAGCCAGAAAATCTATTTTGTGAGCTCTACAGTAGCAAGTCTTGTCCTTCTAGCAGCATTCTCTCCAAGCCAGATAAAAAAACAGCAAGACCTGCCTGCATAGCGGGCTGAAAAAAATCTGTATCACAGCAAGAGTCCCGCTTGTATTCTTGCATGACTTCTGCCTGAGAAAAAAAGCAGTGCATGTCTGCTGAAATAGAAGATCCTGATTCACTGAATGAAGCCCGGTGTTATTCCATAAATCTTCAGCTCCTCTGTCCCTTGAAGAAAGAGAGCACAGCCTTCTCACACACAAGCAGCAAACTGCCCCACTATGTGGAAGCACCTGAGATGTTCAAACCCAGACCTCTAGAGCTTTCGTTTTTTAACCATAATGGGAGAAAAAGTAAGCTAAAGCAAAGAACCTTTCATCAATAGTTCCAGAGCCACCTCCCTCTAACAGGAGACTCTTCAGTGTGTTTCTTCACTGTGTTTCAATAGGCAGACTGCAGGCTACCTGCTACCAAGCGCAGCCTCCAGCCAGCACTTGGGTCTTTCACTAGCAGTATCAGGGACTGAACACCTTTAAAGTTGAAGATTATAATTTTCCGCTGCTTTTTGGATGTCTAATCAAATCTAACCACTAAAACAGCTTGAAACTTCTATGAAGAACACTTTTAAAAAGAGGCTTGATCCAATCAGGTAGGGAAAGCCTGAAATTATTTTTCCCCACCTTCTTTCCTTCTCTGAAGAGCAAGCCATCTTGAAGATCTCCCCTCTTCCTCCATTCAAAGAGAAATGAAGTGCATGGAAGAGCAAGGCCACAAACTCCAAGTAGGAGAGGGCATTTCTTGTCTTTCTGGACCTAAGCTGCAAGGAAGAGGAGATCCAATGGCCTGCCTGGCCTCAGCACAGCACTGTGGGTTAGCTTACAGCAGGTGCTGGAGCACACCAGGCTCAGCCCAACTCAACGTGCTTGGCTCTCCAGAAATACCTAGCCATGCTCCTCCAGAGGATAACTAAATGCTCCAGCTGTAATTAACACATTAAGTTTTCCTTCGACCCACACCTGCTTTGTCTCCACACTCGTGGTGTACTATAGATTAGGCAAGTAAACCTTTGGGGAGAGTATGTCCTTCCCTGTCACTGTGTTTCTCAAACATCTTCCCTTGTGAGTGCGGAAATACTTGGTTACAAAGCTCCCATCCCCACATTTACTGAATGTGTTCTTTCTTCTGAGTGGCACCTAGAGTACTAAACCAGCTGCTGCTTCTGCAGAAAAGAAGCGATTGTAGAAGCGATTCTACATTGGTTAGAACTGCTGACATCAAATCAGTTTTTCATTCGGTATTCCTGCTTATGACCACGCACATTTGATTTAAACCTTCATTGAACAGAAGCCCTTGGAAAGATGCTGGGCTGTAAGCTGTAGAAAACTGATGAACTACATAGTCTGGTTGAAAGGCTCTTCACCTTTCTTTTAGAAACCTGCTTAATATGTTATATGAAAGAACCTGGATTGCTAGCTGAGGCTGCTAGATACCTCATGAATATATCAATTTTTAGTCCCTAAGCTATCAAGCTTACTCTCTACTGCAATAACAAGAAAAACATTAAAGTATGTATCACATCAGAAATGTGACTTACCACACGTGTAAACTGCAAAAAATGAATCTGTTTCTTGTTGAGGTTCATGCAAAATGTAATTTGTTTTTTTTTTTTCAGGGTTTTCCATTGACTAAGAAACCAATTCAAGGTATAAGTAGATACCATTTTTATTTTACATTCCTTGGGATTAAACAGATATTTAACCGACATGCAGTCTGTACAAACCCATCCTTCACTGCCCTTGTATTGCACACAAGGAGGCAATACAGCTGCTCTATAATCCCATCCTTTTGTCATCAGGCAGGACAGCACTCACTGAAATGTCAAACAGAGCAACCAGCTTGTTGTGATGGCATATCCCACAATATGCCTGTGATCAGGACTCTTCAATAAAGAGCGAAGTCTGATAGAGGGCTAACTAAAGAAATCATCCATCACAGATGACCTGAGTTGCTGCTGCTCTTAGCAGAGATCGCAGGAAGAACAAATAAAGCCAGAGGTGATAACAGCATATCCAATCACAGCCAAACATGGCCCTTTGGTCATACAAAGCCTGCTCCTTCCCACCAGTGCTTTACAGCAGAGGCGAGTGATGAACAGACACCGGTCACAGCCATGCCTAGGCACATCTGTACTCCTGTGGAAAAGAACTGGCGTGATCTTCTTAACTGTGTGCCCCGTGAGGCAGCTCAGCACGGCAGCAGCCTCAGCTCAATGGTAAACCTGCCCTTGAAATGGTTACAAGCTGCAAAAATACCCAGACATTTTTCTGCAGGCCAACACCATGGGACATCAGCCCACAGAAGCCTCTGCAGAATGATTAAAACATTATCCCAGAGTGAATTATTTTGTACAAAATGCACACATGCACTGCTGGGCTGCCCCATTAGCACAGAAAATCTGTTGAGATGCTGTTCTTGATCACTTGTTCTCTAATGTCAGAAGATCTCAAGCAAGATCAGCCTTATAGCAGGAGCCATACCATGCAGAAGAGCCTTTACATCCCTGTCAATCCTCTCTAAATTAACTGGACAAAGAAGTAGCAGTTAAAAAATAACTTGTCTGAGGTCACCTACAGAGTCTACAGCAGAATGAAGAAGCAGGTGCAGAACTTGATTTCTGGTCTGGTTTAATACAATCCCTTCTAACCCCAAAGAAGGAAAAACAATATGAGGTAAGGCATCAGCCTACAACAGTACTGTAACTGTTACTCTCTTGGGAAGTATTCATACACTGCCGACCAGCACAGCCCATATTTTGGAGCCGGGGACAGAAACCAACACTAAAACTTGCTCAAGTTTTCAGCAAGTTTGCTGCTTGGCAGGGTCCTTCCATCTCATCTACCTGGGAAAGACTTGATACAAGCCCCCAAACATTCAATAAACATTTACAGAGACATTACACAGTGTATTTCCAACACATATAATTGTATTGAGAATGCATTTTTTTCTTACCCCACTCCAAACTCTCTCTAGCATATGAGTTTATACAGAGCTCACTTTAATGAGCCAAAAACCATCAAAAAATAAAAACATCAAGGTCAGTAGATCAGTACATTGCAGTTAAACACATTCCAAATTCTGAATCCAAGAAAACAGCCTTTGTAGTGATACAAGTGCTGGTTGTATCTACCAAGAACTCTACCGCTGCCCTTCAGACCTGTTCTCCATTTCCAAGCACACAGAACTTCCTTTACTGCCAGTTCCTCTACTGATGGCACATTTTATTGACAAAATACAGCCAAGCCACCTACAGCAATTTCAGCTACAGAACCTTTCACACAAGAAGGTAACCAGTTCCCCCATCCACTTGCAGTAGATTTAGATCAGCAAACATGCAGACGCATTCAGATATTTGAAGTCTCATGCCAGCTGACAGTTAAGGACAGGGTAATGCTGTAACTGTGTTATCCTGTGCATTCTGGAAGCAGAGCTTTCTTTCCTCAGCCAGAGGGGCTGTGGATTCCCCCTCTGCCACACACTGATCCATCTAAGCCTTTTCACTCTCTTCTCCAATTTCCCCTTCCCTTTGTCTCACTGCTTTCTTGAATTGAGTTTCTCATTACAGTTCTTCAAAAATTCTCCTAAAATAACTAATGCCACTTAGAGGCTGCAGTCTTCCCACTCTTAAGAAGTGCCAGATGCATACAAGTCCATTAAGAGTTCAAGTACAGGCTTGGAGCTGCTGCACCTAACAACTAACCAGCAAAAAGTAAGCTGCACAGCCACAAGCAGACAAGTTCCCCATGGCACAAATACTATCACTGCTAAAAATGGCAGGCTCCAACATAACATTATATTTCTCTTAATTGCAATTGTATAAAGGAAGAAAATATTTGCTCCAGTATTCATGGAAGAAATCACAAATCTTAATGCATGCCAAGACTCAGAGCTACACATTAGACACACTTGCTAGGAACAGTTTTAGAAGCTACTTTTATTAGGTGTAATCCTGCACTCCTGTCTAGTCTGACCGACCAAACATCTTACAGTTGGCCTCTCAGATTTTGTCCATACATCACTCTAAGCGCTTGTTTACTACCAGCTGCTTCTGACTTCTTTCCACTGCTAACTGTCATGCCCTCTCCAGCTTATTGTGCTGAATAATTCCAGGGCTTGATGGGAGAGGGGGAGAAGCCATACAGCAGCACATTACCCCCACACACACACTTCTATCAGGCAGGTTGATGAAAGAAGATTAATTCCCTAACATACCTGTACTAGTTTAAGTCCCAAGCAGAGACTGCTAGAGGAGAAGTGCAGCAGAACAGTGCCTGGCATCACTCTGCAAGAAACAGGAGAGATCCATGGATGCAAATACCTACCACACAAAAACATCCCTGGCCTTGCATGACCACGTCACACAGTTCAACTCTGTTGTCAGACTGGGGGCACACACAAGTGCTGCACACAGCAGCTAGCAGTCTTGCTAACTATAACTAAAATTCTTGCTAACACCTCATGAAGAAAATATACTTCTATGTGGAAGCGAGTGCATTTGTTGCATTGCTTCTCTTGTTCAGAAAAGAGCATCAAATCCATACTGCTCCCTAAAGATGCATTGCAGTTTCCTAGAACACAATGTTGGCATAAATGCAGATAGCCAATACATGGAATACATTCCTCTTTTCAACTATCTTCAGACCCTTCTGAGAAGGGGGCTATTGCCATGACTAGGAGGTCTGGAAAGACCAGAATTACTCAGCTTAAGCTCAGTCAGAGTGATTTCAGATCTGTAGCTCTTCCCTCCCTTCCCCTTTAGAATGGGCAACTCTTCACAAACCCACTGAACAGTAGGTGCTTCTCATCACACTCTGCCCACAGTCATTCTATTCAATTTCCTAAAGTGTGCCACCTAACAAGTGAGCTAAGTTTAAAATCCCCACTTTGTCACATCTGATCCTCTGGACCAGAATTATAAAAATTAGAACTCTCATCCCTCCTTCTAAATCCACATCCTTCCTTTGCTGTGTCAGTGCCCCAGCCATTTTATTAACGCATCTTAACAGTTGTAATGCAATGGAAAGCACAGCAACGACAGCAGAGCAGCAAGGTCCAAGGCTGCAGCAAGTGAGAATTTGCTCAAACACAACAGCCGAGGGCACAGAAATAAAGGAAAGCATCTGCTTACCTTCAGAAGGCCTCAGGCACACAGGGACCTCCAGCAAAATCCCCTTGCCTCCACTGCCAACCCTTAAATGAGGTCTGGGAAGGGGTGCATCCTGGCTCCACCCCCTCCATCACTCAGGTACATTGCATGCAGCTGAGCTCCCCTGGGTTGGCCCTGCCTTCCCACCAGGTGCTCGATCACCATTCCAAACCATGACTCAGCACTTCTGCTACATCACATCTCTTCAGCAGAAACAGAAAAGTTTTACTGAATTAAAAATAGGAGGGTTTTTTTTTTTAATAAGGTTCAAGCCTGAGAGAAGACATAATAAGCCTTGCCTATACAGAAACAGCAAAAATTCCACTCAAATTCACTGTAGAAGTCCAGCCTCTTTCTGTTCTATTCCAGTACTGCTAGAATTTCTCCTCATGAACTCATGAATTTCTCCTGCTACCAGCTGACAGACATGCTCAAACTAAATGAGATGCTAACAGGAAAGATCCTCACTACACACTCATGAACAGAAAGGTTGCTTTCAAAGTCCACAGTTTCCAAGGTCCAAAGAAGTTTGAATCATTTTTTAATTTCTGTTTTTACTTGGGTTACTGTAGAAAGCTGTGATGATCTATGGCTGCAGCCTTATTGCTGGGCACTACAAAAGGCAGGTCTGCGTGCTGCAAAGGTTGAGAGAAATGCAAAGATTCGGTTAATGTTTTTCATTCAGTTTCTAAATTGAAAGTTCATTCTAGTAATTAAAAATTAGGCAAGAACTGAATAACCTATAAAGGTGAGCCTCCACTGTAAGCAGTTTAAATTGACAGAACAAAAATATTTATGTTTAAAAGATGGTAACTTAGCAACTACAGAATGATTTAGCTCTCAAACTTCACAATTCTCCGAGTTCACACACAGAGAGATGGGAGCTGCAAGTGCTTATGGAGGGCATTTCCTCCGAGTGAGAAAGCAGCCGAAGGCTCTGTGATACTCCTGCACAGTGCCTCGGAAATGCACGCCTCCAGGACAAACCCTTTAAGGTCACATAGCCACGTTTTCTATTTTAGCAGAGCAAATGCCACAGCTCTAAACAGAGACGCTGCTCCGTGTCCTCACCACACGCAGACCCCTCTGAGTGCCTGTATCTAAACAAGACAGCCGAGACCTGCAGTTAGAAAGAGAGATCTGAAGAGGGAGGCCTTTGGTACACGAAGCACAGCTCTTGGACTGAGTTGAAAGTCAAAGAGAATGTAGAAAGGAATAAATAATCAAAAGAACAGAAGTAAAAAGAAACTGATAAGACTCTGAGAGGTACAGATGCATTCTGAGATTCCTGGAGCACACACACACAAAAACAACAAACAATGCTTTTCTTGTTGTTGTTTAAAGTAGATTTTGTTCTAAGTTGCAGCATTCTACAGAAAGAAATGCATCATAATAAGAGAAGTTTTGTACTGTCTGCAAGATTTGACTTTATTCCCTGCAGAAACAGAGTCCAAGTTGTATGGATTCAGGAAAAGAAGAAGAGCAAGTTTGGGCATTGCCCAAAAACCCAGCAATCAGAGCACTCGTGTTGGTAGGGAAAAGATACGTCAGCAACCTGCTGCAAGGAGTTCATTAGAATCACTGAACATGCCGTGCAGTCATTTACCTGGGCCTGCTGGATGAGGACACCTCAGCATCATAACATCTGAAGGCAAGATCCTGGGTGTGGTAACTGCATGGAGTGAGGCCCATGAAAACATGGACAGTCATTCCTTGTTAAGATTCCCAAGGAGATAACTGACGCCAGTGAAAAGTGGGAGTCTGTCTCACAAATAGTTGTTTACCTTGATGGAGAACCTAGTGTGTCTCTTTAGCATCTTTATAAGTTATTAATAAAATGCCACACAGGGCTGGAAGTTCAGAAAAGAGCACTGGGGCTGATGTGTAAGCAAAGATATAAGCAAATAATGTGAAAAAGTGTGAAACAAGTGAGGGGAGTGGCTCCAAAGGAAGATCTTAATACCAAAGCCGCTCATCTTTCACTTGGAATAAACGTAGAGGTTATAAGAAAAGTTTATAATGCACGAACCTAAAAGGGACAAGATTTAAAACATGAAGAGAATCCCAAGTTCGTTAGTTTAAAAACTAAGGCAAAACAAAACAAATTTGGAAGCTGATATCCTGACGTGGAAGAAACCAGTTTAATTTCTCAGTAGTAAGGAGCGCGGGTTTTGGCAGCGTTGCGGTAGCAGCTCAGTTCAACGTCTCAGCAAAGCGCCGTGAGCTGAAGAGCGAGGCGAGGCTCAGCAGCGCTCGGTAGGCGCGGAAGGCGGCTCCGGCTGCGGTGCGTTCCCGGGCCTATGGCGCCCCCTGCCGGCCTCCCCGCGCAGCGCCGCGCTGCCCATCCCGTTGGGTAACGGGCACCGAGCCGCCCAGGCCGGAGCCCCAGGCCGGAGCCCCAGGCCGGAGCCGGTCCTGCGCAGCTCTGTGACCGGAGGGCGTCCCCGCAGCTGTTCCGTGACGGCAGCGCCCGCTGCTCGGTGCCAGCCCGGCACCGGAAGGCACCACTCGCAAACAGGATGAAAGGAAGCCAGAGGGATTTCCAGGTCTTTCCTGGAAGGGTCAACTGAGTTTTAGTGTCGCTGTCAGCTGTTGCAGACCTCCTCTCCATTTGGCGGACTGAAAAGTAGCTGCTGAGGTGCGACAGAGCCCCTGGCCTCCAGGACGGCCCTGCTGCAGCTCTGCCAAGTGCCACAGCCATGTGCGTCACCAGGGGAATTCAGGTTTCCATCACTGGCACAGCCCAAAGCCTGGCATCTTTGGATTCTCAATTCCTGCCTCACGCATTGCCCTCATGTTCCACAGAGCAACTCTGCATTTTCCCCACTCAGGTTTCTCATTATAGGAACTAGGCTGCACATGAGTGTTCTCTCCCTGCTCACTTATTTCAGGAATCCCCATCTTCTGGTGACCTCAAGGGCAGTACCAGCCCCTTTGCTGCCCTAACCAACTCCACACCCATTGCTGTAACACATCTCTGTGTTGCTGCCACAAAAGATCCGTATTTTTGTCAACCTTTTGTATTTTACGCTCACATTTTGTTTCCCATGAGATTATAGAAAACTTGAATTAGTGCTGCTTGCCAGTCTGCAGCCTGTCTTGAATCCTACAGGTGTTCCAAAGACAGTATTGCTTATCTGCACAGAAATGCATGGCTGAGAAACAGCTGCACAAGAAAACCCCTCTTCTCCATCCTGCTTTTGAACTCCAATTCCCCCTCCCTCTTCTGTAATCAGCAGTGGGTTGATTACAGATGAGGCAGGGAATATCAGCTTACTTTGCTGCTGAGATTACTTACCTTAAATACTTGGTGAAATTCTCACAGCTGGGTTGCCCATCCCTGAGGTTCTGTCTTGCTGTGTCCCTACTGTGCAGGGAGTCAGGCCTGGCGGATGCTGTGCTGTGCTGGGTGCTGTGCAGTGCAGTGCTGTGCTGGGTGCATTGTCGGGTGCTGTGCTGTGCAGTGCTGTGCAGTGCTGGGTGCTGTGCAGTGCAGTGCTGTGCAGTGCTGTGCAGTGCCGGGTGCTGTGCAATGCAGGGTGCTGTGCTGGGTGCTGTGCAGTGCAGCGCTGGGTGCAGTGCAGTGCTGTGCAGTGCTGTGCAGTGCCGGGTGCTGTGCAATGCAGGGCGCTGTGCTGGGTGCAGTGCTGGGTGCTGCCCTTGGTGGGTCCCTCGGTGATGTGAGCATGCCTTGCTCACCCCATCCCGCTCCATCACACCTCAGCTGGATCCCCGGGATCCCTTCTCAAGCTTCACAAGGCACAAGCCGTGTTTGGTGGCAGTAGGGGCAGCAGAACCCCAGCGCACATCCCCGCCAGGGGCGTACGGCCGTCGAACCGCCCGAGGCTCAGAACCGACCGCGTCTCAGAGGCAGCTCCGGGGGCAGCGGGGCTGCGGAGTTTCTTCGCTACAGCGACGTTCCAGCAGCTCCCACCTGGGAGCAGTTCCTACAACACGCGTCCAGCACAGACAGCCCCTTTTTTTCAGCGGGCCAGCCTCACTGTGACAGAACCACCGCACGGTGCTGCGGTGCAGGACACGAGCGAGCAGAGCGAGCCGCTCGCCGCCGCGCCTCCCGCGGCTTCCGCGCCCCCTCACAGAGCGGCGACCGTTAGGAGCGTTGGGCGCGTGCCGCCAGGCGGCGCTGCGGCAGAGGCACAGCACGCAGCAGCACAGCGCGGGCAGCTCGCGCACCTCAGGCGTTCGCGCAGCCTGGGGGCGCTGCGCGCTGTTAGAAAGCCGGGAGCACCGCAGGGATCCACGCAGCTGAGGTTTAAACATCAATCCGGCAGAAATCGGAGCTGCTGTAAAGAAGCGACGTGAAGCTCTGACTTCGGTTATACGGAGCGCTGCTGGAGGACGCGCGAGCAGAGCCGTAGCACGGCGCGTGCACGGAAACAAAATTAGCAAGGGGTCAGAGGTGCTTAAAGAACAAGTTTATTGACAATTCCTTCACACATAAACGTCCTAAAAGAAAATGTCAGAGATCTCTAAACTTAGAAATTTTAAAATTTTGTTCTCATTGGCAAAATACACCCCCCGAGAAAGAAAAAAAAAAGAGATGTCACCGCGTTTTTTAAACTAATTGCAACATTTCGGATCAGTCTTTTGATTTTGTCATACACGTCCAACCCTTCAGCACAGTGAATATGAGTCCAGTTTGCCTTCTGATGGAATCTGAAGAGGGTTTTCCTCTCTGCAAGCACCTCCAGAATCCTCTGCCTGCTTACAAACCAACAACGCCAGCGGGGAACAACTGCAACGTTCAGTCTGGGCCAAATTATCCTGGTAGCAACCGCAGCTGAGATTCCTCCTGTGTGACACAGAGCACACCGTGCTGTACAGCAAACCATCAGCATGCAGCTCAGGTCGTTTCTGTACTTCAGGTGTGCGAACTTAAAGCCAAAAAGGGACAATGCTGATAAAAATGTACTCGGATGTTTCGTAACATTTATATTTATTGCTTTATATGAATACTGTATTGAAAGCCCAAGCATTCAGTTTACACACAGAAATTATACAATTATATACCGTTTCACAATGGCAGTGAGCACTCATTACAATCTACAAAAATCTACTTTACAGAAATTTAAAAATCCTAAATATCAAAAAGGTACAGTTGAAGAAAACAGGTATAAATTTGGCAGCCAGTAATTGTGACCGGGAGGTTGCAGCTTGCATGTCTTTAAATATGGGAACTGGAAAATATCGAGAGGAAAGCAGTAGTTGTGCTTTGAGCTGGTTTGAAAAAAAACAACGTAACACTGGCTGTCAAGGTAGCATGTTCAAAAATATTGAGTTCACTTCCAAAATGTTATACAAATCATGGTGAATTCTATGCACATCAGTTATTTAGCTCAGGTACGTAACTACTGCCACACCGTAATTCATCCAACCCAGCGGCATGATCAGATCAATGCCATCTGCATACCTCACAATGACTTGGAGCCTCTGTAATATTCACAATGCTCCAAGGAGCACCAAAAGGGCAAGTACCTGTTCATTCCTCCCGAGATACTTTCTGCTTGTGTCTTCAAACATTTCTCCTACAAAAGTTCAAGCTAATGTTTCGATTACAAGGTTCTCAACATAAAGCACATTTTCTCATAAATAAACGAAATCCTTTCACTCAGGCACCTCAGAAGTATACAAAAGTGTTGTCATTTGAACAGTTCTCTTGGAATGTGTTTACTCTGGTGTTTTCAACAATATTTCCAGGGTTTCATATGGGCCAGATCTTATTTGCCTTTTTTTTTTCCCCCAGAGGCAAAAGACAGTGCCTTGAAAGGTGAACTTAGTCTTCTCCTATAGAAAAAGTATTTGCTGTATTTATCTCTTGTAGAAACAGAAAAATATAACATTTCCCCCTTAGAACAGTGAGGGTACACATACGTGTGCATGCGTGCATATATGAGTGAAATGCAACACATTTTAAACACACAACATAAGGTTTCATAGTGTGTATTCAAATAAAAATCTGGAAACCAGCATGAAACCCCATAAATCACATGTGAAACGTTGAAACTGTAACCAAAATATGAAGTAACTGCTATAGCTGTCAGAAAAAGACGAGACAAAAAGCTTGCTTACATACAACTAGGTGTGGTAATCTCCAAAAAAGTTGTCAAAATTATAATTACCTTCCAGTTTAAAAACTTTTATTCTAAATAAAAAAAACTATACACAAACCACTGATTTGACCAAACGAAAGTTCAGCGGTAAGCAGGACCTGAAGGAGCTGGTATTCACAGTTCTTACCATGTACAACTCTTTCAAGGTTCAATCCAAGAAGTTTATTTTACAACCTGCTTCTTTTGTAAAACTAAAGGTCCACTTTATTACATAAAATTATTTATACAGTGTAAAACCGGAGCCTTATGGAAAATACTGCATCTAAGTGTATTTAAATTAGTCTTGCTCCATAGGTTCATCTGCAACTTCTGTGGCTTCCTCACTGTTTTCCATAGGGGTTTCTGATGAAGATTCTGGAGTTTCACTACCATAGGACCCTAACTCTTCAGTTTCACTGCAGTCAGCTCCGCTACTGACTGATCCACTACTTTCACTGTTGTCTGAATGCAAATCCTTCTCTGCTTGAGACTGATCAGACTCCTCCATTTGATTGTTCTCCTCAGAGGACTCTTCATTCACAGCTGAGGACTCCGTGTCCTTTTCTTGATCTTTTCTGTCTGGACCAGCATTTCTGGGTGACATGAAGGACTCTAGAAATGGTGAAAGGACAATAATTACTACAGCATTTTTAAACAACATTTAATCCTGCTATTTTCCATTCCCAGCTACACCAAGCAAAGTTGCTACAATGCAGAAGAAGTGACAACCCCAGACTTTGAGATGTAAAATATTAGCCGACGTCATCGCAAGAGCCAGGATCAGGTCAAACTGTCCTCATAAAGTACAATTTTGGATTGAACAAGCAGCTTCACTTTATTGGTGCCCCTCTGGATGAAGACGCTTTAAAAAAAGCCACTTTTTCTTGCTTCCCCACATTTCCTTACTTGTCTCCTGATAATGCAGTCTTCTGGAAATGAAGAAAGGAAATCCCAACTTCTTGGAAAATGCACAAAGATAATGAAAAATCTCAGTTACCTTCCTCGTCCTCCTCCGTGCGGTGCTGTCTTGCGCAAGTAGAATCTTTATCCTGAGACGTAGAGGATGTTTCTGTTTCTTCCCCCATGCCTAAAGAAACTTCGCTGGAGGCAGATTGGTTTGGTGCATCCCTGGCTTCCCCTTCTTTGTCGAATTTAAGTCTTTTTACCTCATGCCCTTCCGCTTCTGCAGGATCATCTTCAGAGTGCTTATTTTTTACTGGGCTGCTCTGAGCACCTTCTGAGTCAGATGCTGGTGAGTCACTATAAACAACAAGAGCAGCTGTAGGGTGGTTTTTTGTTTAAGAAAGACATTCTATAGCCTGCCACACTTTTTTTTAGTAGCTATTTCAAATTACACATTCTGCAGGAAAACAGTGAAACTTGCTTCAGGTACTACAAGACAAAACGTCAACATCATCACTCCTGCTTCACCTGATTGTTGATGAAAACAGTGATCACGCTGCTCTGGTTGCTCTACATTCCAGACAGTTCCTACTGGCAGCTTTAATGGCAAGTATTTATGAAATATCACATCCAGTTACACTTTACCATCTTGGTACAAGTATGATAACTGGATTTCTGAACTCTATTAGTATTCACTTTGCATTTTTACTACACGTTCCATACACTATTTGTAAAGATACACTATTTGAAAACTGGAGCCAGTAGTTACTCAGCCCAAAAAACAGGCAGCAAATATTTGAACCCTCCTGCAGATATTCCTTGAATTACAGGTAAGCTGGAAGGCCATTCCCTTTTAAAGTATTTTCAAATGCAAGTGAAAAACAGATGAGAATAACAAAAACTCAAAATGCATTACTCCTCACAAACCTGTGTTTCTTATCTTCTGCTTGCTGCAAATTTGACTCTTTATGTTCCGTGCTGTCCGGCAAACCGTTTGTTGTCATAGGAGCTGACAAAGAAACCTTCGGTCGATTTACTGGTCTGGGAGTTCCAGGACCATTTACGTTTGATCTTTAAAAATAATGACAATAAATGAATTATCAACTACAGGAAGAAAACAGTAACAACCAACCACTCCTTTTATAAAAGGAATTTGTTCCTCATAGGTAGAAAGTAGCTATAAATCAGCTCCTAAAAGATCTGTGGGAGATACAAGGGTGAGGTGGGTGCACTTTCCTATTTTACTCAGTACAATTTCTAAGCCTCCAATGGAAACAGTATCACAAAAACTTTACAGTAAAAAAAAAAAAATTCTAAGCAACAAGGTTACGGAAGTATCAAACAAGAGCAGGGCAGGTATCCCCCCATCCTTCTTCCATCCCTCTGCCAGTATTCCTGCCATGAGGCTCTCTTTGGGCTCAGAATAGGTAAAAACACGAGGGATTTGTGCCAGCTATTTCTGTAACAACCTTGCTGAAAGAATTAACTCGTGATGTTCATTAAACTTACCTCTCAGAGTAACCTGGTGAATTTCCTGGGAACATTACGCCATTCATCCGATTTAAACTACTGGAATTATTTTTCCTTAAACAAATAAAATTAAGAAATCAGAATTAGAATGTTATGAATAAAATAATATTTCCAAACTACTACGTGGTACAGGTAAGCACCTGCAGATCACTACTGCCACTGCCGAACTATTTAGCCTGAAAACCAAACTCTGTGTACTTACTTTTGTATACAACTACTATCAGGAAGAGAAACACATTGCACAGGCACTCATTCTTCTACCTGCTTACATATACTTATGCTATACTTATACAATGCTGAAGTTCCAAGGAACTGAAAAACATCATACTTACTCTGAAGATGGGTACACACAGCTGACAACCATGACATTCTGTAATACACAAAAAACGCGTTAAGTGTTCAGAAGTGGAAACTTCTGCTCTTGACAACAGCCCGGAACTTCAAGGGTTACAGGATTTGGTCAATTGCTGAAGTGCTTTCAAACAAGTTTTCTTCAGAGATAGCAACAGATGGAAAAATCAGAGAAAAACTGTCTTGGCTCCCCCTCTACAAATCAGACCATAATTACATTAAAGGCCAACATATTTGTGAGTGGATTACTGTCAAAGACAACCATGCTAAACCTCAGGCCTCAGTCTTTGTACTTTCTAATTGAAGTGTCCTTGTAAAGCAAAACAAAAAGTTCACAGTGCTGGAAAACTCCTGAATCGCTGAAGAAACTCCGTTTGTCCACACGGGGCCCCACGCTGCCATCCAAGCACCAGCAGCGGGTTTTGGCACTTGCACTGCTGCACTGCTCTGACCCACACAGAAAGGGCAGAAATGATGAGCTGTGTTTTGCTTAGCTACCTCTCTCTCATGAATGGCACTGAAAACTAAATCCATTCTAACACCTGGAAACCTAGCTTAAAAGAGTGTCTAGCTTGTAAGTTTGTCTTCTCTTAATCAACACTCAGAAAAACTACATGTGGCTTTTTTTTTTTATTTTTATTTTTTGCAGTGCCACCTAAATGAACCCAAACTAACCTTAATGAAAGACTGCACAGAACTTGAGGCATTGCTTCACAGAACTCATTTTGGCTGATCACTGCTTTGCAAAATCCATGTTACCATTTATTACTGACCACATTCTTCCACACGTGCAAGGATCTGTCTGACTGTATCCTCTATAACAGTGAAAAAAGGCCCCTTTGAAAGTTAACTCTCGAGAAGTTAAGCTTTCTTTGACTGAGTTTTCTAAGTAGAAACTTAAAGCTGACTTTGCTATCAAGAAAATCCAATGTGGAACCACATTCTGAAAGTCAGATATCTACTTTTGAAAGACCCCAAATTTCAACAAAGATGATGAAATACCATTAAATGACATCTGTGTGCTTTGATGAAGCCACACTGTGTGACATAAAAGGATTTAAAAACCTAGTACAAAAGACACTGTGGAGAAGAGAGGCTTCTTTCTCCTCCATCTAATCTGAATCCAAAAGAGAAAGGAAGTAAGATATAAATATTTCAGCTGATTATTTGATTGCTTTCCGTTCGGACTCAATAGGAAGAGTGGCATTAAGCCCTCAGAAACTACAGCTGGAGTACTCTACACTGATTGGGAAACACAACAGCTACAGTCCTGATACTCAAGCTCTAGCAAGTCGTTCCGCATGTTCTTCTGATGTTAAAACATGCAGAAGTAACTCACACAATTCAGAGCAGCTCCGAGCTGTTCTATGAGCCAGACTGAAACCAACAGACCTTTGGCAGTGATTTACAGTTACTCAAACAGTAATGGTGATGGTTTAGCTGCGTGCTCTCTCAGAAAAATACATACCTTTTCCACACCTCTTAGAAATTTGTCAGTTCCTGTGTAATTCCTCCTAGGATCTGTTAGCAACTCACAGAGTCGCTGAATAGTGAAGGGGATGCTGCAATGAAATAGATTTATAACAATTTAATTTTATTTTAATGAGTATGACTGCAAGGAAGCAACAATATTATTGCTTCCCCCCCTTATGGAGAGGAAAAGAAAAAAAAAAAAAGCCCTGAAATTTGTTATTATTAGCAATATAGGATAAGTCAAAGCCTTATTTCCCTTAATTTCATATACTGAGATATTCTTTTGTGCTCACCATGACAACTCTTAAGTGGTATCCCAAAGAAATCATCCCACAACTCAATCCATTAGAATGATGAAGAGGAAAACATTTAACTTCAGAAATCAGATAATCAACAGTAAAATAGTTGAAGACTGTATTTATTAGATAGAACAGGAAGGGAAGTGATTCAAAACAAATTTGAGTCATACACACTAGATCTAAAAAAAAAAAAATTCTCAACTTGTAGTTTATTTCATGTTTTACAAAATACATTTACAGAAAAAGCACCAAGTGTTGGAATTACTGGAATCATTAAGCTTTAGTCATTACAAACACTACAGTATTTTGCCACAACTGGACAGTACACTTATCTATCAAGGAACATCTCAATAAGAATAATTAGAGTAAGATATACGAGTCTGTAATATCAAGTTTGTACTTTGCTTTCTGACAAGGCTGCACAGTTTCATCTGCTTAGATGAGAAACTGACCTTCAAGTACGCAATGTTTCACACATGTTGACCTGAGATGTCATACACTTTCACTGCAAATTCATATACAACGTCACAATTTAAGCAAGTCTGACTTTTCACAAAGTGATGCAATAAAGATCATTTATGCATTGTTACAGTTGACTATTTCAAGTCTGACATCAACATTTCAAAAATACATCTAAAAGAATATTTGATACAGTGATACTTAAGAACCAGTTCTTCACTGAGAACGACTGATACACCAAATGCAGAGCATCAATACAAATGTGCATACATATACATGCCTATGTATACAGTGCTGTGCTGTTATTTTTTTATAATTCACCTTTTATTTTCTAAAGAACTGAGTACACACAGCATCTTAACCCTGATTTATTAATTAACGCAGTGACTCAAGCTTATTTCATTAGCTAAAAAGCCACATTGTTCAAGATGCACAGATCTGCCACCGGTTGGGTGAAAGCATGTCAGCACAGCTACCATTAATGATACCACAGCACAACTCTCCACCTCAGGCGAGCAGAGTGACCAAGTATGAAGGCTCTAATTACACTGTCCAAACTGCCTGCGCATTGTGCTGCTGAGGAAGTTACAGATTGGAGAACAGAGAGGAGACGTGCTGCAGTGGAACACCTTCAGCCCGAGCTCCAACAGAGCTACCTGAAAGATCAGACTGACCACCACGCTGACCCCGCTAATTAGTTAATAACTTCTATTTACCCTGATTTACACCATACTAACTTATCTTTACTTGACTTCTAGGAATGGGAGATGGTCCAGCTAATGTCTATCAATCAGCTGCAGGTAGTCAGAATGCTGCCAACAAAGCACTGCATCAAACACTGCTGCTGTTCAGCAGCCTCTGGTGGCACAGTAAGCATTCTGACCCCAAGCTCCTCAGGACAGTTTCTGTGCCGTGCTCGCCTTCAACCAACTTCCCAACCCCCCCCACTCAGTCACACAGAGCCATTCACTCCATTTGTTAACTGCTCCACATAGGTACAGCACTAATTGGAACCTACTGTTTCTCATTTTGCCTTTGCGATGACAAGTCTTTAATTAGAGTCTTGCTGAAGTTTTCCAACTGTCCATTCAAATTCAGGTTACTTTAGAGAAACAGCAGAATTTTAAACTATCTTTCATCAACCAAACACACAAAACAACCTGGAGAATCCTGGCCTGGCTCAATGCTATTCAGCTGTACCTAACGTGGCACGTTGGGAACTTTGGGAGTTCAAAGCCATGACACAACTTCTGCATGCTGGTACAGTTCTGGTTACTCGAGAAGTAAGCAAACTCAAGAGTGTGAAGCCCAAAGCTGCACTCCTATTTCACTATATTAGGAGTTCAAATAAAAGCTAAAACCAATTCTGTTTCCTCCTAAACTTTCCATAATAAGCTGAACTTTGTTTACTGAGCAGTAGATGGCACCAAGTGTCACAGTATCATATCCTTTGCGTATAATTTCTTCAACATCTATACATCTTTTTAGCTTGCAAAATCCAAACTAGCTTAACTGCTGGTTAATTATGAATTCTTCCACTCTAAAAAACCCTGTAATTTAAAAATACTTCAGCAGGAACTGACATTGCTGTAGGTCTATACACAAAACTAACGTGACAGCTGTGGGCAGTACGAGCAGTGATCTTTTTCAACGCTTAGAGAGATCACTGGTTCAGTGCACAAACTGCATCAGTGGTCCTGACCTGTCCTCTTTGGGTAACCACACCTATCTTAAAATCCTAAATGCTGTCATTACAGCTAAAATATTCAGTCTTGTTCAAAGTGAAGACCAAATTACGCATGCCATACATTTTAATTATTACTGAGGAAGCATAGAAAGCAGATGAACTGTCTAGAATGCAAGGCACATTAACTCAATTTGTATTACAATTACAAATGTTAATTTTGGGGATGCTATGAAGACTCCCCTGCCATCTAAGGTCTCCAGTGACCTTGGGAACTTTCTGCTTCACCAACAACAGTAAAGAGAGCAGTAACTCTTTCAAGAACTCTTTCCTACTTCAAAGGAATTCTGAAGCACAGCATGAGAATCTGGCTCTAGAAGAGCATCGTACACACAGTGTCAGTGAGATACAGCCAGGTTAAAGCAGCCAGTCTCAGATCACTTTTATGAAATCCTTCTGTCCTGCTTTTAGACTACTAATAAACACATCCTAACAATAAATTCTTATCAAATGGCTTCATTGTCCACCACGGTACCCTGCAATGACATACAGGTCTCAAGATGCTAAGAAGCCTAAATACAGACAACTGCATAAACTGAAATTGGATTCTGTTAAATTTTTGAACGCATATTCATAGCACATGAGACAGATTCTAAACCATATCCTCGCTGCAGGAGCTGCAGTTTTTACTAAATTAACCTACTCCACAATCCTAGTTCCTGAAACACCCTAATTTATTGTTTTCTTCAAGACAGTTAATGTACACAGTTTGCTTCCTCAAAGACTAGATTCACCCAGAAGAACGAGCAAGTCAGACACTCTTCTCAAGTGGTCCAGCAATACAAGAGAACAGCACAGCCAGAGTCAGCTCCACGCCTGGGTCACCCAGAGCTTTGTTTAGTACACTTGGGAACAACAGGAGATAACAGCAGCCCATTCATTAGCATCCTCAGTGTGGGAACATTACAGATTTCGTGGGCAGCGAAGCATTAAGCTGGGGGAGGCAGGAGATAGGCAGACTGACACAGAATGGGTTTACTTCTAAATTGCTTCAGTGCAGTGCAATATGGGGTAGCAGAGAACACGCCGAACTGCGCGCTCTTAAACCCATCTCATATAAGAGCAATTTAAAGCCTTTTGTCTTTGTGAGGGAATCAGACCTGACTTATAAAAGACACTGCAAGTGTATTCATTTGTACGGAAGAATGACAAAAATCATTACCCTAACATCAAACCACAGCACTAAGGATGTGTTAGCAGCACCGCTCAGCTGGAATCTGAGGGTGAGAGAGTGGCAGGTCTTGCAGTGTGCACACTGGCTGACAACTGAGAAGAATGCTGAGCAAGTCTCTCATAAGCAAATACTGAGTCTGAGTCTCACAAGCAGAACGGCTCAACTTACGGCCAAGTACAAAATCCAGTTAAGAAATAAGAGAAACACTACGTAAGCTATTAAAATTACACAGCAAATAAAGACACCCTTGACAAAAAATAAATCAGGAGCTTTATTTAAAATGAAACAATTTCCAGAATTACAAAAGCAACAAAGGGTACACACTTGAAGACACAGTCAGCAATAGATTGAACAGCACAAGTCTCTCAGCCAGTGCTGCCTCCACTATGAATTTGAATCTGGCAGGATGTAACAATTCAAAACCAGGCACACCTTGCCTCCTTGCTGCACCACGTTTATCACAGCGTTAGTTCTTCAAAGCCTACTGAACTGCCACAGGTTTAAGAACTGAACACCCGAAGAATCCGTTCAAACTAAGTATTTCAAAGTACGTTGAAATAAATCTGGCTTTAATTTAAGCTATTTTACCTGCAACATGACAGTAGCACTATGTCCCTCATCGAAGTGTTTGCTAAAAATCTACTGATACACTGCAAAACCTGAGACGGTGAACGTGCTATAGAACGTCATCGTTTTCATTCAAACACCATACTATAAATTACTACTGCCTGTATTATTTTAAAAGCATAGTAAAAGAAAGATGTTATACTGCTATGACATTTCCAAGGTGTACATTTATTTCTGCTCATTGATTCAAGGAAGTGGAATGAACAGTCAGAGACAGAGCAGGATACTTAGGTTAAAAAAGGATCAATTATTTTTCTAATCCTGAATTTAGGCAACAAATATTACATACCCATTAAATCCAGTGACAATTTTCAGGATTCTCTCTTTCATCTCTTCGAAGGGAATATACTCCACATTTGGATTGGGAGGCCCTCTTGGCTCAGGAGCTGAGGTTCTGAAATCATCCATTACTTTCTCCAGTTTGAAAATGAAATAGCCTTTAAATTGAGACCACTGAACCCTGCACAGAACACAAGAATTAAGATATATGCAAGTCAGCCACAAAGCCATGGAAAAAACAGCATAACTTTATGACTGTATAACTAAACTCAGGCCAGTATGAAAACTGCAGGATGGATGAAGCAACTAAGGTAATCTTATTTTGCTTACTAAATTTAAAGCATGATAATTATTTGACAAATTACAGCAAAACACTGTTACAAAAGTTAACAGTCATTAACAACAGGGTAAGCCAGTTCCCCAGCAAAACTACACAAGAACTGTATAGAAATTACACATATTTCACAGCACCACTGGGCCTGCAGTGCAGCCTTAAGCTTTCACTGAACTTGCTGGGAAAGTTTCAAGTCTGGAAACCACGCAGCAATTGTACCCAGCACTCTGTCTTCTGTTACAAAACCCCACGAAAGGCCTTTTGTAGTTGACTGTTCTGCACCTAGGCACCCTCAAAAGCACTCAGTGGAACCTCTTTTTCTCAGAAAAGCAAATACATCATGTATCACTGTTACCACCTCCTCATAAATAACTGAGCAAACCATACCCACAACAGATTACCTGCGAGTATTGATTACCTGCTGCATTCCCACTGGGTTTCATCATTTAAGAATTCTATACGTTCAAGTTTTCAAGAATGAGTTTCTGAACTGCACAACAAACAAGGACTGAAAGTACTGAGAGCCCCTCTGCAGCACAGCCCACACAGCAGCACAGCACTCATTCTGGGCTTCTGACAGCAAACAGTTCGTAACAGCACAGGAAGCAAAATGAAAACAACCCATTCAATTCAGTCACTACTGCTGCACGACAGAATGATCTCCATGATTGTATTCACCGTGCCTTAATTACATGTATTGAACAGAGAAACTTAGCTATGCTTGTGACAATTTGCTGCAACATTTGAAACCCCCTCCCTCTTTTTTCCTAACTTTAAAAGACTACACTCAAACCATAACTCTCAACAACATCTGGCTATGTATCTTTAAAATAACAAACTTGCTTTTGACAAAAAGATCACCTCTAGGAAAGCAGGAAAATTGGGTTTTGTTTTTTACTATTTCCTTCAGTGAAAGTAGTCAAAAATTAGTGTCAAGGCAGAAAAGTTTGTATTCCTGTTTCACCAGACGATGAAAAGGACACGCACAAGTTGGTATCAGCTACTTCTCAACTCGTGAAACTCACATCTCACATGGAGCAAAACAACCAGTTCACAAATGATGGGCAGAAATCTGTTACCAAACACAACCCAAAAATCAAGATGAAAAATGCCTTATCCCAGGGCTTCACAAAGCAATCCATAGCTGCCCTCCAAGTGCTCTCAGTCACCAGCACACATTAGAAGACGAGGCACTTAGCCAGAAACTGTAATGAGAAGAGATCAAGACAGAATTCTGTTTTCAAGGAAAAATGACAGACTCCACGTTGCACACGCTCTGAGAACAACTTCAGCAGTAGCATACAACACCTCCTGAAGAGCTGCACAGTCAGAATGGGAGACACTGAAATGAGCAGTTTGCTAAGTACTTTCCCTACTTAAATCAACACCCAAATGGAAAAAAAAAAAAAAAAACTTTGAAATAGCTTTATGTACAACCTCATTAAGTTTTATATACTAGAAAATAGCTGGCAAACAATTTAAGCTCCGTAAAGAAGCCAAATTGAAGAAATTCCACAGAGAAAACACCATTCATGCATTCTCCTGAGCAAACTTGTTTATAAAAACTTGTTCTTCCCACTCAGCATTGCTCAGAATCAGCCTTTTCTAAATACACACTTACATCTTCCATCCGTGTTCTCACTGCCTGCTGACCTGTGGCTGAACACAAAAGTTCCTCTGAACACTGATCTCTAGAAACTGCCTCAGAAGCAATGCTTTCAAAAATGAGTTTGTCCTGAGATGCTTTGGTCCAATGTATTTGCATTCTACAATAGGAACAGCTTTGCTAAATACTAATATTATGTATACATATATATAATTATATACTTTTTATCTACCTTTAAAGCATGTTCACTACAATGTCTGGGTCATCTTGTTTAATCACATCTGAACAAACACAGCTCCCCTAGGCTAATGAGCCTGCGATTCACATACTCTAAATCTTAAGAAGGCATTTCTGCTTAAAGGAGTCCTCCTGCTTCCCTCCCACCAACTCCTGCCCCATCCCTCCCTTATGTTAGCCTAAATGTTTTGCTCAGATACACAGAAAATTAGAGAGAAAGACAACAAAACCTGATTATAATAAAAAAGCACCCAGCCAGGAAAGAAGTCCCCAGAAGCAGGAAGGAATGAAGCAATCACAGCATGCTTCCCCAACTGCAGCTTGAACAGCTGCACGTATCCAAGCAGAATCACACATCACAAACTCTCCCAAGACAAATGTGAATGTTGATATTATACACCTAAAATTTTAAAGTGAAGAAAGAAAGTTTAATAGTCAAGTCACAAATGAAAGCATAGAAATTAACAGAGTGCACCAGCCTAGTCTGCCTTTGTGAATTACACAGATGACACCACGTCCCAGCTTTGGGACTAATTATGCTAGGAGGTATTCACAGATTTTTTTAGTACTGTACCATCGCACCTGATTGAACAGACAACTGAAAATCAGAAGAAAGATCTGAGTGTATTTACATGTAATTAAAGAGCAAGCATGAGAACGGGCTGGGGAAATGAACTGGATCCAGAAGATACAAAGTGAGCACAGAGTTGAAATAAAGTGCAACAAAATACCCAATGAAAGAAACAAAAAATACATTTAAAATGCCCTTCTACTTCCAGAACAAAATCCCAGGGTGGAAGCAGTTCTGTGAAGGACGTAAATTTAAGCCCTGTGAAGAAAGGCACAAAGGAGTACAGTGCAACTCCACAGTTACACCAATACCACAAAAATGTACTTTGCCATTGAGAGTGGGGAGGCACAAAAGATCTCCACTGCACAGAGGAGTTTAAAAAAAAAGACAGCTTCACAGCAGCTGAGCTGAAACAAGAGCTAGCACAACCTTCATTAATGCTGTTCTCCAATAAAAGCAAACCATTTCATACCTGTACTTCACCTGAGTGCTTGTCTGATGGAAGTAATTCACTGCTACCCATCAACCAGCCTGAGAAACTCACCAGTTCCTCTTTCATAAATAGCACTCCTCAAGAAGGGACAAAGGTGACCTTTGGCAGAAAGTTCACATAATCTCATGCTGTTTTTACTTAGAAGAGTTACAAACTAAAAGCCAGCTCTTTCCAAGATTGCTTCTCTGACGTGATTTGCACAGAAGTCATCTTTCCAAAAACACACAGCAAAAACAGAATGCATTTTAGATGGATATAATTTAATCCTATCACTCCCACATCTCTGGGAAGGAGGAAAAGAAAGCAGCTGATAGGCAGAAGCACTTTCCCTAACTCCCTTATCTCTTGCTTACTTTACATATTTGTACTGATGAAACTGAGAAGGCAGCTTTGTCCCTTACTGCACTGCTTACCGGGAGAGAGAGCCCCCATCGACAGCTTGCACTATTACGACTCACTCGTATGGCACAGAGTTAACTCCTGTTTTCCTCCTACCACCCAAAATCGATCCTACTGCCCTCCAGCAAGCTCTGCAGGAGGCAGGAAATTTCAACAAGAGCAAAAAGCCAACGCTGTTTAGCAAAGCAGCTCAGGAAAGATTTGGCAAAAATTAAAAAGCAAACATTCAGTAATTGTGAAAGGCTACTGGGGAAACAAACCCAGAAGATCACAGGAAAACACACCAGCTTTCAGAGAACTAGATCAAGTAAAGGAAACCAGGCAGAAGCTGCAACCCTCCTGCCCCTCTCACCCCAACACAGGTCCTTTCCAACTGTTCTCTAGAAAAGCATCCACGTTGAACAAACACACTGCAGCAGTATTTCTCCATGTATTTAGCACTTCTTTCCAAAACACAGTGATCCCTAAACTCACTAAATGACTAAATGAGTTGTATATTAAATGTAGTCTGGAGTACCAGCACACCTGAAAGTGCAGAACTACAGTAAGTTATGTAGCTCCTTTCCCAGCACCTGTTTGCAAGTATCAGATACAACAGTGAGCTTCCACACGTGGTTTACATGTTCACTCCAAATAAACTAAGCAACTTTAATTTACAAACCTCAATAAGACACGTGGAAGGTAAGTCAGGACGACACCTAACATTAACTGAAGAACAGGAGGAGTAATTCAGTATGCCTGAAACAGGACTACCTCCTGAAATGGAAGTACTGCAATTGGAATTGCTTCACAGATTACAGGTGTAATTAATAACAACATTATATGGGAAGGACATTAAGCTTCTAGAGACTTAACTATGTACTTAAAGCATTAGGAGTCCCAGTGGGATGTCTGCCTTCAGATTTCACAGTGTTTAAGTTCATTACAAAATCACTTGGTTTAAATTTTAAGAGGATGCCATCTGTTTTGGATAGATACTATATGCCAGAAATAACATAATACAAGGAAGGAACCAAGAAAAGATACTGAACAAGACCGTGAAAGAAACATCAGAATGTAGCATGAGGCAGAAGCATGGGGTGCCTCCCTTCCCACCCTTCTAATGCCACTGCTGCCTGGCAAGCAGAAATCAAAAATAAAATAAAGACTGCAGCAAATGGTGAACTTTGGATGCACACAAACACTTAATGTGCAGCTTAACTGATTTTAACGTGAAGTCCCCAAGACACAGAATGAAAGAACCTGTGGACAGTCACAGACACGAGACTGTCACATTAGCTTCCCCCAGTTACTGCTTATCTACATTACATTCCCACAGAGTTCCTCGTAGGAAACAGGTGCTTTTGTTTGTTTTCTTTTAAGTGAAATGATTTGTCAACTTTGTTTCCTTCTTCTACACCTTCCTCTAGAGCTCATGCAAGATAAGATATGCTGTAAAATGTAATCTCTCCAAGCTGTAAGAAGTAAAATTAAGTTTTCACCCAAGATGATTCCTTTTCTATTCTGATCCCCCAGTGAGATCTCCAAAACCATCTGAGAAGTCAAAAGACACAGAAAATGAAGTGCACCCAGCAACCACACATCCCATTCGAACCCCAGTGCAAGTGCTACACTTCCCAGAGCGCTCTTCACAGCCTCGAGGCAACATGCAGCCAAACTGGAACGAACACTGAGGACCAGAGGGAGTATGGCAGCTCTCCAACCAAAGGCACAGGACATACAGAACTTCCCCTAGGCCTGAGATACCTCAGGGCAATCCCCTTCCCCCAGTCTGTGGAACTGATGGACTGCAGTCCTCCGGGTGAGCAGAGACTGAGGCCACTCTTCCTCACTCATCTCCACTGTCGGTGATTACTGCCCTCTCAGATGGGAGGCGCTGCCCCACCACATCCTGACCCTACAGCTGGCATCTGCACCTACAGGGAAAGTCTGCTCTGCTGCCCCTACACCCTGCTCAGATCCCACAGGCACACATAGCAGGTAGCTATTCTAACCACAGTCATAATGCTAAGATAAGGAATCAGATGTGTGATAATAGAGAGCAAAGCCGTTCATTGAAGCAGCTGTCCTTACATATCAGAAAAATGAACATCTTCACTTTAGCTTCAAATTCACTCAAGTTTAGACTTTTCTACTTCCCACGTTACAGCTTACAGCTCACCACTGTTATGCAATTAACCATAGTCCCATCATTCTGCATGCTGCTATTTTCACCAACACAATGCAGATTAAATTCCAAACAGTGACACTAGATTTACACACCAGATTTTCACACCAGAATTCCCTGTGCATCAGTGAAGTTTCTTAAATACCTCTGGCAAGCAGACAAACTCTCAAACCTAACAGTACAACTAAAGCCACAAGCAAATGCTACATTATTTTTCAGCATTTGTGAAGGTGCAATTAAGCTGTAGGTGAGAGCACTGCGAATTTGCTGTGACGCTGCAAAGCAGCACTGCTCCTCCTGGGGGAGGAGTTAGTTAGTCCTCTTAGTATCTCCGTATCTCCACCTGCTAACTCAGGTAACATTGAAGCGCTCTCAAATTATCTTCAGTAGGAATTGCCCTCATTTTACCTTTCATTTTAATTAAACACATCAAAAAGTTCAAAAGAGGAAAAACTGCCATCTCCTGCAAGCACAGAAGGCATATTTCCATTTTCATTCACTGATTACTGTCAGCCCAAATGAAACCTTTGAACCCCCCCCCTTTTTTTTTTTTTCTTTTTTTTTTCTTTTCCTTTTTACAAGCACAACAAGCTCACCCCAGAACTGCTGGAACTGCAATACATCAGAGATCCACCTCCTACAGCAGTATGACTGGTCACCTCTCTACTACTTGCAAATTACTGCTGCTATCACCAGGAACAACAAAGACCAAAACTTAGCTATGGAAACAGACAGCTGATGAAGAAGAAATACCTGTAATCATACAGGGACTAATTCTGATCTCTCCTGATAAACATTCAGCTGACTCCAACAGAACACAGCTGTTACACAGAACGGAAAGGGCATGCGCTGGGACTCAGAATTTCTCAAGGAGGATTACTTCTTAATATATTCATCTAGAAACAAAATCAAGCACATTACATTTCATTTTCTTTTATTTTAAAGGCAAAAACTGCCCACAGAATGAAAAAGGACAAAACTTTAATTGACTCTTCATTCAGAAATTGAATTTCTTATAGCAGAGATGAAAGCGATGCACCAAAGCAATGGAAAGTCTTCAAAACATCCACAAACCACAGGCAGCTGCTGTCTATAAAGATAAAAGGAGGTGATATTTTCATTACATCTCCCCTTTCATTTGAAAACTTCAGTTTTCTTTGGCTCATAAAAATGAAATGGTGTGTTTACTAAACCATGCCACTGACTGTGCTTCTGCGCTGCGCCAATTCTTATCTTACTTTCATTTCTTCCTCACACGATGTCCATTACACACACATCCAGACATTTACTCTGAATCTCAGGTTCTAGTACAAGGAGAACAATCATCTCAGATGGCGAGGTTAAAAGAAAGAAGTTTGTAGGTGGGGGTGGTGCCTGACTTCTCACTCTGAGTTACAGTCATATGAGCCCCAGAATGCTTCCACTCAACTGCACAGATGAACACGGCTGCATCTGAGTAGCACTGGCCAAAAAGACCAGCAGTAGCAGGCAGCCATCACCTCTGTGCCAAAATACCTCCTGAGAATCACCCATGCAACAGTCCAGATCTGCCTTAATTGGGCATTTTGTATAAATTTAGCCAACCGTACTCATTTCAACTCTAACAATTCTCTAGATTCTTCCTCACTTCTTTTATTTCAAACCTAATTTCACTGAAGATTAAGGATGTCTAAGGCAGGCTTCAAGAGTGATGCTATGCATTGTGCATTTGAGATTCTGCAGGAAATCCATAGCACAATTCAGAGGCATCTCATACAACAGATATTCTGCAGAAAAAAAATCCTTCATGCAAAGGCACAATCACAGTACTCTAGAGTTGATGCATCAAATACAGAAACACAGAATGGATTATTCTTTCTCAATAAACTTGTGCAGCATAAGTCTGGGAGCCAACTTAAAGAACATTAAAGTATTAAAGAACAACTACCTGGTGTAGGGAACCTGCTTTGGCAGGGGGGTTGGACTCGATGATCTCTGGAGGTCCCTTCCAACCCCTACAATTCTGTGATTCTGTGAACCACTGTGCACTTTAAAGTCTGCCTGAATTTGCACATAAAATGACCATCTCTATAGGAACGGCCTCACTAGTGAAATCATTCTGAGTAATACAAATATATATGCAATTAGCAAAGCAGTAAATATTCGACGCTTTCACACAGAAGCTGAACTCCACATACTGAATAACAGAGGGCACTGAATTTCTTCCAGGTTTCACAGGTTTGCATAAAATAAGCAAACAAGCAATGACAACTGCTCTAAAACTGCTCTAACTCTGCAGCTACCATGTGAAACGAGCAGAGTGCAGCCAGCAGTAACCCGTGGGTCTCAAGAGCTGTAGGTCACACTGAGATCACACTGCCAAATCTTTACTGTGTTGAGCTGTGAAAACAGATAAAGGAAGAGGCATCCCATATGACTACTCTGTTGAATTTACTCTGCACTGTGTACAGCACTTGTCAGCTCACACACAGTCCCACAAATACACAGATTTCACTCAGATCTGAAAACAGTAAGTGAACAGCACTTCTGTTACTAATTCCTTCCAAAATTGGGAACAAAATCCACCCAAATGATGGCAGTTCAGTCCTCATACACTAAACCTGGGTTGAGACAGGGCACCCCATCCCAGTATGACTTGATAAACGAGCTTTAGGTGTTTCTGTATCATCATACTCCCCCACCAGTTATGAGCCAAGCCTCATCAGCTTTAGTTATCTTTCCAAATCACTGCTCTACTACTTTTGCATCCCAGCTACCACTGAAATCTTGTAGCTGTTCTCAAGAAGAGAGACCTGCCAGACACATCAGCCTGTGAAAAAGCAGTATGAGCCTTGTTTGTCCACAAAGCAGACAAACCACTCCCTACCAAAACAACCAGACTTCACTTCCCTATCTCTTAAATGTTCCATTGCTTTGTCTCCCTCTCACTGCGTGTGCCACAAGGAACAAACCTTCCCAAAATCTGCAGGCAGGAACACAAGGCTCAACTGATGAGCAAGTCTATCAACTACACAACCAAAGCAAAACCAGACATCCTAGTTTCTACAAAGGACAATATGAGGCAGAACAATATCCAACCTTCTGAAAAGTACTTAAATAATAAGGATCAAAGTTATCAAAGAACAGCAGAGTTGAGGCCCACTAGAAAACTGGGCAGACAAATAAGGAATGTAGAAGAACAGCTTCATGAAGGACATCAACAAAGGAAAATTAAAGATAATGCTCAAAAGCACATGCAAGAACACTAACTGGTATAAATTAACAGTGGGGTGGTTTTCAGCACTAAGTAATGGTGAACTACCTGCAAAGAGACTTACACAAAGCCTGCTCCTAAGGATGTGTATATGTAACATAGATGCACACAGCAGCAGGGAAGAAAGGTGCAAATGAAAACCTGCATGCACATTGGTACATTTGTACATACAGCAGTCTGGTCACTGGGAAAAATTAGCACAACTATTGGGATCTTGCCTTTTGTTTTCCTTTCATGTGTGAGATGCAAGTTTGCTAGGATCAGTTCACTAAGCAAACCTGACACTGGCAGTTTGACCTTTATACTACAAATCCCCCCGCTCCCAACAGCTATGCAGTGACAACACATCAAAATAAAGCAGTACAGTAGCATGCATTTCCCATGGAGCAAGTGATTTCATCAACACCTCCATGACCTCTCTGGAGTACCACAACTGCACCCTTGCTACGTACGCCATTTTTACAACACAGACACATTTAGCTCCTTGTTCCTCATCTTTCAGTAAGATAAGCTCGCTGTTTAAACAGTTTCCTGTCCTTTGGAGGCAAGAGTGGATTCTGAGACAGAAAACACAGTATGGGTGGAATTAGAGTTCATGGGGAATAACAATAGGAAACAATGCAAGGAAGTTTACTCACATTTCTCTAGGTTCGCTTACCAGCATGGAAGCAGAAGAGGCCTATACCAACAAAAACATGCAGCTTTCTTTCAGAAAATACTAACTCATGGCAGGAATTGAGAACTGTTTTATTTCATTTTAAAACCTTCCTGAAGAATTGCATTCCCCCAGCAGTTTTAAACATTTCAAGAAAATGATTCTCTTCTAAATAAGATCAAAAAAAGCTGACATACACACGGCAAGCAATAAAACGACAGTCAAATGAAACCCAAAAACCCTTATAGAAAAATCAGACAAATTTAAGCACGATCGGTGGACTAAAAGTCATACAGCTATAAACATTTATATATTTGAAACAAATCACTGCACAAAAGGTCAGAACACATCATTAAAACACTGAAGGTAAGAACAGGAATTTATTCCTGGATGCCTTCATTGCTACCATCTCCAATCTTTTCTGCAGGTAGCAAACTACTTCAGTGCTTTAACATAAAAGCTGAGCTGATACAAGTTGAAGAACTGCTCCAAAAGCCTGGTAGGAAAACACATTTACTGCCACACTGGGTACATGAAACAGTATGAAATGGCAGAAAAGGCTTTTTGCTGTTATCTCTGAAAGAACTATGGTTATATAACTCACATTTACAGTTATGTAATTTAGCAACAGCAAACCATGCCTGATCTACCTGACTGACTTCAGTGATGCAATGACCAACTCTGCAGCCGAGCAAACAGTTTAATTGGACTTCAGCAACACACGCAGCACAGCCTCCCACCATATCTTTCTAAGTTATATCTACAGACTCACAGGACACCAGCCCTCCCCACTAGTGGTCAGTGGTGTTATACTGATGGAAGCAGCTCATAGGAAGAAGAGCATGAATGTCATTTGAAGGGAGCTCAGAGACTGGAGCAGTGGGTCAGCAGGAACATCACGAAATTCAACAGAACCTCATACAAAATCCTGCAGCTAGACTGGAGCGAGCCCATGCAAGAGCCAAGGTTAGGAACCAGCAAGGTAACTTCTCTACAGAAAAGGATCCTGGTGCCCTGGACAGCAAGATGAACATCAGCCACGTGGCCCTGCAGTGAATGACAGCTGCCACCTGCACATCAGGTGTGTTTCAGCACTACCAGCAATGTTACCCCCTGCCTGGCATCAACACGTCTCCCACTGCTACACTACATCCAGAAGTTGTGCAAAAAAAGAGCAGAAAACATGCAAGAAACAGAAGGCCACTAAGATGGTAACAGCTGCAGCACGCGGCCTATGGGGAAGACTGTGGAAGCCTGTCTTCTGGGAGACAGAAAGCTCAAAAGAATTTAACCACTGTCTTCCACCACTGAAGGTGTAATTGTGTAAGGACAAGATGGAAACTGGCTCCATCCAGGATGGCTCAAATGAAGGGTAAAAGGCAGTGGACCCAAATTACTCCAAGGAAATTCTAACTGGTTGCAAAGAAAGCAGTTTCTCAGTGTGCACAGTTATGCAGTGACAGTGATGCAACAAAAGCTTAGGGAAGCACCATGAGACACTTCTGTAAGAAAACAAAACCTGAGAAGCCTTGGCCTAACTTCAGAGTTAGCTGTAGTTAGCACTGGGTCAGACTGGATGGCATCCAGAACTCCTTCCCAGCTTGTATGATCCTGTGGTGACACTAAAGATGTCCCCATCTGCTCTACAATCATGTGTATTAAGCTTGACCCAAGAAACTTTGCAGAACTGCATTTAAGTCAGTCCTCAAGGAAACTTCAACATTCAAGCTCAGAGGAGGTGCAAATTTATATTTCAGGTCTTCCAGGGAAACTAAGTGGAAATAATCTGACTACACAAAGAAATGGAATATGTTTTAATGGCTCTTTATACTGTATTCAGAGCAAGAACTGGTACAATAACATGACACCCTGACCAGGCCAGCACTCTCTGCATAAGCCTAGGGCTATTTTAGTTTACCATTTCTGCACATATTTTGTATTTTTCCAGATTTTGGTGCCACTTATTTCTGCATTTCTTCATTGTCAGGAAGGAGCTGTATTGTAGCTTGCATTGTAGCAAGACATTAAAACTGTGCTTTTTAAGTTGCCTGCCCCGAGGGCAGGGGAAGCACAGAAAGAACTAACAAATGAATTTTTTATCTCATTTGTTTTCCACGTTTTATCTTCAACTTTAGAACCAAAGGAAAATTCCAGCAAGAAGCAAATTCTTTCTGAAATACCCAAATAAATGATTTAGAAACATTTTTGCTACTGAAGGGCAGTGAGTTCACATCCAGGAAAATTTCCAAAAGGTAAGAAAAGCATTTTAAAGACAAGACAATAGCAAGTTATTTTCATTTCATGCATCTGCCTTCTAGAATCACAGTGCCATGCATTGTTTTCTACCATTCTTAAAGCTGTTTCTGCTTTAAAAAAGAAAGATTTCTTTAAAAAAATAATAATAACAAAAACAGAGAAGGATTTTAAAAGAAGTCTTTTAGACCATGAAGTATTAAGAATAACAAACGTCACCTATTCACTCTCCCCAGCTTTTCAAGCCGTGCTGATCTTCTACATCCTATAGAAGAACACGCTGTAACGATGCTCCTGGCTAACCTTGGCCTCACCAAGGAAACTCCACATTAATATCTTTGTGAAGCCAAGTCAATGTAGGAATACAACTCCTTTGGAAACAAAAAATATTCCTACGACTTCACACAAGATTAAAAAGGGTTGAACCATAAACTTTATATTTCACCTAAGACTACGTCTTACCACAGCAACCATAAAGAAACAAAACCATTCCAAAGTAATCAAGCAATCAATTCTCTGATTCTGTTCACATATAATAAAAGAAGTTCAGACTGACTCTCGTAAGTGCAGCTCATAATCTTAGGAACAATCAAGTGAATGGCTAACCTTGCACAAGAAAACAATCTCAAGCTTCAAATGGATGAAGTTAACACCATGGTTTCACAATGAGGCTTTTCCATGAGGCACTGATAACATAACTTAGGTTACACTACCAACATAACTAAATTCAGCAACATTTTTATTTCAGAACAAGGCATTTTATTACTGAAGACACTCTGGACAGCCTTACACAGCTGCAGTGCTGCTTTGCACAACCCATCCTCTGTCCCTGCCTCTGATCCCCCCAGTTGTGCTGCCCTGTGCCATTCCCACTGACCTGGACAAAACAGGGTGTACCAATGAGCACTTTCTTGTTAGAAACATGACTGCCAAGAGGAAAGTTACAACTGCCAGCAGTTCCCTGCTTCAGGTTTCCATGCAGCCATATAAACAGTTGAACAAGCACAAGTGAAACAGTGACACAAGGGCTGTGTTAGCCAAGTAAGCTGCCAAAAGAAACAAGGGTGAAATTACAGCTTAGCCTATACCTGCGTGTGCCTGCTCCCAGTTCTCTGGGATGAATAAGGGCACTGAAACCAACAGAGGCAGGGAGGTACTCCATGGCTTACAGGAGACCATGCTTCCAACCTGGAAGGCAAGTGATACATGCCATGATCATGCTGCTATGAGAACCCTGAAAAAATAATTTACTTTACTAACACCACTACCAAGTAATTTGTTGCTTGTGTTCTCGCAAGAACTGCTACAATAACGTCTGGAAGAGGTATGCAGAGCAAAAGGAAGAACACTGCATTTTAACCCAGGACAGAAGAGAAGCCGCAGCCGTCAGCGCAAGTTACGAAGCAGAGAGAACCTTCCCAACCACAATATTACACTATTAGAAACAGCAACTCAAAGAAAACCACATCAGGTTTCACTTGTCCCTGTTTGCCTCACACACTCACACAGGTACTTTGTGGTACTCCAGGAACAGGCTGTGAACAGCAAAACCCACGTACTTCCATAAGCCTGCAAATTGTGCCATTGTCCTACTTAACCATGTTTGTTTTATTTCTAAAACTGATCTCTGAACTTTGAAACAATCTTAATAAATGTTACTACAGGGCTATGTTTCATAACCTTCATCCCAAACAACGCATTTCTTACTGTTTGAGATATCTATTAAATTATTTTTGCATGGAATGAATTAAAGAATATTCAACTCACTTCAAATTGATATTTAGTAGGTTATATATGATTCTTAGAAACACACTAAGGCTCTTTACGTGGATGACCATCATGAAATTTTAACTTTCACCCAATTCCTCCCTATATTTAGATGCATATCAGTGAAAACAGAGCATATTAAAAAAAAAAAAAAAAAAAAAATGATATAACTGAAAGGTTTGAAAATACTGAAAAAATGCTACAGGTCAGGAAAAAAACAAACAAGTAAAAAAACTGAATACACAAAAGGTCAAAGCATGAGGTGCCTGATGGCTCTCATTCAGGTTAAGGCAACGGCTTTTAATAATTTTTAGAAAAATCTATTACACAGAGCCAGGAAGCACAGCCGTAAGCCTATGCTGAAAGAAGTGCTGTCCCAGGGCATCGGGCATCACAGCCACGTATGTCTGCCTTCTATTCAAAACCAAAGTACATTTCATAACTTGCTTTTCCTTCAAAACCACTGGTTCCACTAGGAAGAGAGGGGAAAAAAAAAGAAAAAAAGAAATAAAAAGAAAACAAAAGAACAATCTCCCGCGGGTCGGGGAAGCTGGGAGCCAGAACAAAGCGCGGCGCCGGCAGGGCACGCCGCAGCCCGGCACTAGGCCTCGCAAACAAGGAGCCCGGCTGCCACAAAGTGAGCCACACGCAGGCGCGCGCGCGCAGACAAGCCTTCCCGCTTCCTGCCAAATACAGAGCACAGCGGAAGTCACCCCGCGCAGCCCGGCCCGGCCCTGCAGCGGGGTCACCCGGAGCCGCGGGCGGCGAAGCTGGGCCTGGGCTGTCCCTGCGAGGCGCCCTCCGGGGCGCAAGGCCTGCCTGAGGCACAACCCGGCGCCGTCGTGTGCAGCGTCGGTACGAGCTGCGGGTATTACAGAGGTTTGCCACAGGCAACACTGAGCAAAACTTTCCATTAAAAGAAATAAAATAAACGTCACCTAAACTGTAGAAAGAGCAACAGGTTTCCTGTGCTGGGCAGGGTCGGTATCGTCTGGGAGACACCTCTGACACTGTGTGAGAAGAGGCTCCTTATCTGATAAAACTCTCTACCAGCAAAGAGAACAAATCCACCCGGAGTCAGCGCACACCGAGGAGAGCTCGCTCAGCCCAGGACAGCAGCCAACGACCGACAGAGCTCCAAAGCGCCCCGGGCCGCAGCCGGCCCCACTTACATGGTCTCCCCTGTCTTGGCAACATGGCAGAGGAACTGGTCTAGGATCGGGCACACCTCCTTCTTCCCCCTCTTCTCAAAATCTGTCGGCATGAGGACGGCACAAGAAGAACGGAAACAGAAAAGAGACAAAAAAAAATGTATTAAAAATCGTAACCAGCGTTTTTGAACTATCAGCACGACTCCCTCAGAAACATCTGCCCGCTCCAACAACGCCTCAGCTGATCCTAACAGCTCCTCCAACTTTCCAGCCCTAGGAATCGCCAAGATATTTTCCCGTGGAGAAACGCGCGCACCTGGGCGGCAAAAGTTGGTGCGCGACTTCTGAGGAGCGGCGGCCGGGGCCGCTTCCCAGCTCGGGGCCGGGACGGGCCAACCTGCAGCGGCCGGGACGGGGCGAGCCGAGGCGGAGAAGGGCGAGGGAGCGCCGGGAGGAGCGCCGGCCGAGGGCAGCCCGGGGGCTGCGGGCCCAGGCTCGGCCCTCCCCGTCCCTACAGCGAACCCCCGGCCGCCGCCACCCACGGGACCCCGCGCCCCCACACGAAGGAGGCGCGCTCACCCCCGGCCCCGCGCCTGGCGGCCCCACACCTCCCCTCAGCGCGGGGACACCCCTCCCCGCCCCCCGCCGCTCGCCCCGCACCACCTTTCAGCGCCTCCTGCAGCCTCTCGACGTCCATGATCCGCGCCCGCGTCCCCCCGCCGCCCTTCGCGCCGCTCCCCTCCGCCGGCCCCCCCCACCCCGCGCAGCAAACGGGCTCCCGGCGCCGCTCGCACAGACACAGCCCGGGCTCAGCAACCTTCCAACATGGCGCCCGGGCCGTCCCCGTGCGCGGCCCCGACGGCCCGCCCTCCTTCCCGCCGGGGGGGGGTGGCGCGCGGGAGGCGGGGCCGCGCGGGCCCTGAGGGAGGCGGGAAGGGGCGGGAAGGGGCGGTCCGCACTTCGCCTCAGGCCGGGCGGCACTGGGTTCTCGATGCCGGGACCCGCGCGAACAGGAGGGAAAGCTGCGGCAAATTTCGTACGTGGGGAACTCTGACAAACGTGCCGAAACGGGGTGCTTCCTAAAGTGCTGCGTTGGAGAGCTGAGCGAGAGAACTGCCTGTTGGTGCCACGGACCAACTGTCGCCTTTCACACGACGGTGAATGGTGTTTCCTGCTGGACACAATTCCGTGAGAAGTCCCAGCACGAGGTTCTGGCACTTCTACTTACCAGGCAGCATCAGTAAGCAAATAACTAAAGGGACAGAGACAGGTCTGAACTCCTAGAAAAAAAACCAACAGCAGGAGCTGGCATTACAACCATTAATGAATTCAGCTGCCAGTTTTCTTCTGGTCACTTTGCTCATCACAGAGATGTGATGGAAGAATCAGCAATGGCAGTACTAGGGAGAAGACAAATACTGTGCAGTGTCTCCCTGCAGAGGCAACAATGACAGCCAGCCCAATTTCCCCCTGGCTCCTGTGCCCGCTCAGCCCTGCCATGCCTCCCTGCTGCACACTCGCCTTTCTAGCATCAGAAACCCACCAGCTGAAATGAGGCAGACAGCAATACACTCCCTAGAGTAGTAAGAACGTTGTCCCTCTAAACATCAGTCAATTCTCCACGGGGTGAACAAGTGATAAGTCTCTTCAACGCACAAAAGCTGTGTACTGGGCTGAGAACAGCAGTGCTTACACACCAACAACAGAACAGGACAATACAATTCAGGTTACAGGCTGCCCTATGTTCTCTTCCTTGAGGTTAACTTCATTATTTTTAAGAAGGTACCAAAGTCCAATTAAACCAACAAAACTAATAGCCTTCCTTTGCAACCTTAAGCACAGCAGAGGAGTGGAGAACGTACCTTTCCTAGAACACAGTTTCTCTGACCTCACTTCCATGCCCCAGCAGTATTTTCCCCCAGGCACCACAGTCTCACCTCCACTGCACAACCTGCTCTTTGCAGTAGTTTCTGGAGGTGGTCTCATTCTCTCCATCCCACCAGCCAAAATGAGCCTAGAGAGGCATAAACATACATTAAAGTTTCAATTTTACAGTTCATTACATCTTCAGATCCTTGCATACACTGCCAAGGCAGAAAATATCCACTTTTTTTAAGTCCTCTTTTTCATACTAACTAATAAAGAATGTTTAGAAAAATCTGTACAAGGGTTCCCTTTACACAAAAAAGTATTTCAAGGAGACAGCAATCTTTCATTTTTTCGAGGTGTCATTGCCCAGCTCATATAAAACAGTAAATCCACACTCCCAATCTTTTTCAGCCCTATCTCTCCTCCTCCGTCTACTACAAAAAGAAAATAATTTCAAAGTATATACTCCAAAAGCTTTGTTTTCTATAGGAAAAGTATTTTCATGGAAATAGACTATTTTTTGTTTTGTTCTCAGAATGCATTTTAGGATGAAGCTGAGAGTAGAGCAGCCCCGCATGTTTCAAAACCCACATCCCCTCAGCAAACTGAAAAAATATATTTCCATTCACAGCAATTTGTCGTTCTCTTCTATTTTCAGGGGATAAACATTTAAATACAATCCTAGAATACAAAAAGCTTGTGTGAAGTTTCATCATTGATACTTTGTGCAATCTCAAGCAAATGAGTTGGGCAATCACACCTGAGTGTCTTTATTAATAAAACAAATGATAATTACTCTTCTTTGGAAGCTATTTGGCACACCTAGTAATAGAAGCATACACAAATCATTTTGTTTAAATCCCCATGCTACTTAGGGAGTATTTACTGTGGAACTATAATGAAAAAACTCATCATCAGGAAAGAAAAAGAGGCATTTTTAAACACGTAACGAAAGCATGAGAAACCGTTTTCCAATGCCTGTTTTTCTCTCCTTGCATTAAATTTACATAAAGATTTTAGATTTGCATTCTGGATTTCTTTTAAAGTTCTGCAAGCAGTTTTTGTGAGTTTTCAGAGAGAGCAGGATGGGGTCCAATATGTTAACAAGATGAATCCACTTCTGCCTGATACAATTGGACAATTCTTTTTCCACTTGATCTCTTACTTGAGAAGTTCAGGTCAAGCACTGATTTGATAAGAATTGCATTCATTTTCATCAGCACTGAAGGAAGATGTAACATACAATTTATACAGCATAATGGACTTCTACATTCTCCTCTTCCTGCAGTATCAGCAGAAATTAGAACAAACAAGAGACCAAGTGAGAGCAACCCAATCACATCACACTCTGCAGACAAAAAAAAAAAGCAGAAACTTTAATATAGCCAGTTCTGATGGATCTGCAAGAGATTAATTTGCACTACTCAAAAATGGTCTGTCTTCCTGTATGTCCCATTCCTTCCTTTGCATCAATCCAGTAGAAAATGATTCCTTTTATGGGGTTAGCTCTCACCACTACCAGCCACTCTCATGCTGGGCAGGGGAAGCAGCAGCAGGATGTGGAGAAGAGGAGGAATGAAGGATTTCTGCACTCAGCAGCAGTCACGACTCAGCTGTGCTGGTTTACTGCACTGCCCTGGAAGGTCTTCACAACAACAACCACCCACCAACTGATTTTTGAGCTTTAGGACTAAAGCACTAAATAAAATTTGCACTGAATTACACTACCAAACCCCTGGGCACAGATCAATACCCTGATGCTAAAGACAGCAATGCAAGGTGTATGACCAGCAGATTTCAGTAATGAAGTTTAGATTAGGTATTGAGAGAGCCCTGACCTAACCTGAGCCTTAAAGTAATTTCATTCACTGATGTGAGACAGCAATTTGTAAGGTATTTTCACTGGGTTTGAACAAAAATTGATTAGCATGCTTTGAAAAAATCTGTAGCAATTGAATACAACATCAAGCATATGCAATGCAGCAGAATACGAGCAAAACAGGTTTGTTCTCATTTCCTTATGCTCAAGGCAAAGCTTCAAGACTTCAATCTTCTGAAAATATTATGCTTCAACATACACCAATGGATTTACAGGAGAGGTCAGGGTTTGGGTGTTTTCTGTTGTTTTCAAGTCAATAGCTGCAGGAACTCAAGCGTGGTACAATAAAATGACACTAAAAAAATTGTGCATTTCTGAACCATACAAAATAGAGATATTTTTTCCATTTAAAGTACCTCATTGCCACTTCAAGTCCCTCCTCCTCCAAGGAAATGACTTTTAACAGATCTGGAAGGCTGGGGAGTACCAGAAGGCAAACCCAGTTCAATCACGGTGCATAACATCTAGAAGAAGCTGAAAACAAACAAAAAAAGGAGCTGTGGAGGATGGAGTTTTACTTTGAATGTACAAAGACTGAAATATACAGATATGATTATACTTTATAAATATTGTAGGCTTTAGCTAAATTAACCACCAGCCCCCAAAATACCACACATTAAGTTCTCACACGTTTTCTAGAGCTATGAGAGCCCACAGCAACTCAGTGACAGGTTCAGCACTTATTCCAAGCTGACTTTCTCATACCTCCCTCCCAGTACATAGATAGAAAGCTTCCTTTACAACACTCAACAAACGAGAAGATCATTCAAATTAATAGCAGACTTGTTTTTTCACCTGGAGCCTAAGTTGTGAGGAATCTGGTATTCAAAACAACCTGTCCTTTAGAGGCACTGAGCAGAACAGGAAGGAGATCTTTGAGAGGTGTGTCCTGAGAAGGCAGGCAGCTCCTTTGCATGATCCTAATCAGCACAGCAGGTTAATTAACCCGTGTCAGAAAGATTGAGGAACAGCATCCCTATCATGGAAATACATTTCTGCAGGAGCAGGTCAGTCTATGGCACTTTTCTTGAAACAGCATCATGTCAGTGCGATCAAAGTATTTAGCTCTAAATCAGTTAAACATTTTTGGACTGTACTGTAATTTTTAGAAAATAACAAGTATTTTTGGTATATTTATAGAGCTGTGTAAGTCAAACCAAATATTTTACCTTACAAAATGAACATGTTTTGTTCATCTTAAGTGCTGATTCTCATGTTGATGTTTTGTCTCAATTTTCATTTTCACTTCAAAGGAGGTGTTGACAGTTTGTTTCTCATTCTGATCCAGAACAAAAGCAAAATTTCCAAACGCTGCCATTTCTTTTGAAGCACAAACAATTCTTTATCTCATATCAACTATAGCTCTTCGGGAGGCTGCAGTCTGTATGGATCCCAGGGTAGATACAGGAACCCGCTGTTGGAACACTCCCAATGCATCTGTGCTGTCTCATTTATGGCTGGGTACATAGTGTCTGTTTCCCAGCATAATATTGGACTCTATCTGATGCAAAGGTGCAAAACATTCTGAGAGCTGGCTTCCTTATGGTTACAGGCAGCTGATCCTCAGGAGAAGACTCTCTTGAAGCATTTGGAAGGGAATTATAAGAAGTGAAACTATCAATGGTTTCTGTTAAAGCTGGTAATGTGCAAGATTCATCCTACTAGAAAAGTCCTAGTTTTTTTCCCCCTCTCCAGGTAGTGGTGTTTTATTCTCAGCTACAGATGTCCCAGGCAGGCAGAGAAGTCACCTCTACTATGATCATACTTACGAAGAGGCATATGAAACCTGTTCTGAGCTCCATTAATGCTCCACAGTCCACTTAGGTGTGACAAGGATGTCTCTTAGAGTCAGTCATGGTTGCCAAAGCACATACAGCAGTGAGAGCACAGCAGAAGAAACTCTCCCAGTACCCAGATCCTCGCCGTGGTAACTGAGCACCAAGGCCTTGCTTTGAGGAACTCAGGGTTTATTTGTTCCGCATAGGGCAGCTGTAACCAGTGAGATTCATACTGACACAAAGGACCCAGCTGTACGGCAATGAGGATGTGGGAAATCACAGTTTAGGTTCCATCCTCTGAATCACAAAGGGCAGAGAAATGCTTGTCCTGTTTGCTATTGCATCCATCTTGCTTCTGCCCATCCTGTACTATGGAAATCTGTGCATGTTCTCCCCACATATTTCAGTCCTGACTAAAGCCATGGTTGCTAGAAACATCTTGGATCAGAACAGCACAGACAAGGCATTACAGAGCATTTAATGGAACACAACACAGTCATACACTCCTCATACCTGAAATGAAGAAACACTGTATTGATTTACAGCTGGCCTTACCTTTTCCTCATGAATTTCAATTGGAGTTTTAGTCTCGACTTCAAAGAGAATGTGACTGAGCCCAACATACCACACAGTTGAGTAATTTGAGCAAATGAGAAAACAATTTCATAACCAGGCAGACTACTGGCCTGACTGAAGTGACAGCTCACGAACTTCTATCACACAGAGGCATTGTAGCAAAACCAAGGATGCTGCAGCAATGACCATACATGAGTACCAAAAAAAAAAAGGGGAGCAGGAGGGAAAGAAGGCAAATGATGCTAAATGACAAATCCCATAAGTACTACAGAAGAGATTCAAGAAAGGCCATAAGTACCACTGCAGGATGCAGTACAGCAAGGTGACAAGACAAGCATTTTAAATGCAACAACAGGTTAAAAGAATACATTTCCCTGCAGCTCTACCTCTGCACATCTTTTAACAGGAAAAGGTCAAAACATAACAAAGGGTAACACAGTATTGAGAGCAAATTTAAAAACAGACTTCAGAATTCTGGTGACATATATAGTAGAGTACATAAAGTAACTAGACTCTTCAAAAAGGGCATAGAAAAGATACTACACTGGAAAGTTAACATAGCTTCTACTAATCTAACTCAAGTCCCAGTACACACACACAATCTTAAAAAAAAACCAAAAAACCAGCACAAAATACAGAGCTTGCTTAAAATGTCATTTATTTGTACTTTAAGCAGAGGATCTTAACACAGAAATGCACTGCTATGCCTCCTTGGGAGCTATAAACAATTGGTGCACTTGTCAAATAAAAATACACAGGAATTAAATGATACAAGAAAGCTACATAGTTCCTTACACGTACACCCGCATTGCATAGGTGTACACATGCATACACTCACAGAGCAGTTTCCAGTTTCCACTTGTAAGAAAAAGAAATGATAGCAAAGCTATCTAAGCCCACTTTATAATATACAGGCAAAGAACCTAGAAAAACTCTCACCTTTTAGAAACACACCCAAGTGCTTCCTACTCTGGCAGTTCTCTGTTGTACAACACGCATTTGTAACCTGATGCTTTCTTAAATGGCTTTGGGCTAAAAGGAGGTGCTCAGCAGCTCTTCATGTAAAGCCCCTACTTATCTACCTTCAGCAAGTTCAAGTATAACATAGCAAATCGAAAACCTGAATATTTGACGCTGATACAGCAAGGTCTTGGTTACATGCTTAACTTTATGCACTGCATATAAGGCCTACCAACTAGAGACAGAATTCAGAGCATCAAACAGCTGCTGGGTTGGGGCTTGCTTTCACACAACCAGGACGCAGTTCTTTGGGCTGCACCCTGTTGTTTCTTTGTCACTGTGAAAGGAGATTTGTTGTTAGCAACACATTCAGGATTGTTGGAGTTTCTACGAATTTCCAGAAAAAAATGTTGGTTTTCCTTTCTACATTACAATGACGCTCCTCAGTGTGACACACCACTGGAAATAAGTAAAATATGAAAGGAAGGGGAAAAGAGGGTAAGGCCCATCTAAGTATTTACACATTCCATTACTGAAATAATGGATGGCTAATTTACATGAATTAACCACAAGTACAAAATAGGAAATAAATGAAAACTGGTTTCTAAATAAGATTAATGTTAGAGCCAACTACTGTTAAAATCAAATACAATATGGTTTAGGAAGCTGTAATGGAATATAAATTAATAATTCCAACAACAACAAAAATCAAAGTTAATTGTTTTAATACATTTTGGAGAGCTCAAATTACAGCTTCCCCTGCCCCCCCCAGAAAAAGCACAGCAGGAAGAATTCTCCCATTCTTCTGGCAAGTGGTTATTATACTAACAGGAGTCTTCATGTTAAAGCATATACTTCATATATTTTAATAGCTCTTTCTGAAAATAATGTAGCACCTCCTGTAAACATAAAAAGCACTGCTTTGATCCCTAAACGTTTTATATGTAATAATGCCTTTGTTTTGTAATGAATTCCATTCCTTCATTTTAACGTGCCCACAGCCAGAGGGTTCTGCTGAATCATAGTTACACAGTCACAGCTTTCTAAACTCCCGAGACTTAGCACCAGAGCTAAACTGCCTGGGCAACAAGGCTTTTGCTCTGCAACTTTCTCTGGCTTACAGACACCATGGAAATGAGGGATTCAGAATGGCCAGCATGCGTCTCATCTATCCTCATTCGACCTAAAGTCAGCTTTACTCTGGTATTTGAAAATAAAATTAAAAAAAAAAAACAAAAAACAAAGACTTCTTTATGTTCTCCTTACTGCCAACTTCAAAGGCTTACCTCTTATCACAGACTTACATTATCTTAAACTTCTCAAAACAGCACACAGAGTTTCCCCTTCATCGCCTCCTGGTTTTTGAAGCTTAGTTTGGGTTACATTTTCAAACTCCACTGTATCCAGAAACGCTTTCTTTTTTAAGCTACAACTAAATCTTCAATTGAAATAGTAAATAAGACAAGCTGTGGGAGAGGGTAACATCTACACTTCAGTTTAAATGTCTCTAGTTCCCATTATGAAACTCTGGGCTTTCCATCAAAATAAGTCAGAGGTGCCTCTGTCCTTTACGAGTCCGTTTGCACTGATGTGGCAAAGCCTTTAAGATAACATCTCTGAGTCACAGAACATGCACAAACTGTTGATTGGAATTTGCAGCACAGAGGTGAGAGCAGACTGATTGTTTGTTCTGTGCTGTTTAGGACCAGCACAGGCCTGCACTGCAGCTGCTAAGACACAAGGCTCCCTATCTTAACACCTTCTTGACTCAGATGATTCTGCAGCAATGCAGTGTGCCATGTTGTGTCTTTCACACATCACTCTTACGGATGTGTCACCAACACTTCCACACCTCTTGCAGTTGGAAAAAGATGCTTGCCATGTCATTTGAAGCTACATTCCATACATAGTAGCTTGAAATGCCACTTCTTTGCTGAGCTTAAGTTCAGAACGAACTTTTGTATAACTTGAAAAAAAAAAAAAAAAGAAGTTATAGTGAATATTGCTGCTCTTAAACAAATAAAGTAAACTCATAAACAAAGTGAGAATCATCAACTCTTCCTGTTGCAACCAAAAAGAAGAAAAAAAAAAAAAGACAAACAACCAGGAAAAGAACGAAAGGACTGTTTAGGTGGATCTCCAGGACTTCTTCAGACTTTATAATTTCAGAGAGCTACCAGGAAATTGAAAAAGGATTTTTTTTGTCTGAGTTTAAGACAAAGAGTGACATCCTTCATTTAAATGCCTTAAGACATTCAGGCACAAGCCACCTAGGTGCAAGTTTCACGTAAAAATACAACTACATTTAGTATCTGTGGTTGGCCCCCAGGTAGACAATGACACGATTTTCATACACCTTCTTCATAGTTTTCTCAATTTGCTTCAAAAATACTTGTGGAATTCTCCCACATAAAGTGTGCACTGTATCCAGGAACTTAGACTGAAGAGGATAGTACAAAGACTGGAAGAGATTGTCTTCAAATGGAAACTAAAGAAAAATAGAGAAAAATAGTTATTAGTTTTTAGTCCAGCTCTTCTTTTGGTAAGGACAACAGTGGGGGAATACTTCAGTGTTTTAAAAGAAGGAAGAATTCTGGAACTTGAGCACAAATTCACATATCCACCCACATGCAGGTTATGTTTCACCACATTAGCTGGTGACAGTCTCTTACTTTGCATATGGACCGGGAAGCCTACAGCTTCCTCTCAAAGAGGAAATATGGACCTGTGTCTGTATGCAAGCTACTGAAACAATTCTCTGCCTTCTATGTGCACAGAGGCTCCAGCTGCTTGGGGAGTACAAGATTTTATTGGGCATTTATGAACCAGGGACACCGTGCCAGCAGAAAGAACTCCATCCAGTTACTTCTCCATCCAGTACTACAGAAAAGCAATTTAACAGACTTTCTGATTACACGTGTACCATAACATGAAGGGCTGTGAAACAGGACAGACCACAGCGCCTTTGTCAACTTGTGACTGATGGGTATGCTCAGCTCCAACTGCTGTAGTGACAATCTGAGTGACTTGGCTAAAGCTACAATCTGCACTGAAATAAAAGGACATCCTCTATCAAAATACAAGACTTACATCACGTATCACTTCATAGAGTGCCTTGAATGTAGGCTGCTTATCGTCATGGTAGACACCTCTATTTCCATGCAGAATAGAGACACCTTCTTCTTCTGCACCTTTACAGTTACTTCCATACATACAGTGGTCAGGTCGGTAGTTCCACTGACATGGAAACACATAGAGACACTCTACCAATGTCAGTCAGAGGCAATGGGGAGGAAAAAAAAAGAAAAAAAACACATTAAATGAGTTCCAAGTTAAATTGTGTTTCTGTAGAAAAGTGGGGACTGATGGTCAGGAAGAAAAATATGCAGTTGCTTCCTTTATAAAGGTCCAAAGCAGCCACTAGACATAAAAGCTTCCTTTCCTCTGAGGATGGCTACCCTTGTCTCACCACTGTCAGACTGGAACTAGCCAAAAGAGAAGGCAATGCAAAGACTGGGTGCAAACAAATCAAGAGTTCATTTTACAAAGTTAAAAATGACTGAATCAAATCTAGAGAATGTGGCTCTGTTCAGAGTTTTCTGCCCTAGGAAGAAGTTTTGAGAGTTACAGAAGTGTTAGGCGAGCACACAGCACTCACTGCTTTCCAGAACCCTGAATCCTTCTGGAGGCAGCAGCAAAAGCTTGCAATGCAAAAGCTTGCAATGCACATCCAGTGTTTGCTGATGAATCTCTCACTGAAGCTACAACAATTTTTTATATGGACACAAAGCAGAGCACAAGAGGTGCTGTATCTTATCCACAGTGCTCTCAACAGTTGTTTTCTGTTAAGTTTTAAGATCTAGGCTATTTTAAAGATGAGTCTAATTTCTCAAGAGAGCCTTGAAGCCTACTAATCTTCTTTTTAAGTTTCCTTCATGCAAGTATTTGCAATATGCTTACAATAAATCATGCCAGTGCCTGTGATCCTTTTGCTATAGAAATGGAGTACAATGAATCACTGCACTATGTTGGCAGTCTCTGCCAGAAGCACTGAAGACAGAATTCTCCACTTGGCCTTTCTTAGCTTCCCAGAAAGTCTGCAGCTGGTCCTGTGTGATTGTTGAGGAAGTAAGAGAACACTATTCTGAAACACTTCTTCCCCTAAGGCTCTCCAGCAGAAGACTGCTCCAAAGAGAGCGAATTGTAAGTGGTTTCTGTTCAGTATGACCTATCACACATCCAGAATTGCTCCCCAGTGTTGCTAAAAGCTCAAGAAGAGCTGCAGTGCACCAATCCAAACCCTGCTACAGTTAACAGGGACCTTCCAGTAAGCCTGAGCAGATGTTTGTGAGCACAACTCCTCAGCAGGTTACTATGGGGAGAGGATGTCATCAGGTGCTTATCAGCTTATTACATGCCATTTCATTATTCTTGATCTTCTTCTCACCCTGGCTCTTCCACACACTTTTTGCTGTCACAGCTGGACATGGATCCCAGCTGCTCTACAATCCCTCAAATACATTCATTAATCATCAAAGCAGCTTTGGGGACAGGAAGAAGGGTGCATCTTTTCAGATGCCAGGTAACACAGATCCACACAGTTTTAAGCCAGCACACTGTATCCATAAGCCACCTGCAGCAGTCTCAGGTGATTTCTTCCCAGGCCAGTTTTAACAATCCCACAATTTACCTCCAAAGTCTGCTCTGCTGTTTTAGTAGCATCCAGTTACTTGGCTTTCTTTTTCTTGTGCTGTCTAATGCTTGTTTGTAAAACAATTATTTACAAATTACAAGGAGAAGGCACACCACAATACGGAAGAGAATGCTGATCATATTATTGTTTTCTTCCTCCTCCACACTACAATTAGCAGCATGAGTTTGACTTCACAACTAATTTGATTTCATGTTCTTCCTCCAGAAGACTCTAACATTTGTGGATTTTTTTTTTTATGAAATTAATTTATAATCCCATAACAAAGATTTGTTTCCACTTTAGTTTTCCCCAAGATTGAGACTAGCACATAGCATACTAAGGACACTGATATCTGGCATCAGTCTGCAATAAACAAATGTTAGCTTGCTTTGCTTTCCCTTAGGTTAGCTGCATTTGACTACATCCAATTACGTATACTGTGATTCCTTAGAAGAAAAGAAGATGGAGTAAATAAAGATAAATCCAATCTGATTCTGTTCTTAAGTTCACCTGAGGGAATACAATCCTGGCCATGCTTACACATTACCTTCATGCCAGAGTACACCAAGCATATTGAAGTAACAAAAAGCACTTCTTTGCATTTAGCAGAGTCAATAAATGTTCTTAGTGCAGGTAAACATCACTTCAAGCAAGCTTACTTACCTGGGTTAAAGTAAAAAATAATATTTAGTAAATCCTGGTCTCCCCATGTAATGTAGTTTTTGTACTTTTGATACAGTGGGTATAACATCTCCTCCCAAGTCAAACCACTCGGTATCACACTGTTCTGCAGGACAGAAAAACAAAAACAGTGAATTACTGCTGTCACATTTGATCTGATGTTCGAATCAGAGCACAACAACCACATATCTCTAATTCTGCAAAGCCACGTCAAGACAGCCAGAAAAAAAGAACTGCTAGGAAATACTGCTCTGGTTAAGGGCTGGAACAGCGAAGCTGATTGCGCTCTATTCATCTGATTAAACAGGAAATGAAAGTTGTGCTTTGATGTCAGCTCCTGTTATTCAGAACCTTCCTATACTTGAGCAACACCAGGGAGAAGTGGAAAATAAGTGCAGGGATGAGCTGAAAATTGAGGTGGAGAGGTGAGAAAAAAAGCAAACTGAAAATTATTGTCCTTCCTTAGGGAATTCTGACATTAAGAGCAAGTTGGTTTAATTTTTTTCAATCAAACTGCTCCTGAAATGTTATAGGCAACTTCAGGCCTTGACTGAAGAATAAGATCCCTCAGGGGCAAATTAAGTTTCTTAAGAGGTTACAGAGCACACGTTCAACAAAACAAGCAAGGTTTATCACGATAAGCCTTCCACAAAGAAGAGATGTCAGTTTAGGCAGTGAAAACATTCCCTTTTCATTTTTATCAATTCACAAAATCATTTGGCCTGCAGCAGAAAACATATGGATATTTACATCAAGCTTCTCAATTTTAACTAACAGTGATTACACTGAAGGTCCCTGAAATTATTCTTTAATGTACCTGTGGAGAGAGTGAAATGCTGAAGAAGTCAGTTTCACTACTGCAAGGAGACTGCTTCATCAGCAAGACCTCAGCACTTCAGCCTCATGAGGATATTTCTCATGTTTGAACAACCATTTTTATTTAATACCAAAAGAATTGCAATATGCATTCCTTATTTTTCAGATTCCTTATAACCTAAACTGCATTTATTTTCGTACTACATTTTAAAAGATGTGAAGAATCCACAAGTCACCAGTTACTGCAACAGCTGTATTTCTTCTCACCCTGAACTGAGTGTTGCGTATCCGTGTTAAATTCATTAGCATCACTCCAGAATTGACTCCAGTTGTCCCATAATACGGGTGACGTGCAAATCGACTGTACCAGCCAATCTTTGGTATCTCGTGCTCTGGGGCCATAGCAGCTAGCTGCGTTGAGTTGAATTCTTTCAGGATGTGCCAGATGTCATCGATGGGCCTCAGGAAGAGAACATCGGTGTCCACATAAAGGAGAGAATCCACATCCTTTAAAATAACCTTTTGGGTTTGCACAGTAAGAAGAGATGAAAAAGAAACCAAACAGATAACAAAAAGGAAGATTAATGTAGTAGTACCTTTCGCCAGTAAACTGCTAGTATAAAATAAGTTGCTGATTTATCATCTAAAATGTAATTATGTACAGGAACAATTCTTATTACAACCACGTGTTCCTACACAAAGAAACTTACATTCAATGTTAGCACATAAACATGTTTTACATTAATTAAGAAAACCTTATTAATCACAAAAAGGCATCACTGTACTCCTGAAGAACAAAACATCCCTTGGTGAGTAGAAGTGTTCTATTAAAACTCGTCAGGTCAGATCTCTGCTGTCAAACTAAATCAGGAATAACAGTAAAGTTAGTGAAGTTGCAGGGGTGTAAATGTAAATTAGACCCAGAATATTTCATCTATTCTTGTTAACAATGTTCCCCCTTGTGGCAATCCAGGTGCTTACATGCTCATTCCTTAATTTCAGCAGGGCAAATTATATATTGCTTCAATAATTGAGAAAACTCTCAGCTGTGTGCAGCAGCTGTTTGGAAGGTAGTAAACATCACTTGCTCAGGTTGACCATCAGGTTCAACTGAACTTTTGTTGCTCTTCATTATTTCAGCAAACCATTCAAACATTCCTGGATTTTTACCGTGCTCTCATCTCCAAACCTCATTTCTCTCCTTCTCCACTTGAAAAGCAAATCCAAAGGGCTATTGATTTGCACCAGGTGTTGGACTGGAACCATCGGTCACTTGTCTGATTGCAGTGACACTAATGACCACCTCTCCTATTTACAGATAACTTAATACTACGAAACAAATTGATTTTTTACATGAATTGAAATGTATTGTGACAAAGGTTATTAGTGAAAGACAGAGAGAACAATTCGATTTTGAAAAAGTATTCTGTTCACTTGATAAGATGTGGTCAACAGACATCCCTTACATTGCCAAATCTGTGAGTACTGATCAAGTGAGATTTTTCACCTGATGGAACACTTTACATTTCGAACTGACATTCAGCCAAGTTTAACAGATTCCTGACATAACTATACGTTCTTCCTACATAGCAGGGCAGGCAGGAGAAGGCAAATGTCTGTACGTCTGGCTTACAACAATCTCCATATAAATAAGTCCAACACAGTCCAGAACACTTCACTGTACAGCAGGTTGTAGCAATACACTGTCAATAATTCTTTGACACAAAACAGCACGCGAGGGTATCAATAAATGAGTGACATTAACTCAGTAACACAAAGAGCTGAAGTCCAATACTTCACCAAAAAAATCACTATCAGTCAGCAGAGGACAGGCAGTTGAAAAAAATAAAAGAATTTTTAGCTTAGGGATATTCTTAATACTGCATCTTATTATGTAGCACCAACAAGACCCAATCCATGAAACGAAAGTATAAGGAAAAATCCCCCCAAATTTAGTCCAAGGTGGGAGATAACACTCAAACACACAAAGAGCACGATAAAAAGCCATTAGATTCTGCCTGAGGGACAGCAGCACTGCAGAGCAAATCAGGATTTTTATTTTATTTTTTTTAAATAACGCCCCAGCAGAGACAGATTTAGGCATTTCCTAGCAGAGAATTAAGGGGAGAGTTCAACACGTGCACTTGGGAGCCCCTCTCAAACCTAACTGTCAGTGTGAGCCTCTTCCAGCAGAAAATCTTAGGGTTTTTTTCCAGTAACTGCAAACATACACATAAAACTCATTCTGTCAAAAGTCAAAGGACTGTAATAGCTTTCCTGTGTATAAATAGATCCAAGCAAAGTTTCCAGTTTTGTGCAGTGGGTACCTCAACTCCATGCTTTCCACCTTGTCATCCTACATTCAGATTCATACACCCTCCTTCCCCGGCCTGCCAAAAGATTCCTGTTTCTCTCCTGTCCAAGCTGCTGCCCTGCAGTGACAACAGGCTGAAAGAAAAGCAGTGCTGCTCTTTATAAGCCCTTCACACTTTCCTCTTCACATGCAAAGTGTTAAGACTTACCTAAAACCTACATGTCGGTTGGAATTGATCACATCTCCTTCTGGCTGTGCATTTAACTTTGCCTTGGGTGGAAGAATTTAATTTCAGAAATCACAACTCTAAGAGATCCTTGCTTAACTCCCTGGATTTCAGTGGAATTACACAGTGGATAAAAGTTCATTTAAATAATTCTGGCATTCCCCTTGTCCCACAGCTTTCAGGTAGTTCTATTTTCAAACATTACGTTCCAAAGCTACATACAGCTTTCTGAAAAATGTTATGATTTCCACAGAACTCAAAACAATATTTAACTTTTAATGAACCAAAAGCAAATGACAGAAGGCTGGGTGTTTTTGGCTGCTGATTTTTGATGTCAGGAACAGCCATGCAACACAAAGCAGGTGGAGGTAGCAGACCTCAATTCTTGGGCTCTGCCCCAGTCAGGGCAACTGACTGCAGCTTAAAACAGATGCATGTCTGACCTGCAACAGAAGCAATGCAGGACTGCCTGGTACCCTGAGCTTGCCTGCTGGCACAAACCATGTAGACATGCCGGACAGTCAGGAATATGGGTTGACTGCACTTATCTCCTGCACTATGGGCACTTACTGCTTGAGAGGGGTGGTGTTTTTTTCCATCAATAGGGAGTATTCTTAGTAAATCAGAAGTTCTGTACAGAACTTGCTATATTTAGCCTGACACTTCACTTAAATACTCAATTATCTGTAATTTCACAACTTCTGTCTCTGTAGAGTCTCCTGTGTTAGCAAGACTGGCAAGTAATAACATGCTACTGTGTAAACACATATTGGAATATTGAGAAGTTGTGTTACATGATGGCTTGCAACAGCTAGTGTGTTAATTTAGCTGAGCTTTATCCAAAATTACAGATGAATCAGTGAGCCACAATTAAGTTTGCATCTTGATGCTAATGTAGTACTGCAAATTAGAGTTACTAAACTAAACTGTAATTAGCAATTAACTCAAGTTACAACAGAATTTTGTCTCAATAAGGCCCTTACATCTATCCCTGGTGTTACTCCGCTGATCCATTGGGTAGATTACTTCTTCATTCTCAGGAGAACGTGGGGGTAATGTTAGCATACCTTCAGTAGATTCAGTGTCTTGAGAAAAGCCTCAAGTGTCAGTCACTACTACAAATAAAATCATCCAAAAATCCCAAAATGTTTATTTTACCTGGTTGTTCAGCAGTTCTGTATTGCTGTCTTAGAACCAGCTGAAAGTCAGCTCTGTGGTGCAACATTCATCAAGTCAGAACACACTGTTTTAACATCAGTGTTAATACTACAAAACAGTTTAAATGTCACAACTGTGCTCTTATTAAAAAACAGATATTTAGGATTATCCTTAGGAATCTTTATGGTCTGTCCACCCCAAGCTACCTAAAAAACAGAAGAAAATATGGTGTTGGCTGATAATTTATTTATTGGGGTGTAAGAAGAAGCCAGGAAGGAGAAAAAGCCATAACCCATTTGGCATACAAAAGGAACTGAATAAGAATTAAGAAGTCTTAGTTTCACATACACTTCCTGCATAATTTTTGGGATAGAGAATAAAAGGAATTTTCCAGTTTCTACAGACATGACCTACACACAACACTGACAGGGATGACAGGGCTACTTGAACACTCAACAGGCTGCATTTTGCCAACCTTCCTAGGATCACACAACAGCTTTCTCAGGCCGTACAGAGCTGCCCATCATCACCACATCTCTGCATTTGACAGCACATGAAAATAAGTTCTACTCAGTAAAGAAATGTTTACCTTTCTGCTTTCAGAAGATGTCAGGTGACTGCTGAGAGCATTCTCCTTTAGTTTGTTTTTTTAAGTTTCATCTTTTTTAAGCATTTAGAAACTGTGTTAGGATCCACATCTTCCTTATTGTGCCTTTGAAGACCACATTGATGGTTTTATTGAAACCGATTGCAGCAAGATATTTAGACTTCTGAGTTTCCATGGAACCTACCTACTCAGAAACGACTTCCTCTGCATTTGTGTAGCAAATTGTGTAAGATTAATGTCACAGAATGCCTCTACAAAAAAGCAGGCTGCCATCATCTTACTAAATATTTGAGTAACTCGAGCTGATTCAACAAACTGCAAATACATTCATTTACCTGTTACCCAGCACAAACCAATTCATTAGTACAAGCTGCAGGATCACATCCCATGGCTCTAGTTTTATCAGCCAGTGAAACCCCTGAAAGATTCTCACACAATTTTCCTTTAACACATTCCTCATCCCCTCCTGCCCACTTTCACATGCCTGCTGGTGCTGCTGAAGATTCTTTGGCAGGAGAGGCACTTGTGAATCAAAGGCTCACATTCCACTCAGGCTTAGCATTATCAGGAACAAGACAATTTGCAGGACTGAGGGCTAAACAGCTGATAAACTCAGCTACTGCTCTTCTGGGATCCTTCCTAAATCCAGTCATTTTCCACTGCTGTGGTAGAAAACGCTGAGCACAGGAAAGGATAAGCAATATATGCAAGTCAAAACAGTCCTCTAAACAACAGCACTAAAGATTATCTGCTCCCACCATGTGCAGACAGGGCTTTTGCAGCACTGTCTTATTCAAAGGGATATCAGATTCTGGTTATCAAATAACAGTAAAAATAATGGTGGCTGAAATTACTCAGACTGAGGCTGTGGACTTGAGCAGCAGAAATCTAAGTGAACACTTACCACCTCAGCTATCACTACAACTCATTTTCCTCATTATATCCACATCAACTTAGCATCAGCCACTGCTATTCTCAGACAGCTATGCCTACTGAAAGCCTTAAACCTCAGCCTGGCTACACACAACATCTTGCAACTGCCCCAGAGAAACAAACATTCACCATTTGGTCTGCTTCACAGTTCTCCTAAGAAAACATGCAATGATCTAATAATATTCCTTGCAAGTTACTAGGGAGCACTAAACTTCAGAAATGGGGCAAGCAACAAGGAAGGAGACAGAAAAGCACTGCCCAGCTTAAATGAATCAGCATGAATGCATAATTCTCTATCATCAGAAAGCTGATAACAAAGCCATTTCTGTGACAAGTGTCTCTACCAAAATGACAAAAATACTGCAGATATAGGAAGAGCAGAAAATTGTGTTTACCTAGTGAAAACAGCTCCAGATGAGTAAATCCTTACAACCAATCTGTACAGAACAAACTAACACTGAAGGACTATTTTCCAGGTGATATAAATATTTACTCAGGGAACAGAGGATCCCAGTTGAAGATGGAATTACTTCCAGCCCATCTGGCCTTTGTGCATTTGAAAGCCCAGCCCTAAACAGCAGATAAACAGAACTGCTGACAGCACATATTTTCTCACATATGTATTCATAGTCTAAAGTATCTGACATGCAGCTGTCCCCTGATTGTTTCCATCTGAGAAAGTAAAGATTTCTTTGTCCCCCTGTTTCTCAGAAGATGGCAATGAAGAGATGTGGACTGTGTGAGCAGCATGGCGCTTCACTGGAGTCACCCCAAGCAACCAGCAGTGCACGATATTTGGATGTCTGGTCTCAATTCCACAGAAACTGCTTCATTGCATAAACTCTGCACATGCAGAACTGTTACCAACATGTTACTTCTCTCCAGCAGCCTTAAGTATTTTCCAAATTTACAACTCTAAGAATCATACAGCAAAAAACACAAGTTTTCTGTGGACATGAGTATTCCATAGCACATGAGGCATGTGCGTGAGATCTGACCTCGCATACACTGGAACTATTCCATAAGGGCACATGTTACACTCTCACACAAGGGAAGAGATTACTGAAAGCATCATTCTGAGGACCAACATAAGGAGAGGGAGATAGTGGATAAAGAGATACGATGACTGCACACTGAAAAGAATGTTATTTATGGAAGGCATGCAGCATCTACCCTGCAGGAGCTCTCACACTGAGTCTTAAGTGGAAGTTCAACTGAGAGCCTAGTGGAACTAGAGACAAATAAGAAACATATTCCTCACTAGCAGAAAAAAAAAAGCAAGGCTGGATGTCTGGTTTGTTTTTAAGCAGCAAAGTAGAGATTAAAACATCTTTAAGCAGATGTTTCAGCCCAAAAACTGTTTTAATATTACACCAAAGTTTCCTTCCTTTGGAAATAATCTTTTCTTTTTCCCCCCTTCTTTTTTCTCTCCCTCCTGAAGCAACCTTCTCAGAAAGCCAGGTGCCTTACCGGAAGAAAAAGGCGCTGGGCAGCACATGGTTTGAATAACTTCTTCCATTCCTGAGCATTTCCTACTGAGAAGGTTATTGGGTAAATGTTGTATTCAAATTTCTTTGTATACGAGGAGGGCCATTCCTGTAACTGAAAGACATTCACAGAAGAATTAGACAGTACATATAATATAAGGTGTTGTTTTTGTTGTTAATATGCATGTACAGGGAATTTAGAAACCACTTCCAGTAATAAAATGCTTAGCTGTTACTTGTTGATGCCAGCGCAGTTGTGCTCTGGGACCTGCAGCTTATAACTAACCCACGTATTTATCTACTGAACAACACAGAACTCACTTTCTTGTTGAATTCAGGCTTAAGGGAATCCTCAGAAAAAATATGAAAGCAGAGCCTCCTGTTGCTAAACAGAACTGCTGATTTCAGCATGATGAGAGTCTCTTCCAGCCGGTCCCCACAAGCCACAACTGCCAGATGCATGCATTGTAAAGATGAAGGCTCTTTTGAACGTTTTTGTTCTCCAGGCTTCCTGAAAATTCATAAATAGACAAAAATAAATTGAGGCAAACGTGAAGAGATTCCTGCACCAAGATCTGTTTCCTTTTTTCCTTTCCATCGTGTAGAGATCAGGAGGTTTTTTCCCTGATTAGACATCCACAGAAAATGCAATTGGGTGCCAGTTCTGTCAATGGTACAAACCAAGTATTGAAATTACTTCACAAATAAATACACTATTTTAAGAATTTTAGAGTTTTCTGATCTTGCATAAATCACACTACACCCACACATGAAACCAATTCAACAGCACTGCAAACCAGACCACAGCTTACCAAGTGTTTGCCTTCCTAGCTTTGAGGTTACACAGCCAGAATGGCCAGTCTTCAAACACAATGCAGGTTACAGAACTACAGCCAGTAATTTCATTACCAGGATCACAACTTCTGGCTAGATTGGAATAAGACAACTAGTCCTTACTTTAAAAAAAAAAATAAAATCATCCATCCATATGTAAATTATTCTAACAGTTAATTTTGCTTTTAAAAATGCATGCCTTAATCCTGGCCTGAAGGTACTGGCATTGTTTCAAAGGACTGCTCTGCATTTTGCTGGGTGGAATCCCTGAGATTTGGCTAAAATAGGGATTTTTTCAAAACAAACACATTCATCTGTCCCAGATGAATCAGACTACATTCCACAAGCAGCCTAAGGCAAAGCTGTAGGTTTTTCCACTTAGCCCCCATGTGCAGGCTTCAATACAATTTTACCTGGCCTGAATCTGCACAAACACAGCATATTCAGGCTATTTGCTACTCAGAAATATCCGAGTCCTTTCTGGGGACTTGGAGACATTTTGAAAATATGACCTTTCGTTTTTATGCCCTCCCCTGCAGTCAGGACAGAGGTGAAAATGACATCCTCTGAGAATGATGCTACTGCACTGTACTCACATTCCAACAGATGGCATTTATGCTCCTCTGGATGGATTAGTAGTGACAAAGTAAGGAAGTCACAAGCATTATCATCGTTACAGTAAAGTTTGAAGGCTAATCATAGCTCGCTAGCAGCTCTTGACACACCACTGAACAGAGGATATCAATCCCTGCCTGTTCTCAGCACACACAACTATATATATAATTAATCAGTGAAGTTAACACTATTAAACAAAAGCACTAAATAAAAATTACAGTTAATAAAGCTGTAATTATGTTCTCCAGACATTAAAGTGCTACTCAGTGTAACAGCAGCCTTCTCTACAATGGAGTAACCAACTTTTGTGTTAACAAATACCAAGTAGTGGTACTTTACCTGCTATACAAGCAATGTGTTTCATTAATGCTTTAAAGTCTTGGGCTTTAGCCTTAATTAAACTTCAATTTTATCAGTGTGTAAGTAATAGAAGACCACATCTACATAAAGTGGTATTTACTTTCCAACCCATTAGCGTAAAAACCACTGAATTATTAAAGTGAATAATTAGCTGCTCACACAGACCCTGCTCCCCCCCACCCCCATCTCTTTAATGTTTCCTCTTAATTGAGTCTCTAAATCAAGCCATATGCAGGATGAGAACTGCTTTAGTAGGGCCTGTGGCAGTAGAATTCACTGGGAGAGGGACTGAACTCAGAGCTTCGACTTCTCACAGCCCTACACCAAATCATTAAGCTTTTGTTTTGCAAATTTTAGCCACAGTGAACTCCAACTCGCAGCTATTGCACATTGACAAACTCAGTATATGTATACAGGACTTCCAAAGGACAGACTCAGCAGAAGAAATCCACTGACAGCAGCAGACAGTCCTACAAGCCCATGGGGGCATAGATGAACAAGAGGAACACCTTCTGCCAACACAGACACCTTCCTGGCCCCAGAGAGGAGGAGAGAGCTGGGCTCTGGAGTCATTACAAATCATGAGAACCTGGCATTACTGGGAATAAGAAGATGAAAATAGCAATGAGGTACAAAAGAACATTGAGAGATCACAGCACAACATTTTGTACCTTTAAGTACATTAGGAAACCAAGAGGACTGTAAGAACAAAGAGGAGCTAGAAAGGGAGATAAGAAAGTGGCACAGCAGAAAGCATTTACAAATATCTCAGCTTAGTCTTTACAGAATCTTTATTATCTGAAAGCCTTAAAAGAAAAAAAAACACCAGGACTACAGAAAAAGTTAGACTTCAGGGAAGGCAAATGTGAGGATCTTTGCCACCTCACTCTTCATCTTCTTCATTCAGTACACAAAGGTATCTTATTGATATATTAGAAGTCTAACTAAAATAACATTATGTCAAACTGTCCTGCTCCATTCTCTATTTTACCCATCTGTTTAGAGAAAATTATTTCCTGATCCCCTGTTACATTATTACATGCATAGCAACTGAACAGATCAATACAATAGGAAAGACATTACAACAGAGGCACGATGACAGAAGGACTGGCACAATAGAGAGATACTATAAAGGAAGGGAGAATATTGCTCACCTGTATTAGAAGACTCCAGGTTTGTAAGGGAAAGCTTCAACCAAGGAGAAATCTCCAAAAAGAGACCCTTCCCCAGAGAGGGTCCTTAAATGAGGTCTAAGAGAGGTGCAGCCAGGCTCCACCCCTCCAGTCTCACAGCTGAATTGCCTTCACCTGTGCTCCCAGGGCTGACCTGGTCCTTTCCCCAGATGCTCAATCAGCGGTTCAGGCTGTGGCTCAACAGTTCCCAGCCACATGGCTTCAAAACTAAACACTTGCTTAAGACTAAGCATTGCAGAAAGCATAACAAAATAATTGCAGAATAGATCCCCGTGAAACAGCTGAAGCCTGACTCGGTGAGATGTAGCACAATACAATGCTATAGCAAAGACTTTCCAACAAAACAGACCAACTCCCATCCAGTTACCCAATGGCATTTGATTCACTGCATACATTTTTTTCTGACAGGCACGGTTACGGACATCACAGAAGCCTGAGTGCTCAAGCACAACAGCGTACATTCCTAGGCCTTAAAGTTTAGATTACATGCAATTTTCTTATTAGTCACAGGCAAAGTGTCTCAAACATAATTAACCCAAAACCTGTCTAAATCAATCCAGATCCATTCAAAAGAACGCATTCCCATCTCATTATGGAGCCTGCTAATCTATTCAAGCCTTCAAATTTATTCCAGAGAGAAAGATAATGCATGCAGATTCTTACAAAATGCAATATAGTTGTTAGCTTTTGAAACCTTCTTCTTATTATGATCTCATTTGCTCTCGCAGCGTAAACAAGGTTAGATTTAGGCAATGTATCAAAACGGGTGATTCACTAAATGGGCTCCTTTCCTGAGAGTCAGCGCTGAGTCAATGCCCCAACTTTGGCTCTGTTATATGAAACACATTCTCTCACTCTCTTTAAAATATAAATTAGAAAGTGTCAAAATGTTTTTAAAATAAAAGTTCTCACTTTAATGCAGTTGCATAAAATTCACTGCAGGCACTGACAATAAAAAGAACTGTTGAAATTTCAACCTCCTCCCACTGCTCAGACTAAGAGGGAAAACAAACCAGAATGAATGTTTCCATCTTCTTTTATCAAGAATGTTCTTTGTTAGTGAAGTGTGAGGCATTCAGGCCATCAGCATATTATGGCCTATCAAACTGAAGCCAAACTTCCATGTGTCTTGCACACAGGCAGCAGAGAGAAAAAAATATCTTGACCGGTTGCCATAGAAGATATGTTTAGCTTTGGCAAAGTTTCTATTAAGCATGCTTAGTTTAGGAAGAAAATGTGGTCACATCTGCCCTTCAAATGTGAAAGAACTTTTGTGCTTCACGATACCTCACACACACTGATCTGGCACATATGTGTACTTCTTCATATGAAGAAGATCCTGTTGAAGCCCCAGGACCTGCCACTTCCAAAAGGAATCATCAGTAAAACCACCATCAAAACCTGGCTTTCTAAGCTAACCTGAACATGATGATTACCTTCAGATTTGCCCAGGTCATCCAACAACCAAGGCAGGGCACATAACAGTTTGCCAGGCACCAGCGAACTGGTAATGCACAACTAGTAGAGCTCTTATCACGTATGACTAGAGTAGAAGAAACATGCATGCCTTAAGAATTGAAAACGAATGTCTTCTCTTGTTCTCATGCAACTGCAGAAAGCAATATTAGAGAATCCCAGTGGAGCTACAGCTCACCAAGCCTGCAGCACGACCTCGTAAACCCAGCACACATCCATCTGTTCAGACAAAAACCTGCATTCTTCTGTCAACACTGTATCAATCAACGTGGGAAAACAGAATGAAACAACTCTTCACATTCACACAGACATAACTTTGCTGAAGTTACCTGAATTGCTCACTCAGCCCACAAACACACCACCAGCAGGCCACAACATCTCACATCATCAGATCTCTGAGCCTGAAGGAATCAGATCACACACCACCTCTCACATCGACTTAAAAAATCTCCCTTGTCTCACAAGGAGTAACTAAAATAATCATTATTTTATAGGAACAAACAGGTAACAATGGCCTCAATTCAGCATATTACACTTGATGTGCTTTACTGTAAGCACCTGCGTGAGGAAATGCTCCTGAAGGAATGGGAAGGCTCACTCCTGAAGCTACCACCTATGTAAATTATGTAACACCTATGCATTGCCTGTTTCCTCTATTTCAAATTCAAGCCTCTGAGAACAGTCTCCACACTGCTTTCAGTGTATTTTGGATCAGACCTGTTAAGACAAGCAGATCCCATTGCCTGACACCTTTCCCGTGCTGGTGTGGATGTGATCTGTACCAACGCAGCGTATGTCAGCAGACAGCTTTTCTTTCCCCAGAAGGCAGCTGTCTCCTCCAACCACTTTACATCATTCACCAAAAATTGTTTTTTTTAAGGTACCCTCAACTAACTGCATTTTATTTTGATATTATCTAACAAAGTGCACAATTTTTCAGTAAGCGTCAGAATTGGACACTTAAAACTGGACTTCTCAGCAATGCAACCCTCGCTGGTGTCAGCAGCACAGGATCATACACTGCTGGAAAAAAACCAACCCAAAGTGGAAGCAAAGGCGAGGTTGAAATCTATCATTTCACTCTGTTGCTATGATTGTTCTGTGTCGCAGAGCAACAGCAACAAAAACTCTACAGCTTTTGTAAAAAGTACTTGCAAAGTCATTAAATATTAGAAAAGCCTGATAACGTCAACTTTTGGAACATGAAGATGCTCAGTGAAAAGCTCATTGAAATGGAGCAGTTGTTTACACTCTCCAGCAGTTTCATACTTTCTGTGCTCCCTCCTTCAGAGTTCTTGATTTCCATGATAATTGCAAAGATATGCCTTAAAGAAAAATGACTTCAGGAGGTACAGTTGCTGGTGGAAATAATCCTGCTTTAATACATGCATTTGAATTCTGTCCATGATGCATTCCCAGCCACAGTAAACATCTCCTGCATTCAGCAGGGTAACAATGCTTGCACGAAACCCACTGCTTCAGTAAGTTAAGGGACAAGAGCTCGAGAAACAGGAGTGGCCTTTCATTCAGAACATCTCTGTGAAATCATGAATCAAAGACACAAAGACATACCAAGTTAATTAGATATGAGGTCACACTAACCATAATATAGTTGGAATGCAACAGGGAAAGCAGTCCTCCCACCACTGAAAGCACACTGCCCGTATCGTTTTTGAAGCAATGAGAATACCATTTTTTTTTCTAAATAATCCACCCCCAAGGCCCTGAAGAGGGAAATACAACACACCACAATTTCAAACTCTTTTCTGCTACAGTTATGTATAAAAAAATGTTCAAAACCAAATACGAACGGCTCGAAATCGGACGGTGCCAAGCAGTTTGGAAAGCAGCGGTAAAGTACAAAAGGAGCCGGCCACCTTTCATCTCCCCGCAGCATTAAATCAGAGCAGGTCTTGTTCTCAGCGCTGACAGCAGCTCCTGAGCCTGAGAGCGCACGGCAGCCCTCGACACAAGGCCAGAACTCCGGGAAAAGCCGCCGCTTCGGAAAATCGCTGGCACGCAGAGGCGCTCCTGCCCGCACAGCGCAGAGCCTCCACTTATGTGGCACCTCCGGCACGCGCTCAGTTAAACCACACACACACAAACCTGCACGCTTAAAGCAGAGCGACCAGGGGAGGTTTCCACCGCCACGCAGTTCTGGGACTCACACGGGATGAGGGAAAGAGTGCCTGGAGGGCCGCCGAGCGGAGCGAGTTCCCGGGGCAGGGCAGGGCAAGGCAGAGCAGGGCAGGGCGAGCAGGGCACGCTCGAGGCGGGGGGCCGGGCACGGCACGCGGCGGGCGGCGCTCCCACCGGGGGCGATCGCGTGGGGCTCCCGAGCCCCGCCGTTACCTGGCAGCGGCGAGTCCGCCCCCGGGCGCGTTCCTCCGCGGCGGACTCCGGCTGAGCCTCGGCTGCCGGCGGCCGAGGGGTGCGGCGGGGCGGGCGGGTGCGGAGGGCGCGGGCGGCGGGCGCGGAGGCGCGGCGGCGCTGCCGACCAGCAGGTAGAGCAGCAGCAGGCTGCCCAGCGCCAGCAGCGCCGCCGCCACCTTGCAGGACAGCCGCATGGCGCGAGCTCAGCGCGCCCGCCCGCCCCTCTGCGCGCCCGCCGCCGCCATCGCCCGCGGCCCGGCGCGGGGACGTGGCCGCCGAGCCCCGGCCGGCGCCCGGCAGCAGGGGCGGGGCGCACCCTACCGTAGTCTCTGGAGTAGCCGCTCACCCGGCGCAGCGCTCGCGGCCGGAGGAACAGGAGCGCGGACGCTTCGCGCGAAGCCCGATGCCGGCGAATTAATGCCAATCGTCGCCTCTCCCGGCGAGAGGAGGAGGCTGGGCTTCGCGGTGCGCGCTGCGTTACCCAAAGGTACCTCACGCTTACAGGCTCATAAAGTTCTGCTCGTGTCAGGGTTCAGTGCAGCGAGGGGCGCGTGTGGATGGACGAGCGGGAGGAGGTGAGCGGGGACGCGGGCTGTGATTCACCTCCGAGGAACGGGCGGCTGCTGCGGGCGTCCCACAGCCCGGCTGCCCGTCCCTTGGCTGCTGGATTGTATCGGGATCGGCTGCAGAACAGCGAAGGACTACGAGCATTGAGATGCTGGGACTTCGGTACGCCTTTTCATCTCTTTTCTCCTCCCTTCGTGGTTGACGTTCAGCGTCTGATCGCGGAATCGTTTGAGTTGGAAAGGACTTTTAAATGTCATCTCACCCAACTGCCCCACAGCGGACAGCAGCGGTCAGCCTGACAGCGAATGCCCGCAGGGCGCTCCCAAATACATTCTAATAGCCGGCCTCGCAAAATCCCGTGGCGCTGAGGTCACCGAGTTCCCCTCGCCGAGCTGTAGGCTGGGCGGCAGGCTGGTTCAGGCGCGGCAGCCAAGAGCACCGGCACACACTGCCGTGCACGGGGAGAACAGCTCGGGTACCGCCCTGTCAGCGGGGATGCGTAGGGTTGGGCCGGGTGACTTTTTTCCACACATCACATCTGTGATCACTCGGCACTCATCCCCGCATGGCTGATGGAGGTCAGACACCTCGCACCCTGCCGCCGCTGGTTTCATAAAGTCTCTATTCGAAACCCCTCCAAGCCCACGCACAGCGCGGCCAAATCCCCCTCGCGCAGCTTGAGGCACAACCGCGCGCCGCTCCCGCCGTTCTCTGCGGGCGGGCGGCCCTCGGGGCGGAGCCCTTCCCGCGCATGCGCGCCGCCCGCCTCGGCCCCACATAGGCGCGGTGAGAGGCGCGCGGCCGGTGATCGCTGCGCGGCTGGGGCGGGAGGGTGCGGAGCAGAAGTGTGAGCGGACGCTCGGAGCTCCCGGCTGGAGCGCTGAGCTGCGGCCTCTGCATTTGTCTGGTGAGAAGCGGTGGGGGCGGTTTGTGGCTCCCTCTCGTGTGCTCCGGGTCTGGGGCTCCGAGATCGGGCGCAGCCCTCGTGCTGCGGGCCGGTGCGGTGTGCTCGCTGTGAGCTGCTGGCTTTCACTGTGAGGTGTTGGTTTATGGTCAGCTCGCTGCGGGGTTTGAAGCAGAACTTATGGAAGCTGACGTTCTGGGGCTGGATGTGATGTGCCTGTAATGAGTGTAATTAATTCCATGTGCTCCAAATGTTTCTGTTTTCTTGCGGTGCAACAAGGTGATACCTTCAGGTCATCAGTGGGAATGCATTTTTTTGTTGTGCTCTTCTCATAAATATTTTCCCCTTGACTCTGCAGGAATCAGAAATGGCCTTAGAGAGTCCTCAGGCACACTTCTTAGTGCTATAAAGCAGCAGCTGCAGTAATCTTTTCCTGTTCCCCTCTTTTACAGGGTTGTATTCCTGGTGGCAGGTTTTCCTGTGCTGGGTTCATCATGATAACCCCAGATTTTGAGCTGAGCCAGGATCCAGATTTTCTTACAATAATCATCAGAGTGCCTTATGCAAGAGTGTCAGAGCTTGATTTGTTCTTTGAAGGGGAAGACTTTAAGTTTTATGTGAAGCCTTACTTTCTTAGGTGAGTAGTGAAAGCATTTCAAAGCCATTGGACTTCATAAAAGAAACGTTGGTAGAAAATACCTTTGTTTTGGGTCCTTCTTGAATGATCCTTGTCTATTGCTCTCACACTGTAGGCTGCACACAGCCTGTTTTCTGCATGGAATTATTTCTATGGATCTGGTATATTTGTTTCCAGGTGTTAAGTCACCTTAAAATTTATAAACTTAAAAAACTAACTTTTTACTTTTATGTGAATGTTGATTTTTAGTCATGAACTGACAGCTGAATTCTTTGAATGCACTGAAGTCTTACAGGGTTTGTCTCTTCCCCATCGAGAGTCAGATACAATATATTTTGTGAAGGAAGAATCTGATACACTCCTGATAAACCCATGTGGTGTAGGTGCCAGGGAATGATGTTCTAGGCTTTGTCTTTTAGCAAGTTCATTGCTGTGCTATAGGAATGGAATGATCATCAGCTCAGTATGGAAAATTTGAGAGAACCTTTGGCCTGTAGGAGCTGGTGAGCCATTAACCCTTCTTATTTTCTATTTCCTGTTTTGTTGGATGTACTTCTATAAATATATTAGTAGACTCAAAGGGTTTTATGAGTTTAGTGGAAAGCTCTGAGTTGGCTGTCTGACGTCCTGTCACTATGAAATTAATTTAGAGTTTTTAAAACACAGAATCTTCCAAATGCTGCAGATAGAGCCAAGGGTGTTGTGTCTGTGGTGGCTGTGACTTTGTCTTTGATTTAGAGCCACAGAGAGATTTTTACTTCATAACTTCCATTATTACCAACAGGAATCATATAGTTATTTGTGCTGCCTTTGGAATGTGCCTTACATTTTTATGTGCTGAAATATGAGGTTGCAGAATTAGTTAGGCATTCAATGAGACATCTCTTTTTTTTTTCATCCAGACTGACACTTCCTGGAAGAGTTGTAGAAAATGGCAGAGAAAAGGCATCTTATGATACAGACAAAGGTATCATTTACTATTTATAGTATAGTTGTCTTAAAGAATACTCTTCACTTACTTGTTCTGTGCATTTTCACTGCAAGAAAACTTTAGCAAAGTGTGTGATCCTGTAAATAAGCCTAACTTCTCCTATGCTACATGGTATTAAAAGAAAAAGAAACTTGCTGAGGATTTGTTGTATGTAGGCTATCCTTAAGCTCAAATGACATGCAACTGTCTTAATCATGAAATGGTTCAAGCCCATTGGAGGCAAGCATGCCATTGTTAAAACATGTAAAGTCTTCCAAGTCTGTGAAGAAGAGTAGCAGTAAGCAGAAGTGAGATAGTCCTGAGGCATTCTCTTCTCTAAGATTTAAGAGAGAACACTTCAGCCACACTGCTGGAAAGTGTTTCTGGAATAAAGCACCTTTTGAAACAAGTGTATTCATAAACAAAAAGGCCTACAAAGCTTTTGTTTCATATTTGAAACAATAATCAGAAGGTTGAATAGCTTCCTATAGTCATCTGCTGAGGACAATCCATTGAAGTTTGTTTCTGTTGGTTGTGTGGGTGCTCACAGTTCGTTAAATAATCTCTTTCATGCTGTAATATCTTTGATTTTTGTGAAATTTGTTATGGAAGTTTAAAAACACGCGTGCAGATTGGTGCATAATAAATTGCTACATGCATATATCTCAATTTCCATGAGCCAATTTCAATAGAGGGGAAAATGAGCATTTTTGTTTGTCTTGATTATTTTAATGTGATAATAACTATGTTCTGCCTTTACTATATAAGGGACATTTACAATTCAGCTACCTAAGGAGAGTCCTGGGCAGTATTTTGAAGGACTGGACATGCTGACATCTCTTTTAGCACCGAAGAAATCAAGGACAGCAAAGCCTTTAGTGGAGGAGATAGGTACGACAAAAACTTACTTATGCTATCAGTATAGGTACAAAATGAAATAGCTATGGAAGTAGATCTCCCTAGTAACTAACAAAAAGTGTAATTCTGATATTGTCTAGACCAAGATAGAAGCAGAGTTTGAATGAATCTGGAATTATTGTGGATTACTGAAAGGAATGTCTTGTAAGAGTTGATGCATGTTCTATCTGTAGGCTTAGTTATGATAACTCTTTTTCAAAATGTGTTTAACATATGCTAATCCTCTGCAGATCTTTGTACCCCTCTAGTGGCTGTATGATAAACACAATGTGAATCTTCTGCAAGATAGCACAACTGGCTCTAAGGGCAGAAGCTAATTAAAACCACACATTCTAGTGGATGACTTGATTAACATAAGTACTTCTCAGAAAATGTGACTATGTTTAATTTTGTGGGTATCTGCCTTACATCATGGATGACTTAATTATGTTCCTCTTGTGGTTCTCTTAGAATAAAATCCAAATCTTGTTGAAATCACTGGATCAATTGTTTTAGACATTGAGCATGTGTACTCAAAGCTTTAGCTTTCCTGGTCTCTATTCTTGAAAATCTTTGAATTCTAGAGCAGGACCTGTGGCTCACTGATGTGTGCATCTGTTCACTTAAACACTTGAGTAACCTGTGATTTTTTTTTCGGTAGTTCACCAAACTCTTGTAATAGCAGCAGTCTAGTCCAACAGTCCAATGTGAACATGCAGGCTTGTGCCACCCTTCAGGGTTAGGATGGAATTGGAAAATGAGGCTTGTGTGTTCAAGCAGTGACATTTTGCATGTTACAGGTGGTAAGAGTTACACTTTTGACAAGGCTGCCCTTTGCAGAGGGGGGCAGCAAAGGTCCAACAGTTGGGAACGTCTATAGTTGGAAATTCGAGTGTTGCACCAATGGAGGAAACATATTTGGCTTCCTGCATTCTTACCTTTGAATAAAGTCTGTTGGAGCTGATTTGCCTTCAGAATGCATGGTTTACTGCATCGGGGAATTCTCAGGTTATTCTCACTCAACTGGATAAGATAAAATGGATTTGAAGTTGTGTGGTTCATGTTTTACTTCTTTTCCCCTTCTGTTTTCTTTAAGTTATAGTTAGCCAAGTGTTGTGAAAGTTTTCTTAAAAGATGAAATAAAAAGTGCTTATTTTGTTATCGGTGTTTGCCTTTCTTTAAATCATATGTATTCCTTGCATGAGTTTTCTTTCTCTGATCATGCAATGTACCCAGGTGTCTCTGCTGATTTGGAGGAGGAGGAAGAGGAAGAATTTGACTGGGAAGTAGAGCAGACCCTTCATAAAGAAGCTGCAGAAGGCCCTCTGTCACTGCAGTGCTACTATGGATTTGGGAATCTGCGCTCAGGGGTGTTCCAGCGGCTGCAGGTAGATGCATGCCTTTTTTTTCCTGTCAGAAAAGTTCCAAGTACCTTCCTCTTTGGGTGGCCTTCCTGGGTCATTCCGTAGCCAGGAGGAGATTGTTAGGTAACAGTTCTTCTCCTTTGCCCAGTTCTCAGTATATTTCTTTCATGGATTAGTTGGTAGAACAGGATCTTCAAAATGTCCTTACTTTGCCCCTGTATGTTCAGCTGTTCATTTTCTTTGTAAACAGACAAAAGCTAATCTGCAACCAGTAACGTGCTAGGTAGGATAATTTTCATAGCATACAGAGCTTTTACTGAAGTAGTGGATTATATTTCTTTTATTTTCTACTTAAATTCTTTCACCAAGTGATTTAAGAAGTAGCCATTTAAAACAAATTGTATAACTTTGTAAATCATTACTGCATGAACTGTAATCATTTAAGGTCTGAGGGCTGAATGATTGCTGTGTAGAGAAAGTATTTGTATTCTGTTAGGATATATACACTGGCTTAATACTGTGAAATTTCTGAAGTAGTCAATTTCTCATCAGCATTAGTGTACCTCTACATCCTGGTGTTCCAAAGGCACTGCAATTGCCTGTTGATTAATGTGTGGCCACTTCAGAGTGGAGAAGTCATAAGAACAATATTTGATTATTTTTTTTTAATCTCTTTGTGGTTGTGTATTTTTGCTAAACAGTACAGTTTTCGTAGTAGTATGAAATAACCTGGCTGCCTTATGGTAAATAAACCTTAATATAATTTATAACATTTGAAGGTGCCTTAGAATTGGTGATAATTGCCTCTGCTTGAAGCCTTGATGTTTTAGTTGTACAACAGAGACTGAATTTGAAAGATATGACAGGAAAATCAAACATCCTTCCTAAACTTTTTCTAAAGGAATCTTGCTCACTTGATCTGTGGCCTTATCACCTCCCTCTTGTTGCACCAAGGATGAACTTGGTGATGTTATAGATGTTAAGGATCCAGACCAAACTCCAACAGATGAACGTAGGATGAAGCGCCTGGAAGCTGAAGCTGCCAAGTTTGATCCTGATCATTACCTGTGAGTACTGATTTATTTCACCTGGTAAAAAATACTTCACTTGAAATGTATTTGCCTTCCCTATGGATGCTTGGGTTTAAAATCACTTTTGGAAATAATAACTTCACTTTTTATCTGCCTTTGTCTCCTTAGACTGGGTGATATGGGATAGTCAAAGTGTGACATTAACACAAGGCATTCTTTCTTGTTTTGAGGTTACTCTGTTGTTTAATTAAGCTTGGAAGTCAGTTGGTACTCAAGCAGGTCTGCTGTGGACTGTGACTTCAAGGAGAATCTATGCAAGCTGATATGTATATATTTGAGACACCTAAGGAAGGCATAAAAAATCAGTGTGAGGATAAACCAAACTGCAGTCTGTGTTCAGTAGTTTAGGCAACTTTTGGTATGATAAAGTATTAAGCAATGTGTTTTTTCCTCTATTCTCAGTATTTATACTATAGTTTGACTTGAAGAGAAAGCTAGAATGATAAGAGGAGGCTTAGAACTTAAATCCTTTAATATAAATCCTTGCAGACTTAATATATTGATATTTTACTACTACTGCTTTGTGCTGGGATGTGCCTCTTCCGTAATTAACATACAACACTTCCTTTTCCACCTTGCAAAGGCATGTGTTTGTTTATTTAAAAGTCAGTCCTTATCTCTGCTTTCTTTGCTCTTTAGCCACACACCATTTCTCTCCAAAGTATACTTCTTTGAAAATGAGCGAACTTACCAATAAAGTCACGTTTGCTGCTGGTGTGGCACTCCATGAGAAATAGTCTTCTCTTTGGAGTAACATCTCTTAAGGTTAAAGAACAGATGGTGATCAGGTGTGTTCTTATTTTTTAGAGTTGTATGTGTAAGTTTTGTAAAGCACCCTGGAGCAAAGTTAAGTATATACTGTGTGTGCATTGATATATACCCACATGGAGTTACCTTTTCTATCCCAGAGCTGACTTCTTTGAAGATGAAGCTATTCAGCACATCTTGAAGTACAAACCGTGGTGGGTTGATGCTCATGAGAAAATGATGGCCTTGCAGGGGGAAAGTAGTCAGAGTGACAGTCCTACATCTGGTGAGAACACTGTATATTTATCTGTTACTGAATGATAGTTGCTGTGGAGCCTTGTTATGTTCTAGGTTATCATTCTTCAAGGAAAAAAAAGTATGATTTTGCTCTACAATCTTGAGTCTAGAAGAAAAGTATCCTGTTACTATCCTTCTGCTTTTTGAGGGACATTTATATACTGAAGTATTTAGTTTGTGGTGTAGTGTGATCTCTTTGGTGTCTGTAATAAGTTTTGGAGTGAGCTGTTGTTAGAGGCCATTTTAGAGTTTCATATCTTTATGGAAGAAAGTGCCTTTCAAGAGTATGCTGTGAGCCTCAAAACTTCAGAGGAGCTGCCAGGGTCGGCAAGTCGTGGCATCTGAACACAAATCAGATTTGTCTTTCTGCTCACAGATGAGTCAACAAACGTTCCTGCTTCTTGTCCCACTCTCCACTTTTTTCTTTTAATCCAGACTTTAAGTGGTTGTTCCTTTCCTAGTTGTATTTTCAAAAGAATAGTAGTTTGAACTGGTATTTGTGCCCACTTATAAGTATGGTGTAGACACTTGACAGTGAGTTTGAGAATCAGCTGTGGATGATTGAACTGTTGTCAGCCTTTATCTCTATTTGATGATTGTCTGTAGAATACTTCATTTCATTTGCACAGTGTCACAGATGTTCATGGTACTTATATTGTACTGCTGTTTTCATGGCTCCTAGTGCTTTGTCAAGGGAAAAATGGGTTGGTTTCAGGCTTAGCAGATGACCTTGTAACAGTACTGTTAACAGAGCACAGATAACCTTTCTGAACACAGTGATTGCAGAGAGTATTCTAAGTTACTGTGCACATTCTTTTATTCTCCTTTGCTCATTTCCTCTACAGTATGAAAACACTGTTTCTGAGGCTGATAACGATAATCTGGTTAGCAGAGGTGCTGTAACAGATACGATATTAGTCCACTAATAATACCTGCACTTTCACATTCCCTATGAGAGTATAACAAAGGAATTTAAGTTCCTTGTATTTTACTGTGAATGTAATCTGATCTTCATTTCTGATCTCTTCAGTCTTTGAATCCAGAAATTAATTATATCTGTCATAAGCATGTAGTTTAGAAAGCGTTGGACAATGGTACTAGATGCTTGAAAACAGAACAGCAAGGAGTTCTTTTGTTTGTTTTTAATCCATTCACTCCTTTAGTAAGTGAAATATTCATCATGTTTGTCTGTGCCGAGGGATTTAAGAAAAATGAAGAGCTGCTGGATGGTTTTATTGATAAAGACTATTCCTTTTATTCCAAATCAAAGTTCTGAAGAAAAACACGTGCATAGATTTTGGACTTCTGGGGCAGCAGCAACAATAGGGAAAGTGCACAAAAGCCTGGCAAGCCTACTGATGAAGGTTAGGCAGAAACTGGGGCTATGCAGAGGGTTACTTTTTCTCTAAATGATTTGTTAAAACCAACTTCTTTCCGTGATAAAGTTGACTAAAAAACTTTGTGCGACCTTCATGTTGCAGAGCCTTGTGTGGTTTTGGAGATCTTGAGTAAATTTAACAGGAGTGACCATCTGTCTTTGGGTTGCAAAACAACAATCTCCATAAACCCTCCCATGCCCCTCAACTTAGACCTCAGTTCTGATAACATTGTTTGAATGGTAGCAGCAGACTGATGGCAAGCAGCAAGTAAGGACCTGAAACCATTGGAGGTTCTTAAACCCGAATGAGTTGTGGTGAGAGAAATCGCCATCAGAGGGAGTACAGGTTCCACTCGAAGTGCCCTTATGTGGAGATAAAGGCAAGAGGGGGCCCAGCCTGTTTGTTCTGGGATCTGATGAAGAATAGGGTGGGTTCCAGGTGTTCTTGTATTGTTTTTATGCTTCATTGCTGGAGCAATCTTGCATTATATCCCTTAGAACTGGGGAGAAATCTGAGTGTATTAAGCCAAGGTTGTTACATGCCTGAAAGGATAAGGAGGCTGTTGCTGGTGGTAGTGTGTGCTTGGAGTAAGAAGTCTTTGAACACTAGAGCTCAGCTATGAAGTGCGAAACAGGAGCTGCATACTGCAGTGTGTTGTAAGATGTGTTATTGAAGTGACATGTAGTGATTCTTTGAGCCTGTTTAATTACTCACCTGCTAAGTGTCAGGTCAAACTTATTTCTGTAATAACCAGAGGACTACTGCATCTGATTATGTTTATGTCTGTCCTAAGGATGCGGAGGAGGAAAAAACAAAGCCTTCATGCGGCAAGGAGTGCCTAGGTTTAGTCTTTGTCTTTAGTCTTTAGGCTGCTCTTGGTGCTGCCTTTGCAGTATCCCCACAGCAGAAGAGCTTAGAGGTCTCAAGTATCTGCCTCCTTCAAGTTTGGTGAAAATGGCCCCACAAACAGCAGAACAAGTACCTTCATTAAATCTTCCCTGCCATCTTCTAGGTATTGCAGAATTCTTAAAGGACAGAGATGTGATCAGTGTGTCAGCACTGCAGGAAGTTGGTGACCTTTCATACCTAATCAGGAAGTGAATGTTGGAGCACAAGGGACAAATCAATAGAAAAATCTGCTTTGTTTGTTCTGTTACTCGCAGGTTTAAGTTTACAATGATTTAAGGCAGCATCCAACACTGGGATGTGTTGGATTGCTTGTCCTAAATAAAGTCCCTTAGCATCTTTCTAGTCAGAGCAGTGATGCCTGTTTTCTTTTCATATCTTGGCAAGAGCTTGAGGAAGAAACATGTTTGCTACTGATTAAAATCAAAAACTGACTTGATTCCTGGTTTATGTACTTTCTACTGACCAGTCTTCCCCTATACCTAGTGCTGCCAGTTTCTGACCAGCAGAAAAGTGCTCATGTAAAATCTTAGTACTGTGGCACAGTGTTTTAGTTAAAAGTTGCTGAGCTCTAAATGTTAAGTTTCCTTTGAGAAAGTTGTGGAATGTAACACTTGGCCTGACAGGCCCCATGAGCAAGGCTGTGCTTCTGCTGGACGGCTGGACAAGCTGATTTTCAGATGTCCTTTCTGACCTAAAGTTTCTGTGGTTCTTGGAGGCTGAGCGCTCAGTTGGCTCCTTCTAGGAAGCATGTTTCATCTGAGTACCCCTAACATTTAGAGTGGTGAGTTTCACAGCAGTCTTGAGCTGCATGTGTTACATTGGACTGATTGCTGAATACCCCAAACCTTATCTAGAATTTAGGTGATGTGATCTTTATAAAATTTCACCCTACTGTAACAAAACACCCTGTGAGTGTCAGACCTGCTCACCTTGCTTAGAGATTAGGTTGTACTTCACTGACAGTTGGGTTCTGTCAGTGAGGAATGGCTTATACAAATTAAGAAAACAAAGTACGTCGTGAGTAAGGGTGATCTTGGTAGTATTGTCTAATGGTAAGTTTATGGTATTAATTTGTATGATTCCTTTATACATCCATGAATGAACATGCAGTTATGCTGTTGCAGGAAGATGTGTGGTTTAGGCACCAACAAATGTACAAATTATTTTAAAATCAAACTTAAGAAAATCTGCAGACTTAAGATTTCAGATGCTGCTTTTCACATTATTGCTTTAAGTGTTGTGGAGGTGTTGTTAGATAAAGCATTGGTAATTCCAGTGTACAAAATACAGGCTTAACATAGCAGTGCAGTAATTATGATTTTACTTGTTTTGATAATCTCCTGCTATGCACTTTTATTTTTGAAATGTGAAAACAAAGTAGGTGGTGATTTTGACATGTTAATAATTAGTTCCAGGCCTGGATAATTTATTTCTCAATCTTTGAGGAATGGATAGATCTTTGTTTGTAAACTTGGATTATTTTCCCTGGAGATTTATTTTAAGAACACCTGGTGCTTTGCAGTAAGCTAACGAACATCTTGTCATGTTTACCTTTGGGAGTTGTCTGATTTTACATCTTTGCTCTTGTCTAGTAGACTTGTTTTCAGCTGTTATGGTCCAGTTGTATACATTGCAATGCTTCAGAGTTTGTGTTCAAAGGAGAAAAAGCTCTTTCATGAGAGGGGTTTCATGAAATTCACTAAACTGAGTTTCTGTGTTTTCTACTTAAGTGTGGTTCACATGTATGTGTTCCTCTGGAACAGAGATTTTAGGAAATCTAAGATTTTTGTGATGGAGTGCAAGTTATGGCCTGAAACAGTGATTGAGCACCTGGTGGGAAGGCAGGGCCAACCCAGGGGAGCTCAGCTGCATGCAATGTACCTGAGTGATGGAAGGGCCAGGATGCACCCCTTCCCAAACCTCATTTAAGGGTTGGCAGTGGAGGCAAGGGGATTTTGCTGGAGGTCCCTGTGTGCCTGAGGCCTTCTGAAGGTAAGCAGAAGCTTTCCTTTATTTCTGTGCCCTTGGCTGTTGTGTTTGAGCAAATCCTCGCTTGCTGCAGCCTTGGACCTTGCTGCTCTGCTGTCGTTGCTGTGCTTTCCATTGTGTTACAGATTTGATAGTAAAACATTTAAACATGTCTTTGCTCTCAGCACTGGGCTGTTTCTTAACTGATGATTGTTATCACACGGGTTGATTTTGATGAGCATCTATGAGACTAACTTCCACCTGAAAGACACTGATTAAGAGCAGTGCTATGTGGGTTCTCAGTGGCTTATCCAATTCTAAACATAATGGTATGATATGTGGAGAAGAACAGTAGTTGCATTCCTGGTATGTGTACATCTTGACTGTTAACTGCGGAGGGCAGGTTGAGTTGAACTGGAGCCATGAGAGCCCAGGATAAGTGCTCTGCATTCATCAGAAGTCCTGTTGTCTGCGATAGGTGCTCCTGCTAAGGAGGAGTTACTTGGTTCCTCTGTAAGAAGCTGCTCTACTGTTGTGAAGCTCTGTGCAGTGCAGCAAGCTGTGTAGAGGCAGGGCATTCACAGCTGTGTTTCTCCATTACAGAAACACTACAAAAACCACTTAAGGTCTGGTTTTACGGAGATCACGGGCAGCAAAGAGCTGTTGAAGAGAGTCATTGAAAGTGATCTTAAGCTTTGTGACTGTGATCTGGGGTAGCAGCCTTTGCTTACAGACTTCTGGCTAGTTTTTATTTAGGATTTCTTTTTCCTCTTTAGCTTTGATTTCACCTCATTTTGTTTCCCTTCAGGGTGAAAGCACTGTTTGCATATGTTTTAATGATGAATGGTGTGTTTGCCCAAGAAGGGGTTTTCAGTGGAAAGCTTGCTGTGATTGAAGATACCTTTTTTTTTTTTTTATTCCCAGTTGCACCTCTTTCTACCTATCAGGCCCTGATGTGATGCTTCCTTATGCCCCTCTGCAGCCACTTACAAAGTGGGTTTATGCAATGTTCTCCTGAATTTTTTTCAGATATGCTCCAACATTGCACATATAGCTGTATGGAGAGCTTTAATACAGAGGTGACTCGCTGAGCAGTCAGCAATCAGCATGCTTGAAGAACCTACCAAGAAATTCTCTGGTAGAATGCAGATTTATGCTCTGTATTGGTGATTTAGGGGATGATACTGAACTGCGTTGCATTAATGAAAAAACTCAGAATTAGCATAGCTTTGCTAAATTGCCATTTTGTATTTGATTGTAGCAAATGGAAGAGATCAGCTTTCTTTAGATGACATAAAAGTGGGAAGTTTTTTGTGGGAGCCTGTAAATAAATGGAAGCTGGCTTGACTCCAGGGAAATGTTCAGCTCGTAAAGAAGTTTCTGCAGGAATTTAAATCAAGTATTTCATGGCTATGAAGCTGATAGAAACAATAAGAAAGTTCATAAAGGAGGAACGCTTGAAACTGTTTTTCCTAATTTGTAATTTGATGCTTTGAGATGAGGTGTGCACATATGTATGTGCCTCTGGCATCAGAGGGGTTTGTTTCAAAAGTCAAAAGGAGGAGCCTCAGACAGCTCCTGGGATAGAGGCAACCTCGCATCTCTGAGCGCATGGGCTGTGTGCAGTGGTTTGAGGACAAACATCTCTAAGCACGTTTGTGTTCTGCTCCCTATCCTAAGGATGATGAGCCAAGGGATGGAAGCAGCAGCTTGGCTGTCTGGTTTAGCTAGGTGCAGCAGGGGTAGGTTCTGGTGTTGCTGGTGCTTGCTCATGTGAAGGAGTGGGACTTTGCAGTGCAGCAGAGTATCTGCTGACATGCTGTGGCATGGTGCTTTGTCACTTTGTGGCTGACCAAGATGTGCCTGCTACATCTCTGAGACTCAGGAGATCAGAGCTTACTGACTGTAATGCCTGTGCTCCATGCTGCCCTGGATGGAGACCTCTTAGCTCAGGCTTCTGGCTGCTTTAATTTTCTGAATGACTACTTGATTTACTTCAGGTTTGTGTGGAGATGGCTTTTAGTCAGTTATCTACTTAATCTCTGCTGTTATTTTAAGGTAATTCTGCCATCCGCTCTGAAGTGCTTGGAGTACTCTTTAGGAGCTTTACCATTCAGTGTTCTCTCTCAGCTCTTCATGCCCATACCACAGCTCCCTGGAGAACTACTGTGATGCATTATCACTGCATGACAGCTGTGGTAGTGGTGGTGTTTTCCTCCTTCTGAAACACAGAGAAGGTGCTGGGTAGACGGTTCGTTGGTTTGGCTCAGTGCAGCTGTTTTGAACTGAAAGGGGTATGCTGAACATAAACCAGATGTGATGGTTGCTGGCACTGTAAACCACAGCTCTTTGGAAGGAGCTGCTGTTTGTACTGACATCAGTAGGCATAGGATTTTGATTTTTTTTTTTTTTTTTTTTGCTCTCCTTTAGATGTCAGAAAGATTTAAGCAAACAGTGTAAATGAAGCTCCTGAATCTCTGCCTAAGTCTCAAGGCAAAATTAATGAGGTTTAAGAATACAAAGAACTGTATATTTCTTTTTCATCCTTCTGTTTCTTTAGTTCTTAGTCTTCTGAAATAACAAATGCATTTGTTCTTGCTCTCCTGTCTTTCTCGTACACTGTGGACATGAAGTAGTTTCCTGAGGTCTCAGTTGTGTATTTGTCTCTGCAAGACATTCGTGCACCCATGTAAATCCTTGGTGCTTTCAGAGGGCTTTGTGGTTGCTGGTGTTACACACGGTGCTTGGCAGGCTGGAACTTCACTTTGAAAAGACTATTACAGAATTTAATAATGAAAGTAAGAACGATTTAGACTCTTTTGAGTGATAAATGACTTGTGATTAGTAATGCTGCTGCTTAAAGAGACTATCAAAGTAGTATGATCACCTTTTAAAATGAAAGTGTCAGCTTTAAATTCATAATCAATTATCCTTTTACTTTTTGTAGTGATCTTCTCTGAGGAAGAGAGAGAACAGCTGAGGAAGTTCACAAATAAGTCCTATCTTCTGGATAAAAGAAGTCGTCATCATGTGTATCTTGGTTTAATTGATATCCTTCTGGCATATTGCTATGAAATCTGTGTCAATGAAGGAGACAAAAATGTAAGTAATATAAAAAATAGAATGCACAATACTGCAAATGAGTGAGGAACTCATACCAATCTTGATGCTTTTTGCAAGAGCTTTGTATGATATGTGTGGAAAACACATTGTCTTTCTTTGGCTTCTATTTAACAGGAGAACCAAGACATTGAGGCCACACAAATCTTCACTAGAGCCAGGATTATGGATCTAGGCTTCCTGGCTCTTAGCTTTAATCATCCCACCAGACCACGCTACCACAGAGATATTATGAATCTGTCACCCTTTAAGAATAATGACACTTTGTTTACTGCTGGCTTTAGGATCCTCTCTGAAAGCCAGAAGTCTTGAGCTGTTTTTACAAAGCAAGGCATTTTAGCTTGAGTTGTTTTGATGTATTGGACAGATTTAAGCTTCTGCGCTTGCTAAAAAGGGACAGAATTCCCCTGAAATGCTGCACCAATCAAAGAATAGTTGTGTTTTAAAGGCTTTGTGCATGAGCTAGATATTCCCAATATAGAAACCTTTTCACTTAACATCTGCATTGCAATACAGTTTTTAATAGTGTCCTGTGACCATTTCAGTGCACGCAATATAATTACTCCTTTACATTCACAAAGGTTCTTAAATTGCTGCCAGAACTTTATCTTAAGTAATTTGCCAGTGGTCTTGAATATGGAATTAGATAATACTTATGTAATGCTCTCTGCTTAAATCAGGTTGAATCATCTTGGAATGTCAGGAAACTGAGTGCAACATTGTGCTGGCTGGAGGTAAGTTTAAAAAATATATTTTGTGCCTTGTATTTGGTGTGTTTTTTGTTTTTGGCCATGTGTGCATCTCTCTACTTAAGGCAAGAAAATGAGCCTTGTAGCTCCTTGATCAGAAGTTGTAGATCTCTTCCCATTTAGCTGGCTAAAGCAGTGCTGCGTGTTAAGATGGAAAAGGTGTAAAAAGCAGGGGTTGTGATTTCTTTTGTCCTACAAGGCCTGCTCTGTTGGCAGGCTACAGTTAAGCAGTTTATTGGCCACTTCTGAGAGTTTTGCTGCTGCACTTTTCTTCAGCCTTCTTAGTTCATTGGTCTGTGCTTCTAGCTTGCTCCTCTTGGCTGCAAATGAGGTGGCTTCTGGCATCTCTGTTCCACTGCTTGGCTTCAGGTTGTGCTGGAGAGCAGCTGAGAAGCCCAGAAGCATCTGCAAACCCAGTGATAGGAAATGTTCTTACAGGGCATAACTTGGCCAGCAGGCCATTACTTCTCATGTGGGCAGCAAGCTATAAGGGCCTGTTTGTCCCTCATCCCTGATATTACCAAGCCAGGTTCTCAGTTTGCAGGAGCAAATGTGAGATTTCTGCCAGGGCATTTGGGTTCAGTCCCACAATCATTTCTAGGAGTGGGAGATGTAACATCTGGTAATAAGAATGTGCTCTGCTGACTGCTGATGTAGCAGTGTTCATTTGTGTAGCTGTGTTCTGCAGGCACAGAGTACACTTGAAGTACAGCAATTCCCCGAACTCCTGAATTTCCTCAGTTCTGTGTCCTAGCACAGAGGATGAGTGCACACAGATCTCCTTCAGTAATGTAGCAGTTCTTGGCACAGCCTGTGCCAACAGTATACTTCACACCCAGCAAATGCAGTCTCCTGGCACCAAGCTGTTAATATCTATATCTGTTCCACTAACCATGTAGAGGCGGGTGTTTGCATCAATCTGTAAACAAGATTGCCTCAGCTATGGGCTGTTGGAACTGACTGCCATACACATACACACCTTAGGCTCTAAATATTAAATAACAAAAGAGAAATGACTGAAGTCCTTATTGGTGATCTGTTAAAATGAAAATTGGGTTGAGGTATGTAGTGATAGAATGCAAAAAAGTGCTCACTGACAACAAGGCATTTTTATTTTAATAAATGGTGAGCTCAAGATGCAATAAGTATTTTTATTTGAGCTCGTAAATGGAATGTTTTGTCTTTTGAAAATGAAAAGAAACCACTGTCTTAAGAGTGTGTAATAACTCACTAATTTGTCTGGTCTGAGTAAATTAGGAATCTTCCTCACTTGTAAAGGAGGGCAGTGAGCTGCTTTCCCTGGGCAGATGTTTATCCTGTCTTAAATATCTGTAATCTTCATGAGGCAGATTCTTGTATCGTTTTTAGGGATCTTATATGTACACATGTATTTTGTTAATATCATGTGGTTTTAATTTTTTCTATATTCTTAAAAGGCTTTTTATAGCTTCCCTTTATATACATAGTAATGTGAGGCAGATGTAATTTATTGCTTTAATTTAAAGAATGGCAAAGGCTTAGGTTAGATGTTGAATGTTCCCTCAATTCTATTTTTAATACAAAACCACCAAAATGTATAGAACTTCTGTTATCTTGCCATGCAAGCTAAATGTATCTTATTCCTATTTTTAGTATGTTGATTTTCAAAGTACAGATTTCAGATGCATAATGCCCAAAACTGTGCTTTTTTTGTTTATTCTGCTATGACTTTATCTAAAGAATAAGTAGTTCTTTGTGTTGAAAGATACACAGACTAATTGAGATTTTTCCACTGACAACAGTGTTTCACTAGCATTCATGATGTCCTGGTGTCTTTTGGGAGAAGGGTGGTGTGCTATCCACTGTACAGACATTTTGGATTGGTGACGCGTGCCTTCAATGATGCAGTCATGATACTGCAGCTGGGTAAGTTTGTGTTCTTTAAAAAGAAAATCTTTGTAATTTTTGGGCCACTTTCACCAGAACTTGATGGCCTGAACGTTTTCTGTTTTGGGGGTTTGGGAGATAATAAAATTGGTGTACTTACCAGGAAAGAGCCTGTGAAGCCACTTGTTTACTGTGCAGTGGATGCAGTTGTGGTCTGAGTTCGTTCCAGAGAGTTGAAGAGTTATGAATATCAAGGTTTTAGGGCCAGGCTGGATGGGACTTGGAGAAACCTTGTCTAGAGGAGGTGTTCCTGCCTACAGCAGGGGGCTGGAACTAGATGGTCTTAGAAGTCCCTTCCAACCCAAACCATTCTATGATCTCAACCTTGGGAAAAGCTCTGATCAGAGCTAGTATCTTAATTAGATGTAGTCCAACTGTGTTTTGTGAAGCTTTAGGAGAAAGGTCTTCAATGAAAACTAGAGTGACTGTGTGAAGCAGGAAGGAGCTGAGTTTGGCTAGAACTGCAACTCCTCCAATGACAGACCTGTTAAGGCCCATGAATATAATCTAAAATCCTGATTTATGAAGGAAGACTTGTTGAGACTTAGTGTCATAGTCACTAATTTACATTGTTACATGGCAGATGAGTAAATGTAGTGGATGTTGTAAATGATTCAGGCTGGCAGCTTGACAGCTAGAACCAAAAAGTTTAGCAAAATCTTAATTCCACATATAATTTCTTCTTAAAAGAGCGTACTTTACTGTAGTCAAAATAGTTGAGTTTGACAAGCCTGGCTTGACAAGCATTGAAGGTGATAGAATCTCAAGTTCATCACTTATACTTGGGATTCTTTCTTTTGCATTCTATCCTAACTTTACATCAGTTGTTTCTGTTCCAGACCAGTGTTACTATTTCAGTTCTGTTTGCTTTATGCTTTGCAGGTCTTTTCTCTACCCTACCATCTTGTGTGTCTCTTTTCACTTTCATTCTCTGTCAATATTTTTCAGCCTGGATGTGCTGAACAACAACAAAAAAAAAGAAACAAACTTTGTGCTCAGACAGCAGGGGGAGTTCTGATCTTTTTTTTTGTATATATTCTGTAAAATGTAATTTCATCCATGTTGAGGTTTCATAGCCTAGGAGGAGCCTGTCTCTTGGGAGGAGGTTATTAGATTCCATTTGCAGTAGTGGTTATTTTCATTTGAATGTTTTTCTTTTTCCCCTCATTAAGCAGGGAACTTTTTTTTAGTGTTCCAGCACTTAACCCCTTAGCTACATTCAAGCTAAGGTAGGTGATTCCAGCTAATTGAGAGTTACATTAGTCAGTTCTCTTCACAATAATTCATTGCCTATGGAGAAGAACTGACTGCAGAAGGACTTCTGTCTCTGGCATAAGATAATGTTCAAGTTCTTTGTTTTTGAAATCATTTATCACCTTTATGTTAAGTGGCACTTCTTTGAGCCTGAAATGGATTTATTTTTTTTCTGGAGGCACAGTTGGCCAAATTACTCTTTCTCTAAAGAGTGGAAGTTATGCTTGATTTAGAACCATGGTTGGATGCTAGCAATGGTGTCACTTACCTTGGCTTATGTGATTGCTGTGGTGCTGGGTACTGCATTGTGCAGAGGGCTGTGTTGGCAGCCTTTCCTTTAAGACTGATGTTTGCATACACCAAGTCAAATTATATTTGTTTTTTCAGCAAGGGAATGATGGGGTGTAACTCTGAGTTACTTTATAGCCTAATCTGTATGGCTGTGCTGAAGCTTGGGGCAGCATGGTGCAGAGAAGAGGAAAGGGGAGGCTGTAGGAGCAGGCTGCTTCAGCTGTGGAGAAGTACTGGCATGGCTGAGCCTCCAGGCTGGAGTCCTGCAGAGATGCCTGCTGAAGTCAGGCTCCATGTCCACATGGGTGTGGATGCTGAGGGGCACAGTCATCTGACTGCTGTTCTGAGACTCTGGGTCCACTTCATGTTCTGTGGGTGCAGATAGCAAAATTACTAATGTCTGACAGGGGAGGAAGATGATTTTTTTAAAAACTATCTAATGAAAATCTATTTCTAGGAAGAGCTGCGGTTTTGAAATGTTTGCTGGACATTCACAGGATTTTTAGGGAGAGTGACCCTGCCTACATCCTTAATGATCTCTTCATTACAGACTATTGCATCTGGATTCAAAGAGTCAAGTAAGTTCTGAAGCTGTTATTGGTGAGGGAAAGGTTTTTAGCATGTTGCATCTATGGACAAGTATCAGTAAAACCAAAGGAAGTGGTGTGTCATAAATGGAAATGTGTTTGGTCCTAACATGTGGTGATGTTGATTATCCATGTATTCTTACAGCATGGGAGGAAAACATGAGGGCCTTTTTTATGTAGTGGCATCTAGAGAGGAGTTGTATTTTTACATAAGATATGAATTTTTGTTGATATTGATGGTTTGGAAAAGAAAAGCTTCTGAGAAAATTCGTGTTCAGGTTGAAGTTGTCTTGAAAAATAAATTCAGGAGAAAGTTATTTAATGCATCTTAAATAAATGAGTTGCAGAACAGCAATATCACTGCTACGTGTATCAGTGAATATAATGTCTCGGAAGTCAGCCATAAAAACCAATTTTTTTTAAATACAGCAGAAAATGTATGCTAGATATAAGTGACTGATGCATTAACACATTTACTCCAGACAAATACATTATGTACCAGTTAAGCAGAACTGACAGCTTCTGGAATGAGGGCAATTAAGTTATCTTTTTGTCATAATGACATGGCACAATAGTTGTCTGTCATTAGGAGAACAAGAGAAAAGAGGAACTGTAGAAATCATTGTCTATTTTTAGGATCTGAATTGGGAAAGCATTTAAGCATGTGCTTAAGTCATTCTTGTTCAGTTTATCAGTGAAGCAAACAAGCTTGAAGTTGAGCATGTTCTAAGTGAACAGGGATGCCTTCTTACACGTGTTAATGGGACTTTTTTATTCAAGAAATGATTGGTCTGGTGAGAGCAAAGGTTTCATGCTTCCAGTTTCCTAAGGTGAGCAGCACACTGTCCAGGGAAGGAAGCTTATTTCATCCCTCTGGTGATTGCCTCTAGAGGGAAGTTTTGGGAGTGGGACATAATGAAATCTTTATGGTCTTTTGATGAAATTACTTGTGTCCATTCAGTCTGGATACTTTGTTTTGTTTCTTAAACTGTTCTTTACCCCATGCAAGCTTCATTAACCTTCTTAGTCTCCATCTTCTCCATTCATATCTTAGTCTCAGGTCGCTCTTCAAAGATCTGTGAAGGGCTCCTTTCTTCCCAAAGAGACTGGGGCCTCTTTGCTTAATGTTGAAATGGGTTGTGGGTTGTTCTTAAGGGAGAATCTGGGCACTTTATAAACAGCTGAAAGCAATGTTTTTAGCTCACCTGTATTGGTGGAGAGAACTCTGGGAAACACAGGTTTAGGACAAAGCTTGTCTCAGACAAAAAATGTAAAGGGTATGTCAAATGATAGTAAGAGAATAGCCTTATTTAATGGTAAATTAACAGCAATGGAATGCCACTGGTGGTTACTAGCTTTTAAATTCCAGTGTGGGAACAAAACCTTATGGCCAGCAGTCTGCCAATAGCTGATTACAAATTTGGTTTGAGATCATCGTTTGGCTGTGGCTTAATTAGATGAATAAGTGAATGTGTCACTGGACTGGCAGAAGATGATTTATTTTAAGCACAATGTGTCTGGAATTGGAAACAATCAAGCTGCTGAGTAAAAACAAATGCAGGTGGCTGATAATCAATTGGATATGGTGAGTACAGTCTAATTCTTCAGGGATTTATCCAGATAAGCTGACTTTTATTCAGGTACCTGTTACTAAGTAAAAGAAGATTCCTGAAAGTATTAGTTGAAGAAAGATATGGGCTGGTGAAGTTTCATCCTCTAGTTCGCAGTCTTAAACCTGGTTCTACCTGCTGTTTAGGATTGCAGAATCATGGGATTGCAGGGGCTGGAAGCATCTCTTTGAGTTGCTTGTTAAGTTAATATTTTATCTATTGTGTAAAATGCGCTGTAAAATTGTTTTACTGTTTGTTGGGGTTTGAAAAAAGGGAGCCTGTTGCTCAGCCAAATCAGAAGAAAGGGAAGAGTAAATATTAACCTGGGTAACAAAAGCTATGCAAAGACCTATGGAGGCAGCTTGTAGAAAGTCTCAGCAGGTGGTGTCAACATTTATGTTGAAAAGCCAGATGCAACCAGATGGAAAATTGCATCTTTAACCCCTGAGGTCATAATGACATGTCATCACTTCATTTGATCGCCCTGCTAAGTGAGCTTATCATCTGCCCTGCTGTCACTTCTGTTATTACTTTCATTTCCATAATAAAATTAAATTTGTCTGGTTTGCATGCCTCTTTCTTTCTGTAGGTCAGAGATTTTACAAACCACTGTGATACATATGGTGGCATGTCCAAGGTGAATTTAGAACCAAATGTGTATTGCTAATCTGAGCTTTTCTCCATCTTTTGCACTTCACTCTGGTACATACAGGTCTCTGGTCTCCTACAGGAGATGAAGCAAAAATGATCTTTGAGGAAACCAGTTGTGGTCTCACAGCTGCATATGGGCTGCTGAGAGCAAGGGAATCAAATGCAGGTTTAATGCAGAACTCTTTCCCTTCTGGAGGAGAGTTTTGCCTGTGACCCCTTGCATCCTTTGTAGATGTCAGAGCAGTTTGCCCACTGACTCGTGCTGTGTTCCCTTACATGGCCTGATGTCTTCCTCCAGTGCTTTCTTTGTCCACTGTTCTATGTATGTGCCCTCTTATAGAGTGGCTGTGTGATATCTGCTGGCTGTGCCACAGCCAAGTGCAGGGCTGAGCAGCTTCCCCAGAGTTGCTGTCTAGGCAGGCAGTTAAATGCATGTTCTTCTGTATCCCTTCAGAAGAAAACAATGGAGCCCATGCTAGTTTAAAATACCTTCTTTGAATACATGCTTAGTGTTAGGCATGTACTGCTTCATTACTGGTAACTGTGTGTTTCCTGTACTCAACTGGAGGTGAAACTGCTGGGGCCCCTGGAAATTTTCCAGGAATTACCACACCTATTTGTGCACAGCTCTGTAGTTAATGCATCCCCAGACTTAATGGGTATGAGGAATCAAAATTACAGAATGGCCCGGGTTGGAAGGGACCTCAAGGATCATGAATCTCCAACCCCCCTGTCACAGGCAGGGCCGCCAGCTTCCCCAGGAAAGCAGAAGAATAAGGTTTTTGGTCTCATATAATTTATATATCTTTTGTTAGCACTATTTTTCTTTAACTTGTCACCTCATCTTACTGCAAAATATTAGGAAGTCATAGTTTGTGTTGTGTGTTGTTGTAGTTACAACTTGTATGACAAAGGAGATCTATTACAGTAAGAGAGATGAGCTGCTAAATTACTTCAGCATATTCCATGGGACTTAGCCTGCCACTTTTTTTTTATATCTGTATAGAGGCAGCTTTAGGGTATACATACTCTGTCACAACTTCATGTTGCAGAGCACGTATACTTGCACCTGAAACAAGCATAATCCTGCTAATTTGGCCAGTGTGGGTACAAATGCCATTTCAAACATGGACTGTTTACTTTAGAGTTAAGAACTGTGATTCCTGGTGGTGTTTGTGCAGTCTCTGTGGAAGCTGATATGTTATTTGAATTAACTGAATAAAATCTAACTCACGTATTCCTAAACATGTTAAGCCTGCTTCTTTTGATTTGCAGGTGATACCTACCCTGAAAGGTAGGCTAGCTTCATGGCTCTGTTCTCCTTTTTATCTCTGTTATAGTGGAAGCCTAGTCTTTGTTACAACATCATTACCTAGTCTGAAGCCAGCAGGGAGTTGCTGCTTTATGTGTAGGGTGTGAAGTTCTCTAAGTAAATGTAGGATTAATTACACTCACAGTGTGTTGTCGGGTGATGAGATTGACTGTGATTGTTGAGCCCTCCTTTTCCCTGGGCTGTCTGCATTTCTGTTTTAATCAATACAGTGCAATGCAGGCCTGAAGTTTTAAGGTCTGGCATTGCAAAGGCATCAAGGAACACAGGTCTTCCAGGAAGAAATAAGATCGGTGATGTTAGGAGTTTTAGTGCCACCTGTCATCTCAGATTTTAAAACAAGAGTAAGGATTTCTATCTCCAGCATTTTAGTTTTAGTCCATTGCATTGGTAAAAGTTTGGTAGTGGGAAGATTCTTTGTATATCTTGTGACAGCTTTGTTGGCTCTACATGAATTTAAGTTTAAAGACTTAAAGGTATTTAAATACCTGGGGGGGGGAAAAAAACCAAACACTCAAATCCTGGGTTTGGATGTGTAAGGCAGCCTGCTGACACTTCTTCCAAAACCACACTGATAATGGTAGTGGTGCAGATAGCTTGCTGTTGTGCCCATCTGAACACACTGCCCCACTGAATGTTCAGAAGTCTTTCCTCAGTGGAAATATTTGTGCAGCTCTGTCTTACTAATTTACACTGTTCTTTTACACTGTTCTCTGTGGGGAATCTTTATGTGCAGTATTTTCCTTGCAGCTTGTTATCATATAGGCTCCCTCATACAAGGTGCTTGGTTTAAGTGCATGCAGATCATGTATAGCAGCCTTCCTGAAAAGAGCTACTACAGGTTTTTACTACATTTGGGAAAACATAACATGTAATGTATTTGAATGTGTAGTGAAATATGATCTTTTAGACAATATAATTAGAGTTTTGAGATATATTACATGTTATTTGTTAGACTGATCACTCATCTGCTAACTTAAGAAATCTGACCCAGTTGTTACTTGTGAAGAAAGCTTTGGGAAGTTAAGTAGAAGCTATTTTGATTGTGGCATTTGTTTTCTGTAGTGGTCTGGGCCTTTGTGAAGCACAAAATATTTTAATAGAGAAAAAACAGCCTTTTTTGTCCTCGCTTTTTTTTTTTTTTTTTTTTTTGCTACCTTTAGGGTTGGTGTTCATTAATCCTATTCATTCTTTGTGTTACTGCAGTGTTCCTAAGAGTAGCTTAGCTGTGACATCCAGCTAAGGACTGTCCTGCCTAATGAGGGGTGCATGGAGTAGATGATGACTGTGAACATCTATTAGGAAAACACAAAGCTCAGAAAGGAGGATTCAGGAACAAAACTTCCCTAACAGATCTCAGTGATGTACTACCAGCACGTTAGTTTATTAAATTTTCTATCTGTGTATGTGTGTGTGGGTTGGGGAAATCCTTGACAGAAGAAGGATTACTCAGTGGTTTAAAGCATTCCCAAATGTTAGAGGAATATGCAAATGTTCAGCTGTTAACCTCTTGGATTCAGCAGCCACGATTCAGAAGAACAAAGGCACAGCAATTGTATGTTCTGGATGGAAATCCTGCTGCCTGGTTCTGTGGGATTAAACTGAGCTGCACAGTGTTTAAAGTACTTCCTGCAGTTTTATCCTTACTAAAAATCTCAACTCTCAGTGATGTATTTTAGGTGAATTAGTTTAATGCTCGGTGGTACTCTGCCTTGGCTGTAGCTCAGGTGTCACTTCACCTTGTTTGCTGCCCATGGTAAGTTAAGGCTGTGACCATTTCATGTTTAAGTTCCAGTTTTTGATGGTGATGCAGAGAAAAAACTACTTTCTTGTTGCTGCTTTTAAAGCAACCTTGCCATTAGCATCTGCTTTTAGTGTCTGTTCTGAGGCAGCTAGTTATATTATTTATCAGACAACATCCTTGTTGCCATCTGTGGTACAAGAGATAAAGCAAAAAATCTTGATACTGCTACGCCTCTCAGCTGAATGCAGTAAGAAAGCTGTTTTATCTGGTCATGTAGGCATTGTTCTTGGTGTCCTGTGATGACTTGCAATGGTTGCTCACAACTGCAAGCCTCAATTATTGTAATTCCTTCTTAGCAGGCTTTACGTGCTGGCATTACTGTTGCTGGCAGCGAGTTCAGCGTGCAGTGCTGTGTGTGCTTACTGCTCCAAGTAGTTGGGCTGCACTAGGGTTGCTGTTCATTCACTACTTTGGTGGCCTGTAGCAGTGTATAAACTGTCAGATGTCCCAGCTGCTTTTCAAGCTTCTACTGAGCATGGGAGTGGCTGCTTCAAATGGTCTCTCTGCAATCTTTTTGGGTCTGTTGGGGTCTGGTTTCTGCATGTTTCTGTTTACGTACTACCAAGTGTTGGAATTGCTGGTGTGTTAGAGGAAATATTAGGAAAAAAAAGCAGGAACTGGGAAGAGATGGATTCTTTTATTACCTAATGAAATTAAGATCATCCACATTTTCAGAGTTTTTGTCTGAGTACAGTCCAGTATCCTTAGCAATCTGTAAGAAAGTGCTGTGCATCTTTTTATAGATAAAAATTAATGGTAACATTAGAAACGGGTCTTTTTTAAGTAGAGAATGATGATTTGAACAGATGAGTTGCACAGGCCGACCCAGATTGGCAACATATGCTCACTTGAACAACATGTGTTTTAATACAATCAAGTCTAAGATGGCACACTTACAGTAAAAGATTGTGGATCATAGTCGAGGGGTAGAGAGCAGCAGATAGTTAAGGGCAAGAGCTCCAGGAAAAATAGCTTGGGTCATGCTTGAGAACTGCTGGAACTTGAGTGTGTGTGCCTCTCTCAGTAGGTAGGAGAGCAGTGAGTGCAGAAGAGGCAGAATAGTGTCATTTTGCAGAAGAAGGTGGCATCATTTGTGGGATAGCTCACAGTAATTCTAGTCTCTGCTTCTCAGATTGAGGTTGAGAATTGGAAAGAGCAACGGGAGCAAAGGCTCCTTGAATATACGTCTGATTGACTTGTGGTATGGCAAGAGCACAAAAATGTTGTAGTTAAGTGATGAAGTTAGAAGTTGATGTGGATGTGTCTGTGTGATGGGCAGAGATTTCTGCCCATTTGTCTGTTATGTGACATAAAGTTAAAATCCAAAAACACCTCTGGTTGAGCATGGAACATGAGAAATTCAGCAATATGTTCATATGTTTTCCTGGTGAAGTGTAATTATGAGTTGGCTCTTTCTCCATAGGTTGAGTTATTCTTTAAGGTCTTGTTTGTTTCAATCAAGGTAGCGTAGTCCAGAAACATACCTTGTATTTCAAATGCTAACCTTGGGTCTCATACAGAAACAAGATGAGGTTCTTTACAATTTATTTTTTTTAAAGTAGCTTTTTCTAGTGCTAAAAAGGAAGCACTGTCATTTAGCAGATAGAACCTAGGTAAGGGCTCGCCAATTTGTTGAAGAGAATGCTGGCTGTCGATGCTTGAATTTGGTAGAGAATCCATGTTTATTTCCATGCCAAGTCATTTGCTTTTAATCCTCAGATCACGGTTCTTTGATTTAAAAATAGTAACTAAGAATTTGCAAGCACATTGTGCTTCTCATCTTTCACTGTTTTGATGCATGTTTTTAATATAGTTTCTTTTTGTTTACTGTCATCCTGTGCTGCTGTGCTTCTCATTAAATGTTGCATCTTATTTAAGGCCTGAGCTGTCACTTCAATTGTCTGTGGAGCAGTAGGTGTGTGTGGAGCACTTTGTAAATAACAATACCCAAGTAATGTAACGTATTACTTAAGAGGCTTAAAGCAAAACATTGCTTGCCCTGAAGGCTGAGAAGTGTGATAGACAGGTGGATATAATGCCAGAAATTCTCCTTTATATATGTTTTAGCAAGCCCTGTAAAACATGGATTTTTAACAAGGGATTTAATCTCTCCTCCCAGCTGCTAGCTGCAGTTCCCTTTGATGTTTTTCCTCTCCTTTCCTCTATTTGTTTTTTTTTTTTCATTTATTCCATCACTTTCCTATGGCTCGTATTCCTCCAAGCTGTGTCTGAATGCACCTTGCTGTGGGTAGAGAAGAGAGAGAAGAAAGCCATTTTTTCCCCCCCTCCGGCTATTGCTTTGATTTCCCAAAGTTGTTGGGAGGCAGCTCCTGTCTGCCTGCAGAAGGGTCAGCAGTGGGTGTCATATCTTTCAGCTGCTGCATCTCAGCTGGCTCCTCTGCCTCCATTTGGGAAGGCAGTGCTTGTGCTTGCTGCCTCTGAGCAGGAGGAGTGTGCAGCTGTGATCAAAGTGGGAGCTGATCTGTGGGCTGTTAGTGCCTCCCTGCTTTGTTTTCAGCCTTCTCTGGAGCAGGCTTGGTTCAGTGGATGGGGCATTATCATTACAGTGCCTAAAGGTGGAATCTAACCCTGGAGCCCCTGATACTAGGAGCCCTACAAGCTTGGTGGGATGATGGGGAGGATGTGGGAGCGGGCTGAGCAATTGGGGTCCCTGCAGATGTGTGCTGACCCGCCAGGAGCCTGCAAGGTGCTCAGGTTTTTGGGTTTCTGTGTTGAGATTGTGTGAGTTGACAGGGGTCTGTGACTGGCATGGCTGCAGGTTGAGGTTGCAGTCAGAATGCTGATCTACCTCACTAGGATTTCTGCTGTTAGGTTGGTAAGTCCCATTGTAAAGGGGCAGGATACTGTTTTAATGTATTAACAGTGCCTTTAAGTCCATCTGTTATCATTGTTTCTATTATTTTTCCTCATGCATGATGACTTCACCAGCATTATTCTGACATTAAAATTCACATCTGCACTGCTTTTTGTGATTATCTTTCATTACCATGTTATAGTACAAACTATGATTTACAGTGTTAGGAGTTCAAGATCCTAGATCATGAGAGGTTGTCAAGACAAAGTCACATGTGATGGCAGTTGAGATATTTAAGAGCAAGATGAGGCTCACGTAGAATCAGTGCTGGCAGTCCGTTTCTGTAACACAGTCAACGTTTGCCATCACAGTTCACGACCTGATCCTTTCTCTGCATCAGTTTTGTGATGAGTTACGTGTTTGCCACTTGTTACCTTAGTTATCATGTAGAACTTTGGGAGCTGTGCCATTGTTAGATGTTTACGCTTGTTTCGACTCACTGAAGCTATTTTGGCAACACTGAACTGTTTTTAAGCTCACCTAAACTATTCCTACAGTATAAACAGTGATTCCTTTTTATAGTCCAGTATTAATTACAAGTTTTTTCTTATGAATGCTTTCATAATAATTTACACAGAACTAAGCTGTACTTGATTTCTTTTATAATGTGATATGCATAGTTGCAACTAACCAAAAAGACCAAGCAAGACTAAGTAATTAAAATATTATACTGGAAAGCTTCATCTTTGTTTGAAATATTTATAAATGTGAAGTTCAGCTCATACAGTATTCAGGTTCATTATAAAAGGAGTGCTGTGGAATTTCAGAAAAAATATGGAAAGTCACTTGAAATGCTCAGATTTATTAACATACAGTCACTTAAATTGAAATGATGGTGCTGTGCTTTGTATGTGATTTATGTTTAACAAACTGTAATACTTTAAGCTATGTAGATAGCAGTTCATGTTTACAAGGCTGCAGGTTGGATTGCAGCATATCACTCTTAACTCCCGAATTCATGCAGTACCCTTTGAAATGCAGAATTTCGAGATGAAAGCATTTTATATTTCCCTTAAGCCCGTTGGACTCTTCCACATCAGCCATTGCTTTGTGCTCAGGACTGCTGTCTGCTACCTGGAGACATATGGTAGGTTTCTCTTGGCTGTTCTCTCTTGTACAGAGAGATGTATTTTCCAGACCACGTCTTGAACTCAGTGCCCCCATTTTATCATGTGGTTTTCCTATGTTTAAGGTAAAGATTTGGTGTGCAGTGAATACTTTTTCCAATCTCCAACTTAATGCCTACAAGGGAAGAAGGGGAAAATGAGCCTGTAACCTTTGTACAACAGTCCCAGTCTTTGTGCCCTGGTTTCTTCATGTCCTTCAACACTTCCGCTGTGCAAGAGGCAGCACATGCAGTAGCTGAGTAGAGGTGAGCTCCTTGGCATAGCCATGCTGTGGTCTCCCTCCAAACCATTGAACGCATAGCCGTGTTCTCCCTGCCTTTTTGTCATAGGGATGATTATTTCAGATCTACCTCTGAATATTTTCATCAAATATGTAGGAATTTAAAGATCTTTTTCAACTTGTAGCCTCTCAAATTTGATTAAAGTTGCCTGTTATTTAAGAGTTGTTACAAGAGAAATCATTATCACTAAGTGTAAAGATCACCTAACTGCATAGACCCGACTTATTTAGGCTAGAAATCACAATCCATTACCTTGAGAAATTGAGAGAAGAATTAATTTTTGTGTGGTTGCATAAAATATCCCAAATACACTGGCCATGTTATTTTAGCCCCTGGCTTTTCATAAGGAAACTTAGAAACTAAGTTGTTCTTAGCTCTGGGTTCTGGAGGCTGTTCATTTCCTACAAAGGCAGTGGGTAACCTGGTACTACATCACATGAACAAATGTGTTGTGCTTACACTCATCTGTCTTTCTTTTGCTGCAGGTAATGTGGAAGATTAGTTAAAGTTCAGGTCAATTTCTTACCTGAGTCCTGAAGAAAATTGTTCTGTTTCTCCTTCACAAACACATTAAATTCAGCTTTGTTCTTACATTACCTTTGCTGCTCATTGATCAGAGCTAATGAGATTTTAATGGGGTTATCTATTGGTTCTGCCTCTCACTATAAAAACGTATAATAAACTAAGTAGGTGGAACTGTTGAATGGTGCAGTTTCTGTTATCCTGCTGGCTGTTAATGGCACTGCCTTTGCTGTGGTTCTTCAGATCTCATAAGGCAAGCAGGATTCTGATGGACCACCTTTAAGAAGGTTTGTTTCAGTAATAATGATAAAGTAACACCAACAAAAAATCTGGGAACAGTGATTTAGTAGATGTTACTTATTCTGTAAATAACTTCTTAAGGAATTTTCTGGAATTACTCTCCATTTTTGTAGGAGGGAATGGAAAATGTTTGACTCTGAGACTTTGCTGTTCATTAGGGACCTGTGGTATTGTCTGTGCAAGGATAAAATATTATCTGTATTCTGAATGAATGTGCTTCTTTCCAAGAAAGAGCTGCCCTTTGCATCAGTTAATGGGTGTATTTTCTTTTCCACTTCATGCCTCAGATTTGAGGGTAGTGTTGTTCTGCTTCGTTAAGTTTTAGCCATGCTTTGCTGTTGAGGCTGGTTGTGTTCCCAGAACTGGACAAAATAAAATCTGCGAGTAGTTCCCCAGTCTTGCAGGAAATTGGAGGAAAAGGGTATGTAAGGTACTTTGCAATAAGAGCAGATCATTATTATGGTCTGTAATGTAGTGGGTTTGCAGATAGGCAAAGCGTTTGTTGCTGTTTAAAATGTCCCAGGACTGCAGTCTCTGCCATGAATTACTTTCAGAGCTTGATTTGGTGGTGGGGTTTCACTGTTGCTTCCAGCAAACAAACCTTGTTAGAAGTCTCCTAAGCACTGCGGGGCTCATTCTGTGCTTGCATTTTTCAAAACAATTTCTGTGTGGTTAGAAGTCCTTGAATAGTGAAGCACTCATTAAGAATGACCTTGGAAAGGGAATAAAATGTGGTGAAATATAGCAAGTGTTTTATATGAGATGCCATGAGGTATAATTGAATCAGAGACTCTTATCTCTGTGCAGATTCTGAAGCTTGTTTTCTTTCCTAACCTGTGACTGTAGTAGTTTGGGCAAATAAATGGTGTGTTTAGTGTGAGTTTCTTATGATTGCTGATAAATGTCCATTTGTAAGGATTATTTTCCTGAACTGGAGGATTTTTATATTATCAAATCTTTATTAGTGACCACTCTTGCTTGTCTGTGCCTGTTGATCCAGGTGTTTCTACATTAATGAAGTTATCTTCTGCAGCCAGTGTCATTCTTGTTATTGCTTCTGTGTTTTACAGTCAGAGTTGATCAAACTTGGCCTTTTTCATGTCTTGAGTATTTTATTAAAATCAAATTGTCCTTCAGTTCTGTATCATAATCATGGAAAAACAATTTCAAACAGCTAGAAAGAAAAAAATATATGTAATGATTCATGTGTGGAGAGATGTGTGATCTTGTTGGTTGCCAGTGACAGCACAGCACTGGTGATGTATTGCAGCCAGTCTTCACCCAGTCTTGCTGCAAGGTGGGTAACTGGTATCCCTTATAGTTCAACCTTATACTTCTTGAACATACTTCCACTTCCATGCCCTCTTCATCTGAACTGCTGGGACTCTGCTTTGGGATAGTATCTGGTGATGCCTGAGATAGTATTAATTCCAGAATTGCTTTAATTCTTATGATGCCTCTAGCTAAAGAGTAGTTGTGGGAAGTTGTAATTACTGCTTCTAGGTGTGTAATTTGGAAACATTTAAAGTGGTTGTGCTCTTGGCTGGTTCTACTGCTTATCTTACCTGTTTTATCTCAGAAAATGGGCGTGTGAAACTCTCTCATAAGTGTGAATTTTGCCAGGCCTTGTTGGGAAAGGTAGTTTAAATATAGACTGAGGCTTTCTCCTAAAACTGAGTAACTTCTCATGCAGCAATTGTGTAATAGACAGCTGGGAGTACTGTGTGATCCAGCAGTCAGAAAGAAAGAAAGGCTTTAGCTTAATGCAGCAGCTTTGCTGTGAGATGAATCTGAGGTGTCCAGAGCCTTGGCTGGAGGCAAGTTACCCAACTGCTCTGTGTTTGTCAGCCCTGCTGACTGGCACAGCGTGATGCTGGTTGTAGTTGAATGCATCTTGAGGAGTTGTTGGCCTACCAGGGCTGCTGCTTGGCAATAAAACAGGCCCATTTTCTTCTGTGGTAAAACTTACAATGCTACAAAGGCAAGTCTGCACTTGAAGTATCTACTGTTTCTTTGAGACTTGTTTATCTGGCCTGTAAGGCTTACAGATAATTAATGTAAAGTGTTTTACATGTAAAACAGGGCTTGTCAGCTCTGTGGAACCAAGTTAGTATTGCTAGCGTGGAGAACTGATTCCCATTGTAACACAATTAATAGGTCCTAACCACATTGGAACAGCATCATATAACAAGATTTCAGTTATAAATCTTGGTTCCAAGACCGGTTGGGTCACATTTAAGCACCAGGCTGGTAACCAAAGCTGTTGTCAATGTCTGCTATGTAGATTTCTGTGCTTTGTTGCTTTTGTACTGTACTTGAGCATGAACAGCTCAATCTGCTATGACAGCACATGTGCTCTGTACACTGACTTGGTTGTGATTGAGCAATAGTAGACAGGAAGAAAATCCTATTGCATTGCAGTTGTGGTTTGCTATCTGTTTTACACCTAGTTTGCACCACAAACTTCAGAAAAGTTGATGTTTCTATGCATCTGTAAATGCAAAGACACACTTATGATTAGAAATAATTTTCATTGTTTAAAAAAACAGCAGCAAGCTACAGCTTGTACTCCTACAAGCAAATGTTCTGTTGCATAGTGAAATATTACTGGCTCCAGTTTTTAAAGGCTGTCAGGCCAGTTGACGATTTACTCCCATGTTTGTGAATACTTTGCACAGTATTTTCTGTATGCAGCTTGCACGCCATGATCAACTGTGCAGTTCCATACCTCACAGAGAATGAAGTGTAGGGTGCTGATTTCATATATTCAAGTTTTCTGGGTTTTGTTTGATTTTTTTCTTTTTTTTTTTTTACATAACTGAGCTACTGAGGCAAGAGATTTGGATGCAAGGAAGATGGAAAGGCTACTTTAAAACCTTTTTGTGCTATTTCTCACTGAAGGTATAGAGATGCATAGTTACTTAGTTTTACTGTAACACTAGAAATCCTCTAGATCCTAGAAAACCAGAGGGTTTTGTCTGGATGTGTCCCCATGTCCTGTGTTTATTCTTTACCTTCTGCAGCATGGTGACTTTGCTTGGTGGGCTTTCCTTCCAGCTGTCGATGAACCTCCCTGCAAAAGCTCTTCTGATACTTTCTTTTCACACAATTGCTACTCTTTTACAATCTAAGATGTATGAAACTTTTTTTTTCTTCTAGCCCATGGAGAAACTCTTCTGCTTTCTAGACCAGGATTTTACAGCACCTCTGCCTTGAAATCTTAATTTCAGACGACCCGAGATGCCTTGTTGTTACCTGTTCCTCAAAGCTGTGCCTTAAACAAAACACGCATCTGATCATTTAACCTGTAATTAAACATTTTCCTTAAGCAACTGACATCTTGATAACTAATAATTACCTTGTGTGGCACCTTTAAAGCCTATTAGGCAGGTTTATGTAAGAGCACTATTACCATAATAATAAGATATCATTACCACAAATGCGCATACTGAATGAGCGTGTCTTAAAGTAATCATGCAATTCCATTAATCATACTTGAAAAATTAAAGTATTTGCTGTTTAATCTCTAAAATGCTACTCCAAAGATTTTGGAAACAGCGGGGCTTGTTTACAGCAAATCTGTAGTGCATGATATCTCATTGCTGGTGTCTCACTTTTGTTTCCTTAATTATTGCTTGCTTTTCAGCCAAGGAAATCATCAGCTCAGAGTCGGTACCTCTCAGAAGCATTTCCGTGCTCTGATTCCTGTGCTTTTTGCCTTGTTTTTGTCCAGAGAGTAATATCTTTTCTTAAGGCTGATGTGTAATGCATGCCTGAAATTGTTTTCCTTGAAATTAGTTAATTGCCTTAATTGAGATGGACTGATATATACTAACTGTAATTCTGCTAAGGAAAAAAAGAAGGAAAAAAAAAAAAACCCATAGTGCTGTTCAATTTTTTTTAGTTTTTTTCATAGAAGAAATTGGAAAGTTTGGGACTGGAGTTGTGTTTTTATCCGTATATTTGTCAGAAGTATGAGACTTTGAGGTTTTCCTTCTGTTTGAAATGTTGAGCTCTGCAGACTTCCAGTTATTTCTGGGAGAGACTTGATGAGGAAAGCGGATGGTGAGAGGAAGTGTTTCATCTACTGAGAAATCTGAGTTACCAAAAGAGGCTTTTTTGTGCTGTTTTAAATCCAGTTAATATCAAATACCTGATGCAGCTAAGAGCTAAAATATAGCCATGAGACTTTGGGCAGCCTGATCCAGGGGGAGGTGCCCCAGCCCACAGTGACAGATTGGGGCTGGATAGTCTTCAGGATTCCTTCCAACTCAAACCATACTAAGAGTTGGTGAAAGTAATGTTCTAGGTTTTTAATGACTGCTCAGAAGACTCCTATTCTGGTCGGTCTGATGTGATTTTGGGGTGTCCATGCAGTTGGAGAAGGTTGCATAGGTCTGCGTGGTCTGCACCCTTGCTCGATTCTGAGATGTGCTCTGTGACCTTGTGTGTGGTGCTGGCTGTCGCTGCTCCGTGGGACACAGCTGTGAGAACTGAAGCAATGCAGTTGTAGATAGCGGGAGGATTGATAGATGGAGGTGTTGGCTTTTTGCAGACATGCAGCCATTCAAGCAGAGTGTTCGTGCTGTTGCTGTTAGGATGGCAGGGCAGGCTGTTCAAACAATGGCATCTTCTGATAATCCTTTGTAAAGATGAAAAGCATGTCTTCTCCCTGTAGTTCTAGCCTAGCTTTTGAGAAAAAGGGGCACACACGAATCTTGAAGCCACAGTTGTTTTACAAGTTAATAATCATTATTTTGTACTCTGTTTTGATCAGTTAGGAGGTAAGCTGAGATATTCAGAAGAATGCCTTTTGTAGCTTTATGCTGTCCAGTGAGACCAATGTTTGTCTGCTGCTGTCAGACACCAACGTTTTCATTCATTCTCTTTGAATTCATTGATAGAAATGCACTTGAGTATACAGTGCTCAAAAACTGCAGCTTTACACAGCCCATTCTTTTATCTATTGGTTGCAGTGCATCTCACTGCAGTAAAGCAGTGTGTGGTGTCAGGCACTGTATTTTCTTCTCACCTCTTATCATTAGTAATCTGGAGCACAGTGGAGTATTATTAATGTAGAAACGTTCAAAATGCCATACATCTCTGTAATACTTGACTCCTTCCTGTGGCATGTTCCTGTACGTAAGGTGTTAACAACATTATAAGAGAACAGTGAAAGAAGAGGGAATTCTAAGTGATTTCAAGGACTGAATATCTCATAGGAAACATATCTATGAAATAGTGCAGTAGTGGAAATACAAACAGAAATACACATAGTATTTCAGGAAACAAGGTGACAGGAGGTGATAGAAGAAATGTGTGGATAAACAGAACTTGAAAAATTGACTGTCTGTAATGGCAGATGGAAAACAGGTAGCTGGAGTTGAAGATGCACTGCCAAAGGAAATTGTGCATACAATTGCTCATGGATGTCCATGAAATTAGAAGGAAATGCATGTGAAAGAGGTACAGAATATTATGTCACAGTGCACGTTTAGGTTGTGGAGCCTGGCTGTCCACAAGGATATGACAGATAGGACAGCAAAAGAAACAAATTGCACCTTGGTATAATGAACCTCCCTTACAGTGGGAGGGGACACGCACACATGATGTTGGAAACTGTTTCCCTACTTCCTTCCAAAGCAAAGAAGAGAAAGATTTTCTGTAAGGGATGTGAACTTTGGTGACTGAAAGCATAAACCAGCTTCTCTCCAATGAGTTCAGGGAACAAGTTTCCCTACAAGACAGATTATTCTTACCACTTACCTGTGAGGCTTTAGGAATCTTTTCACTCATTGGTTTGTTTTTTTGTTCATGAAAAAAAAAAAAAAAACCAGGAAAAATGCATTTCAGGAAAATGCTTTCTTTGTTCCAAATTAGGTTGGAAACTTCTTAAACACTACATAACTTAAAGTTCAAATTCCTGATAAAAAGTGAAGTATTATGCCAGAAGATCTGTGTCTATAATGCCAAGTAAGCAACTTCTGGAAAATCTGGAACCTGTGTTTACACTGAAGGTTGCTTAGACTTATGATTTAGTTTTTAGACTGGAGTTGCTTATGGTAAACAATTCCCTTAGTTTTCCACTCTGTCGGTTGGTCCAAGGAAGGTTAATGATTGCATTCCACGTTAGGCTTTGAAATGCTGCTCTGTGTAGAATGGGTAAGGAATTGCATTGCATTTCCCTTCCTCCACATTTAAATACAATTCCTTTAGGAGGAAAAAAAAAGAGTATGTTATACTGAGTAATTATCCCCCCTGGGAAATAGAATATAAAGATCTTTAAAATCATTCAGCTGAGAGAACGAGCGCTTTAACTTCTGCCTTGCAGGAGTCATGTATTACATTATCAGCTACTTGCTCCGGTGTCAGTGTGTCGTGCCTTGCAGGTTAGCAGGTTTTGGCAGAGGAAATGAAACCCAGTCAGTTACTGCAGGATTTATAGTAGACCTGCTGTTGCAGGAAGTGGTGAAAAGTTGATTGATAGTCTAAGGCAGAACTGTGCAACAAGGAACAGGATGTATGCTTGGGACTGTATACCCGCTTTCCCCTCTGGCTGCCTACCCATTTCAAGGCATTCTTTGGCTTTTTCTTCCCTCTGCTTATAAATCTGTGATGGGCTTTCCTGGTAAAGCGTGAGCTGACCTGAAAACACTTAAAGAAATGGAAATTTCAACTGGAATACAAAGAAAGAGTAAAGCACAGTGTGCAGCTGGTGTAAATGAGCATCTCGTGGCACTGAGGTGGCTGAGAAGAGAAGATATCACAGACCCAAAGAGTGGGAAGTGTGGGATAAGTAGTGTGGTTGTAGGATAGCTTCTCCAATTTGCTAATATTCTGATTTTTTTTTTTTAACCATTGTCTTTTCTGTGTTAGTAAATGCATGCAACTCAAAATCAATCTTGTACTTTCATTGAGCATATGTTTTTAATAGGTGCTAAATGTGTGTGTGTTTTGGAGGGCAGATTGGATTTAATTTCAAATAACCTGTAGAAGAGCTGGGAGGCTCTTTAAATATGTATAATCAGTACAAAATCTGAAGACACTTGAAGGCATCAAATAGTTCCAGGAGCATTAACCGTGCAAATTCAGCACTTAAAGAATGAAAACCCCCTCAGAGGTGGACTTGTTTCAGCAATACACAGTAAGGGAAAACATCAGAGATTTCTTTTCTGAAAATCTCTGAAGTCTTTCGGTGGGATCTGACCAGCCTTGTGAGAAGTCACCCCCAAGAACAGTAATGACACATCCTGGTATTTTTTGTGCAACGTTTATTTTTACAGTCATAACTGAAGTAAGCAGTTGTTTGTAAAGCAAGTGACCAGCCAGTGTTTAGGGCTTGTGTTCTCCATATCAATTGGGAATATTCTGTTTGTGAAGTTAAATAATACGCTTTGTTCTTCTTATTAAAGGTCAAAAAAGTTGGCTGCACTTTCTGAATCCTTGCAGAAAACCACGCTTACAAAGTCCCACTTAGGATTTGAGCTCGAAGAGCTGGAAGCAGCAGCAGTGCTGGTACTGGAAGAAGAGAGCAAGTTAACAGCTGCTGGCATGGTTTCCAGGCAACAGCTGCCATCCTCTGAGTCGGAGACAAGTGACTCTGAAGAATCAAGCAGCACTTCATCATCTGAGACAGAAGGGTCTGATTCAAATGAGCGAGAGTCCTCAACTGCTGAGGATGGGAAAATAAATTCTTTACAAGGCGTGCTTCAAGAAGAGAGGACAGCTCCACTTATTGACTGTAATGGATTAAGGCAAGGCACAAACGCTTCAACGTTTGAGGTTAGCAATGAAAAATCAAAGGCTTCTTCGCAATCTCCTTCTGTCGCTGGGAAATTGATAGAAGAATTAGAAAAGCAAATGCACACTGCAGTGAGACTTTCAGAACAACCTGAAGGATTAGCCAGTGCAAGTGGCTTTGCTTTACAGGAACAAGAAGAAAACCATGTGTCTGAACCTGCCAGGTTTCCCAGGGTTACTCCTGGGAAGGGGGATTTCCTGGAGGTGCCTTCGAAGACGAATCCACTGCTTTTTCTTTGCAGCACAAATGAAGATGAAGACTAATGGGCTGTGTTAGAGCACAGTGTGACCCACGAGCACCACAGTGCTGCAGTGAGGTCTTCCCAAGGCTATCCTAAGCTGCAGAGGGAAGTTAATATTTTTCTTCGTTGGCAGTTTCAAAGACAAGACTTCTTCTGAAAAGAATTGATGTGACTATATGGTACTCACAATTTTTTTTTTTAATTCAACAGAATGAGAACTGATTTCTGTGTGTAGGAATGTGGAATTCCAGTAAGCTTTTAGAAAGAGTTTTTGTGAAGATATGTAGAAGAATGATGCTGGAGTCAAATACAGTTGAATACACTTGTAGTGTTTTATTTTTACATGTTGGGATTTAATTAAAATGTTCTCATGTTTGCAGAAACTTGTTAGACATTTTTCCACATTGTTTCATATTGAAATACTTTATAGCTAACTACATTAAAAATATTGATGTTGTAATGTTAAAAATGTAATTAATCCTGACGTATTAGGTGCATTCTATTTTTTTTTTTTTAAATAAAGGAAAGTTTCAGTTTAGAAAGGCCTATAGCTTGTATTGCTGTGGTTTTCATGTAAGTTATTTCAGCTTTTGACTGCTATGAATTCTTTTGTGCTGTTTTTGGAATTTTCACACATGAACAGTACTATTGCTTTTTTACAGAACAGAAGTTCTAATTATTTCCTCTGTATCTACTCTTAATAGCACCAAAGTGATATCAACCAAATTGATGAAACAAGGTACAGTGTTCTTGAGTACAGGACCAAAAGCAAACCTGCACTGTCCAGGCATATCTTTGTTAATTGTTTGAATAGCTTTGGCCAACTCATTTGCTCCTTTTTGTCTTTCAGATGTTAAAATAATCCTCTCACTCTGTATGTTTTGTGCTACGTTCTGCTAGTGGTAGGTAAGTCCTCTAAATGAGGTGGAAGCTGCAAATGGTGCCTTGCTATTCAGCCTCTACTGGAGGATTTGGTGGGGGAAGCAGGATGGGATATGGAGCACCAGGTTTGGCCCCAGCATTTTGACAGAACAGGATCATCTGATCCATACCTCTGGAGGAACAAGCCATGATTACTTTGCAGCCTTTCAGCTATTCAAAGAGTGTGTATATAAAAGCCCTATGCTTAAGGACTTTCTCTTCACTAATGTTGTACTGTGCTGGAAGCCAGCAGACCAGTTGTCTTCCTGTGATGACTCCTTTTCAGTAAGAACTGTGACCCTGCTCTGCCAGTATTTTTGATGTTCTTGAATACCCACCAGTTGCTCAGTCAGCCTCTATGTTCTGTTCCCCAGGGGAGGAACCTTTCTCATCGTGTCAATGAGCACTTATTCTTCTAAATGCTTGCAGTAAAATCTGTGCTGTCGCTGCAATTACGCAGCATTCGTCTGGGGGGAAAAAAGTGTTTAAAGATGGGAAAAAAGAAACCTTCTCCCTTACCACATCACAGGTGTGAACTCCAAAGCTTCCTTTGCTTGAGTGTGGGCTGGAGAAGGTTGAGCCAGTATGAGTTCAGAAATGCATCACAGAACGCCTATCAATTTTTACCATATCCTGTGTCTTCAGCTCTTTTTTTGTTTTTCCCATTTTGTGACATACTGTTGAAAGCATTCTTTCTCCAGCAGGCCTACTTAACTTCAGGGACTGGCTACTTCTGCAGATGACATCTTGGGATAATCTTTTTTTCTTTGCCTAAAAGCATGATTTCTTAATGTCATTTGTGAGCTGTTTGCATGATGTCAAGTGTGAATCCAGATTGGGAGTAAGATTCGGTGCCTGTACAGTGTGACACTGCTATAGATTGCAGATGAGAACTTGGTACACATGTGATGTTATCTCACAGATGACTTTGCTGTTGTCCTCACCATTGAGGCCATGCATGGCTGAGCTCTCTCTGCCTCCTAAAAAGATATTGGTGTCTGCTCAGTTCTTGGAGGCTGGCAACACATCTCCCTCTGCTTCTGTTCCTGCTGTTCCTCTGCATTTCTGCACTTGATATTGTGGTGGTATACCCCCAGGATCCATTTCCATGTCTAGTTAACATCCACTCGTGGTCATTTTTGATGCTCAGCTCCATCTCTTGCAAAATTCTTTTCATTGGTTGCAGAGCCAATAATGGATTTTGATTTATATATTGATAGCAATTTTATGAGTGTTGTAAATGATCTTTGTAGTGGTGAAGATTTTCCATATAGTCCATAAAGTTTTCTTGTGTGACCGCGTTATTCAGCATGCCCAGCGTGTTCAGGATGAGCAACATTGGTATGAAAGAAGTTTTACCTTTCTGAGAAGAACACAAGTCCTTTAAAGGAAAAGGAGAGTTCTGCAAACTCGTTTAGCCAAAACTGAGGCTTGCTGAATCCGTGAAGCACAAGCACTGGGAAGAAAACAAAACATCCTGTATCATTATGTTAGTTGCTGTGGGTTCTGGGAACAGTGAACTGCAAGGAGGAGTCCAGCTTATATAGAGGAGTTATTTGGATGAATGCATGGGGATTGTTCCCAGGCAGGTTTTCCAGTCTGGAAATCAGCTGATATATGAGGAATTCAATACCTGTGTAGGCTGTTCCATTGGGTTTTAAAATGCTCTCTGATTTTTACACCTTCCACCCTGCCCTAGATCCCCCAAGCTCATTTACAGCACAGGCAGTACTTGTAAGGCATTTGTTGCTCATCGTTGTAATCAGGCCTAAGGGAGCAGAACTACAGAGTCTGGACAAGACTTTTACTGCTGAAAGCAAGGTTGGATATGAGTTAAATCTGAGTGGAAAAACTATGGGGTTTTGCTGGAGAAAGGGAGATCATGTGTATGGAGCACTCTAGGGAGTAGAGAAATGGAGCTGGGAATGTAACTTGTTTCTTTTTTTGTTATTAAGCAGTTAACTTTATTATAGATATAGGCAGAGAGAGACGGAGTCCCACATGTCCAGGAGCTATTTGAAGCAATGAAGATGCTCTTGTGTTAGATGAGATGCTTGATACTGCAGTGCTTCAAGAATAAGGTTCCGTTTCTGTGTTAAAGCAGCAAGTGGAATATCAGAAACGATCAGGTAACTTTTCTCCTTTTTTGTTTTTCTTCAGTGCAGACAATGTCACCCACAGGACATTGCTACCTCTTCATTTCTGAAAGAAAAAAAAGTAGAGGGCCAAACTGATTTGTTTGTTCTCATTCCAGCCACTCTCTTTCAGAAGTTTGTAGAGACTTTCTTCTTTATCACAAGAAGAAAGCATTGATTAAACTTGGTTTGCTACAGTAAGTGATTGGCATGGAAACGAATTCATAGCACTGGAGTGAACAGGTTGGGCAGCCCTCTGCCACTGGCACAGTGCGCTGTCAGAGCTGAGCTGGTTGTCTCAAGGCTGGAGAAAACAAACAGGGAAACACATGTCAAAGAGATAAATAGCTCTACTGCTCAGCTCTCTGTGGAGGCCATTCGTCTCCAAGATAAGGAAGAATGCTCTCCAAAGCTGGAAAGATAAAGTGAGAGAACAAAACGAATGTGCAGTTGCTGTGGTCATCCCTGATGGAGATCCAAACATGCATGCCCCTCCTAGGTTGTGCAGTGACAGTTGTGAACAGCCAATGTGAACTCGTACAATTCTGTTAATTATTTCAGCAATAGACGTTTGTACCTTCACCACATGCAAGCAAATGGAGTTCATGTCAGTTGTTTGCACAAGTCTTGAAGTATTTCCTGTGTCTGTTGTGGATCTGTTTATTGTCTTTTTTGTGGTAAATGGGCTGCAGGCTGTGGTTATGCAGGCACATTTGGGTGTGATTCCAAAATGGCAAACTTGTAAATTTGAGTTTGTAGTATTGGGAGACCTATAAATCACATTTCTATACTTCCAGGTTTTAGAGAAGTGAGTATACTATTTCTACAAATACTGCATTTGGAGACCTGACTTAGGTCATGCTTTAAATGAGTCCTGTGATGTTGGTTTGCATTTTATTAAATGCTTTCTCATATTCAAAAGCCACAATGTGATTCAGCACTGCCTGTGGAGAATGCTCGAGGATAAGAACAAAGCTGTGCACCTGTGGTGAGCAGCGCGAGTTCAGTGCAGGGAGCCAGCACATACCTTAACAAGAGATGCAGGCAGGTGAATGCTGAGCAAGCAGCTTGGTTGGAGGTGGCAGCTCCTCACAGCATGAAATTTTGTAGCTTTCAGCTGTGCTGCTCAGTCTGCAGTCATCAGCGAGGCGAGTGGCAGCAGCCAGCATCCTGTCTGCTGTGGATGTGGGATGGGCTGGGCAGTGCAGCACGTAATGAGATGTTATGGCATAAATCAGCTGTTTATCAGGGTGAGAATGAACTGCTGTGCCCCACACCCTCCAGGCAGCGACCCGGCTGTGGCACCTTCCCACTGGGGCTGTCACCACGTTTTGTTTCGTGTCTGCGGTTTTTGGTAATTATGCAGAAACATCTCGTTTCCTACAGCGAATAAATTGGGATTCATGTTTTGCCTGGATGTAACTCCTCCTCCTCCAATACGCTGCATTGTCCATTGATTTGCCTAATTGCGCGTATTGCTGCAGCGTAAGGCGCCGCGTAGCAGCAGGGCTCCTTGCAGGAGGAGGTGGCTCCATCTGTTCTACGAACTGGTGAGAGGCTCAGAGCAGAGGGGAGGAATTTCCATCCAGTGCAGGTGCTCTGGAAGGAGAATCCCACAGCCAGGTGCTGACAGCAGCTCTGTGCAGCTCCTCGTGTGCTTAATTACCCTGCAGTGAGGCTTCCCTGTTAAATTAGAGCAGGCAATTGCAATTGAAGTCTTGAAACAGAGTGGGGAGTGTAACCGTGCTGAATCTATTTCCCTACCGAGATCTGCATTTCTCATTCAGCAAGATTCATGCCCCATTCAGCAGAATTTAAAAGCACTTACCTGGAATTAGATGATTAATTTGAAAATCGGAATGGAGAAGTGTAAAAGCAGACAAGGTCAGAACCTCAACGTCTGGGAAACCATTCTGGTGAGGTCCCACACGACAGATGCAGCACTGCCCTGCGGATTTAAGAGGATGCTGCTCAGCAGAGCACAGGCCGAGCTCTCCTTGCTGTCTGTTTGCTGCTCTGGACATGCAGATTAACACCTCCATGGCTGCTTTCCTGCTTTCCCATCTCAACCTCAGGACCACAGGTGGATCAATGGTAGCAGTAGGATGATAGCACCTGCTGACTGCTGCCAACAGCTGGAGCTGGAAATTCATTGCATCCTCTGGGTCAGCCTGGCTGAATACTGAGAGACACATGGTGTACTGAGGAATGATGCTCAGGGAATGTCATGTGGTGGGAACGATGTGCTTGGAAGGGCATGGCTGCCAAGGGTCAAGTCCTGGTCTGTGTCCTTTCCTGCCCCCGTGCTTCTTGGTGTGCTGCTGCACTCAGAGCAGTGCTGTGCAGCTCTGTGTGCTGCGTGCAGGCTGCCTTGCGTCCATGTGGTGCGTTCTAACTTGGCTGTAACAGGGAGATTGCTCCGGAGGATTTAGCCCTGTAATTAATTTAGGAATTAAGTTGTCTGAAATAGTCACGTATCAGAGCACAAGGCAGCGTGGGCTTGGGGCCCATCCTTCTGTCACTTCTGTCCCCTTGCCTGGCTGACTGATCTGCCCGCAGCTGTGGCACAGGAGAGGGCAGAAAATGTGATGGAGATCTGTCAGTCACAGCCATTGAGGGCCAGGAGGTGGGCTGAGGATGAGTGGAACAGTGTTGTCTGGCAGTTGAGTGAAGTCTTTATTTCAGAAAACAGCGGTGCTGATGTGGTTACGCCATAAGGCTGTGCTCCTCTGGGATTTGAGTTGTGAATAATTACCCTGCTATGTGTTTCTTGAAATTGTTTTCTATTGCCAAAATCAGCTTGTGGAGCCTTAATGCCATGCTCTTAATGACACTAATGAAAAGTCCTAGATTGAGCTTTTCCCACTGAAACTGTAAAGCTGGTTAGGCACCAGCGAACATATGAACTGTGCAGGTTGCAGAGGGAGCATGCGTGAGCGAATCGATTTGTTTTCCAAGCAGCTGAAAACAAAAGTCTGAGGAGCTCCTGCTGCAAGGTGATGACCCTGGGCACTGCTCAGCTCGTGGCCACACTGACTGCTGTTTGTGCTGCTCGCCTCTCACAGGGGAGCACTGTGCTTGAGCTGAGGTGAGCAGTGAGCTGCCATGGCACAACCCAACCCACCTTGAGCAGGGGCTCCTGGCCGGTGAACGCAGCCTGTGGGAGCACTTGGATAGTTGACTGTTAATAATTGGGATTGGGTGCATTCTTTCTATTCCCTTTGCCTTGCTAACCTTCCAACTCGCACCTTAAATCCAAGGAAGCAGACCAAGTTCCAAACCAGTCCTTTGGATGAGGTGGGATTTCACAGTGTTGAGAGGGTACCTTTGCTGATACGGTGAAGCCTGTTTGCATGCCCATGCTGTAAGGATGGGAACACCGGAGGTGCTGCAGTGCAGGTGCAGTGGTGATGCTGTGGGTACCTCTGCTGTCATCACCATGATATAAATGTTTGGATATTCTATAGATCAGGGAGAGCAGGCTGAGTGACTGACAGCCATGGGAAGACGTAAGTACCTGCTGACATTCAATGCTGGAAATGTGGTTTGAGTGTTGAACTGACCGCTGCAATTACAAGCCATGTGGTGAGCAGACGTGAACTCAGGGGAGATGTTACACTGCTGTAATGTGTGAGGCAAGGCAGAAGCAGGTGCACAGAACACAGGGGATGTGTTTAATCCACCCTGAGAATGCAACAGGCACACGCTGCATTGCTGAGTGGTGGCTGTTGTGTGCTCGGCTCCAGGCCCTGCAGCACAGAGGATGCTTTTTGGTGCTGTGAGCTGCGGGAGAGCTGCCTGCAGGGACGTGGGCATTGTGCTTGGGGTGGCTGTGTGGGCTGCTGGTAGCTTGTCCCCTATCTGCTTGTCCTTATGGCACCCAGGCATCATAATTTTGACAGAGCAAGAAACTGAGGACGCTGTGAAGGTGGGAGCGGTTCCCCTGTTCACATCGTTTGCTGTTGGGGTTGTGTGTTGCTTCAGAGAGAAGGTAAAAAATAAAATACAAAGCTGCTTACTTGCAGTGCTCAATGAGGAGCTCGTGGAAGCATTTTGCAGTTCACCAGCCTGCTCCTGCAATCCACCCTAATCCCCAGCAGCCCTGACAGTTTGCTGCCTGTGATGGGTGTGTGGCTGTCCCTCACTGAAAGGTGAACTGGAAAACAGAGTTTCTGTCTGTTTAAACCTGGTGGTGCTCGCTGCGAGTTCTGGTTCTCTTTTTCTGTTGCGTTTCCCCATTGCTACAACAATTAATTAAGAACGGTTCTGCTGAAGCCTGTTGATTAATTTGGCACTTGGAAGCTTAATGAGGTGTAAACCCACAGCCTGCTGCTGACGTGGTGATTTATATCAATTGGTGTGATTAGCACTGGTCCTCCATCATCGCTGCGTTCCTCCCTGCGATCCGTCACAGCCCGAATGGGGAACCTCGATGCCACGTTTCTGTTCTGCGGTGCTGCTGACACGGAAAGTACAACTGGTGGAGTGCTTCGAGAACAGCAACGCCCAAATTGCTCCAGAGATGAGTGAGAGGCAGCCCTGCTGGGTGTGCAGCCACCTGGCTGGGCACTGGGAGGGTTTCTTTCGAGACACAACAAGCACCTGGCTGGCTCCCGTTGCTGCAGACTGTTGGCAGCCCGTGGTGCGTGGCTGTGAAATCCCTGTGGGTTGCTGTGCTTGCTGTGTTGTGATGGTTCGTTAGCAATGTCTGTTGCTGCAACACCAACCCAGGGGTGCATGAGCTGCCTGTGGTCTCTCCTCCCTTCTGTCATAGAATGGTTTGGGTTGGAAGGGACCTTTTAAGGTCATCTATTTCCAGCTCCATGCTATAAGCAGGGCTGCCTCCCACTGGATCTGGTTGCTCAAGGCTCCAACCAGCCTGGCTTTGAATGCTTCCAGGGAGGAGGGGGGCATCCACAGCCTCTCTGGGCAACCTGTTCCTCTGTCTCACTACCTTGACAGTAAATAATTCCTTCTGACAAACCTGTGCAGGGGTTGAGTGAGGGCTGTGAGTTCTCTGCTCCCTGGTGATGCTGTTGGTGATGCCGGCATCCTGTTAACTCCATGTTCTAAGAGAAATGCACCTGCTCAGAGCTTTGGAACACCTTTTCTGAGGCACTGTGTGAAACAGAGGTGCTCTCGCTGGTGTGAAGCATAAACCCACAGCTCCATCTCTGCTGCTCAGATATGGTGGTGTTATTGGATAGATGTTCATGTGCATGGTGCTGGTGCACAGCCCCAGTTGTGCCCTGGCTGTAGCTGGAGCAGCATGAGAGTGGCAGGCATGCCTGCATCAATCCTGACCATGTGGTTCAAATCAGCTTGAGTTCGTACAGCATAGAGTGGTACCACTGCATTTTTGGGGGCCTGGTTGCTGTGGGGGGAAAAAAACAAGCCTGAAACCAGAAACATCAGAAATTAAGCTATACCAAAATAAACTGACCTTCAAGTGGAATTAACAGGTCAAATGGATAAACGAATAAATCTAAAAGCCAGGTACAGACCTTTCTATATTCACAGAACCAGAAGGCAGCTTTGCAGTTGATTCTTACAGCAAAGAACACGTGTGCTATGTTCTCTTATTCAGTGTTATGCTTTTAAGTTGAGCAGTGAGGCGTGGACAGGCCCATTTCTGCACCGTGACAGTTGTGTAAACCGATTGTAACAGCCTTTCTACTTCCAGAGCAAAGAGTCCTTCGAGTAAATGAGTGTTTGACCCGTAGCCACTGGGAGCAGCATTCTCTCTGGGGCCCATCAAAGCCCTGTGTGGAGAAATATAATTTATTTTAATGATATTTAAACTAATGAGCTTGGCTAATAGATATTTTTGAAGCCCTTTATGGGGGTTCAGCTATGGGACAACATGCCACTGGGCACAAATGCTCATTTACCCAGCGTGATACCAGAGAGCGGCTGGCCTATTAGTAAAGTATTTGGTTTGAGTTTATTTTTTTTTTTTTAAAGAATCCATTTCCATAAATTACCAGTAAGAAATAAATCAAGCAGCTGCACGTGGGGATGCTTGGGCTGTACAAAGCTGGAGTGCCCCCTGTCCTGTGCTGCTGCTCTGCCCCCCCCACCTGGCTGTGTGCTGCCTTGCACAGCTGCTGCCCACTTGCTCTGTGTGGTTGTTGGTGTAAGTGCTGGGCAGGACAGGAGTTTTTGGCACCAGTGCATTCATGGCCAGTTCAAACTGTTCACATTCCCAGTGCTTGCAGGGCTGGGGAGGGAAAACTCTTGCAATAACCTCATTGCACTGAGAAACAGGGAAGGAGGCAGAGCTTAGAAGAGCCATTTGCCTGGCCGTAGGCAGGATTATCCACATCAAACCATCACCAGCAGCTGCTTGTTTAGTCCATCCTCATGTGCTGCTACTGCTGCAGATCCCACAGCATCTCATTGCCATGAGTTTCATTACAGCATGGATGTGTCAACACACACTTGGCAGCTAGTATGGCCAGATCTCTTCTCCCCTTCAGCAGCAGTGAGGTGAGGCTCCTTTACACTGCAGCACACGGGGCTGCTCTGCGGGCACAGCCTGCTGGTACCAGCAGCCCAGCTGCACAGTGAGCAGATGAAGGATTATGGTGATCAATTTGGTGAGAAAGGAGATTTTTCTCTGTCTGTCCACCCTCAAGGCTCTATTTCCTCATAAACCATTCCCAGAGACATCAAGAAAATTGAAGCTGTTCAGAAATGGAAAAGATAGTTAGCCCAAAATGAATGAATATCCAATACACCAGCTGACTTTCATGAAACATAATGGGAGCAGCCAGCTGAACCGATGGCTTTCCTGCAGCATGCTGATTTTTTTTTTTTTTGAAGCAGAGAAGCGTGGTGCTTATAGCAGCAATGCTCAGCCCCACATTGCACTCCCCAGTGAAGGTCTGGATGATGTGCTGGGTGTGGGCTGGCATCCAGCATTGAGCCTTGGCCCTGCTGCATGTCCTGGCCCTGCTGTTTGCGCTCGTTAGCAGAGCCTGCGGGTGGAGGACTGGTGCTGGCCGGCCTCGGCTGCTGCAATTGCCTAATGCAGCATCCAGGCTCCCAAGCCCTGGGGCTTTCAGTTCATTTAGTAACCTAATGTAATGCATTTTGATTTTATTTTTTTTTTATTTTAAGGGAACAGCAAACGATGAAGAGAAGACATTTTAAAGGGTGCTGTCACACCCCATGTTCACATGTCCTTGGGTCCATCAGTACTGCAACTGGACTTCTGTTGGAGCTGCAGGGCAACCCTCAGCTTCTCCTCACCCAGTGCAGCCAGGGATGCTCCAGATACAGATGCTCCTGGGATACAGGGCTGAATTTGTTTTGGTTTTGCCTAAGGCTGCCTTTCTACCAGAAGAGCTTCCCCTGACCTGTGTCTGCTGGAGTCCAGGCTGTGGTGGGGAGAACAGAGAGCTGCACACCAAACTAGTTGGAGTCCTCACAGGTAGAGCCTGGCCCAGGCACACTGCAGTGTGAGCCCAGCGCTCCTCCTGCCAGCTGTCATAGAAGGTACCACTCGGTGTCTTGCTGTTGTTGTTGTTTCCTCTGGTTTGGGTCAAGAATGTTGCTGGGTGTGAGAAAACAGGAAGCAGTGCCAATAGCAGAATTTTTTTCCTTTTCACAGACACCCTTTGAACTCCCTTTATTCTGTCTCTCCTCGTGTTACATTTACACACCCTATAAAGAACCTCCTGATGCTTCCAAATGCTTTCACTAAGAAAAAAAAGTGTTTTTTTATTTTTTCAAGTCCAGTCTAATTTTCTTCATTATCTGTAGACGGCCTTCAGAGTAATGATTACAAATGGCTTTAGGTTTCCACCAGCATCACCGCATGTGCTAATCAACCAGGAGAGCAGAGCACAGAGCCAGCAGGAGCCGGGAGGGTGATGACCACTGCCCTGCATCCCCCTACATCAGACTAAGGATGCTGGATCTGAGGTTGTGGCTTAAAGAACTGCTTGGAGAAAGTTTGACTCCAGGGGACACAGCAAAACCACTGAAAAACCACCCAGCGAGTGCCATTAGCGCAGCACTTAATGATGGCAGATGAGGCTTTCTGGAAGCTTAATGAACCAGGAGGTGAGACCACTCCCACCAGCCTTGCAGCCTAACGAAGGATTTATCTCTGCCTCTTCTTATCTCACTGAATGATGAAAGCTGTGTTCACCGCCATCTATCTTCAGCTTTCTGTAGCCAGGCACTGACTGCAGCCCCAGCAGGGGGGGGATCAGGGCTGGGGTTGTCTTTCTGGATGTCACTGCTGCAGCTTCTGCTGAGGTGTGGTGCCAACCTGTCTGCTGTCCTGGTACCAGTGTGCCTGATCTTCTGCTTTGGCAACGCACCTGATTTTTAGTGGAAGTTGGAGGTTTGGTGCCAGGACATTCCTTACCAAACATCTGAGCAGCTTGCCATCTCTGCTCGCCCACCTTGGCACAGGTGTAAGGCATCAGCTTCTGGATATAGCTAAAGATTTTGGGCAAAAGTGACACCAACTAAACCCCCTGCATCTGGGATATCTATAAATATATTGTTGTGTTATTGGGGATGGTGTATTTTGCAGGAGCTGAGCGAGGGAGGAATTTTGAACCAGCCCGGTGGCAGCTTGGCAGGTCATTTTCTATTCTACGTGTGTGAGCCATGAAGGGCATTAGCTAAATAAGAGATGATTTAGTGGTGATGGCACTATTGGGCCACAGATCCCACAGCTGCTAAATTTCAATATAAACTCCATAACTCTGGATGCAGAAAGAACTGAACACGCACAAGAGACTGTTTCTGAATATATTTTCCCCCTCTCTCTCCAATAAAAGGCACAAATAATAGCATATTTTTCAAAGTGCAAAGCATTTTACATTGCAAATAGTTACATTAAATTTACATTTCATGGGTGAGTGGCTGTAGCTGCTGCTTGCCACATCCTCACCAGTGCTGTGGCAGCAGTTGCAGATGATCTCCCACCCCATTGGGCTCCATGTGCCTGGATTTCCTGGGCCGGAGGCTGATAGCAGAGTCCTGCCACAGCAGCAATCATCCAGGATCTGGGTGCTTCCTCCATAAAGGTCAGTGCACTCGCTGTGCCTGTTTTCTCCAGAGATAATCAATGCGATGCAGACACTCTGCTGACAGTTATGGCCACTATGGAAAACTCATTTTCAGCCTTTAGCATTGGGTCGGTAGAACCATTCTAATAAACTCCATTGGGAGCTCGCAGGTTGGAGCCGTTCTGGCAACCTGATGGTCTTCCCCTCTGGTGTCAGAAAGTGCTGATCGAGGCAGAAGGGCGATGGGAGCAGGGAGCAGCTGGCATTTCACAGGACAGGTGGTGCTGGGAGCTCAGTGCCCCTTTGCTGCCTCTCACTGTGATAAGAGCTTTTTTTTCCTTTCTCTTATCTGCAACAAGCTTGATGACATTTCTGGTCAGTCCCTATCGTGACCTTTCCACTCAGCACGTTGGTTTATGCCTTGTCTCAAGGTTCATTGTTTGCCATGTGTATCTGTGTTGGTTTTGGCACCTGCCAGCACAGGGAATGCATGTGAGTCAATTTTTACCTGGCGGGGGTGATTCCTCATTAGTCATCATGCTGCCATTTTCCCTCCTGGCAGCCTTGAAGTCCTGCCCTATGTGGAGCTGGACTGAGCTACAGTGGGCATCTGTGGGACACTGAGGTGACACGAGTGGCCCACACCTCTGTTGTATTCCCCAGCATAGGATAAACATTCTTCCCTATAACATTCATCCTTCTATGGCTTCATGGCTTGAAAAGCCATAACAGTTTGCCAGGCTATGCAGCAGCCGTGACTTTGCTAGTGCAAAGATGTAGCTGCAGCCCTGTGCACGGCTGCCTTTTGCTTTTTTGCCCTTTTGCATTTATTGGCAGGCTGCCCCATCCCCGCGAGCAGCAGCTCAGCAACACGGAGCCATGCAGCAACACGGAGCCATGCAGCAACACGGAGCCATGCAGCAACACGGAGCCATGCAGCAACACGGAGCCATGCAGCAACACGGAGCCATGCAGCAACACGGAGCCATGCACACGGCATGCAGCCACGCACTGCAACACAGAGCTGTGCACCGCGGCACGGGGCTGTGCCACATCGCCGGGCCTGACTCCTGCCCTCAGGATGTTACTTTCCAGAATGGTGCCTCTCTGAGAGTCTCAAGTAGCTCCTTAATAAACTAGTCCAACACATAAAGCATTGCACTGTGGGCAATTTCCTGGCAAGCCAGCGGGTCCCCTAATAAATGCCCCAGCGTTGTTTAGGCTGCACTGTGTGTACCATCAGTGGGCAGAGAGCTCCAGGCAGGGCTGGGAGCCCCGGGCCCCCACTGCTGTGCCTGCAGGCTGCCTGCTTCCAGCTGCACTCCTCACAGAACCAGTTATTCTCCTCCACCTCTGTGTACTTACAGAGCCTTTTGCCTACAGGGCTGCTGCTGGTTCCCGGCTTGAGAGCTGAGCTGGGCTGGGTCTCGTGCAGAGATGGAGAAAGCCTCCTGCTTCTGCAGCCCAGTGCTATGGCCACCTCCACCTGCTCAGCTCCCCAGGGAAGAGTGCAGGGCTGGGGCCATTGGTGGGCAGCACAATTCTGGGGGCAGAACAGGGCGCTGCAGCCTGCACACCCCCGCATCAGGGCCGGCCCCTTCATTGCACTGCCCCAGCGAGAGGAGCAAAGGCCACAGTCCACACAGGGCCTGGGGCAAAGTCTGGTGCAGCCTTGAGCTCTCTGCTGACTCAGTGCACTTTGCACCCACAACCATCAGGGAGGGTCCGTGCCCCACATGGGAACTTTTCTGTCCACAGCTGTTTGGGCTCTTTGGGTAGGGCTGATGCCAACACATGGGATTACTGTTTGTGTTTCTAAAGGAGAGCTGCTCACAGGACCTAATTTGTGAAGCAGGCTGGGGCTGCCCAAGAAGCTTGAGCTTGGCATGGTTTTGGTGTAGTTGCATTGGCTGTGCCAAGTGAGAGCATCGTGCTCTCTCAGCAGCCTGAGCACCGCTTCGAGGATTTCCTTCCCCTGCAGCTCTTGTTAATGAAGATTGGCTTAGCAGGGGGCAGCTCTTCGGGATTTGGCACTTCCTATGCTACATGCACAAGGAGGTACAATCTGTTGGCAGACCTTCCCCCAGAAACGCCCTCAAGCCACAGCTTAATTCATCCCAGCTGGGCACTGCGTGCACATCTCTGACTCCTCGTGCCTCAGCCCTGTTGTGCCTCAGCTCCATCATGTCTCAGCTCCATCATGTCTCAGCCCCTTCATGCTGGCAGGACCGGCTCCTGGGCCCTGTTCTCTGCACAGAAGGAGCACAGTACCCGCTCCACCCCTCCACCAAATCCTATCTTTCAGCATGAGCTGTGGACGTGACACCAGCCAGGCTTTTATTCAGTATTCTGGGCAAGATCTGTACGTATTTTGTTGCTCTAAATGTCTGTTCTCCCTTCCCAGACCCAAAAATCAGTTTCTTTGCTGTGCCCATCCCAGAGCTGCTCTCTAGAAACAGCTTCCCACGCTGAAGCCTTTATTGGGTGCTCCACCTCAGGCAGAAATCAACTGCTTTTCTGTCTGGAGACAGAAGGCAGCCAGTTAGCCACACTTCCTTATTTTTGTTTAAGTGGCCATCACATCCTAATTACAGTTTCTCTTTTTTTAACTACTGCACTCAATTTACAGCCTAATTACCCTTACCTTGTTTGTTTAATGAAGCTGATATAATGATTCCTGTGATCTTCATGAGACGTTTCGCCGGGATTTTATTTTTTCACTTTATAAACTGTGATTTTACATTAATGTTTCATAACCTCAGGTTTCTAATCATAAAGTCATAAGGAGTTTAATTGATTTGAAACTAGCCATGCCCTGAAGTGTGTACATGTCAGATTGATTCAAATTGATCCAATGTGCTTAAATAAAGCTCGTGCCAACAGCGTGCAGCACCTTATGCTGCCACATACTTGCCCAAAGGCCTCTGGAAGCTTAATTATGCTGCCATCTCGGTACCATCAATAATTGACTAGGAGATATTTTCTGGTGTGTTTGTTGTAGGTTGCGAGTTTGTTGTGCCCTGGGACCGCAGTGCAGGTGCAGCACGGAGCATCAGCAGAGCCATTTGGCGCCACTAACAGAGGCAGAAGTCCCTGCATGCAGGCAGCCCCCTGCTCTCACAGCGTGGATCACTGCTCTCCAAACTGCCTTACCAGTAAGATATGAAGCCCTGTGAGCAGCGTGCATCGCTCTCAGGAGAATATTTTTTACCAATTGGCCCATAAAATTTCACCAAGGAGCTACGCCAGCACCGATGTGTCTCCAACATCCCTCCCCTGATTATGGCAACTCCTTGGTGTCAATGAAATTGAATTTTAATTTGTTTGCTCTCACACACAGTTTTGTTTTCCAGGCTTATGTATGGAGCTTACATATAGGACACTGAGTCTCCTGGGGTTGTGGCGATGTGCATCGCTCTGTAGCCACGTGGTGTGATGGCAGAGCCTGGTGGGGTCAGGCATGAGGACAGGGTGTGGGCAGCAGGATTTATCTGTGTGCTGTGGGGCAGGGGGTCCTTATCTCCGCAGCAAGCTGATGGAGCACAGCTCTTTCAATCTCGATAAGCATGCGAGCAGCATGCGTAATTCTTGCAGGGGTTTCCTTCCAGCCTAAACAGAGACTCTGCAATTTTATGCTCCAGGAAGATAAAAGGTAATGAGACTCCGTACATTTCCTGCCCTTGTCTCTTTACCAACCTTTCAATTGCTTCCAAAATGCCCTCTTGTAACCTCTCCACTAGGAAGAGATTGGAGTGCTGCATGCTGCTCTTACTGCAGGCAGCGCCCATGGAGACAGCCCTGCAGAGCTGCCATGGGGTCAGCCCTGATCAGCCCTGGGGAGCAGCTCGAGCAGCTCCAGCACCCCAGGCCGTGGCAGGAGGCTGTGGCAGCTCTCACATCTGCACCCACAGACAGGCATTACAGAAACAGGAGTGTGTTGGAAGTGCTCGAGTTCCTGAGGTCACACTCTAGCATTTTATCATTCAAAGGCAATGTGTGCTGCTTTTTGAAACCCGCTGAAGTCCAGCCACACCGGTGCTCTCCTCAACGTGCAGAAAAGAGCAACTTCTGTTCTTCGTTAAAGAGAAATGCTGTCGGCTTTTATTTGTGTGCTTCAAAGTTGCTCCCATCCATTTTAATCTTCCTGCTTTGAGCTGCCAGCACTGCATGGCACATCCCATCCACCTTTCGCTCCGCTCTAGCTTTGCTCTAGCACAATGATGCTCACCTCCCAGCACTTATACTACTTCTAGACCAGAATGGTGTGACTCCTATCCCATGTTTCTTTAAATAAACTAAGTGAAGGTAAAAGAAAGGCCGAGATGCAACCTCTGTTCCATGTGTTGTGTTCCTTCTGCATGCACAGTGATCAGCAGAGGACCGTGCCCTCCTCACTGCCGCAGGAGCCAGGCTCTGGGCGCAGCTCTGAGTGCATCCAGCTCCCTGCCTGCTCTCGTGCTGTGGATGCTCGGAGCATTCCCACACCTGGGGATCCTGCTGCTGGTGGCTTTGGACGATGTCAGTGCTCCGTGTCTGCCCGGGGCCAGCCTGCCCCGCTCTGCGTCAGCCTGCTTCTCTCAAGGCATTGCAATGCAGTGAGCCCACATGCCGGCACATCACCAAATGACCATTGATTTCCCAGCAGGGAGTCTGAGCTGCAGGCAGAGCGCTGCTCTTCAGCCCGGCTGCGTGCTGCGAGAAGTCAGTGAGGTATAATATGAAGACCTGACGTTCCCAGCTGACCTCGCAAAGTGCAGCAGCGGGCAGCGGTACGGTGTGTGTTTGATGACAAGAGAGCACCTCGGGCTCTGTGCCAGCACAGCAGCACGCCAGCTTGCTTCTATATGGGTCCGTGCCAGCATCCTCCTGCTCAGCCAGGGCATGGAGCCCACAGCACGCGGCCGTGTTGGGCTGTGGAGGTTGGAGCCCCCTGAGCTGCTCAGCACCAGCCCCTGCTCTGCTCCAGTGGCTGCTCTGTGCCTCGTTTTGTGACACAGGAGTTTATGATCTGAGATGGATAAAGGCTTTGCTTGGCTAATTCAGCTGGCAGCAGGAGGAAGGACATGGGTGTGCTCCCGGAGACCACCTCCAGACCTCACAAACCACTCTCCATCGCTGGCATCTCCTCGGGCAGCAAGCAGAGCCTGTGCAAGCAGGGAGGTGTGCGGCTGCGATGTGGGGATGTGTTTGTGAATGCAAAGCAGCCACTCAGCGAGCCACCAGGGCTGGAGGCTAACTGCTGCTAAATGGAGCAGCTGTTGGCTTCTGTTTTCCTCCAGCAGCTTATCAGAGATCATCTCTTCAATCACAGGCACTTAAAAAATCTTTGACAATCAATTCATATTCTACTCTGTGCTGGGGAGAGAAAAAGCGCTAATAAAAGACCTCCTGTGATTGCTTCCCTAATTTCTTCTGTACGAGATAAGTTTAGGCCCCTGTTCATAAAGTACAACTTGCAGGACATTAAGTTGTTGTTTTATTCAGAAAAATGCTGCCAGCCCATAAAGAATTCAATTTTGTGATTCATTAAACCTTTATTCCACGTCTCTATATTGCACCCTTTGAATGCATAATCCCAGACAGTCGATTGGTAGAAAGATAATCCTATTTTTAGCTTGGAAAAACATCCATCCAGCAGCAGGGCGAGGCAGCGATACGAGAGCCAGAGCTCAGTGCTGCTTCAGAGAGACTGTGCTGGGAAACAGGTGAGATAGGGGCTGCTGATTCACCCAGCGCTGCACTGACCCAGCACACCCAGCATCCCTGTGCACCCACCTCTGCCTGCTGTCTGCTGGCACAGAGCTGCTGTGCCTCCTGATGGATGGTGGGCATAAAACCCTCCTGCTGAGCCAGGCAGGTTTTATGGCTCTGTAACTCATCCCTGGGGCCTTGCGGCCCCACGGCAGTGATGGATGGCTCCAAGGCCACTGTGTATCCCCAGAGGGATGGAAGAGCCTGAGGAATCTTCTGGGTGCAAAGAGTGCAAATTCCATGCTCCAGTTTCTTCTCTGGAGGGTGAAGAGTGCTTTTGGGGGATACTTTGGCTTCAGATATGCAAATCCCCAGGAGAAGCCCTTAGAGTACTGCAGTCTGGCTCCAGCCCGACCCCCAGCCTCAGAGGTGTAGGGATTTCTGGGCACACAGCTGGAGACCTCTCCCTTCCCAGTTTCTGAGTTGGAAAAGCCTTCTCTTTGCTAACACTCCTGTTCTGTCACTTTTACTGTTTTAATCACAATGCTAATGATCCAACCCTTACATTTCCCAGCCCATCTGAAGACAGTGAGCAGAAGGATACCTCTTTCCTGGCCACGCGTTCCATCTCCCCGATGTGTCTCTAAGAGGAATTGGAATCAGGGTTGTGCCTCTCCCCAGCACCCAGCAGAGCCGGGGCTGCACCACCTGCAGTCAGCTGGAACAGGGGACACATGAGGAGCACATGGGCACCCACTGCCATCTCACATCCTGCTCAGGTCCTGCAGCCATCATCACTGCATTGCCTGACCTTTCTCTGCCTGGGGACAGAGAGCCATAACTCAGCGCTGCGTTGCCACCAATGCCTTGATTGGTCTCATCTCATGAACGAAGATAAAGGTCGATTCAGAGCTGAGTTCAACCAATATGTTCTCCATATGGACAAGAAATGTTGCCTTTATGTTACCCATGTGCTGAAGTAAGGCTTTATTTTTTTCTTTTTTTCTTTTTTTTTTTTCTGCCATGGGGTTTTAAACTTCAATGTAGCCAAGCACCAGTCATTAAAAAATAGCTCCGGCTACGAGAAGAAGTTGTGGTATTTATAGGCAGTTAAAAGAAATCACTGCTTCCCATTTAATGCTCCGTCTCAGCAAATCACTTCAGTACACAGCTAAATTGCAGCACATGATGGATCCTCCCCATGCTCGGCAGCATGTGCGCTTCCTTTGATATCAGTGGGACCTGAGCATGTTCTGAAGATGGGCAGAGCAGTATTTATTGGCTTCAAATGGGTGCTCAGTGCTGGGCTGCATCAAGGCCATTTTATTAGCACAAAATTTGGAGATCTTACATCAAAGCCGATGCTATTTATACAGAGTCACATGCTGCTTCTGATGATGAGACAACTGTGGGAAGCGATCAAAGGTTTGAGGGTGAGGTCCCAGCACTACAGGCAGATGGAGAGGCCCGGAGTTGTGTCCTACACCCAGCCCTACGGCCCTGCTTATCGCTTATCAGCTGCCAATATTGACACGGGTCCCAGACACCCGGCTCAAGGGCACCCTTGTTTAAACAGTGGTGTTAACAAAGGTGCTCAGGTGTCTGCTGTCCTTCCAGCGCCAGATGCCAAAAATAAATAAAGAAAGGGAAAGAAGAAGTAGCCAGATCCCATGATGTTTTGATTTTTGCAGGGCTGGTTTTGCTCCACCAGCCTGCTGTCTCACATCTTGCAGTTGTTTGTGTTTGATGTGGTGAGGGCTGGGGGCTGTCTGAGTGGGCAGAGTGCAGGCAAATCCCACAGAACCCCACCTGGGGTTCTGCTATGAGACCCTCATTTTTCTCTGCCCGAGGACGTGGGCACTGCAGCCAGGGGTGGGGACATCCTTCGGTCCCTCTGAAAGGGACCCTTTGCTCAGCCCTTTGCTAGGGCTGTGAGTGCAGTCCCCTGGAAATGCACTGCCCACAGCCGTGCTGCCTGCAGCAGGAGTAGGGTTTCTGCTTTCACCTGGGCTCTGAGCAGGGATTGCAGCCTAGGGAGCACGAGGGTTTGGTGTGAGGGCTTCCAACAGCTTTCAGATCTGCTTTAGCTTTATCCGTGTTGAACCAGGAAATAAATAATGTATATAGGAAGCGCAGTAATGTGTTGTGGCACCAAAACCCTGGAGATGGCTGAATAATAAATAAAAGCCTCTCCTTTTGTCATGGCCATGTCCTTGCTCCAGACCCTGTAGCCGCACTGCTAACACTTGGGCTGTGAGAAACACATTCACTGCTTGACATGAACTGCCCTGAGCAGCCGTGCTGGGGCTGCATTGGGCATAGCGGTGCCAGGATGGGGACCTGGGGATGGCAGCACTGTCCTGCTGTCCCCATCGGGCTGCGCAGCATGATGGGTTTGTGCCATGAGAACAGCCAAAATCCACGTCCCCGCAGTCGGCAGAGAGAATTGATGGGCCGGGTTTGCTGCGGGGCAGAGGGCATCGATCCTGTCTCTCTGAATGCTGCCAGGTGCCTGAGCCTGCTCCAGCTACACAGGTGTCAGGCTGAGGGGCACCGCCAGGGTCACTGAGTGCTGCTGGAAGTGCACAGTGAGCTCATGGCCAAGAGGGACCAGAAGTTGTGCTGCACACTCGTGAAACCTGGCACGGCGTGCTGAGAAGCCCAGCCTGCAGCACAGTGCACTCAGTGGGTACAGCTCCGTGAGCAGCAGTGGTGCAGGAGGAACACTGCATTCCCCTGACACGGCCAGCAGTGCCCCTGAGAGACGCTGCGGGGGAGGCTTAATGCCTCTACTGAGATACAGCAGAGCCTCCCCATAGGAAGTGAGGAGCATTTATCAGGCACCTGAAGCGCGCGCCTCGGCAGGGCTGATGGGAACCAGCTGCACATGTTTGTGCTCGTGCTTTTGCCCAAGGAACGGGGTCTGGTTTCCTCTGCAGCTATGAGTGCTGTGCAGGTTGTGCAGGCGCCTGGATGGGGCTGCGGGGCTCTGGGCTGTGTCACCAGTGCTTGCAATGAGCAGTGCCAGAGTGTCAATAAACGGGTGAAGAGAGCTCAGTGCTGGCTGGTCCTGAGCCACCACAAGCAGGGAGCATCCATCAGTCTGGGCAGGAAGGGAAATCCCAAAACAGCAGGGAATGTTCACTGCAGCAGCCAGGCTGCTTGTGTTCATTGTGCCTTGCTTGCCCCCTCTTGTGCACAAAAAGCCCTAATTCCATGTCATGCAGCACCGGGGAGCTTACGGTGCCCCTGTGAGTTAAGAAGCATCACTACATGATGCCCACATCCCATCGTGCAGCATGGCCTGCAGGTACTATGCAGCAGTCTGGCTGTGAGCAGGGATGCACAGCCTCAGGGAGAAGCCCCTTACCGCTGCAGCTGGTGGCGTGCCTTCAAAACATAGAGAGACACAGTCGAGCTCAAGATGCCGTTTAAAATCCCGTGCACACGCTATTGCCATTCACCAAAAGGTATTTTGACAGGACTCTGTGATGCACTAATTAGAAACAGTCACTTAAAATCCACATCTGAAACACGTTGTGGGATTGAGGTTCAAGGAGTGCAGGTTTGCTACAGACACCAGATTCCTAAAGAACAATTTCCCACACCTAAATAATGATGTTTTCCATCATGTTACATCCATTAGCTGAAGCTTGGCAGTTGCATCCATCATAATATGCTATTTCAGGGAAATAAATGAGTGTATTTTTCTCTCTGAGAACCAAGGCACAAATATCCAGCTGCTGAAATATTGAGCACGTTTATAGAGACAGACCCAGCACAGCTTCTGGCTCTGGTGCCTTCGCTCAGACACGGACAGATGGAACAGACCAGTTTGCTCTCTTTACCCCAGGTAAGGATTTCCGAGGATGTAATCACAGGATATCTGGAGATCCCAACTATCCACACGGCAAATCCAAAGGAAGGTTTCAACGTCAGCTATGGAGCAATCTCTGCTGTGAGCAGCGCATTGCTGAGCCCCAGGGCTGCAGGGTGGGATGGGAGCAGCGTGGGGCTGATGTGGGGCGGCTGCGGGGGAATGATGCTCCAGGCAGCACTGCTCCCATCGATTGCCAAAGCAATAAAATGGGCCTTTAGCGAAGCATTGCAAAGTTGCATAAAGCACATTTGATGGATTACACCTATCACGACTTTTAGTGCGAGAAACAGGTACAATTAGCAGGCTGCGTGCAGGATCTTCTCTGCAATTTTTTCCTTGACATCATCAGTAATTACCTGCAATAAACACGCTGCTGCCGAGGGCAGCTTGTCAATCACATGGCAGCGCACACCCAGAACACCATAAATCCTCCACCATAAACTCTGCTGCCAGAGAGAGCGCTGCCAGAAGGTGCCCCCTGCCCCTGGGGCACCGCAGGGCTGTGTGCTGAGCACCGGTCCCCCCCTGCCACCCCTCAGTGCCTCCTGCCAGCCTGGCAGCGCTCCGCCGGAGCGATCCGGGGTTATTAAGCAAATGTGATTAATGAATTAAAGGACCTCTGGCACGCTGGAGTGAGGCTCACTGGGCGCCGGGAGGATTCACCGCCAGCACTGCAGGAGCCGTGCTGGGTTTCTGCAGTAATGTGATTAACGCTGAGCCCATCCCCGAGCATCTCTCGGTTCGGCCCCTGCCTGGATGAAGCCCCGTGCCCATCGCCGCTCTTGGGAGGGATGCAGAAAAGGACGTGCTGTCGCAGATGTGTGCTGAGCCCAGGCTGCAGCCGCTGCCTCCTGACAGATTGCAATCAGCTGTGGGCAGATGGCGAGAGATGGAGATCTGCTGGGGCTGCAAACTGCTCCACTCCGGGAGCGGCTGCGCTGCCTGCAGGCAGAGAACCTTCCCTGCCCGCGGGGTACAGAGATGGAAGCACAGGAATTCAAGCTGCTTCAGGTCGTTGGTAGGCTGGTTACCCCATTCTGGGTAACTTCTGTGGCAATATGCTGTTGTAGTAATTCCCTGCAAGTAACTTTGTTTTGCAGGCTCGGGTAGCTCTGTGCTCAGTGTGGTCCCCTGCAGTCTGATTTGGGCTCTTCATCGCTGAGCGATGGTGAGGAGCTGAGCTGTGCCGAGGGGCTCCCGGGGAAGGGATTCATCTCAGCCAGACCTTTAAAATCGTGTTGCCACACCAATTCCCCACACTTACAGAACCTGACCGCAGTGTGAAAATTGATATTTATGCTAAGGAGTGTGAATGTGCTGCTCCCCAGCTCCCTGTTCTCTGGTCCAAACACCAGGGCAGCAGTGAGAAGCACTGCTGGATTTCCAATTATTTGGTGGTGTGAGCAAATGTGCAGTGTTTTGCTGTCCAAATTAAGCTTCTGGGTGAGAAGGGAGGATGCTGGAGAGGACTCCCCAAAACCCCATGCAAGTCTGCCCAGCGTGCAGGAGCTCTAAGCACAGCGGTATGCAGCAGCTGGATCTTCTTACAGCAATCTGAGCACCCACCCCAGGGAGCAGAGCCAGAGCGGTGACACACAAGGGCAGAGCGTTGGTCAGAAGGGACAAATGGAATGCGAAAAACCAACAGAAGCTCCCAAAGTGGGTCAAGTTCCTCGATGCATCCAACGATAGCCGTGGGACGGGAGGGGCAGGGTTGGTGACTGCGTGCTGCAGCCCGGGCTCAGCTCCAGCTCTGTCGGGGCGATGCTTGGATCTGAACAATGCCCTCTCCAGCCCGGCTTCACGCCTGAGCGAGGAGGGCTCGGCTATTAAACTGCAGCCGTGCCTTGTGCTCGCCCTTGGGTATTTCGGGCTGCCGGGTCTCTGGGGCAGGATGCTTTAATGCTGCTTTTATACCACGTCTACCGCAACAAGGGCTCCTTAATTGGCTTGTGGTTCCCACCAGCACTGCAGGCACCGAGCGAGCAGTGGAGCAAAACGCGGCAGGAACACACGCAGCTGCTGTGCGCTTCCTTGAAGCACAAACTGGGCAGAACCCAGGAGAACCCAGCCCCAGGACACAGGGTCCCACACAGCCCTGCACTGCCGCAGCACAGGGGCATAAAATTGCAGTGACGTTTTGTTCTTTTTGCTCTCTTTACAAGAAGTACTCCCTCCGCCCCCCCTCCCGCTTTAATCACCTTTAAACAATCCTGGAGGAACAAGATGAGGGTAAATAGATGTGGGAACCAAGGGAACAGTTAAAGAAATCAATACAGATCACAGCATAACCTTGCCCTGGTATCTTCCTTATCACCTCTGAGGCTCTACCTGCCTTTGTCTAACAACAATCCCGGTTAATTACATAATTAATCTAATGATCTAATTAGGTAGAATAGCTCATAGCAGTTCCCCTGGTGAGGCCGCACCTTGCAGTGTGGCTGTAGCCCTACCCAGCCCTCTGCCTGCTGCCCACGGGTTGCTTTAACCACGCTCCCACTCGGTTTCCCTCAGATGTGAGCAAGGCGGTCACTTGGAAGCAGAAAGGGAAACTCTCAGTGTAAGGTTACAAAAAGGTCCTTTCTGTACAATCCAAAAGGGGCAGCTGTCTGTAAGCCAGCAGGCAGACACGGCCCTGAGAGCACTGCTGTGCACCCAAAGCTCTGCGTGTCCCACCTTGTGCACCAGGGCAAGGAAAGCCATTGGCACCTGAGCACGGCAGGAGCTCTGCCAGCCCAAGGATGTTTCTGGGCAGTGCCATTGCCACCAGCTGGGGTTTTGTTTGTTTGTTTTTGTCCTTATGTTTGTGTGTGTGTAGATACACATACGTATGTATGAAAAACACCATGAAATCTCTCCTTGGGTAGTTTGATTTTTAGATTTATACGTATACATACATATACACACACACACAAATTCTTTTAATTGGTTGGAACAAAGTTGTCTCAGCATTCTCATCTGGAAACCCCCATCCTGAGCTGTTTATTACAGCATTGTGAAAACTTACATTGAGTTGAAACTTGGCAAATGCTTTTTGGCTCGAAGCAAGTTTTCTTTTGAAGGAGTTTGCCATGAAGTGTTCAAGGGTTTTTTTTCCTCCTTTCTGCTTTCCTTTTTGGAGAGCAGCCCCTCTCAGACCCGGGTGCAGGAGCTGCTCTGCACAGTGTGTGAGCTGTGAGTCGGTCGCACGGCCGCAGCCCCTCGTGCTTCTTTTCTGGCATGTGTTGAGGAGATGGGAGGAAGAGGTTCAGCTGTACTCGAGTAGAAAAGACGGTCTTGTTTTGTTCTTCAGTGAGTCCTGTGGAGCTGTGCTCACACCAGATGCTGGTATCTTAATGCCAGCTGCATGAGTGCAGCACCATGGGTTTCCCTTTGCAGAGCCAAGGCTGAGTTACTGTACCTGTAAGGAAATGGAGCAGGAGATGGGCCTGGTGCTGCTCTGTCACCCAGCTGTGTGCTCAGTAATGATGTCCCTGGCAGGGTCTGGTGTTGTGTTGTGGCTCCATGCAGTAAATGTGGTTACTGCACTCTGATGTGTGCTGCAGCCTCAGAACAGATGGCACGCTCTGTGCTTTGCTTTATACCCCTGTGTTTTTCTTATTTCTCAGGTGGGAAGACCCAGTGCCTCCACGAGGACATGCAGATGGATGTCTGTGTTCTATGCTAACCCAGACACACAAGGCTCGTATGAGCTCACTGACCGCAGGAGGAGGGCTGGGATGTGGTTCTGCTGGGGAAGATGCCTCCTGTACAAAGATTCCTTTTTGGCAAAGGATCTGCAGTGCCTGAGGGCCGGGCAGGACTCAGTGTGGGCTGTGCAGAATGGGTCCTGCCTCCCAAAATGCCTCAGCTCTGCTATGGAGCCAGCAGGGTGCAGCCCCACAGTGAGCTGCAGGGCCAGGAGCTCCCAGATACCGAAGGGTGCAGCCAGGGCTGGAAGGACCCAAATTTCCCATGTGAGCATGCAGCTCCCAGCTTAGTCCTGAGAGCTGAGGACATTTCCTGATTACCACCTTGCCCGTGGTTCTTTGCCAGCTTTGCCTCCATCCAAGGGGTTCCCAGTGCCCAGCGTGGGATGGCTGGCAACCACTGCACTGTCACAAAAATGAGAAAAAATCACATCAGTGCTTTTAGTTCCATTTTTGCAGCAGTTTTTCTGTTTTTTTGTACTCCCAAGGAGTTTCCACAACAGAACTGTACCTGTCTGTGAAGATACCCATCTATTATCACCATTTTGTATCACAGACTGACAATCTCGCTGCAATATTTAAGATAGCTTTGTTGTTGGACAAATAAGGATTTGGATCTCTCTATAGTGGGGTTTTCAGCCTCTTCCACAACACAGAAGTTATTTAAGTTACTGATTTCCGAAGTTGACTTGTTATTTTCTCCCATTCTTTCCTGTTTTATCATTTATTTATTTATAATTTTATTAAATGTGATTTTTTTGGACATTCTGCTTGCAGGTATCATTTCTATGCAGATGCTGCACAGATGTATTCCCTGTTTCCCACTGCCTGTGTCTCAGCAGCGCAGTGTCCTCCCCTGCCTCAAGCCTCAGTGTTCTGCATGCTGCATGGGGCTGGAATATCAAGGTGCTTTTTCTTGGCTGCCAGCATCTAGCACAAAGGGGGGAGGCAGATTTGGCGATGATGCTTGTTTCTATGGATAATAATCAATAAGACCCATTAGGCAGACAACTACATACATCACTAAACTTTGACCTCTGCTCTCCAGAGCAGTCCCAAGATGCCTATTCATATGCCGGTGACATCCAGATTGTGCTGTTGCAAAAGCCTCTTTGCTTGGGAAGGGATTACAGATTTAAAGTGCGCAGCCTTCGCTATCAGCAGAGTGCAGTGTGCAGGATGCTGAGCTGTGTCTCTGCTTTTTGTTGCCTTTCTTTTCTCTCAGCAGAGTTTTGTATTTAACGCTGTTGCACACTCAGCTCTGTGTGCCTCTCTAGACCTTTCTGGGCTGCTTTCTGCTCCTGCCTTCTGGCATTTCAAGGGTTTGCCGTCCGGGGGATTCTTGGCACTGACTTGTGCTTGCACATTGCTCCTCATCTTTCAGATCTTTTTTCTCCTGAGTCGCTCTTCGGCAGGCTGTTTCTGATAGAAAGTTTTTGGCTTGCCGTTTGAAGTCCCTGATAGTCAGCATTTGATCACTTGCTAATTCAGTTCTAAAACTATTTCCCAAAGAACCCATGAAAGACCATCTATAAATAGATTATATATATTAAAGGAGAACTTTTAAAAGACCCTTACTTTGCTAACAGAGGAAGTTTTAAGTTTTCTGGGATGGCAAAGAACACACACCAAATTTAGAAGCAAGTCAGAAATCCCTGGGTATTTGAGAAATCCACTTCTAGAGTTCTCCTCCCCTTTATCCTCCCCTTCCAGGGGAGATCTGCTAGGAAGCAGCCAGAGGAGCTCAGACGGTGCTGGGGGTGAGCAGGGAGATGTGTGTGTTCTGTGGGACGCTGAGCCCAGGGGGGCACAGGGCAGGGGGAACCATGGTGGCCGCTCCACTGTGCAACTCCCTCTGCAGGCACTCGAGGTCCATCCTGACACCTCCTGCTTCGCTTCTCCCTTCGTAAGGCTGTTCCCTGTGAAGGTTCGAAGCAGATGTCAGATCTCCAGACCACATGGCCAGCACAGCTCGGCTGTGCTCTTCCTTCTTGTCTGTGAGCTCTTTTATTGCTCTGACATGCTGTATCCTTCCCCCATTCCCTGCTGTGCTTTCAGAGCGCAGCCATACCCCCCTCAGCCTTTGTTTCCCCAGGCTGTGCAAGTCATTCTCACAGAGACTTCTGTTAAATAGGCTTTCTGCCCCTTTGACAATCCTAGAAGCTCTCCTTTGTGCCTGTTCCAGTCCAAATGCATTCTGTCTTCAACTGGAGAACTTTCTGGAGAACATGGAGGATGGCAGTTCCAATACGATCTTGCCTATGCCTTGTGCAATGCCACTTGCTGTTTCTCTGTTTCTGCTGGAACTTTGGACCCCTCTGCTTGACATTTGTCTTTCCAGGAGCTAAATCACACTCATGGCAGATGAATCATAGAATTGTCAAGGTTGGAAGAGACCTCTAAGATCCCTGAGTCCAACCCCAAGCCATTCCCATCATGCTCACTGACCATGCCCCTCAGTGCCACATCTCCTCAGCTCTGGAACACAGTGACACCACCACCTCCCTGCGAGCTGCCTGACTGCTCCTACTGAGAATTAATTTCTCCTAATATCCAACCTGAACCTCTTGTGGTGCAACATGAGGTGATTGCCTCCCATCCATGAACAGCTGAGTCTTTGCCTCCTGTGTGCCAAACCAAGGAGAAGTCAGAAAGTTTTATTATCGGCACCCAACCGTCGGCTAACGCTGCATTTCGCCTCATTTCACTTTATCTCAAAGTTATTCTTTGCTTCAGATGTGACATCTGCTTCACATCTTTGGGTTGTTATACAACCCCTCATTTTCCTAATAGGGTCACTACTGAAAAGATAAGTCATGCTCATCCCAAGGCAGGTTTTATGGAGGAGTTCTGCCAAGGACCTTCCTCCAGCCTGGCTGAGCTCCTCACTTCATCCCCTGCCCGTGCTCTCAGCTCAGCTAAAAATACACCAACTGACAGCTATCAGTGTCCTTACTGAAGTCTGGAAAATGCACGCTGCGCAGGAACCCTTCCTTATCTCTCGTTTCTCCCTCACAATTATCAGCAAAGTCTCTCCGTGTCTCTTCCTTAACCCAACACACTTGTTAGCTCGCTACGCTTTGCAGCAGTGCGCATAAATCTCAGCGGTGCACCAGGGCTATCCATTAGCGAGTTCTGTGTTTACACAATTCCTCACACAACGCTTTCCCCAAAAGCTTATGGACTCAGCCTGGGCCACATTTTTAAGGATCCTGTCAAGCACTAAGTGAGATTTCCAAGAGCAGCTTCCTCCTGCCTGCTTGCTGGCAGCGGCACCTGAGAGCCGGCTGAACTGTGCTGGAAGCAGTGCGGGGTGCGGCCACTTGGCCACTGTGCTTCTGGCCACCGCCTGCCCTCTGCTTGGCTGTTCTGGCTGTTTGTGGCAAAGACTTCCAGTGTACAATGCCTGCTTCCTTTGCCAAGGATGCTCTTGTGGCAAACCTTGCTCTGCTTTATGTGAAGTCCGTCGGCTCTCACACAGCCTTTTTCTTCCACCCCTCAATGTCTTCTCAGCTTGGAAACCAATGCTTCACCCCTCAGCAGGATGTGTTGGATGCTGCAGAGTGAATGGCTGCCGCTAATAGGCTCTGTGCAGATGGTTCCCTTTGCCTACCCTCAATTGCTAACTTCTCTTTCCACCCACTTCCACTAAAAGGTGCTAATCATGTGGTGAGACGCAGCCTTCCTGCCCCGGAGAGCAGCAGCATCGCTTCTGGTGCTCCCGGTGCTCAGAAACTCATAGAAACACCTATGTGCCGAGCCCCATTCCTGGGTAACACATTCCCCATTAAATCCACAGAGAAGTCATTTACAAGTGGTTAGAGTTTGGGATGCTGAGAACAGCAGTCACTTCTGAGAAGTTATGCTGCTCTGATGCAAAATTACAAAAATGCATCTTTACTGCAGCAGCTAACGGGGCCGAAGAGCTTGAGTTAACGTTTATATTTGGCATCGAACCTACGCACAAATACTGACTTTGGCCACGTGCGTAGCGTCCCGCTTTGTTTTCATATCCATTTCTACCAGTGGTCCAGGTGCGTGGAAACACCTCCATGCTCTCAGCACGGGGTTCAGGAGATGGTGCCAGGCTGCGGCGCTGCCAGAGGGGTGCACCTCTGCTCAGGGGGAGGTGTGTGCTGCAGTTAGGAACCACCCCTGTTCCCTGAGCTGCAGCAGGAAGCCAGAGTAGGGACGGTCCTCCTGCAGTTGTGAGGGCTCTCAGAAGAGCAGCTGAGCACTGTCGGTACCACAGAGAAAGTGCCATTTTGTTGTGCCACTTTGTCTAACGCAGAGGGATGGCAAATGGCTGAGGCTGCCAATGGAGTTGGGCTGCTCCCAAGCCAAAGTTTCAGTCACTTTCTGCCTCTATGTGCTCTCCTTTGCTGATGTTGTCCCCAAACATGTTGCTGTTGTCCGTAACAGCGTCGTGGTGGAAGCCCTGGCAGCAATCACAGAAAGGCCGCCGTGCCCCACACACACCGCCGGGCGCCTGTTCCCACACACGTCCCCGCAGCAAACATTGATGCTATCATCTAAAAGAGCAAAGATGTTTGGAAAACAGCAGATGCAATGGGAAAATGACACTTCCTACTTGTGATAATTACACAACCTTAGCTCTGCCCTCGGAGTATGTCTGCTTCTTGCTGTACTGCTCGAGAACTGGCAAGGAGAGGGCTCCATGCAGCCATTACGTAGGGAGGGGGACTCGGTGGGCACTGGGGTGGGATGAAACCTACTGCTCGTGGTGGAGTGCGGCCCGACCACCACAGCGAGCCGGGGGCTCGGAGCTGTTTAGGGCAGCGCCACTCATTGCCACCTCAGGAGTTTTGCTTCAGTTGGAGCGCGTCTATGGATCGGCACCGGGTCCACGAGGATGTCGCTTTACGGACGCGCTGACAGAAGACTTTAACTCAGAGCCATCTCTGCGCAGGGCTGGCGGCTCGATCCGAGGAGAAAAGCCAACTCGCGAGGGCACTTCGTGAAGCGCTCGCAAAGCGGCGGGGCTCCCCCCGCGCTCGGAGCGGGCACCGCAGCTCCTCTGCCCGACCGCCGCCCCCCGCAGCTCCGCAAGGCGAGCAGGGCCTCCGGGGCCGCCCCTCCCGAAGGAGCCCCACGAGGGGGAAGGGAAGGGGTCGCCTCCGCGCGCAAGAAACCCATCCCTCCTCCCGCGGCACGCTCCGAGGGGGCGGCGGGCGGAGAGCGCCGGGGGGCTCCAGCGGGGCAGGCTGAGCCGCGGGGCCGGGAGGGCGGGGGGAACCCGGCGGGGCGGCCGCGGCGCGGGGGGCGCTCCCCGCTCAGGGCCGGCGGCGGGGCCGCCACCATTGGCCGCGGCGCGGCGGAGAGCTCCGCCCGCCGGAGCGGCGCGGGGAGGAGGAGGAGGAGGCGGAGGAGGAGGGAGGGCGCCGGGCTGCGCTGCGCTGCTAGTCTGGAGCGGAGCCTGGCAGCGGCAGGAGCGGCGGCGGCGCGGGGGTGAGCGGCAGCCGGAGCCCGCCGGCCGGAGGCAGCCCCGTCCCCCTCTCTCCCCCCTCCCCTCCGCCCGCCCTCCTCCCTCGCGGTTTTCTTTGTGCGCAGGGCAGGGGCGGCCCCGATCCATGGTCATGGGCGACAAGAAGAGCCCGACCAGGTGAGCTGGGGGGCGCGGGGGCGGGCGGGGAGCGGCGCCTAAGATGGAGGGAGCGCGGGGAGGGAGGAAGGGAGGGAGCCCGGCCCGGCGCCGCCGTGTGCGGGGATGGCGGCTGTAGGCCCCGCGCTGCGGGCGCGTGGGGCGGGGGGGAGCGGCGGCGGAGGGGCGCCCTAAGATGGAGGGAGGGAGTGCGGGAGGGGCGGCCCGGCCTCGCCTCGGCGCCAGGTGCGGGACTCGGGCGGGAGGCGGCTAAGATGGAGGGAGCGCGGAGCGGGGGGAGGAGGAGGAGGAGGAGGAGAAGGAGGAGAAGTGTGCGCGGCTCTCCCCGCCGGTGCCGGGCTGATCTGGTGTGAGAGCAGCAGCCATGGCGGCTCGGCTCGCACACGCACTCCCGCCCCGCACACTCACTTCTCCCAGACAAAGGGAGATTTAACAAGGTGGAGGCGGCGGGCGGGCGCCGAACACGCCTCCCGGCCTTCCAACTCTCCGCCACGCCGCCCCTCCGAAAAAGGAGGGCGAGGGGGAGACGGCCCCCGCTCGCCGCTGCCCCCGCCCCGGGGCTCGGGGCGGCCCTCCCGGCGGGGCCGGGGCAGCGCGGGGCGGCCATCCCGGGGAGCGGAGCGGAGCGGAGCCGCGACACCGAGCTCGGGCCGCGCTGGGGAGCGGCGGGGCGAGCGGAGAAAGCGCTGGGTTTTCAGGGCTCTGTAATATGGTTTCTAATGTGTGTGTTTTCTTTCTCTCCTCCTCCTCTCTCTCTCCTCCTCCCGCTGCTTTTCTCCTCCTCCCCAAACGCACGCATACACACACACACACACACACACACACACACAACGCTTCTCCCTCCTTCAGGCCGAAGAGGCAAGCCAAACCTGCGGCCGACGAAGGCTTTTGGGATTGTAGTGTGTGCACCTTCAGGAACAGCGCTGAAGCCTTCAAATGCAGCATCTGTGATGTCCGGAAAGGCACCTCGACCAGGTATGCCGCACCTCTCCGGTTGTGTTTCATCACACAGAGTGATGGTTGGTTTTGCTGCTCCCTGATCCCGGTTGTGTGCAACCCCCCACCATGTGCTTCAGCTGTCCCCATTTGAAATAGTGTGGTTTTTAAAAATTCTCTTTCAAGCGCTTAATTAGCCCCAGGAAGCGTGTTCCGTGGCTGTGGCAGCGACCTGAATCTTTTTGTTCTCTGCTTTTCTGTTGCTGTTTTGAGAAAGAGCTCTTAAAGCTCTGCAGGCAGCCAGGAGCGCTCAGATGGTGTTTTAGAACAGATGGCTTTTGGGGAAGATGTACCTGTGTGTTGTGCTGGAGTGACAATAACCAGGAGTTGAGGAGGGCAGCAGCTGGGTCTGGAGATGTCACCAGAGCACAGCTCCCACCCTGAGGTGTTGATCTCTGCCTGTTGTCGCCTGGAAGGGATTGGCTGTTGTGGGGATGGAGTTTCTTTTGGAGTGCTTGAACTGTCAGCTCTCTGACTGCCTTCTGCCCAGTAACTTTGTGCAGTTGTGAAGCTGACATGGAGTGGTTAATTTAACTCCCAAACCCCCCAGATTGTACTCTTCTGTTAGTTGGTTCAAAAAGTTTGTTCCAGAAGGACCAGTTGGTGCTGAAACAGCCACGTGGTGCTCTTCTTCTGCTTTGTTGTACAGCGTTGTCTCCTGATTTCCTGAATGTGCATGTCCCATATTTGGTTCACGTTACTGCTCTCTCCGTCAAGGCAGTGGTCTGTTAGATGTGCCTTGTGGGAAGCATCATCCTTCTTAGGATGAAGCAGTGTGTGGTGGTGCTGCCAGAGGCAGGCTGTTCTTGTAAGTTGGGTGTCTTGATGGGATCGACAAAGGAACTCATGGCGTTGTTGGTTGTTGTTTGCCTGTGCTTTAAGCAGTGGGAGGTGGCAGTGTTTTTAATGGGAGCATGCTTTTGAGCCACTGAAGCTCTCTAAGTTACAGTCTGATATTCACTGTGAACTGATTACAGGTAGCCCTACTTCTTACAAAAATACACTGAGATGCTGAACTTAAAAGTTGCTTCATGTTGTTGAATGCAGTCCAGCTCTCGGGACAGCGGCACTCTGTACATGCATAGATCTGATTCTTCTCTAGCTTTGTTCAATCTTGTTTTGTCATGCAGCTGAACCTTCAAAGCATGCTTGAGTGCTGTGGGTTTCTCTTCTCTTGGCTTCACCTTGATGCAGGTAAAACACGTTGGTCCTGCAGCTTCTGGTACAAACTGTGCTGCTCCAGCACAGCGTGGAGCCCTGCAGTCACTGAGAGCGCTCTCAGCATAACGTGGAGCATGTGCAGAGTGTTTGCAGGAGGGGAATCGTAATGAGATGTAGGAGCCCACGTGGAGCGTGGCTGGTATCATACCGGGCCATTGTCATTTGGCCACCATACTGATGCTCGTTTGGAGAGCAGGAGCTGTAATTTTTTTCTCCCTTTTAAATGAGAAATTTCAAAAGGTTTGTTGAGGTAGTAAGAAGGTTTTGTCTTCTAAAGGGCTCTTCAGAGGGAAAGCGATTCATGGTTCACGTTAACAACTACAGCTTTGCTTGCAGATGTGATCCACGGGTCTGCAATGCTGTGTCTGTTTCGCTTTTTTTTTTATAAGCACTTATGAATGGCTTCTAATTTTAATTCATTTAATTCATCAGCTTTCTATTCATTTTTGCCACTTTCTAAGTTGCTTTTGTTTGTAGAATTTGAGAAAGTCTTTTAAATACTCAATGGACCATCATGCCTTCTTGCATATTTATGTCATTTATGAATAAATACGAAGTTCACTAACAACATTCAGTTGTATGGTGGGAAGGGTGGGGGTCAGAGCACTTTGTTGTGGTTCTGCTTTGACTGTTACTGTGTGTGATGAACAAGTCGATGGCTGGGAAATTCATCAGGATTTTTTAAATGAATGACTGATGTAAGGAAACCTTGTGAGTTGTGATTGATAATTTATTACCTGAAACATGATGAGCTTGACTTCTGAGTTGTAATTTGACAAGTTGATGATACTTATCCCCATCTGAAACTGCCTTGCATCGTGAAGGCTCACTTTGATAACATTTATCAGAAACTTACCAAATGCACTTTCTAAAAAACCCAAGTGAAAGAAGAGCATCATAAATGTGATGAGGCAACTTGTTTTCATCAGATCTTACTGGGAAATTACAGGATGCCCAGCATTTCTATGAAGATCTGATACGACCTGTTCCTCCCCCATAGAATCAGTTCTTTGCTGTAGAATTTTGGCTGACAAATATTCTCCTACCTGAGAACTAGCTAGATGTTAGCTAATTCTTACTGTGTCTGTGTTCTCAGGCTTGATCTGATTGCTGTGGTGTGTGTGAGAGAGGGGCTGGCAGCCTTGACGAGTTGGACCTTCTCAGCTCCAGCTATCTCCTTTCCATAGGATCTCAGAAAAGGAGCTTTAGTTACAGTAAGAAAATGCAGAGCAGTTGTGCAAACATTATTCTAAACCTGTAGTATTTACTTGAGTATTGGATTTTGATATAGGTTGTCACTGACTCACTTTCCCCAACTCTGTTCTCGCTTTTTATGGTTAAACTTTGCTCTGGCAAGTATGTTGAGCGTGGAGCACACTGACTTTTTCTGAAGTGTTCCTTCTGCGAGGACAGCAGCAAAGATGCAAGCTGTGTTCAGTGCCGCAGCATCCAGTTCAGTGAGGTGACAATTTAATTGGCTGGCTTGGGAATGAGTAATGGCAACGTGCTTGCTGGGCTTTGCAATCATTTTCTTTCCTGGAGGTTTCTGCATTGGTGCAGTGGCTCAGGAGCTGCTGCTGTCACCGCTCCCACGTGTGTGCTGTGCTGCTCGGGTGGCTGCTCTGCTGGAGGCTGTCTGCTCCAGAACGCAGAGGGATGGAATTAAGCTGCTGCTGGGAGCTCTGCTCCACTAACACACATTCCCTTCCAATACCCATTCCCTCTTCGACGTGGAAAGAAAGTTTACTTTGGATTTCCTGAGAACGTTAGGCTGTGTTTGGCCTTGTATTCCCTGTTAAGGGGAGCTGTATGTCCCTGTGCGAGGCATCACCACATTCTCACTCCCCCATTCTTTCTCTGTAGGTTCATGTATGTCGTGTTCCTCTGCACTTTTTGGAGCTGCCTCTTCTCCAGGTGTGACTTTAAGGCTGTGCTGTGGAGTAGGATGTCCCTGTATTTCACAGAGAAAGTTACTGTTTTCTGAAGTTTTCTTATGGTAAACATAGCAGCGGCAGAGGTGAAGGCTTCTCTGATGTTCCTATTTGTCTAACTTTAAGATAAGCGCTTTCACTATCTGAACTTTGTGTCCTTTATTGTAAGTGTGCCTTGATTATAGATAAATGCTCTGAAAATATCACCTGAAGATGCACAAGCAGTGATTAGATGGCTTTCTATTAAAAAGTCTTTTTTTTTTTTAATAAATTGGAAGTCAGACAAGTTGCAGTCTCTGTGTCCTCTGGAAGGCATGCATTTAGTAGTAAGTGTTCCTGCATGCCTGTTGCTAGTACCTGTGTATACCCAAAGCACATGGTTTGGGGATAACGTACATTTCATTGTGGAGCACTCAAGGAGTTTACATCATTGGGTTTTCATTCTTCAGTCTCCCTTTTTTTGGGAGGCCAAGTCAAACCTATTCAGTCCAACTTTAAAATGCATTTTGTCCTCTGTGGAACAAGTGTCTGGATGCTGGCCTTCATCCCCCGTCACTTCTCCAGGAGCTTGCTTTGCGTGCCGCAGTACTGTGCTCACACCTTGCAGGACATGAGCCACTGCTGTGCCCCACTGCTGAGTGCTCTCCTGCTCTGTACCCGGGCTGGGCTGACCAGAATAGACATCAGATAGCCCTGCTATTCCTGGAATGAGGAATCGCTTCTGATCCCGGCCTCTGCAGGACTGATACATGCCCTGCTTATTTGCCACCTATTAGCAGGGCTGCTCTTTTAAAAATGCTTGCTGCTGTGTAGCTGTGGTGTAGGTTAGAAACAAAGTGGTTTTCATTCAGTCCTTTAATGTTAAATATCTTTCACCCACATTAGGATGGGCTTTATTTTGTCATCATGCCTGGCCTTTTAAGTGGGTTATTCTCAATGAGTATCTGCCTCTTCTGGAAAAAAGCTGTTGCGGAGGGGAACTCAGTGCTTCTGCTCTAGAATATTAACTTTGCCACCTGGCTGTTTAGGGCTGTAGTGAAATCATCTCTGCTTGTCCAGCTGGTGGCTGAAGTTCAGTGGCAGCCAATGGGGTCTGTGTGAGCCCAGAGCCCAGGATGTCCCTGCACCTTGTGGGCCTGGGGATGTGTCCCCTCAGGAGCTGACTGCTGGTAGGGAGTGAGATCAGCATAGTTCTGCCTCGGTCACTTCAGTTGCTGGAATTCACAGTACGTGTTTGGTAAATGTTTGTCCACGTGCAAGGAGTTCTTCAGACCCCAGTTTTCTCGTATCTTATTTACCAGCACTGTCTGAAACTGATTGGCTGTTACTTTCTGAATGTGTAGTTGAAGAGCACTTTTACTAGGTTTGGCAAACCCTCTGTGGTGTGGGAGCTAAAAATAGGAGGAGCCTTCTGCGAATCTAGCATTTTACAAGCAGAAAATGCTGATTGTTCACAGCAGGACCTGAGTTCTCAGGCTGTGGTTTGGTGATACACCGCTTGACTTTGTGACTTACGTTGTTGCACTTCAAGTGCATCAGCCAGCACCAGTTATAAACTGTTACTGGTACACATTCAGTTGCTGTTTTAACCAGCCTAGAATTGGTCTGTTAGGCTCTGTCTGGGCGGATGAAGCTCTTCAGCTGCAGATCATCTATTATCTGTCATCCTGGTGCAAGCACAAAACTGGCACAGGATCAGGCTCCTGTGCTTTGGCAGCTGGGAAGGAGTGAGAGCCATGTCCTGATTTGCTCTTTGTTGGTGTTTGTGTCTGGCATTAATGATCTGGTTACCCTGATCCCAGATTTTTCTCCTGGGCTTTAACTCCTCTGGGTTCATTCCACTCAGGGAGGATCCTCTATTAATGTGTAACATCTTGGGATAGCACTCAGCTATAGTCTTCAAATTTGGGTCCCTGAAGTGTGATAGGTGACAAATGCCATAGGCTCTGTGTTAGCTGCTGAGGCTCACTTTTCGTCTACCATTTGTGCTGCTCAAGATCCTAGTGAGGAATTTTAACTGTATCTATTGTGATGCTTTTGTATTAGGGAAGGAAAAAAGCATATTTAACAGTGTAGTAAAGTGTTTAATGTGGATAAAGTGTATTATAGCGTTCATGCAGAATGCTTTTTTGGGTTAAATGATGGCATATTGGGGGGTTTAAAAATCTACCCCTAATTTCTGCTGGTGATGGTGTAAAGGTCTGATTGATAAACTGCAGCACTGAGCATGTTAATCTGTCACTGATAACCACCAGTGTGGGTATTATTTATTTTCTCCTTCCTCTGTAGGCTGCTTTTTTTGGAGACAGGAATCCAAGTCAAAGCATGCATGTGCATGTAGGAGGAGAGGGCGCGCAGCTCTGTTACTGCTGGGCTCCCTGGGACATTGGGCTCCTCTGTAGGTCAGCATGGATGGCTTGTAGGCAGAAGAATGCAGAGTGACTCCCTGCATGCCTGCCTTATATTGAGAGGATTGTTTCACACTCCTGTCAGCTGCCCGTGGAAGGGCTGTACATCTGCAAGTTCAGTGTGTGGGTTTTGTGCCCTGGTGTGGCTTCATCAAGCACACGGAGCCTTGTCTAAATAGAAAAGCTTTTGTACAGGGTCGCTCTGAGGAAGTGGTGGATACAAAGAGCAGTTCTCTGAGGACACCTTCGACTCGTGCAAGATCTTGACTTACTGTTCTGTGCTGCGTGTTAATGTTCCCAGCAACCCTTGGAGCTGTGGAGCTCTATTGGGGCTGAATTATTAGATCTGTGCAAACAATGCGTGTGACCCACAGCCCCTGAGGGATGAAAGGTGTCAGGCAATGTGCTGAGGGCTAGATGAGTTATTTTGGTTGGCTTGCTCCAGCTTTTGTGCTTGGATGCCTCTGCCATAACTCCAGGCTAGTTGGCTGCAGGCTATGAATCAGGTGTCCACTCCCCTTTAGGAGTGGGAATTGCACAGCTTTGCTGTTGGTGTTCTCTTGCTGCAGTGCTGCTCTTCTTCTCCTTGCTTCTACACTTGGAAGGCCAGGCAGTGCCTTCCACTGGTGAGAATCAAAGTAGTTGCCTGTACACAAATACGGCAGCATGGTGAGAAGTAGACTTGGCAGCGTGCTGCTGTGTTAGCTGGGCAGAGGACGTGCTCTGTGTTCTCCTTTACATGCAGGCCTTTGTGTCTGTGTGAACCTTCCTACCAGGAAACCCACTGACCTATTTTGTGGGCTTTCAGGTGGTTCTGTAGGTTAGTGGGTTTCAGTTCCACAATGTAGGTCACTTGCAAGGTGCGCTGGAGTTTCGTAACACAGCTCTGACCTGAAATCAGATTCACATGCACTATAGATGTGGCTGCGTCCTGCGGCTGTGCTTTCATCTCTTTGCACTGCCCTCCTCCCAAGGCAGAAGGAGAAATCTGGGCATTTCAGAGGGAGGTGATCTTGCAGAAAGGCTTAGGAGCTTTTACACAGCGTGCATATTTCAGACAGGTGAGGGCACACTGCTGTTATTTGCTGCCTCATCTTAACTGAAGACACTTTAAAAAAAAAAAAAGCAGACTACGAATATTGAAAATCGCATTCGTACTGTAAGCAGATGTCAGGATTACAGAAGTAAGGTGACAGTGCCCGTGTTCTGTGTGTGCAAGTTCCTCTTGGAGGTTCCATGTGCTAGATACTTTGATTTCCTTCCTGTCAGCCACGAATCCATTTAAACTCCTAGTTACATCTGGAAGTACGGCCTTGGTGTCTTTCTTCCCATAAGCCAGCTGCTAATTAGAAGCGTGTTCTTTGTAGCAGAGCACTAATTGGGATGCTAACAAATCACCGTCAGCTTAGCATTGGAAGTGGTGTGATGCTGAGTGGCTCAGCCATAAGGCATTGCTGCTCACAGCAGAGGGGTCTGTGTGGGACCCAGCTTATTTTGTAGCACTGGGCCCTGCTGGAAGAGCATGGGAAGGAGGGTATGGACTTGAAGCACAGATCTTGAAAGCAGGCAGGTGGCTGTGAGAAGAGCATTGCCTGTGTCTAGGGGCTGCCCTGGGGTTGTGGAGCAGCCCGTGCTGCAGGGCTGGCAGGAACACGTGTGGCTGTGTGCTGCAGAAGCCTTCTGATTTTTGAATTGATTTTAGCTTTCTGACGGCTGTACGTCCCGAAACCCACACTTTGCAGCAATTTGCTGAGAGCTGAGATGTGCCATATTTAAGCAAGCACAGCGTATGCTTTATGTCACTTGCTGTGCGGAGGTGCAAACTACCAAAAAAAACCTATCTGCAGCTTAATGTCTGAGTGTGTCCGGAAGCTGCAGAAACTCCAGCTTTAGGATCTTGTCTGGTTGGTTGTCTTTAAATCCAGTGGCAGTAAAACAAGCCAATTTTGGGTTCTGTTTAGGGATAAACAAGGAGTAAATGTTTGGACGTGTTTCCCGAAGCAGAGTGCTCTTTGGGATCTCTGAGTGATGATGGATTGCCTGTAACACACAGAGGTGCTAAGTGAGACAAAATATCTCACTGAGATAAAGCTGCCTACTTCAGATTTATATTGTTGAGTAGACAAACGTGAGACTGATTATAATCTTGAAATATTTTTCCTGAGCTAAATTATTTTTGTGCGGGTGGAACGACGTCTGGGTAATTCATGTGCAATTTAACACAGCCAAATCACAGAGGTGGATGGAGGATGCAGAAGTGCTGTGTGAGAAAGATGGCCAGAGCGCTGCAGGGTTTATGGGGAAGCTGTTAATTGAAGAGGATTTTTCTTTTTTTTTTAATGTTATTCTGGATGTGGTGGAGAAATACACAGAAGGATGTGTATCATCTCTCACTTCACCCAGCTGGTGGAGGCATCGTTCCTGGGGGTGTCCAGAGAATATGCACTGAGGGACATTGTTGTGAGCACAGTGATGGTGGGCATTGCCAACCTTAATGATTCTATAATTCTGTTTGCAGGTGCCAGTGGGGATGTGGCATTGGGGCAATCTGAGTCTATGTAAAAGTAGCTGGGAGTCACCTTTAAGTGACAAGCTCGCTGAATGTCCTCAAGCTCCATTCTTTAGTCCCCCTGGTTGTATTTGCTGTCTCCCTGAGCTCACCCAGGGATCTTAAGCCTGTGCTAGGTGCTCCATCCACACTTGCTAAGGAGCTGCTGGAATAGGGTTCTGCTGTTGTTGGAGAAGTGAAGAACTGAAAGAGTAAGGACATTGAGAAGTGTCTCATTGCCTCGTTGTAACAAGGAAATAAAGTGGGGCTAATTTACCTAGGTTACATCTTCTGTAGCAAGACTGCTCTTGTCAGTGAGAAAGGTATGTTATGATTCAATCAAATATTGTGTGTTCTGCTGCACGTGGAGTTACAGTGTGAAATTGTCAGCATCCCTGGCATGGACCAGCTGAGTGCCCATGGAACTGTGTGACACCAGGGAGAAATGGGCAGTGTGTTCAGGTGGCTGCAATGGGCATAGAGCTTTGGGGAACAGAGCTGCACTCCTAAAAGCTGCTCTCCCATTATTTATTAATTCTTATTATGGTATATGGCTCAAATTGTTGGCAGTTTTTCCAGTGGTTGTTTTTGGTCTTTAGAAATGCCAAAATGTCTCTGGGAAAAATCCTTGGGTGGGATTCTCCCATTCTCAGCAGAGTTCATCCTAAAGCACCATGAGGAATGAATTCTGCTGTGGGAAGGATACGCCCTTATGTATTTCTTCCTCTGTATGTAGCTTATGTGTTCCTGTGGCATGCCAGGCTGCAAGGAGTCCCTGCATGTATCTGCACTCTGCAGCAGGGAATGGGCTGGGCTTTCCTGGGGCTCTTATATACACACAGTGCCACCGTGTCTGGCAGTGGTATTGAGAAGCATTGCTCAGACAGACAGGGTATGTAGGGGTATGTATGTGGGGGGAAGTTAATTTTTGGAGAATTCAGGTGGTATGGCACAGCTGTGTTACTGAAGCCATAGGGTTGTTAGAGCTGCACATGGTTTCACATGTGGGACAGCAGTGAGGAACACTCTTCAGCATGGGTGTGGGAACGTAGTACTCTGGGAGCAATTAAGAATCATTAATTGGAAGCACTTGTTGCCGGATGTGACTCAAGTTGGTTGCAAGTTGCTTCACTCACAAAGTCAGGAGAATCCCTGCATTCAGATGGGTGTTCTGGTGTCCCTGAGGTTGGGGGCTCTGTGTGGGGATAGGTGGCAATGCCAGAGCACCAGCTGGGACATCTGCAGGTTCATTAGCTCATTTATTTATAATTACAGCTTGAAAGGCCTCTGTGAGATGGGACTGCATTTACATGCAGAAGTTCAGACCTAGGAGTGCCTCTTCGATTCCTCGGTTGTATCTCTGGGTTGAAACACACTGGGAATTTACACGGCTGTGCTGAGTCTGCTATTACTCATCCAGCATTCAAAGTGATAGTGAAACTGCATCACAAACAACAGCTTCCTGACCTGTGTGAAGAGGGTGACGTTTTTTTCCAGTTACGCATTAACCAGCAGATACAAAGTCAGCAGTGCAGAGTGGTAGAACATCCAAGTGTGTGCCAGGTGCCTTGGTGTCAAGCAATGCACAGAAAACAGTGCACAATAAGGGACCTGTTGTGTTTCTGTATCAGTTCTCTGTCTTTTCCTAAGGGGTAACTTGTAGCACTTGCTCATTTCTAGAAGCCTGCCACAGGCATGAGCAGCGTGGTTTCCTTGTTGTGTTTTGTTACATGAAGGAGCACAGCATAAGGAAATGCCTTTTTAGGCACGGATGTGGGGATGTGGAATGCTGCTGTAAGAAATTAGCTTAATAGCAGTTGGTGACTGTATTTCTGAATGTGAGAGCATTGAAATGTCATGGTGGTTCGGCAGGTAGGTGACACATGGAAACGGTGACCTTCTGTTGTTTGCATCGTGCTCCTCTGAATCATGTCCAGGGCTGCAGGGCAGCACTTTGCTGGCAATTGCAAGAGCAGGATCTCTGAGGCTGATTCCTGCGAAGATAGGGAGTGAGCTGGCAGTAAACCGAAGGTAACTTTTGTGGTCTTGCTTTGTTCCAGGAGCATTTTTTGATTATTTTTTTTTTCTTTTTAATCTATTTGAAAGGAATGAATTGTTGTGCGAAGCCCTAAATGAAGCTGCAGGGACAAATTCTGTTAAGCAGAGAACCTCTTTGGATTTCTCATTGCCTTGGTCATCCCTCTATCCTATGGAGTTTGAACAATGCTGAGACTGGTGAAACTTGGGATTTTATTGTTTAAGCATTTATATACGTGTCAGAGATGGTAATCAAACCAAGGCCAAACCACTTCTTGTTACTCCGTGGGAGGAAACAAAATGCTCAGTCCAATATATTCATGAAATATTGCAGGGCCATAATTCTTTATGAGTTTCATCTGTCCAAAGTGTATTCTTTCTGCTGCCAACTGAGAGAAGTTCTTGGTTTTGGTGCTAGTGTACAAATACAGTTGTCCTCTTCCTCCTGTTGCTCACGTGGACCGAAACGGTGACATTCCTTCCGCTGAGCTGTGTCTGTGCCTTTGCTCATTGAGCTGGCAGGTGAGTTTTAGCTTCAGCAGCTCCAAGTAAGTCTCCTCTTCAAATAATTTCTTGCTCAAGGCAGAAGTTGTTTCCTTACCTGTCCTGAGCTGCTGGGACTACGGTGCTTTTTGAAATCCCATTCATCTGTTCACAAAACTTTTACAAGTACCACTTGAATCATGTACAGCCTGAAGAATATCCTGGGGATAAAGAGGCTTAAATAATCTTTACTTGGGCTGCTCTGGTATGTAGCTTATATTGTGTTGAGTATTTGCAAAGCACTGAAGAAAATCAGTTCTTTACTGTAAGAATTCTCCCAGACTGAAACTGAGCATTTATCTTAGTGAAATGTAGTGTGCTAAATTAAGTGAGATGTGCAAACGTGTTTTGGCTTAAAATTTTTGTTGGTGAATACAAATGTTGTGCTGAACTCCAATGACAGCCTCCTGTAAGGGGATTTTTTCTGATGAATAGCTGTATGAGTTGATGGATAACTTTGTTTCACTAGATTTCTGAAAAAACATCCCATGTCTTCTGTGGTGGCTAGATGGGAGAGCAAAAACGGGAGCAAAGTATTGACATTGCATTTACTAAAAAGACATTGATATTCTCCTAAAAATTCAGTACTGATTTTCAGTTCACAGGCACACAGGTGAGTGTAAAGCTAAACTTCTCATTCTGCAGAATGTAAGTTCTTGCACTCAAAACATGCAGCAAAAGCAATCCCATGAAAATCAATTAGAATAATAGAGTACAGCCATTGCAAAATAGCATTACAATAGTTAAGTAATTATCCCACTGCATGACTTAGCAAGAGGGATAAATAATGCATGCAGAATTGTGGTGGAGCTTGCAAGGGAGGTTGGTGCTGAGAGTGAGGGGGGAAAGAGCACAGAGCTCCTGCCAGGGAAGGTCTGATGGGCTGAAGCCTTGTTGAGCCTTGAGAGGGGGCAAAACAGACCATTTTCTATTTCTTTCATGCTCATTTGGAGATAACTTTCAGGTGGAAATCTTTGGTGTCTTAGCGGATGAACTCATAGCGGCGTGTTTTTTCCTCCTTGGTGTGGCACATTGGAGATAAAACACACACGCTTAAGAAAGGTGTGCGAGGCTTTATGTGGGACTGCTCCAGGATGTGCTGAGGTTGGTCTGGTGGCTGCTCTGGCCCCAGAGGGAGGGATGGAGTGGTGCCCACTGGGTTTGGGTGTACGTGTGAATGGCGATGTGCTCCTTCATGGGTGGGAGGTGGTCCCACCTGTGTGATGCTCAGCTCTGCCAGCTTACCAGAGGTAGAGAGTGAGGCCACTGCACTGCTGTGTGAAGGGACAGGGACTCAGTGGCACACAGAGGCATTGCAGTGACTGGTCAGGAGGCTGAGCTGCTTGGACAGGGTATGGCTGCTGGCTGGTGCCATCCCAGGCCATGGGGCAGCTCCTCTTGGTGCCCTTTGCATTCCCCTCCCTGGTGCCCTTCTCATCACCACTGGTCCAAACCAAGGATCCTGCTTGGTTTGGATCTGTTGTTTGTCTTTATGTTGCAGAAGTTTTCCTTTATTGTGTAAGGATGGGTACTACGTGAAACAGCTCTTCAGGCTGAGGTTGAGTGTTTGTGTAACTGCTCTTTTGAAGAGAAATTTCAGGGAATTTGTGCAGTGCCGTTGTGTTATACACTGCTAGTTAAGCTCTGACAGCCTCTCACCACTTGTGTTTTGGGGAAACTGACATGGTCTTTGAGATTTCCCCAGTAGCTGCTGTTCTGTGACAAGCTCAAATGAGAATGTCCTGAGGACGCAGTGATCAGAATGCTGAGATGCTGCTGTAATGCTGAAGGAGTCCGATAAAAGGTTGGTGTAATTGTGCCATTTGCTTACTTTAGTTGTCTAAAGCCTCGTACTGTACTCCAAATATTAGTTAATTAGAAAAGAGAATAATTATCCTGGTGCGTAACTTGATACAGGTTTCTAAAATTGGCACCTTAACAAATGTATTGATTGACTGTTTAGAAAGTAATTCCCATGTCTTAAAAGAGCCACTTAGTATTGAGATGCGGCATTGCTGCCCTCCACTTCTGGGTCTGTGTGGGTTCCCTGTGTCAGTTTGTTCAATATTCACTGCCACTGACCTTGGATAATTAAGAAGTCTGCTGTTTGGAGGAGATAAATGCTGCTTGTGTTTGGCACATGACTGATTAGCTCAGCTGTGGAAGTGTAGTTTCTGTGCTGCTGGCAGGATGGATGCTGCCCTGCACAGCCCTGTGTCCCTCTGTGCTCCAGAGCTGAAGCTTTGTGTGAAGGTCTCCCAAGGCTCCAGCACCTGAACCGCTTTGCATGGGCTTCCTTTCTCACTCAGGGTAAAGTGCTACTGGCACTATTGTCCTGACAATAGTTCTAAGAGGCAGAGATGGCTAGTAAGTTGCTTTTCTGTTTTGTCTTTTTTTTTCTTTCTGGTCTCTTCTTACTGATATAATAAAACCATCTTAGCAGTAATAGTAAATCAAACTAAAGAATAGCTTTAAAAATACAGCTGCATCCATGCCAGACTATTTCAGCTGGTGTCAACTTCCTTTGTGTTCTTGAGAGACAGAACAGTGGTGGCAAGTAGTGTTCTGTTGGGCTGCTTTGTTTGCACCCAGCAGGGCACTGTCCCTGATGGGATCTCTGGACGTGGGCACCCAGGAGGATTGGGGATGACATGTGCTTCTTACAGACTCTGCTTGTGAAGCCAAATCTGTAGCCTTGAAAATCTGGAGGACTTTGTAATCTTCCCCCCCTGCAAGGACATTATTTATTTCAGAAATTGCATAATGTCTGTTATGCAAGCAGTCTCTTTTCAGCAACTGTGTAAAGTGTACTATAGAGGAAAAAAAAAAAAGTAGGTTTTTGTATGTTAAATTCAGGCTTCAAGTGGCACAAAATAGATCCCACAACTGAAGCGTTCTAATGAAGAGAGGCTTTAACAAAAGTTGCATTCTATTTATAACAGGAGCGAGGCAGAGCCGAGCAGCTCTCACAAACACTCACACCTGTTTCCACAAAGAAGTTCGATTCCCACCATGCATCCAGTTCTGAGAAATAGTGATTAAGAGCACGGACTGTGTTGCAGATGAAATCAGCACAGACCTATTAAGCTGATCTATGTTGGTGTTCTGTTTGGTTTTTTTTTCCTGGAATATCTTTAGTAAACAAAATCTTAGGTGAAATATACACATACCTCACTTTACAGCATCTCACTTGAGGATTTACTGCTTACCCTGAGTTCTGAGTCCTTTTTCCACTCATCTGTACGCATCCTGAAACAAGTCACTTTGTAGACAGGACACCGAATATGCATCTCTCCTTTCTTTTGCTACTGGTGCACTTGGAAAGTTTCCTGAACAATGTGAATTAAAAACAGCAGCAGTTGGTGAATGGCTGTTGCTGGGGCTGTAAAGGCACTGGAGCCGTTGTGCCCTGAAGTTGCCCGTGCACGACTTGGGTGCCTCACAGGGTGCTGGGCTCTGGCTGCAGAGCTCTGTGTGCGAGGAGTGGCCACTGATGAACATGAAGGTTGGTGCAGCCAGCCCTCTGGTAGGAGGAGGTGCTGGATAAGAGCTCTGCATGAAATGCTGCACAGCTACTTTCTTTGCAGACTTCATGTTCCGACTAGGTTCTCATGCAGTCTATCTGTTTAGCTCTGAGTGCTTTCTTTAATGGGATACGTCTGAGAAGAAGACTGACTCAAACGCAGGAGGCATAAGATGAGGCTGTTGTCACAGCCACTGCCTTTTTCCTGTGCATTGCTGTCTACTGACAGCTTTTCAAACTTGCCTCCAGGACAGAAGACCTGTTCTGCTCAATTCTGTCATTGGAGCCTGCTGTATTTAAACAACAGATGAGTATGTTTGTGAAACCACTCTGGTGGTTTTGTTTGTTTATATAGCAGTAAAAACAAGTAATTAGTGAAAGCATGGGTCCTGCATTTCCAGTGGGCTCTGTGCACAGGCATGCTCTGCTGCTGTCTGACAGGCCATGTTCATGAGACTTGGCTGTGTAATGCCCTTTTCAGACTTATTTTCAGGTATTTTATCTTGCTACAGGAGAGAGGGGCAAGGTGTGGGTGCCTGCCGTGCTTGTCTGCAGGGCTGTGGTGTGCTGGGGCACTGCTGCAGCAGGTGGGATGGAGAAGTGGTAAACTTGTGCAACAGCCTTTCCTTAAACATCTCATGCTGGCTTGCAGTGTATGAGAGCTGCAGGGTATGAAGGAGCGAACTTGCTGGTGTTTGTGTGCACTGTGGAGGGGTTTGGTGACTGTTGGTTCTGTGTGGGAGATGGAAAGCTGTTGGTATGGCTGCAGGTGTACAAATACTGCAGGGTGCAGCCATGGTGCAGAGCTGCTGTTGGTGATGATGAGGACAGGAGTGCCAGATGGGAGCGTTTGAGATCAGGACCGTAAAGCTGGATTTACACCTTCATGCGAGCATGGAGGTCCCAGAGGAAATAAAACAGATCTGTGCTGTGTCAGAAAGCTGCCTTGCAGTGGAAATCCCCACGGAAGAGCTCTACCAGCACTGCAAAATGAGCACGCTTGTTTACAAAGGGCGTTTGTGGCCAGGCTTCCTACTGCAAACACACATGCCTGGAGGTTCGGCCCCAGCCCTGCAGGACCTCCACGCTGTGCTGGGCAGGAGGAGCCAGCTGGCAGGGATGGGCTGAGGACTGAGCCTCAGCTGGGATGGACCATCTGAGACCAGGACGTGTTTGTCATATGCACAGCAACCTCGGGCATCCGGAGGCTTGGAGATGGCTCCGTATAAATGTATGTTTTAAGAAGCTTCTGAAATGACGTACTGCCTTATGGGGTCTTTCCCCAGGCTGGGAGGAGCAGCTCCCAGCAGCAGGAGCCAGCCAGCCACAGGACGCATGTAGCTGTTGGCTGGAGCTGCTCACCCCGCACTGAGCAGCACACAGCCAGCTCTCTTGGGCTGCTGCTGCAGAGGAAAGGAGCTACGTAAACAGGGAAGCTGCAAAGTAAACAGGCACCAACCCAAAGCCGGCCCCTGTGCATCCCAGGGCAGTGAGGCAGCAGGTTCCGAGTGAACGCTGCCTGCTGTTGAAATGAACACGTGCAGGAGAGCTCTCTGCTTTTGTGCTTGTGCCATAGTGATCATTTCCATTCATCTTTTTTGTGATCCTCACAAGGTTGTTTATTTTGAGGAAATTTGTCTGAAAAGCTCGTGGTTCTTTAAGTTGTTTTTGCAGCATTTACTCTAAGTGGCTGCTTCTGCCTTTTTGACTAGGTGTGCCTCCAGCATTCCTAGTACAGTAATGATTTTCAAACAGCAAACTTAAACCTATGCCGCTTTCTAAGTTTCCACTGAATCTTTGAAGACTTCTGGGCTCTGTATCCACATGTCAGGGTGCTGCTGTCCCAACACAAAAGCCTTCTGTTGATGGGATCCTGCAACTTGGTGCTGCTGGGAGTCACTCTGGCGATTAAGATAAGGGGGGAATATTTTGCTTTTCTTCTCTACGGTTTGTTGAACCATTGGGCCGACCTGGGAGGCTTTGGCTCTATTTTCTCCCTGGCTTTGGTGCGGTGTGGAGGGCTGCACTCTTAGGAGTTGGCTGCTCAAGGCAGTGCATGCTGTTTTGTGCATTGTATTTGAGTAAGAACATGGTTCTGTTTTTAGCTTGCTTTTACTTGGAATAAACAATTAGCCACACAAATCCAGGAAGAAATTAGAAGAGGAAGCAATGTGAGATGGCAGTATCTCACTGACTCATTTCTGCAAATCTGTAGCAACGAGTAATTTCTGTAATCTGGTAGATGTGCATCTCTGATGTGGTGTGATCTCGAGGATTGGAAGACCTCTGCGTATTTTCCTCTGCTGTAGTCATCCTGGGGTAAGTCACTGCCACAGCTTCCCCACTGCTAGATGGAGACGAACCAAATTGATAAATACAGGTGGTACCTGTATATACAGGTGCCTGGGTGATGTGCTGTGGGAATACACGTGAAGCACCAAACCTGCCCCCATCTGACTGCTCAGTGATGGTTGTCAGGACTTTCATTTAGTAGTTCTAGTATTGTGTTTGGTATTATAAAAACAAGGAGCAGTGTTTATCAGCAGTGAAATACTCTATAACACTGTGTAAAAATTCTTGTATTTAGCTGTGGAGTTAGGAACCTTTTATCATTTTCTGAGTACTCATAAAAATTTGTAATGTGACATCAGATATAAGCGTAGAAAATCTTGGTGTGTGGTACAGCATGCGGGGTATGAGAGGCTGAGAGGGATACACTGTGTGCTGTGATTGGGCTTTCTGGTGTGTGTTGCCGTATGGGGGAAGTGAAACTTCAGAGATACGTTGTGTGTTCTTCCATTTCCAAGAAAGCTCTCCCTGGCACATCTGTACTTCATTCGTCTACAAACCAGTTTTCCTTTCATTGCCCATCTTTGTTAGGAAGAACGTTAAACGTGCGCCTATCTGCTAATTGCACGTGGTCTGCTGCTTCCTTCTCAATAGAGTTAACCCCTGAATCTTCACTTGCAGGACCAGCCTGGAGCTCCAGCAGCATGCTGAGTGCTGTCACTGCTCTTGCTGTGTGTGCTCACCTCTCAGTGGGCAACCGCAGCATTTGTGCACGCATCTCCTCATCCTGCAGCTCTGTGCAGCTGCTGGCAGTGCCCTGGGCTCAGTGTGTCCACTCAGCTGCTGCCTTGCATCAGGCTGCCAGTCCTCAATGTGCTGTGGGTCGGGCACGCAGCCAAGGGCGGCTCTGTGCCGGCAGGGAAAAAGCATCAGGAATCCCAGTAATGCACGCAGCAGTCCCTGTGCTGCTCGGTCAGTGGAGAGGGAGCGAGTGAGCTGTGGAGAGATTGTGGGTATTAAGTGGGATGGGTAATGAAAGGCTGCTCGGGCACTGATGGGAGGCTCTTTAAATGGAAAATGACTTTAAGTGATGGTGCTGGGCTGGTCGTGGTGATTTGCAGCTGGCGTGGGTTCCTGGCTGAGCTGGTAGCTTTCAGCAGTGATAACCACTGCTATGTGATGGAACACCAGGATTGTTTTGGAGAATTCAAAGAAAGAACTTCTAACAGAGCTTGCTCTCTTTCCCCCCTTGGAGTCCAGAAGGAGGGCAGCTGATTTTATCTCTGTATGTTTGTGTGGGTCTGTTTTACACAAATAAACGTTAGGTGAGGAAGAGCTGAATTGAAGTCAGTTCCTCCAGGCTAGGAGTGATAATTCTGAAAAGCCAGAGTGGTGCTCCTGGGGCTGCAGTGCTGATTTGCCTGACTCAGGTGTGGGAGCAGTGGCAGAGCTGCAGCTAGGGGCTCCCTGGGCTTCCTCAGCAGAGTGCTGTGCTCAGGCACGGTGGGTTTCACTCGCCTGTCTATGCTCTGTTCTCATTGCGTATCTCATAACAAGAAATAAGGCTCTAAGGCACATGGTCTCCTTATAAAAAGGCATGCCTGCTTGCATCCTCGTCTCAGAGCATCTGGTATTCATGCAGTGTTAGGAGAGCACGCTGCTCCACTGGGCAGGGAGCTTTCCTCTTGGACCACAGGCAGCAACCGTTTCTGTGCAGAGTGTGCTGTGACAGAGCTCAGCTTCTCTCGTGAGATAAAGCCTTCCTGACGTAGCTGAATTAAAATCACCACCTTGCTCACTTGGCTCCTTCTCATGGCATCCCTGGAGATTTAGGGCCTACAGAGACTGTTCAGCATCTGCTGCAGAACAGGTAGCATCTCATCATGCTGCTGTGTGAATTGAGCCTAGCTGGTAAATGACAGAGAAGTCTTTTTTTTCCCCAAGCATACGGAGTGCTGCTGTGCCATGAGCACAGCACGATCTCACACCAATGAACTGGCACATCCCTGCACTGCAGGTAGCTCTGCAACACGGGGACTCCAGAGGAATGGCTCAGCTGTTGTAAGCACAGAGCTGTCAGCCTTTGTGCTGCCGGTGCACCTTGCTGCAGGATAGCAAGTTGGGGGACTGTTTGCTTTCCACAGGATTACACACAGCTCAATAACGAGTCCAAAAGGAAGGAGCATTCAAGGAATTGTTTTGTTGTAAATCTGAGTATTTTATTACACGCATTGTGGTTGCTGCCAGCTTTATGAACTGTTTTCCAATTTTTGCTAGTGAGAGCAGCTTATTTCTGACACGCGAGTGAAATCGCTTTGGTTTTATCATCCTTTGGGTGATAGCAGGTGAGTAAATTTTGTGCTGAGATCAGTGAATTTTCCCTGACAATTTTAGAAGTTGTAAATCAGGGATCGTTTGGTAGTTCTGCAGTGAGGTGTGTCTGGATGGAGGTGCCAGAAGCAACAGTGCTGCAGCTCTTGCAGTTTTGGTGACCAAAGAACATAGCCTAAGGAAAAAGAGTCAGTGATCTCAGGGCCATCATCTCAAGTTCAGACTTGGTGGTGTTTTTACGTTTATGGCTGCATCTGGTTTTGTATGAACTCAGCTGTGGGTTTTGTATATGACGGCGCAGTTGTCCTGCTGCTGTAGAACTTCTTCCCTGCAAAAACAGTTTTAAGTTGTTGCAAAAGGAGGGGTTTTGCTCTCAAAGTGCAGTTTTGCAGAGGAATTTGTGAGGATGGTTCATCACTCCTGAGTGCAGCAGGAGCTCTCTTTGCTGCTCTCTGTGTTCGGGGTTTCGAGCTCTGTCCCTTGGTGGCAAGCAGGTGCACTTCAGGGAGAGTTGTAAGGGTGCTTCTGCAGTGACAAATACTCCAGCCATTCCTCAGACATCCCTGCTCTCTGGCTTTCTCCTCAGTGTAATTTGTGTGCTGATACTCCTGCTGCTGAGCTCCTTCTCCAACTGGTGATCATCATGATTTGTAAATATGCCCAAATAGTAAGGAAAAAGCCAATGCTGAGGCCTCTGGTAAGACGTAAGAGTTGCACGTTCCTGCAGGCATCACTGAAAGAACCTGTGACACCACAGAGTGACGGATGGGCAGCGAGCGGGCAGCTTCCAGTAAATGCTTTCTCCAGTAGTGCTTGTGTTAAATTTAATAACCTTTTAATTCTTAATCTAAGGAAGGAAAAAAAAAAAAAAAAAAAAAGAAGAAGGAAAAGGAGGGGTTGCCTTTGCAGTCCTGGCTGTGCTGTTTCTGCCCTTTGCTGCAGAGCACACAGGAGGCAGCAGGTGGGGGTTGGCAGTCTCTGAGGGTGTGCTGGAAGCTCACCGTAGGTGGCCATGCATTTTTAAATGGACTTTATGTGATGAACACTGGTTTTGTGTGTGTGAAGTCATTTTCTTGCACTTTTTTCTTTCTAAAATGTTCAGACCTAACGCTGGAAGTCGTATATAATGCTTTGCTGTGTCCTCGTGTGTACAGCTTACAGCAAAGCCTGTCCTTCCCGTAGACACAACTGTGTCTTGCGCATGAAAACCCCAAACCTGCAACCCAAAATCAGATCTTCCTTGGGTTAATTTACTTATTTTTAAACATCTACTTCAAACAGTCAGTGCAGAAGGAAAACTCCCCTTTTTCAACAGAGTACTGCTCAGTCATATGTTTCTTGCTGTTTGACCTTTTGTTTTTGGTACTGCTGCTGTCCTGTGGTCTTGCATTACACAGGGAACCTGAGGTATCTGTGCACAGCTCCTGTAGTGCTGTGTAGTTGTACACTAAGAGATGAACGGACAAACTACCCTTTTCTTGCTGCTGAAAAAGGCTGTATGGTCACCACAACTGAGCTGGAAAACACATGCATGGAGTGCTCATCCCGTTGTTTTTATGGCTTAATTCTCTAAAGTTTAGGTTCTTCCAGGTGTAACGTTCCTTAAAGGAGGCAATTTTATTCTCTTCTGTTGGATGTGTCCATGGGTTGGTTCCTAACCTCTCTTGCAGAATTTCTCTGAAGTGGGATTTCTGTACCATTGTTCTGGCACTAGTGGTTTCATAAACACATCAATACTTTTAGTCTCGTTTTTCCTTTGAGCAGAGAGACACTCATGTTGCTGGGATTATTAAAATAATCATGTACTTCAACTTTACACTGTGCTGCATATGAAACAGATTTCCTCAAAAGAAGCAGAGAGCCTCTCAGAGGTCTGCTGTATCACCACTTGCATCAAAGCTCGAACAGCATGAAATTACCCAAATCCTCAGTACTTCATGTTACATGAGGCTTTTGACTCTGAAATCCCACTTGATGCTACTTTCATTCTTCTGATAACAGAGTTGTAGGAAAGTAAGAGCAATTATAATTAGATCCACATTGCTGGGATTGCCAGAGTCCCCGTGTGTGCTGCTGTGGCTGCAAAGCGGGCTGCGGTTTCCACGCTGTGTCTTCAGGAGATGGGTGGTTTGTGATGTGTCGAGGAAGCAGGATCAGAGAAATCCCAAACAGATACAGAAATTAGGGTCACGTGAAAAATACAGTGAGACTTATCCTCCTTTATCCCCCTGCAAATCCAGCTCCGAGTAAATAGCACATGTTGAACGCGTGGTGTGATCTGCGTGCAGTGCTTGTGCTCTATTTTCAGCCCTGAAACGAGTTTCCAAAGGCAAGCCTGAAGATATGGAAGGAAATGCACTGGGAGATGCTTGGCAGAACCTTAGGAGTACGGTGCTTCCTTGTTCTGGGTGCACAGCAACGTGTGGGAGCCCTTGGTGGAAGGAGTTGTGCTTTGGGCGCTTCTTGTTGGTCTCACACAGTGTCATTTAATGGGACAGTCCAGGGTACAGCCCAGCTCTGTTAGGGAAGGGGTAGGGTGGTCCTCTCTGCAGTCAGGAGTGTGACTCAGTGCTCCTTGTGGGCCCTTTACAACTTGAGATGTTCTGTGGTAGCTGGGAGTATTTGTGCACAGCACGAGGTGAAGACTTGGGTGCCTGAATCATACTCTGAATAGCCAAATATGTTCAGCTTTCTCATGAATCACAATTTCTTTGCTGAAAATACTTTCTCCTGTGGTCTGCTGCAGTTGAACACTGTAATTAATGTGAAGCAATTGATTGAATGCACCTTTGAAAGCATAGTTTAATTGTGCTTACTTTTAGGGTGGAAGAAGCCAATTCTTGTCACTGGATTCTGAAAACACGGGCAGTGTTCACTTATGTCATATCGAGATTGCATCTTCACAGTTGGGTTTTTACCCAGACTGTCACTTAATTAGAGGGAAATTGCCCAAGCAAGGCCTAACTTAATGCCAGGTAAAGGGAAACCATCTTGTCCTGGACACATACACTAACAAATTGTTCTTATGCTCAGCTGTTGGCATCACTACAGTAATTCTGCCCTTTTTGTTGCTAGCATGGAACTTGGATGCGTTTGAGACCACTATGCAGTGTTGCATCTCTTCAAGACATTTATTGTGGAGACTGGGATTTGTTAGCTGTGTTGTGTGCATGATGACATTGGACTAAATGATGAGATAGATATTGGTGTTCTGTTTAGAAGAGGGTGAGATGAGGATTAATTTTTGTCGCCTGAATATATTCATGGTTTGTATGATTTGTTTTCACGTTACAGACAGCAAGCTGGTGAGCAGATTTGGGATTAAAATGGTTAATGCTCATTTCTGAGGCTCTCTGTCATACAGAAAATTTGGAAGGGGCTTTAAGTTTCTGTTCAGGTTATTCTGCTCGAATGATAACTTATATTGAGATAATAATGGTGTATTAGAGTTGAAGCATTCTCTTTGGAGAGTGCCAAAAAAAAAGAAGTACCAGATGGGAACAGAATAAGGGACACTCAGCCACATTGTAATGTTCAAAAAGAAAGGAAAAAGAAATTTGGAGGAAAACAACAACAAAAAAAAAGGCAGCAAAGAGGGTTCCTTCTGTTTTTATGAGTTCATGTTCTGGAAGGGATGCGAAGTTGTAGCCCTCGTGGGAATAGGACTTAGTTCTTCCCACTAGCTTTATGTCATTGCTTGCACTCAGGAAGGCAAGGTGAGTGGTGCCCAGTGTGGGCTGTCACCCAACAGTGCTGCTGCTGCTCCTGGAAGGCTGAGCAGCCGGCGTGCTGCAGGACAGGGCTGTGCTTGGAGCGAGGCTGGGGTACTGCATACACATCTTTTGGTTGTGGTTACTATGGTTATGGCTTGCTGTGCTGGAAACATGCTGTTGTGCTTGCTTTGTTTGGCTTCTTGTGAAGGCCTCTAACCAGCAGGTCCTGGCTGGGGCAGCACTGTGGGTCTGACTGCAAGGCGTTGGTTACTGCTATTGCTATTACTGCTATTATGCCAGTTGTTGAACTGGTGTTCTGACTTGTGTTCTATTATCAACTAAGGCCAGGCGTTAAAAGGAAGTAATTTCCCCTTTAAAATTCAAATCTTTATTCAAGCAACATGAACTGTGTATACCTCAGTAGCTGTTAAGGTTGAGAATAACATCACAAACAGCAACAGAATTAAAAACAGGGAGACATGGAAAGTGGTGCTCTTAGGTTCCTGAGCTGGGACTGACCACACACAGCCCGAAGTTCTGATTTACCTGTGTGGGTAAACAGCATATTGCTGAGAGTGTGGCACGGGAGGCAGCTCCGCACTGTGGGGTTAGTCATGCAGGGAGATGGTGTTTGTCTTTCTTTTCAAGGTTCCTTGATGCTTGAGATTTTTGACATTACTTTTTAAGATATAGGAAGTGAAAATCAGGAAACAATGCACGAACATCCTTCATTATTATTATTATTATTATTATTTAATTGAATTAGCTGCTGGCAAGGAAAAATGTCATAATTTTCTGTTCCTGGAAGAGTGATGGGTCAGCAGGTTGCTTCAGACGAGCTGCTGCTGCCAGCTGCATGTGGCTGCATCTGAGTAACTTCTCTGTATAACAGAAGGCTTTGTTGCATGCTTATTCACAGTCAGCAGACACAAGTTGCTGTATACCAGGATTCTAGGTGCCAGGGTGCTGAACACCTCTGCTGTCTGTAAACTGTTGCATAAAACAGGGAACTGTGTGGTCTGATCTGCAGAGCTTTCCGGCACGATAATTACTGGTACACCATACTTACTGAAGGCTGAAATCCAGATTCTTTGTTCTCTAGAAAACGTATGCATTTTGTGCTACAATCTGCACAATAGTTTCTGTACTGCATGAAAAATGCAAATGGTGGTGGTGGTGACATAGATTTCCCTGATTCCAGCCTGTAGACTTGGCAAAAACTTGTTGTGAAATCAAGTGTTAGGGTAGATGTGGCTCAGCATACATTTGCAGGAAGAGTAGCCACACCAGAGATGGCTCTGGAGGTTGGTGATGCCTGTTGCTGGAGCAGGCTGACCAGGCTTCCCTGTTTGCAGGACAGCAACCACGAGTACCCCCTGGGTCCTTGAAGTGCCTTGGGTTTGTGCCCTGTAATGCTGAGCAGGACCAAAGACCAGGAACCAGGTAATCAGCAGGGCAGCATTAATGATGTAGGTGATGATCAGACTAATAGGGTTTGTGTCAGGGTTCTAGCAGCAGCCAGTGGTGTAACTGCAGTGCAGAGCAACCTGGAAGCTGTGTGAGGGTCGTGGCTCCCCATAGTTCCCACTGTCCCCAAGTTGGTGCAGGTGTCAGCTGTGTGCTGCCTTGAGAGTCTTCCCTTAACCTGCATGAAGCTTGAGCTGTGCTTGTAAGCAGTGTAACAACATGGACGAACAACAACAACTGTTGCAATTAGAGTTCAGCTCCTAATAGACTTGACAGCTCTGTTTCCTTCCTCTCCAAAGCCACAGGGAGGGTGTAGGTCTTTGTGGTGTAATGGTACTGCTCTGTACTGGACCAGAGGGTGAGCTGGCAAGTTGCTGAGCTAAAAGTTTGGTTGAGGAATGCGGAAGAAACCAAGGTATGAATTACTTGGGACTGTGGGAGCATCAGGTTCTTGCATGCCTTGGTGGTTTTTGTTTAGTTTTTTGTATAAATCATATTTTGAAATTGTCTTTGCAAGACATTTTGCTTACCTGTGTTGTGTTCCCTCTCTCTTCCTGGCTTCAGCCTGTGAATTGTGTTGCTGTGCATTGCTTGACCTGTGCACTGCTTGGTGTCCTTGCTCAGATTCAAGCTCTTGCGGCAGTCATGGCATAAGCTGGTGCCTTGCCTTGGGTTGCCACATGTTGTGATGGTGAGCAGCCATTCCTCCTGCCCTGTGCTGAGGACCTCACTGTGATTTGGAGGAGGTGACTCTTTTGCTTCTCTTTCAACCCATGTCTATATCCCAGAGCTCCACTCAGGGCTTTCAGACAATGGTGTGAGGACAACGTGCCGGGGGCTGGCACAGCCTTTCTCCCCATAGGGTACTGAATGCCTGTTTGTTTTCTGTGAATTTCAATCCTGGTGCTTGGGACAAAGCCATCTCAGTTACCTTCTCTTGTTCTTTGTTACATGTACTGCTTGCTGCATCAGTGCACCAGAAACTCATTTGAAAAAATACAGCTGGAGCCTGGTATTTATCAGGGAACTGACTTTTGTCTTTACCTCTGTTCCTTCTGTTGAAGAGTAGCCCATGCAGTGTGGTTGGCAACTTCTTGGAAGCTGCTTTTCACTGTTGTCTAAATTTGGGCTGTGTTTTCATGAAATGGGTGGGAGAAAGGGAGCATTATACTTAAGAGTATTAGATGAGGCTGAAAATGGTGGAACAGCAGTTGGGAGCATTTCTTAATTTGAACACTTGTGTCTTGTTTGGTAGCAACAGTAGTACTCAACATGAAATGAGGGCATCCATGTGGTATTTCTTAAGTGAGGTATTCTTCCCCAGTTGCCGAAATAAATCTTTGCAGTGCTTTCTGTAAAGTAATTTTTGCTTTATAAAGTCTGACTACAGATCTCTCTATTACCATTGTAGAAAACCTAGGATAAACTCTCAGTTGGTGGCACAGCAAGTTGCCCAGCAGTATGCAACCCCACCACCACCCAAGAAGGAGAAGAAAGAGAAAGTGGAAAAACAAGATAAAGAAAAACCTGACAAAGAGAAGGAAATCAGTCCCAGCGTCACAAAGAAGAACACTAATAAGAAGACTAAGTAAGTTTCAAGGATGCAGTGTTAAATGTGGTGTGACTTCAGCAGTGCTGTGCATCGATTGATTGATTTGAATGTTAATCTAACACAATCTCCCCTCTTCCTTCCCATTCTTACAGACCAAAGTCAGATATTGTGAAAGATCCTCCTAGTGAAGCAAACAGCATACAGTCTGGGAATACTACAACGAAGACAAGCGACTCAAATCACACTTCAAGGTAACTTTATGGACAACATTAAGCTCTAAATATTGGAGAATTGTATTACATAGCAGACACTGCTCTTTTGGTGGGCTGACAGTACTGCCTAAAGGACAGGCTCTGGTACAGTCAGTATGACAAGACCTTCCTTGGCTGTGCATGTGTAAGCTCTCAAACGCTCTTCTGGTGAGGACAGATTCAAGCATTGGAAATGCTTGTTCTGTTAGCCACTCAGTTCTCATTTTGTTGCTTAAATCATATGACACTCGGGCAGTAATGTGTCTTGGCCAGACTGAATTCATCGGCCATCATACTGATCTTGGTCAAATTCTTGCCACCATTTGATACCAGTAATGAAGGCTTACTTTTCTTTATTTCCTTACCTGTAATTAAGTCACGGTAATTGTCGGGTAATTCCCTGAGTGTGCTGGAGTTGAGGCTGTGTGAGCAGATTTGTTGGAATCTTGCTATCAGCAAAAAGCATGAGTGGTTGGTTTTGTTTACCTATCTGAAATGAGCAGCTGTTTTTGGAGAGAGGTTTGATCCTGGTCTTGCCTACACTGATACTCCGTGCTTGTTTTCCTTAAGTAGTGTCTTGTGCTCTACTTCATAAATCAAAAATTGGGAATCATAGGCTTTATGTTCTTGAAGAGCCGCTGCGGTGAAGCTTCGTGAACCGAGGCAACGTTAATTAGCTGCAAACAGTCATGACGTACATGGGAAGTATGATTTCCACTGTTGTATTGGCATTAAGATTGGCAAGACGTGGCTGCAGAAAGCTGTCTTGGAAGACTGTAAATAATAGAATGAGAATGTTTAACAGTGGCTGTCCTCTATAGAGTAATTCATTTGAATGTAGGAAAGGTGTTGTGAGATTTGTTGCGCTAGAATGAGAAGACAGAGCTGTTTGTGGTGACTCCTGCCAACTGTCTTCCTCAGTGCCCAAAGATTTAAGGCTGTATTCTTGGGCTGGTTGTAGAAGTACAGCTTTATTGCAGTGATTTTTCTTTTTTTCTTGTTCTGTTCGAAACAGTGCTTCCTTCAAAGCTTAGGATGCTCGAGTCTCAATGCACTTGACTAATGAGATAATGTTATGTTGATAGATTGCATCAAATAATTGTTTTCACTCCTTAAAGGAGTCATTCTGTCGACTGCAGAGTTATCTAATTCATGTTTTGCGACAAGACTTTGTCATTTCTAATTAATCCTTAGTAGTATCAGGTCTACCTGGACTATTTTTAAGGGGATACATAATCTCCTTTGAATATTAAACTCTCTTTCAAAGTGCTTAAGTGGAACCCAGCTTACAGCTCAGTGCCCTGAAGAGCAATTGTCAGTCATCTTTTCAAGGCCCTGATTTCTACGGAGTTCCAGGTTACCTGTTTTATTGGTTTTCATGCCCAAGTTCCTTAGCGTTTTTGGTAACTCTCTGAAGGAGTCCTGTTTGAACTCCTGGTTCCATGCTTATATCTGACAGAACCTTTGTTTAATTCTGCATTGTTGTGTGCTCTTCGTTTTGAATTGCATTTCTTACTTGGCCATAAACTTTTTCAGCTATAAAAGAGGATGTGGAGCATCAGTGTGTTTGGTCAGTGGTGGCTTTGGAGAAGCTGTAGCAGGAGCATTTGGTGCTGTCAGGAGGTGGAGGCGGCAAGGTCTGTTTATCTGGGCCAGCATTTCTTGGGCTGAGTAAGAGAGAAAACAACTGCCCCAGCCCAATTACAGGAAGAGCTGGGTTTCCTAGAGGAACTCAGGGTTTGAGGAGGAAAATACGTACGTGTACTACGCTTCCGGGAACGTTTACCACTGCATTCAGTGCTGATGCTTTGGGGCAGCGCTCATCTGAGATGTTATCAAAAGCTGACGGAAACCCCAGAAGTTGCTGAGCTGGCTGCCCTTCCTTGTCACCCACAAATGAGGTGACATCATCTCATCTGGTCTGTGGTTACGTTACACTTGCTCACTCTAGCAAGTGTGTATGTGCAACGCGTGCATGTGGGCGTGCGTCTCATTGCTGCCGGGTGGAGAAGACTGGGAAGTTTTACCCGTGGGTATTTCTGTGTGCTTAGCATTCTGGTTGTGTTCTAAAGCTATTAGAATTGTTGCTCCTGCTGTACTTGTTAGAAATATACAACTTGTTGTATGAAACACCTTCTCGGTTTGATATGAAAATACTGCTTGTGCTGTAGCAGCTTCATTTTTGTTAAGGAAGTCTGCAGCAGTACAGTTGTCTGTCCCTGAAGCTGTACATTCATCCTTAATGCTTCTTTCTATTCTGTCTAGTTCTGGAATACCACGTGGATTAACTTTTTAAGGACTTCCTTGTTAACTTAGCACTGCGAGCCAACGAGTATACATGGCAAATACAAAATCAGCTTAATTTTCTTTTTTGTTTAGGCTGCATTAGCCTAATATGCTGCAGACAAAGAGAAAATTGGTTTAAAAGCTGCAGCTATCCTTCCCTCCATCTCTTGGAATAAGGCAGTTCTCAGCAAGCTACTTTTCACTGAAGTATAAAGACTCTCCTTTTTAATTTCCCTACTGAGAATATTCCACTGCTTAAGTCTGACCTTTAATTAGGAGGAAAAGCAGTAAATTGCAGCAGTTGCTGAAGCTGACTTGGAATTGGTTGGCAGCTGGAGGAGTGTCCAAGGTTTCTTATATCAGAGCTTTGGACCAGCCCCTGAAGCACACGTGGATGTCAGCTTCCTAGTGTCTAGACCCTTATTAGCTGCATTACTAATTGAAAGATAGCACAGCATGCAAATTACTGAGATAATCCTAAGCTATAAATATCAGTTTCTTTTCTATTGTTTTTTTTTTTCCCTCTAACCCAAAGAGCTAGCTGCAAGAAATGTTATTGTGTGTTCTGGATGTTATTTCCAATCTCTTTGTTTCCAGAGGGAATGTTCTGAGCGATTTCACACACAGGCTGATTGGGCATCTGATTTGTAGAAGCTTGAAGCCGTTGGAAGAGGAGCCAAGTTGTCCCAGTGCCCGTGTTGTTTGCAGCTGCAAAGCTCCAATATGGGAATGAAAGAGCAGTGTTCAACTGCTTTAATGTGGCTTTGTACTGTGGAGTCACAGCCTTGTCTCATAACATCAGGGAGCATGGGGAGATGGAGAATTTAGATAACAGAACCCTTTCATCCCTCCCTTTAGGGAGGAGATCCCTGGGTCTCCCTGGCTTCTGTCTGCCTGGCTCTGGTTTAGTGTCCTGCTTTCTGGCAGAGATGGTTGAAGATAACTGTCAGCAGCATGGCACCGTTTGCTCTACATGACAGGTCTTCCCCCTGGGATGGAACACCCTGCTGCAGGGAGCAGGAGGTCAGACCTGTGTCCTCTGCTGCGCAGCTTTTGCTGCTGCCTGGGTTCTCTTCCCAATTATTACAGTCTGTGCAGGCAAGTGGAAGGAAGGCCACCAAACTTGTTGAATGTTGTTTTGTTTTGTTTTGTTTTTCTAATAAACTCTTACTTTCTCATTTGTTTTCATTTTGTTCATAAACGTTTTCTCATTTATTCTAGACCCAGACTGAAAAATGTGGACAGAAGTACTGCACAACAGCTGGCAGTCACAGTGGGAAACGTCACGGTAATTATCACAGACTTTAAGGAAAAGACTCGCTCCTCTTCCACGTCATCTTCTACAGTGACCTCCAGTGCAGGCTCAGAACAACAAAATCAGAGCAGCTCGGGCTCTGAGAGCACAGACAAGGGCTCGTCCCGCTCCTCCACGCCAAAGGGGGACATGTCAGCAGTCAATGATGAATCTTTCTGAAAGTTGCACATGGAGTTGTGGAAACTATGAATCAGGGTATGAAATTCAAACACTCCACCTGCCCACGCTGCTCACATCCTGGAGAGCCTCTTCTGTGCTTGAACACACTTCCTTGGACATCGACCTCTTACTGATGCAACCAGGATAATTTCTGCTTGCCGTGGGCATCTGGCCACCAAGGAATTTCTCACCCTAATGATTACTCTTGACACTTTTATGTATTCCATTGTTTTATATGATTTTCCTAACAATCATTTATAATTGGATGTGCTCCTGAATCTACTTTTTATAATATCTGCTGTGCACAATTTTCCATGAACGTTACGACTTTTGTTTTGGGATAGGGAGCGGGTGGGGAGGGAAGGGGGCTTTATTTATTGCATTCACAAACTCCATCCTCTCTCAACATATCCTTTTTAAGTTCAGTTCTTCTTCCAGTTATACTGTGTACTATCAGTTTTGATATAAATTATATATAAATATATATATAAATAAATATATATAAAGGGTTATTTGAAACCAATACATGGAAACGCTGGTGCTTGAAACACTGTGAAGTGAAAACAAAATATTGAGCAGTTAGAGATCTGAGACAGTCCCCTTCTGTGAAAGTGCTGAAACTGAAATGGAACTGGTCGTAGGTGAGGAGTGTTCCTGGAGGTTTGAACCTAGACAGGACCCGTTTTCTTGACTTGTTCCTTCCCCATTTCTTCCCTAAGCAATGGCTAAAGTGTACTGAACACAGTTTGGATTTTTATACCTTGGGATGTGAAATCAGAGGATCGCTCCGGGGCAGCTCGTGTTTGCACTGGAGTGACTCGGCTCGGCACTTTGCAGGTTTGTGTCCAACTGGGGCATGAGTGCTCAGAGCCAGGCTGGTGTCAGTACACCTCGATCCACGTGCTTTGGTAACGCGAGCATCCCTGTATCATGCATAGCCAATCCCACAGAAGTTCAGCATTCTTAGGTTTAATGAATTTTGGCTGTTTTTCAAACCTGCATCAATAACTGAGGTAGCTCTAGAACTGGAGTTGTGCTTGGGATTTCAGGCAGCAGTGCTGTGGGGTTGTTTCTCACTGCAGCATATGCTTGGGTGCCATCAGCTCCATGTCCCGTGCTGTGTGATTGCTGTTCAGCACAATTCCAGCTGTACTCCAGAGCAGCTGAGCAGCACCCAGCGGGGATGTTAGGCATGTGGCAGCAGATGCTCCTGGTATCCTGCTGCAGAAGCAGTGAAAAACTTTGGTGCTGGGCACTGCTTGTGACCAGCGCCTCCTTCCTTCGTGCTCTGATGTATTCAGGCTGTCATTTTCCTGGCCTGTTAGTGTTGCTTTACAGTTTACCTTCCATGCATTATCCTGCTAAAACACTAGTCTGAAGAGGTAGAAAAAAAATCTCTTTTGCTTTTTTTTTTTCTTTGTTTAGTGGCCCCAGAGTGCTTTGCAGTCATTTCAGGCACAGAGGCGGTGGCTTTGGTCAACATTGATGAGTAACTTTGGGGTGTGATGAAAGAGTGCCACTTTTTTTTTTCTTGTTTGACAACTCCGTGCCGGCTGTTACATTGTGAATTATTTGCTCAGCAAGAGGCGTTTCTCTTTATGGAGGCAACTGGTGTAACCTTTCCTTTAAGATCGGTGTGGTTGTGAGTAGCAGGTGTAGGTTCCTTTCACACAGCGACAGAAAGCCGTGCGGTGCCACCGCTCCTTCCCAGCCTCTGCCCCAGGTTGCACATGGTGGCAGTGCCTTGGTGGCGGTGTCCCCAGTGCGTTCCTGTGGGCACCCCAGTGTAACTCTGCTGATACCCGCGGTGTTGGCCGTCTTTACCTTTTTAAGCATTTTTAAAGTATTTATTAAAGAACCAAAGGAAAACCGGATGCTTCCTATGAGCATCAAGACAATTTATTATACATAGTTTTAAATACTATGAATTTCTCAATCCACGTTTTAACATTAGTGGGATATTGCAAAGACATTCCTTTTCCAGTTTTTACTATTCCTTTAAGGGTCTCAGGGAGGGTAAACTGGTCAGCCATATTTATTTATTTTACTGAAATGTATTGGAATAATTTTTTAAGAGAGATTTTTTGAAGATGCCCCCGAACTTGTATATTTTGCACTGCTTTATAAACGATCCATTATCGATTAGGCTTGCGCGCATAGTGCCCATGATCCGGCAGTGCGTGCGAGCGCACGGCACGTCCCTCCAGTGGGGCTCTTCCTGGTGCTTCAAGTCAGCCGTGTGCTCCCACTCGTTGTTGAATCTGGGAATTGGTGCAAAAAAAGCATTGTGTGTACCAGGAAATGGCTTCTTTCTCAAACGGATGGACCTGTAGATGAGCTTTAACGCGGTACCCGGCTACTCATCGGCTACTGGTTCAGGAAGCAAAATCTGGTTTTGGGTGTGCCTCCTTGATAAAGCAGCTTACTGTAAATAAGTGGGAAAATGTCTTTGGGACGAGTGACTTGTAATTCTGCATTTGGTAGGAACTGCTAGCAAAGCATCCAGCTCAGCCGGCCTCGTGCCGTGGGTTTGAAGGACAGCATTCACTTCTGCTCTTGGTTTCTGAGCTCAGCACCCCAAGGCACGTGTCCAGAAATGGGATTCTGTTCACACTGCGTCCGTAGGTTTCCTGCTGTTGTTGGGGAGTGTGGCTGACAACCAAGCCAACAAAACACTAGTCTAGAGGAAGGACCGGGCTCTGGGCGTTCAGTGGCACAGAAGCAGGTAAGTAAAGCACAGTGTTACGTTCGCTAAGTTTCAATTTGGCACAGACACACACATACCAACACAGCTTGCCCGACTCACTCAGTTTAACGTAGTTATGCAAAGGAAGAATCCAAAAGCATTTCAGGCAAACAGACTATTTATTTTAATTGGAATACTTGGCTGGTCTCAAATTGGACAGATCTAAAACGTGGCGGTAGCTTCCATGAGTTTATTTCCACTGAGATTTTTCACCTGCCTTACCAAGATCATTCTCAGTCTACTTTTTTAAGCTCTACCATAAACTTAAATTATTGAAAACTTATTAATTGCTGACTATATAATAACCTTTGCTTGTATGTAACCGAATGGTTTTAAGAGCCAACATTTAGAGTATGACAATGGAGCTGAACAGTTTTTAATGCGCAAGCAGTTCTGTTCTTGTGTATGACTTGTAACCTTAATTTACTGTGTAAAGATGGTTACATTATTTCCTTAGCTTTGTTTGTTGGAGACAAATATAGAATGCTTGTTTAAGTATGTCAAAACATAATCTTATCTTGTGGATTTTTATGTTAATGTATTATACGAGCTATATTTTTCATTTGCCCAGAAAGACAGCTTGTATAACGCTTCTGAAAGTTTTTCCGCTCTGTAAAGTCTTTAGAGCTGACAGTCCTGTTAGGTTTGTTTTAATCTTCATGCTAAAGTGTCAATGGTGGTTTTGTGAACTGGTCAGAAATTCACAGGTCTTAAATGTTTTCGAGAAATTTATATTGGACACTGCTCTTTGTCTAGCAAATAAAAGATGTTAATATATTCCTGTTACTGGCATGTGCACGACTGTTATTAGAAGCCACTTTATCATTTTCCTGCTTTAAATAGAAATGTCTATTTATGAATTCTGCTTGTAGTTTTTTCACAAATAAAATAGTAAAATTTACTTCCATCTGCAAGCTCTCTTTTTTGGGAGATGCCACTGTTTGGTAACAGGGAAGCACTTTGTCTTCCCTTCGAGCTGTCACTGGAGCACCCCAGTTCTGCAGAGCCACGACTGTGAATCCGCCATGTTCCTGAGGGTCGGGTTTGGGGTTTGTGGTGGTGGCTGCAGATCTGGGTTCCTCTTCCTGTGACATTTTCCCTGTGCTGTGGCCATGGAAGCGGTGAAGCTCTGTGCAGGAGGTGTTGGCGAGAGCCCCTGGGAGCTCCTCTGGTTGCCGTGTGCTAATGAATTCCCACGAGTGGGATTAATGGAACTTAAACATAATTGAGGGTCTAACTGTATTTTTGGTGCATAGAAGTGCTGTTATTTTGCAAGCATTAGTTTGATCCTCTGCTAGGAAACAGGCTGATGTTCCCTGGCTGGAGGCATTTTGTGACCATTCTAATCCAAATACGAAGTTGAAATATGGGAACCAAGTGATTGGTAAAATGCAAAGTAAGAAATCTTATCCAGAGTTCTTTTTTCTTTTTTTGCTGGGGAATATGAGACAGTTACTAACCTAAGAGCAATCTGGGTATTTTTGTGTGTGCAGGGGGAGGTGTGTGTTACAACCAGAGGTCGCATTAAAAAAACACTGTGCAAACAGACTCCTAAATGCCTTAACCTCAGCTGGAAGCGAGTCAGAGCGGCGGGTGCCAAGAATAAGAAGCAGCAGGAAAGGCGCTGTGCGGTGCGGCTGTGAGCAGCTGGTGATGGTGGGACAGGCAGTGCTGGTACGGCTCGAGCAGCGCGGGTGGCACAGACTGCCTGAGCAGCAGAGCAGTGAGGAGGCGAGCTGAGGGATGCTGTGGGCAGAGGTGGGGAACGCTTGGGCTGACCGTGTCCACGTGTCCAAGACTCACTGTTGTGCCACTTTGCTGCTGGGTGGTGCAGTGAGGCCCCTTTGTTGGCTTTGGGTTTGATGGAAGGAAGTTTTTTCACACACAGGGTGGTGAGGCACTGGAACAGGTTGCCCAAGGAGGCTGTGGATGCCTCATCCCTGGAGGCATTCAAAGCCAGGCTGGATGTGGCTCTGGGCAGCCTGGTCTGCTGGTTGGCGACCTGCACACAGCAGGGGGTTGGAACAAGATGATCATTGTGGTCCTTTTCAACCCAGGCCATTCTATGATTCTATTACACGATTCTGAGTGCTTGGTACTGCAGGGAGCCCTTTTCTAGGCAGGGTTGAGGCCAATGCTGATCCTGCCCACACCTGTCTGATAGAAATGTGCTGGAAGTGCTTGCTGTGCTTTCTCATTGCTTGTTTGTGTCTCTGCAAAGAACAAAGTGTGCACTGAAATCATCAGTAGCACCAAATGGCTGTCATAGAAATCCTGAATCCAAAGCATTACAAGCCATACCTGTGTAATGATCCTGCTTATGGAATAAGATGGAAACTCATGATGGCACAGAGGAATCTATATATAACACTGGTCTTCATACAGTATGAGGCTAGAAAATAATGGTGTTATTCCCTGTGCTGCATGTCTCTATCTAGATATCAAGAGGAAGCTCCCACCACGATTATTGGCTATTTCCACTACCTTGAAAATGTCATGATTTTCTATCACCCGTAGCCATATTCCTTCCTCAACTTCTTCTTTAGCATTTGGAGGTGCAAATGCTCTTCCAACTTGCAGAAGATGACACTCCAGAGCACAGATCACCTCGTCCTTACATCTCCACGTTACATACCAAAAATCTGCAGAGCAGAGGTCTGCCCTGCTCTGCTCTCCCAGCTCAGCCCCGTGTCAGTGCCAGCAGGTGAGTCAGCACCATGCGAGCTGTGTAATGCCAACAGCCTTCACCTCAACACCGTGAAATTCCCAGCGAAATTCCCAGCGTAGCACACACTGATAAGAGCACATCAGGAGCTTTTAGGAAGCATTAATCTGTCACAGCTCCTAGAGCTGGCTGGAGCTGGAGGAGGACTGCCGTGCCTCAGAGCTCTGTGCAAATGGCAGAAGAAACACGCATCTTCCAGACTTGAGAAGCGTGGAAGTCACGTTGCCGTATGGGATGCACGTGGCAAAGGCCGCTTACCTGGGGCTGCTGCTCGTGCTTCAGCCCAGGGTGAGGGTTGGGGAGCCCCAGAGAATGTCCCATTTGTCGCAGCAGGAGGCGGAGATCAGCCCGGCAGCTCTGCTGTGTGTGACCCAGCCATTAAATGGATTTAAAAAAAATAATACAATAAACAGTGGTGCACTTACCTCAGGCAATCCATTAGGAGTGTGATTTAGTGCAGGGAGGGCTATAAAGGCAGTTGGTAAATTCTTTGTGCAGCACAAATAACATTCCTACCAGGGAAAGGGGCCCTCATAACGGGGCAGGGAGGGGCCTCTGGTTTAATGAGGCCATCCAGGAGAAGGTGATATAAAATAACAGAGCAGGAGAATATGGATCTTCTAAATCTCAGGAAGGACTCCATCCCCTGAAGTCATGAGACAGACCTCATTCAGTGCTGCTTTAAAGGCAACCAACTGGTGGTTTGTGTGCTGTGACCTGGAGCTCAGAATCTGGCTCTGTATGATTACAGCTCCTTCTGAGGAGCTCTCTTGCACTGGCTGCTGCTATTTTTATCCTCCTTCATCCTATGGGGCATTTCCAAAGGGGAAGCAGCACAGGAAACAGCAGTGCAGGGAACAGCAGTTCCTAACTCTGCTCCCTGCAATGATCCCTGTGATGAGAAGAAGGGAGTGAGGCACAGCCCTGTGCCAGGCAGAAGCGGCCGGCATCACTCCAACACAGACCATAAATCAGAGCTGCTGTGAGTTATGGTGCCATGGTGCTGCTCGGGTGAGGGGGAGTCTTTAAATCAATCAGACCTCAAATAAATAAATAACAGTGCAGCACACGCTGGGTTGCACGTCTGGTTCCCACTGCAGGCGGTCATTTAACTCTGACACGTGGAGTTTCTCTGCGTTACCTGGGCTGCTGAAATCACGGGAGGGAGAAAGCAAAATTTTTCTGTGCTTTGGTTGTTGTTGCTAAAGAAACCGTTTCATTTGGTTGCCATGTGTGTAGCAAAGCTGGTTCTGTCTGTCTGGATGGCAAGAACTGGAGGAAACAGCTTTGGGAAGGCAAACATGCAGAGTGCTCTGCTGCTTCTCGGCCCCAAGTTCGGGGGTTCTCTTCTCCAGGGGATCTTCTGTCACTCACGCAGGGGATGGGGTGCCTTCCCAAATCTCTACGGCTGAAGGAGCATTGTGCACTGGGATTTAAGCAGCGCTTATGTTGCAACGGTGATGCTCTGCCCTGGTTTGTAAAGGGCAGTGAGCACTGCTGAAGGGAAATGGCTTTGCTGCAAAGTCCCCAGCATAGCATGGCTTCTCTTGGGCAGTTTAAGCCTGCCCAGGCAGGCCTGACAGAATGGCTCTGAGCCCTCTCCTGTGCTGTACCCCACACAGCACACTGAGCTGAGCAGTGGAGCTGTTGTTTTCCCAGCACCTTGCAACAGAGAATAAAATGACTGCACAACTGAGAGTTCAGCTTTAGCTCTGAGCTGCTGCACTGGGAACTTTTCGGCTGAAGTGCCCCTCTTGACCCCAAAGTGATAAAGGCCCATCATCACGTAATGCTGTGTCCCCTGCCTCAGCACAGCTGTGTGACACCCAGGTCTGCTGCTGTGCAATGTCACACTGCACATCCCCCCCATTCTCCAGCACAACCCCATGGGGAACCTCTCAGCACTCTTCCTGCTGTGCCACATCCCTGCCCGCTGCTAGCTAAATCCTGCCTCGCAAATCATTGACCCCATAGGTCATAAATGCTCCTTTACGGTCTGTCAAGACAAACTCAATTCTTTACGTGCACCCTAAGTCAGCACAGTAAAACTTTTATGATGTTTTTAATAACAAGAGCTACTGCACATGAACAGCAACTAATTTTTAAAGCCCCGGTATTTCAGCTGAAACAGGCTTTTCCCTCTCTGTGCTGGAAAAACACTCAAGTCAGCGCGTTCAGAAGGCAACGTCTGAAGCAAACCTCTTTGCCTGAACCCCAGTGCATCTTCAGCCCAAAAGAAGTGGGGGATCCCAGAGGCAGCAGGGTGCCCTCGCCCCAGGCAGATGCAGGATGAGTCCCTGCTGCTGCGAGGCTGCAGCGCTGCGAGAGGCAGCGAGCGCTGCGAATGCTCGGGGGAGCTGCAGGGAGGAACTGTTGCTGTCGATCTGCTAATTAAGATTAATGTGCGAGCTGATAAGGATGACTCCGTGCCAATTGCTGCTACACGCCAAGATCCTGTGAGGCAGCGGCGGGTGCGTTCCTGCTTCCTCGGCAGCTGGAGGCCCCAGCGCTGTGCTGGGGCTCATAGTGGGCTAGGGGGGTGCTGAGGGCTGTCCTGGCAGAGGAAGGGGGTTTAGCTTTTAGGCAGTGTGAAGGCTGTGCTTTGGTTTTGCCCTCTTGTCCCACTAAGCATGGGAAAATGAAGGATGTTAAAAAAGATAGACTTATAGGATGGTGTGTGTATGGTTTCCTGCCCCCTGGCCGGGGCTCTATGGGGGCTGCATGTGCCCATGCAGTGGCACTCCAGCAGTTAGGATTTGCCTTGGCCACGGCTGTTGGTGCATTGGAGAAGCCTCAGCAGTAGCCAAACCCAAGCCTTCTCAACCTCTCTATCTGAAGTCATACTTAGTGCAAATTTACCCCAGTCCCACGTGCAGAATTAGATAACCTTATCGCTGCACCCTGCGCAGATCAGTAACTCTGTGACTGTCGGCTCCTTTCAGCCAGACGGCATCGCCTAGCAACGTCGCGCTGTCTCTTTGGATGCAGCCTAATTCAGTTTCTGGTCATCCATAACAAAACCTCACGGAGGCATCTGGCACACTGTGCCATGGGCATGGGAATGGCTGCAGGTGAGCAGGAGGAGTTAAAGTCTTCATGTGTGAGGCTAAAATGGTGGTTTGTGTGCCACCTGCATAGGACGGAGCTGAGCCTTCAAGGAATGAAGTCTGCAAAAGGGTTTTACCCCAAATTGCTGCTATGTCTGGAGGTGACTTATGGCAGAGGCTGGCATTGGGCTTGGCATTGGAACCTATGTCAATGCAAAGGCTGAGCATGGCCGAGTGGCGGTGCACAGCCTTGGCTCAGGGTGGGTTAAAAAACCTTAATTTTATCATTTAGAATTTGCCTTTGGGATCTGAATACCAGCATTCAGCTGTATTTCCTCTGCAGAGTCCATCCATACAATACAGTAAGTGGGCAGGGTGGTGGTTAGAGGGCATGGCGGTGATGGGCTGAAGATTGGACTTGATGATCTTGGATATCTTTCCCAGCCTTAATGATTCTGACATTCTGTAAGTCTCTTTGAAATAAACGAAGTGCTGATGTTTCTTTAGAAAGGATTTATGGGCAGTAGGGTGTAGCTCCAGATGGTGAAGCACAGATGGAAACCTAAGCGTGAAGCTGGGTGTAGGAAGCAGGGCTGTGGTATGGGTGTGTGCCAGGGCCATACCTGTGCCAGCCCCTCCCTGCTGACCTGCTGCATCCCCACGGTGGGGGAAGTGCTGTCCATGCTGCCACTGTTCTCTTAATGCTGCTGAGCACTGCTGGATCCCCAGGGATGGACTCGTGCTGAAGGCTGTGCAGTGCCATACAGCACTTGGGATGAGGATGTTAACATTTAAATATAAGCAATTTCTGTTTGCATGGGTGAGAGCCCTTTACTGCTGCAGAAACGCTGCCACTTACTCAGTGATTGCTGCTGGGGATGGGAATGTGCTGCAGACTTCCCTCCAGGTCTGCACTTTCCCCACAGTGGTCTGAGCCCTGGGACCAGAGCCAGCGCTGCCATCCTGCCTGCACATTCAGTTCAGAGGCAGTGGATGAGGATTTTTTAGGCTCATCCCAAATTAAGATCTACGACTAAAGCTGCACTATTGGCCTGGAGAAACCCACGCCCTTCCCTCTGCCCAAAGCTCTGCTCCCTCTTGCAGTTCTCCTCCAGGTGGAACTCTCAGCAGTTCTCCTACATAGCTATGCTGGCACAGAGCATGAAGTCTGCATCCTGAACCCCAGTGAGCACCCAGATCCTGCAGCTCAGCCTCCTTGCACCCAGGGAACAACAGGGTGGTTTTGGATCTCACCGTTACAACCTCATGCTCAAGAATTACTACTACTATTATTTCCAAGGAAACAAGGACTCACACTCGTATCTTTTATGTGATTTCTCACATCCGGAGGTTTGCACGTGACTTTGCTGCCTATTTTTAGCTCCTCAAACATCCCTGCTAGGATGAAAGCTTTAAAGAAAACCCACCCTCAAACTGATGAAACACGCATTTGTTTCAGTGCCGTGTTACTGAGTGCAGCCCCACATCTCTGAACAAATGATGGGCTGCTCTGTTTGCTGTCACAGCCTCCAGGCCCCCAGTTTGGGAGGTATACTTCAATCTTGCAAGAAAAGTGTCCCACACTGCCTTTGGACACATTATCCTCCCTCCGCCTTTATTCACGTCTGCATTTGCTTTTAGGGAGCAAACCACAGTGCCATGAGATGGGACCAACCCAAATGACTTCCAGCTGCAGGAACAGCCCAGCTGTGAGTGGTTAGAGCTGATCACTGCCTGGCTGGGATGGCTGCTAAGAGAGCCCACACTAAATCTCTGCAGATCACTGGCTGCGTGCAGCAGGTGGGTGATGGTGGGAGAGAAACCCCATGAGCCCAGAGCCACCACAGAGCCTGGAGTGCTGCAGGGTATGCCTTCACCTTCCTGATTCTGGGAGAGGAACAGCAAATCCTAGTGGTGCTGACAGCCCTAATCTGAGGGAGAGTGACTGTCCTGGTTGGAGGTGACAGTGTGTTGGGCAGAGAGCTGGGGCTGAGCAGGGCTGGCAGCTGTCTGCCTTCAGCATCTCGTTAGCAGCACTGTTATTAAACGTTCTTGGGGGCAGGTCCCTGCTGAATGCTGCTCTGCTGTGTTCCCTTCTGCTCAGGCAGTCAGTGAAAACCCTCTATCTGCTCAGCTGCTATCACTGTGGAGTGCCCCCCATCTTGAGTTCCTGTCCAGGGAAGGGACAGCTCTGTTCATCTGAGCACTGTGCATGGATTTACCTTTTCACGCTTCGGTTACAGAGCTTGGAGACCCCGCAGCCCCTGGCCATGTGCTCCCGAGGTGTGGGCTAATTGAGACATGACAGCATGGAGCAGCAAATGGTGCTTGCAGAACAGCTTCAGGACCGTGTCAGAGCCAAGTGGGGCTGTAAGGCTTCACCACACAGCTGTGGCAATGGCTGCTGCCCTCATCCTCTGGGGTGTGAGCACACAGATAGCTACTGCGGTGGTGCCTGCCTGATGCTGAGATCCTGTGGCTGCAGGATGGCATCTCCTGGGGCTGGGCACGGTGGTGTCTTGCATTACACCTCCTGCCGGCTCTAATCTGGGTGGGCTGGCCCAGCCTCTGATTATGTGTTACACTGAGAAAAGCAGATCTAAGCAGCAAAATAGCATGGAAATGACACGTGTGACTGATGTTCTAACCCTTCACCTTCTTATTTGACCCCTTTCCAGCTGCGACCCACAGAGAGGAGGTCAGTGAGGCTGAAATCCTCTGCACAGCTGTGTGCAACAAGCAGCAAAGAGTTGCACTCCTTACCTCCACTATCCATACTGCTGAGAAGCAGCCTGGGGTTGCCTCCTCCTTGCAGCTCTTTCTGGCTGTGCCCAGAATGGGGTTGATTAGGGCTGGGTGCTGTGGGGGTGCACCCTGTGTGCCTCCCGCAGCGCTGTGGGCAGGGCAGGAGCTCAGGATGCTGATGAGAACCCGGGGAACTCTTTGTGATCTGAGCATTTAATTCCATTACTCGCAGGCTCTGAATAGCTGGTTTAAACACCCTTGACCTTCTGCTGCAGAGCAGATCAAAGCCGATCTCTCTGCAGTGATACGCTTTATCTGATTCAAAAGGGAAGCATCCAATGAAGGGCTTGTTTTGAAAACACTCTTTCACGTGGTGCCCTATTAAATTGTTGACATGTTGCCCTCTGGCTATTTGGCATTAGTTACACTCCAAAGCTATCTGCGGCATTAATCTAATTTTGCCTTTCCTCATCTTTGCTCCTTGATCTCCATATTATGCCACTTAACAAATCTGCTCGGGGCCAAAATCACTTCAAGACGGAGCTCAATAAGTGGTGGGGGACTGCGGGCAGCATGGGACACATGAGCTGCAGGGTGCAGAACAGCACAGCAGGACAGGGATCTGTTCAGCTGATCCTCTGATGCTGTTGGGTTTGGGTTGGTGGCAATGCTGCTCTCCTTTCCCACTTGTGATGGCTGTGGTCTTTTCCCTGTGCTCTAAGAGTGCTGGGGGTGCTCTGCCCTGTGAGCTGCAGACTCTGGGGTGCAGTTGTGTGCACAGATGCAGGGTCAGGAGCAGTTTGGGAGCAGTGGCTGTTGCGGTTTTCAGAGCACACTCTTGCTCTGGATGTGCTCCACACACTGGATCTCAGTGGATGCTCTCACTTTGTTGGCTTTCAGTTGTGTGCAGTTGTGTCCATATTAGAACCAGGTGAAAAAAAGTGCTCACAAAGCTCTCAGTGGGAAAAAAAAACAAAGGCTTGATTTAAAAAGTGTTTCATTTTGAAAAGGGGAAGAAAGCCTAAACAATCTGTGTTGTTAATACTTGCCATTCGCTATCTTTTTAATGCAATACCATTTCACCAAAGCTGAGGCTTTCAGCAGCAACGCGGGGCTCCAGGGAAGCAGCTTTCATCAGAAGTGCACAGAAAAGCTCTGCAGAAGTGGATCAGAGGTTTACAAGATGGAAACGACACTTTTCATGGAGACTTTTCCAAGTTTGTGGCCCTTTCTGGTGGGACTGTAGAGGGTTCGCTTTGTGCCGGTCCCTGTGGAGCATGCAGTGACGATGTCACCGTTGGCTAAATATGTATCTGTGCAATGTTGGCTGCAAAAATGGATGAAACAAATGAGGAAAGGTACAGCAAAGGCCAGTGCTCCTTGAGGTTGGTGCTCTCATCTGTGCTTTGTAATTCTGAGCTGGGAGAGGAGTGGTAATCCACCTCTATTGCATGTAAACAGTGTCATTTACTGTAGGGTCTGGATTTACAAGGGTTTATGAGACCTGAAAGCCATAGATAAGCATTTAGTAGGACTTACTGAAAAGCCATAAATGAGACTTCCAACAGGAGTTGGGTACCTTCTGCAAGTCTCACTAACTTTATACCTACACTTCTGGGGGTGTAAATACCTTCTAAAATCTAACAGACCCTCCCCTCTTACCATATAAATCAAAGCAGGGCAGCCTGAAGGATAGCAAAACCATTTTCTAAGTGGGGAATCTGGACCCTATCAATAAGGTCACCATTCTGCAAATAGTTTTAGCATAAGAGCATAAGAAAAGTTGTTTTCCTACACATGGAGAGCAAATTGTATGTTGTAAGCAGGTGAAGCTGCAGCAAGGCTACAGATGGGCAGGATTTTGAAACTCCTATGGCTTCTTGCTAAAGAGGCTACCCTCCTGCATGTATCCATGCAAGCAATTTGTTCTGTCATCCAAATGGCAAAATGTGCTCTGTGTTTTCTGGGGCCTCCACACAGCTGAGATCCCAGAGCACAGCACTGGGAGCCCTTGCTCTTCCTCATCTGGAGATGCCAAACGTCAGGAGGTCGATGTGAGCAGGTTCCTGTGTGACCCTGCCTTCCTGAAGGGAAAGAACAACACCAGGCTGTGTTCTGCTTTTGAAAAATTCTTCTGATGTGAAGGGGGAAAAATAGTGCTGCAGGGACAAGGATTGAGCTCAGTTCCAAAACTAACAGACAAACAAAAAACCCCAAATAACAGAAGGCCCAGAAGCCATCGATCAAAAGGAGCCAGATCCCCAAGTGGCTGTTCAGTGGGGCAGTCTCCAGCTCCCCAGGTCTCCGTGTACAGCTGAGTGCCAGAAGCGAAGAGATGCATGTGAGGATGATTCTCGCACTGCAGGATCTGGTAATGGTCCCTGGGGCTGTGGTCCCTTGCTGCACAAGTGAAGTGCTGGTGCAGCAATGTCTGAACACTGCTGGCCCTAAGTCTGGTGATTTCTATCCCTAGGGGCTGCGGGGTGCAGGTCCTGCAGCAGGAGCAGAGCAGAGCTCAGGCCATCACTGTGCTGTGCGAGCTGCAGGGCTGCTGGGAAAGACAACAAGAGGGATTGTGCTGGAGTGCCTGGCTGATGTGGAAGTAAATCTTAGGAGGCGACGCAGAGTGCAGCTCCTTACATCAAGCTTTAAGACTAATTGATCGCTTTCCCCAGGCACACAAACCTGTCTTTATTTTGAGCCCGAAAGGAAAAGTTCTCTCAAAGTCACCAGAGACAAATAATCCTTCAGGAGTCACTGCTGACAAGGAATTATATTTTCAGTCATTTTTCAGTTGTGTGCGTCTCCATCCCGTCACATTAGTTTGCTAACACTTCCCATGTAACAATGAGACAAACAGAGCATTGTGCTGGTCCAAGCCAAACATTCATCTCTGCTTGGCGCTGGTTCAACGGGCCTGTCAAAACTCCTTGTGCACTGGCCAGAGCTCATTAACAGTGGTTGGATGCATATTTAGCATGGAAAAGAGCTTTACCGAGGGCTCTTAGTAATCCAGGGCTGAGCAGAGAGGAGGGTGGTGGGAAGCAGAGAGGGGACACGTTCTTTGCAAAGTTGAAATGAAGGGAAAAAGTACGTATCTGTGGAGCAAACATATTTCAAAGCAATGCTTTGTGCAGAAGAGAAGCGAGTTGCAAAATCCCTGGGCCCAACGCCAGCCTTAAATCTGTCTCAGAAGAGGCTCTGATGTTATCGCTCCTCAACGTGCATTCACTTAGAGCTGCTCTCACTGGGATGGGAGAAGATCTGCTGACTGCAGCCTTCCTCCCCAGCCAACCTGTGGGGGCTGAGAGTGGTTTGGCCACAGGCAACTCCACTGAAGTCAGTGGAAGGATCTGATGGTGGGGTCTCACACCCCTGGGCGCTGTGTGGAGCTAGCTTAGCCCTCAGCAATCTCAGAGGCCTGTTGGGGCTGGTGAGCATTTCAACAGGAGGGAGAGGGAACTAATTACACAGCCTGGGTGTTTGCGTTGAGCCGGTGTCAAGAAAGAACAATCAGGGTGTGAATGACACTTTCCAACTTGTCCGAGGTGTTCTCGTTGCTTTCTGCACATCTTTGCAGCAGAATCCTCCATCTGCAGGAGTGTTGCTGATTTTCAAAGACATGTTGATATATTAAGGGAATCGACCCCCAGAAATGCCCACATGAAATAGAGAAAAGAAATTCTTTCCTATTTCATGTATCCATACTCAGGTACCCATGTCCCAGTTTGTCTAAGAGCACCTATTACTAAATTCCTGTGTGTGGGGATGGGTTGATGGTTGGACAAGGTGTCTTTTCCAACTTTAATGATTCTACAACCTCCTAAAGCTCTCACTACAGTTCCAGTAAGTATTCACTCTTGAAAAGGAACAACAGACCCTATGTGCTGCAGGAGAAAGGGAGGAAAAAAGAGAAAACCTGTTGGTATTGAAGAAAGCTTTTAATTCCTTTGCAGAGAGATGATTCAGTGTGAGGGCAAATAATGAAGATGCTGGAATTGAGAAGATCATTAAAAAAAAAATGATGAAAGAAGTTATTCATGGACTAATTGCCAGAATGCTTGAAGCAAATGCTAACAGTTAACTGATTGAGTATCTCAAGGTGTGGCTCATTTAAACCTAGCGTCTCTTATTGCTTATTCAGTTAACACTTGTATGCTTGCTTGCAAACAACTGCAGTGCTCATTCTGCTTTTTTCCTTCCTTCTACCTTGCTGTGCTCTGCGAGATCTTGAATGTTCCTAGTCTGATATCTCATAGTGACGTCCATTCTGATCCATGCAAGTTGTTCTGGGCCCCCAGCAGCGTTCTCTGTGCCAGGATCTGCCTTTTGGAGGTGAGCTGTGCAGTTCTGTTTGTGTTCCTTCAGGTGATGAGGGAAAATGCAGCGCAAGGCTCAGATCTCTGCTGCACCCTTATCCCAAACCACTGCTGAGAGGAGGAAATGGGGGAGATGGGCAGTAAGAACAATGCGAAAATAGAACTTCAATTTTAAATATATTTTATTATTTTAGCTGGGGGAAAACAAGTCTAAAGCATGCCAAAAGGGAGGGTTCCAATCACCGTAAGCTAACTGTTGCATATCCTGTGTATCTTTATGACATGAACCTGAATGTGTTTCACCAAGAACCCCTGGCTTTAATATCAATTTGCTTGTAAAGACACATTCCATAAGGAATGAACAGTGTGAGCAGGGTGGGTCTGGCTAGGGGGGAAAGGCTGCTTTTGCACCACTGAATGTCCCCAACTTGCAGCACAGCTGCTGGCCCTGCATGAGATGGACCCTCCCACCTCCAGCATGCATTGTGCATAACTTTGTGCAGGTGGGATCTTGCTTCCAGCCCTCTGCCTATAGGAATGCATTGGATGGCTCGATTCAGTGTTTCGATGCCATGTTCTTCCTATTCCAAATCGCTGTGCAGCATCAGCAGGTGACCCAGCTGTTGTTCCAAGGGAGGAGAAAGCTGGTGATGGTGGGGACCACAGTGGGCGTTCACAGAGCGAGATGTAATACAATGCAGGAGTAAAACTTCACCTCAGGCAGTAAGGTTTGTGTTGGGCAAAGGGAATAGCAATAAAGACTTTTAGGAGTTACTGTGAAATGTAAGAGTTCCTTAAAATCAATTACCTTGTCCTTCAGAGAGACTTACTTGATTTTATTTTTTTAATAATGCAATAATCAATAATAGATTAAATCTCCATTCCCTTACAGATCCTCTTGCCTGGGAACAACAGAACAAAGGTCTCCCGAGGTCCATTAGGAAAAGCAATCTGAACACCAACCTGGATGGTGTATGTCTTAATCCAGAGCAGGCACGTGCACGCAGTGACCCTTTCCCTCTCACAGGCTGCATGATTGAAGAAGCCCATTCCTTCAGGATCAGGCCACAACCTGTTGCAAACAGCCCTCTGCAGTCCCTGCCTCCAGGAGCATTCAGCAACCCATTTGTTACCCTCTGGTTTGTGGCCACCGCTCATTGAACTGAGAGCTGAGGGATGCGGTAGGATGAGTTGCAGCCAAAGGTGGGGGGCGAGTCCAAAGCAAGCAGAGCTGTGGCCATAGGGCTGCTGCATTGCTGCTTTCCTCCCTGTCCCACTGCACACACAGGATGCTCAGGGTCAATGGAGGCTTTCCTGGGGCAGTGGCTGCAGGCATCTAACAGCATGCCTACTGCTATGGAACGAGAATGTTTTGCTCTTGTGTGCTGTCCAAGCTGCATCTCTCTAGAGCATTAAGATTAGCTTGGAAAGAAAGGTTTGGAAGGAAAATTGAGGTGTAAAATTGCTTACTTGGTGAGCTCAGGGAGGAGGGAGCTTATCTGCAGACCTTGGGATTCTGGCACACGATGATGCTAAAGTACCTGCATGTGATGTTTCCTCTGTTGACATCTTAAAAACGCGAAGCAAGCAGAGGCTGGGATGCAGATAAGCGTGGGGCTGATGAATGCTCACAGAGGGAAGCTTAGCTGGAAACCATATGGGCAGTAAAAAGGCAGTTGTGTACCATGGTCCCTGGTAAGTGGGGCTTTGCTGCTCCAGCCACAGAGCAGGGCAGTACAGCCTGGCTGTACCAGAGCAGCTTGGTCAGAGCTCCCTGGCTTGGCCTCACATCCATGCTGGGTGTTCACAATATGTCTCAGCAATGGTGTAAGATGGGAGCAATGCTGCTCCAGCCCTGCCCTGTGCAGATCCCAGATGCCACTCAGGACACTGGGGAAGGCATAGCACTGAGAGCATCACTGCCGATCTCCGGGATGCAAAGGTTGACACATTGCATTAACTGCAGAATGTTTTATTAATCACCAGAGTAAACGAATACATAAAGCCTCCAGAGCTCACTGGCAGGAAGGCAAGTCCTGCTGCCCCAAGGCTGTAATAATTTATGCTCTTCTCTTTTAATGCAGTGTCTTTTCCTGTGACCCCACAAGATTTAATGCCCTTTGGAAAGGGTGCGTGTTAGTAGGCTGCAGGCACTGCTGTCAGAGCACCTCATGCCAGGGTCACTGCAATGTGCATTGCTCAAGCAGCACTCCAGGTTAATGTCCCTTTTGGGTTTTGCTGCTGACCTGAATGGAGCCAGGAGTTCATCTCTGACTGCACAGTAGCCAAACCAGACCTCTTGTCTATGCATCTCCTTGTAAATCCTTTCTGGAAATAGGAGAATAGGTGCAACTTTCAGGTCCTCCCTCAGCAGGACTGGGATCCTCCTTTGGGCTCCATCACTGTGGTGCTGAGGGTGGGCTCCCAGGGCTGCTCTTGCAGCAGACATGCCTCTCTTGGAGCTGATGAAGGTTTTCCCTGTTGGGAGCCCCTCGGCCAACTGGTGGGCCTCTCACCAGAAATTTGGGCAGAACCGTCTTTGATGGCCTCCTGCTGCTCTTTTCTTTCCACATTCCATCCCACCGCTCCTCCCACCCCCGTTTCTTTTCTTTAAAAGCTTTATTGCAAAGCAGTAGGTTGTTTCCTACCTCTGTGCCTCTCCCTTCTCAGACTCCACTCCTTAGCACTTTTTTTTTTTTTACTTCTGCTTTTAGATCGACCCAAATGACACTCACTGTTCTCAGCTTACAAAATAATCAAATGGTTACAGAAGTACAGAAATGCTCTGGTTTTGGGTTCTGTTGCTGTCCAGCAGGGAGGGTGATGGGAGGTGGGGAGGGGGAGATGCTTTTCTTTCTTCTGCCCCTTTTCAAGGAGTGAAGCCATGCAGTGTGATAACGACAGGGTGACCAAACTCAAAGGTATGGCAGTGGGGATGGCTGGTGTCTGTGCATTAGGGACCCCCACAGACCATCTGGAGCTGAGTGACATCTCCCCACTGGGTGTCCTGCTTACCATGGTGATCCATGAGCTGTGTGCAAGGAAGAGCCTTGCTGTAACAGGGCTGTGCGTTGATTTGACTCATAGAATCATCAAGGTAGGAAAAGACTACTAAGATCATCAAATCCAACTGTCAGCCTATCCCTACCATGCCCCAGCTGTCAATCCATTCCCACTATGCCACATCCCTCGGTGCCACATCTACCCTTTTCAGGAATATCTCCAAGGATGGTGACTCCAACCCTTCCCTGGGCAAATTTGGGTGCAATGAATGGGCCAATGGAGTAAAAAATGTGAGTGAGCCTCTGCTGCAGTACAAAGCAGTTACCTGAGGTGCAGAACATAAAGCAGTAAGATATTCACTTGCTTCTTCTCTGAGCAGTGAGGGCCATTAAAAATAATTGCTCCTTTCACAAAAGCCAGACGAATAAGAAAACTGGTTTCTAAAATTCAGATATGAAGGACTAACGAGGAGAGGTTAACTGGAGTAGGCCACAGCAGCATAGTTTTGGGGCAGTCCTTCGCACGGCATCACTGTCATCTTCAGGGCAAAGATCACCTGAGGTTGGTCTTGCTCAAGCCTCATCATATGTCAGCACTGCAGGCCTGCAAAACCAGGAGGGGAGAATGAAGACAAGCAACACAGTCTCCCCTTATGTAGCAAACTGGAGGCACCATTGCTATCCTGTCCTGGGTGATGTCCCAGCTGTAGATGCAGGAGCAGCGCTCTGGCTGCAGCCGTGCAGCTGCTGATTTTTCTTCCTGGGCTTTCATGCTAACTCTGTTCCCATTGGTACCCTGACGCAGTTTTCTCTATCAGCCCAAGGTGCAGTGCAAACGCACGCAGCGGGAGATGCGGCCCTCGTGGGAAATCTGTGCTGGCTTCAGATAGACCTTAATTTATTTGATAAAGGCAAAACTGTAAACAACCTAATCTCCCCCTTGGGCCTCGCAATCCTTCCTAATTATTAGCACCAGAAGGAAGCTGAGCTAGATGCCTGCTCCACCAAGCTCGGGGGATTGCATCCCTTCCAGGTCTCGCTTGAATGTTTTCTGGTAGCATGCCTGGGTCTGTGCTGGCAATCAGGAACAAATCCCTGCTCTTCGCTGTGTGTGCCTAATTCTCTGTGCCTGTGAGCAGCACCAGCTCCTTGTGGCACTTTGTGGATGGGTGTCCTGGGACCAGGATTTTTGGTTCATCTCAGGAAAAGTGAAGGATGCAAAGAAGATGTGCTGAGAAGCTTTCTTTTTTTTTTTTTTTCCCTCTTATTCCTTTTGTTCATACCTCCCAGGTAAAGTCTTCTTTTTGCCCTGGCTTCTTTTTATCTCAGAGGCTTTAATATTCACAACTTAAAAAGGGGAAGTGCATGGAAGAGGTAAATCTCCGAAGTCTGAGACTACAGAGCTACTGAACAAGACAGAGCTGTGTGAAGGTAATTGCAGGGGGACAAAGGAAACCAATCCTCATCGTAGGACACAGCTATTGAGCTGCTATGGACTTTCCAAATCTGCTCTGCATTTGAGTTTCACATAGCAAAGACATTTTTAAAGGTGCCTGTGTTAAATTACAGGGTCTTGAGCAAATGCATTGCTGAGATAGAGACAATCTTATGCCATTCCTGTGCAAAATGCTCCTTCCTCATCCAGTGCTTGTGTGAATGGTTTCCTTCTGTCCTTTCCTCTCCGCTGCATGAATGACTTTCTGCTCTTTTATCTCCTTTTTCTCATATGTGCCTTCACTGCTTCCCTTGGGCCTGCTTTAGTTTTCTTCTTAAATAATATTTTTCTGTTTTAATGTCTGCAAATCCACGGCTGAAAATGCAGAGGATGATGAAGCTGAGGAAACTGGGGTGTTTTTAAGCAGGCTGAAGGACAGCAATGATAGGCACCAGCACCAAGCCTGGTTTGGGCATATGGAGGCAGCTTGCTGGAACCAGAAGTTCTCATAAGCCAAGGGAAAGATTCCCATCAGACTCAATGGGCTTTTGTCTTTTACCTGTCATGGATAGGCTCCAATTTTCTGTGTGAAAACAGAGCCCAGACCCCACTGGTATGAAGGTTAAATCTTTCAGATCGACGAAAGTTTCTCCTGAAGCACCATGGTCCCATCACCCGCATGCCAGGGCAAGTTTAGGGTGACATCTGTCCCAGCCCAAAGGGCTCAGACTGCAGAACCCCTACAGAGTGTGCAGGTATTTCATGAAGCAGCACCCATCCTGCGCCCATCCCAGCTGCTCCCTGCTGGGACCATGCTTGCCTTGGGCTGTGGGCTGCTGGAAGTTGAGCGTTTCCAATATGCAACTCATTTCAGTGCTTTTCCAGAGGCTGCTGGAATGCAAGACACTTCCAGAGTATTTTAATAAATATAAAAACTTAAAACAAGTGCAGACATGCTGGCTCTTGCCAATTCTCCTTCCTTTCTCAATCAGGGCCCGTGTTGTATTTTTTTTTTTTCTTGGAGTATCAAGAAAGAGCAAAGCAAAGGAAATGACAATGAGAGGGGGGAGAAAGCTCTGCTACCCCTAATTCACAGCAAACCTGTGTGCATAGCTTGCACCATGCTGTTCTGCCCTGCTGCAAGCACCTGATGGGAGGCATCTCCCTGTGCCTGGTAAAGCAACCTGACATTGGTGGGACACAGTCTGTTACCCCACTTGGCACCCCGCTGCTGACTGTGGGGTTTGGGGCTTCTGGGCACTGGCTGTGGGCTCACTCCCCTGGAGGAGAGCCGAGGCAGCGGTACCATCCCTGAGCCAGAAGTTAATCCGACTCCACGCGACCAGAACCTTATGCTTCACAGCCACAGAAATTAGCTTTTCCTCCCTCATTTCAAAGCTAATCCTGCCCAGAGCTGCTTCGGCACAGTCTCGCCTCCCTGGTATCTGAAGGCACGGAGCCGCAGCCGCGCTGACATTTCTGGCTGCAAATGCTGCCCTCTGCACACACACTTGATGCTGATACAAGGTCTCTTGGCTGCCTGTGCTCAGCCCCATCTGTCGCAGTGGCACTGTGCCCGCCAGCAAGATGCTATGCTATATTTACTGGAGCAGAGGTGCCAAGCAGACCAGATGTTTTCAGCAGGAAAGTGAAGCAGGGAGGCAGGGGCACTTCTAAAAGCACTAGCCCTCTTGGCAGTGCTGCAAGGCAGCAGCACGGGGAAATGAAGCCATGTCACCCATCTATCAGCACATGGGCAGCCAGCATTCCGCAGCTGAAGGCGGGAGAGCTCCATCCTCAGCACTCCAGGTCAGCTGTGCTGGTACTGAGACGAAGAGCAGAAGATGGTGCTCGCGGTTGGGTTTTGCAGCCATGAGCATTGCATGCTCAGCCATTATATCTGAGGAGAGACAGTGAATAAGGTGATGTTTCCCCTTGCACCTGAGCAGGAATTTCAGGACCTATGGCACTCCCTTGTCCCCCTAGCAGTGCACAGGGCGTGGGATCACTGGATACAGCACCAGGATGGGAAGCACTGTGTGGCTCTGGTGGCACCTGCAGCACTGGGGAAAGCTGTTCCTCCTCTGCTTATCTGGGGCAGCTTAATGTTTTTCAGGCAAGGACTGGAAAAATAAAAGGCATCGGTAACAGTGATGAGGGTTGTGGATAACAATTCATTGATATATGTTCACACCAGCTACAACGAAACCAACCCAGGATTACAGGCTGCTCAAATCCAGGAATGAAGGATGTTTGAAGTGCCTCACTGTTAGCAAAGCCCCCAGAGTGTTTTCTTGATATCCTTGTCAGGGAAATGTTGAGGTTGGAGATATTCACCCCACAGTTACCTTGGCTCTGCCATCAGCTGTGGATGTGCGTGGAAGCTGTGTGCCTCGAGATCTCCTGGTGCTGAGCAGAGAATGAGGCAAACCCACAGAGCAGCTCACATGTGGATGCTCAGCGCTGACAACACTGCTCTGCCCGAGAAGAGATGTGGTTCTCCAGGGTTACAGAGAAAAAAGCATGGGAAAAAAACAAAAAGTTTGAGCAATTCTTGCAGAAATCTGGCACTTCTAAATTTATTGTTCTGATTGACTTGAAAACTGCACTGCATCTGTGTTATTCCAATCAAGCAGCTCAGTGCTTCTGTGGTGTCGCAGTGAGCATCTTGTCATGAAGTTGAGCTCTGGAAAATAGTTTTGAAGCTCCCGGGACCACGACCTGTGTTTTATTGCTGTTGGCTGATGCTGTTTGTGGAAGTTGGAGCGGCGAGCTGATAATTTGCCAATCATCACCAAACAAGAACTGCTCAGCTTTCCTCGTTGGTGTCCCATGGGAGATCTCTGCTGCTTGAGATGCTCCACGAAACACAGCAAAGCTTTCTAAATTTATGGGGGATTGGGATGGACCCGGGATGTGAACGCTGCTGGCTCCCAGACAGACAGAGCTCTCTAGTTTTTGTTTTTTAAGTGTGGAAAATGGAGCTCGTGGCTGTCAGGGTTAGCCCATCCCGTGACTTATGAAGCAAATGCTGGGCCAAGCTCAGAGCTCGAAGTGTTTGTTTGTTTTTAGCAGAGCTGGCCAGAACACAGCAGCACTGTGATACTACCAGAGGGAAGCCTTAGGTTTTCTCACCTTTAGTTCTGAAAGCCTGGGAGGCACATGGCCCTCTGGTCCAGGCAGCCCACAGCTGCAGATGCAGTGGTGATGCCATGGGTGAGACTGAGCCCTCAGCTCAGAGGCCATCACTGGCAGCTCGGGGAAATCCTCACCAGAAGCACCGCTCCTGTGCGCTGTTGTGTTCCCCCCAAAATCCCCGGTTTCAGGAGATAAAAGCATCACCCACGCGTGACTCATCTTGTTAGGTGCGTTTTCCCTCCTCTTTCGAACTCATCCTGGAGCTGTGTGTGCTGTTGTGAACAGAAAGCAGCAGGACGGAGGGGGCTTTTGGGGGAAGGAAGGGTGAGAAATATTTGTGGTGAGTGAGTGCCAATGGGCATCGGTGCTTGGGAGCATACAGCCTGCTCTCTGCAAGGCACTGAAGAACGACTGGTGAGGGGAGAACTTGGGTGCATGGGGAGGGATGAGGAAGGCTCTGACCTGCTCCAAACAGATGGGGAAAGTCCCCCTGAGTCTCATTCCCCTGTGGGAAGGCTGGGAGTGAGAGAGGCTCCTCTTTGCCTCACCGCTGGGAACCAGGTATAGCCACTCGAGGTGAATTTAACAAGATTAAAGCTCCCTGTTTGCTCTCCCTTGCTCTCTTCCAGCCCCAATTAACTCCTGCTTAAGCTCCCTGTTCCCAGCCACCGACCCCAGCAGGGGCTGTGTGATGCCCTGAAATGGGGCACGGTGGCACTCGAGCATCAACCATCTGCTCCATTGCTTCTTGCTGTGTCTGCCTTGAGCTCTGGATGCTCTAGAAGAGGAGCAGTGTCCTCAGTTCAGTGGCAAATGGGGGAGATGGTGATGGAAGAGAAATCCATCAGTTGCATCCCTGCACCACTCCCCATCTCCATCTCCATCTTTGCTCATCCTCCCATGTTCAGGACGTCCCGCACTCTGCTGGCAAAGCAGCCACCTTTGAAAGGTATTTTTAACATCACCTTCTGAAAATGTCGAGGCTGAAACCTCCTGGCAGACAGAGAGCTATTCTTCTCTCTGATGAAGAAACTATTTCCTCATACATCTGGTTCATATTTTTCTTTAGGTTTCTGCCAGAAACAATTCCGAAAACAAAACGCAGAGCAGAGTGAATGTATACATTCCTGAAGGATTCCTTCACCGCTCCTCTCTGACCCAAACTACAGCCCTCCTCACCAACCATTCTTTCTTTCTTTCTTTCTTTCTTTTTTCCAATTTCTTTTTAATTAGTTTTCCTTTCAAAATGTGAAAACATACGGCCTGATGAGCTCTGGAACGCTGTTGCCTGCGTCATATAAAATGATCTACTTTTAGAAATTAATTACAGAGAATATGACAAGGAAAATACTCTGTTGCAGAAACTGTTGTTTGTTTGTTTGTTTTTTCCTAATTTTTTTTTCCCTAATCCAGTCAGATTTTGTCTGGAAATCCTTATCAGATACAAGTTTTGCCACTCTGAAATGTTGTGTTTTTCTTGGAAATCCAGGTTTTAACCCCCAAAGGGGAAGCAGTGATGCTTGGAGCTGCAATTAGGGTTGGTGTGCAGCCCTACGGCACTGCGCTGTCTCTGGTCTGGTGCCACAGGAGCAGTGCCAAGGCAATGCTGGCAGGGTGCAGCTGGTGGGCAGGGGGAAAGCAAAGAAAAAGCCGGATGGAAAAAAAGCGAAGGGAGAGGGATATCCCAGCTCTGCTGCATCTAAGCCCCAACAACTGGGAAGGATGGAGTGGGAAGCTGATGGATCGGTGCAACTGTGCTGCACGCACCTGCAGTGCACGGTGTTGTCATAGCACCACACTGCTGCCCCTGGAGCTGCTGCTGGGGAAGCAAAGCGTTTGCAAGACATTGGTTTTCCCTAATTGGGAACAGACACCGTGCATTAAGAAAAAAGAGTGCAGCCCCAAATTATTTACGTCCCTTGTGGGAGCTGTGACTGCTCATTTGCAGTCAGCCTCTGCTCATGGATTATTTTTTTTAATTTTTTCTTTTTTTGCCAAGGTATCCAGCAAATGCCTAAGCTAAAGACCCCTCATTTTGCAGTCAGTTCGATGGCAATGGTCGCAAGCAGCTCATGGAGGGTGGCTTGTTGCTGATGCAGTGCAAAGAAACCCAGGCTGGGAGCAGGACTCCCTCTGCCTCCCTCCAAAAAAATATCAGCTTTTCATTTCTAGCTTAGTTTTGCTGTGAAAGAGCGAGTGTGAAACGCCTGGGAGCTTTGCAAAAGCAGCCAGGGTTGAAGGCTTTCCTCGGGCGAGCCCGGTGCTCTCACAGCCCGAACCGAGGGAGGTAGGGATGGTTCACACAAGGCTGAGTGATGCTGCGGGGCGCCAGGAGCAGAACGGACGGGCGGGCTGGGGCAAAAGTCGTGAGGCTCCTCTGGGAAAACAGCAGGTCAGGGCTGGGGGCATCGGGCTGCCCTCAGGGACACCGTGCGCTCAGGGGAGGATGGAGGGCAAGTGGTGGCTGGGGTGTCACCCTGGGAACGCACTTCTGTTCGCGGTTTGACCCGCTGTCCGTGGTTATTCAAACGTTGAGAGCGAGAAGGGTTACAAGGTGGCACTTTCTGGCTTTCCAGGGAAGGAAAACCGCCGGGACGCGGCGTGAACGCTGCAGCTCGGGCTGCTGGAAGGACGGGGCTGCTCCTGCCGGGGGGAATCCGTGCCAGCTGCCTCTCCTGCAGAGAAATGCCGGCTCTCACGCAGTAATTGCTGCTGCTTGTAAGCCGCGCTGCTAAAAGACCAAAGTGACTGATTACAGAAATGGGAAAGGATTAAAATCTCTAAAACAATGCGAGGGGAAGAAAATAGATGAGTTAGCAAGGGAACCGGCTTATCTCCTCTTGAGCAAACAAACAAGTGGAAGCTAATTTTCCGAGCCAGCAGCTGAATGATTAATGGAACTCCCCGTGATTAACCCTCCGTCACAAGCTCACCCCCTCCGGATAACCGCTTCGCACAGCCATTGCTCTGTTTCACGTCGGGATAAAGACGCGGTTTGATGGTCGTAAATCTGCCGCTCAGGTTGTATTTCAAAGGGCTGTAGCGTCCAGGTACATCTGGGGAAGGCAGAAAGCATCTTGCAAAGATGTTCCAGATGCACAGCACACGCACTTGTTCTAAGCACCGTCCGTTTGTGTCCTTCCCAGCATGCCATCACAACAAGCTCTGTGACACGGGAACAACACGCTTTAAAACACGAACTTGTCTTTTTCACCACATTCTGTTAAATGATTAATTTGCCTTATATTAACTTAAAATGAGCTCATTAAGAGATTTCTTTTTTTTTTTTTCTTTGAAAGCACTGCTCATTATACTATCATTTTAAGTAATTAAATCAGAATAAATGGCTCTGTGAAGCTATTTTAATGTAACATCTAATTATATCTGACCTAGACGCTGAACTATAATCATTAACTACATGAACTGTGTAATGTTCTGCAGACTCTTAAATAATTTACACTGGCTGGATTCAGCTGCGTGGTGTTGCAAGCTGAAGTCATTAGATCCAATGCACCTGTAGGCTGTGTGGGGCTGGAGGGTAGAGGATGTTGGGTGGGTTTTCCCCAGCACAGGGTCAGGCTGCTGAGCTGTGAGCTCTGTTTGGTTGGGTTGTTCTCCTTTATGTTGTGTGTGAGGATGGAGCACGTGTTTGCCTGATGCTTCCTTCTCTCGGGCTCACTAATCAAGGTAATACATTGAAACCAGGTGTATTTAAATGGCATTAGTCTCTCACTTAGATGCTTTCACACAAGTAGTCAGAGCACTTGGTTACAAGAAGCTTGAGCTTTTGCTGTGCTGAGCTGTATGATTTCTGTTTCCCTTCCACTGAAGCTGTGCCTCCATTTTAAAGAAGTTTTTTTGCATCCAGGCTTCTGTTCCCTGAAATACTCAGGTAAGATGTGCTCTTTAAAATGGGTCTCTCTGGGAAAGAGAAATAGACTGGTGGGACTGTAACCTCTTCCTAACTCAAACAGATGGAGAGGGGCCACGTGCTGTCATGCCACCCCATCCATCTTTGTGTGGGAAGGGGGCCGTGAGCACCATGTTGCAACATATCCAAAAATTGCTGGTGCCACCTATTGGCGGAAAGTAGTCGGTTATAACACGATTAATGCGTGTGATTGTGCCCTCTGCCTCTCATTTTCCAGCTGGCAGGTGGGTCAAACCAGTTCTACTGTTGGTCTTCATATCGCTTGCTGTTGGCAAACATTGTTTGCATTTCTTGTGTATCTTGGATGTGATTTGCAGAGCAGTGGCAGTGATGTGACTTGTGGCAGTGGCAGTGGCCCCATAGAGCCCTGGGGATGTGTGTGCAGAGAGGGCAGGTCTGCAGACTTGAGCTGGGAGGCTGGAAACCTGGCTTGGAAAAATAGGTGCTTTTAGACAAACAGTTGAAGCCTACTTGGCTTAGGTTGGGCTTTCCTGTGGCAGGGGGCCACAGTCAGGGGCAGGAAGATGAAGGATGGAAGTGTAACTTGGGGGTGTATGGCATGGTACTGGGGGTTGTGCCCACAAAAAGAAAGTGTGGGAAAGGATCTCCCATCCTTGGGATTATTTCAGCCTTGCAATAGAGGTGAGCAAAAGCTGGCTTCCTGCCGTGCTGCTGCCTCAGTGCATGAGGCCTTCAGCCAAGCCCTGATAGGCAACAAAAAGCCATGCTGGCCTCTTGCCTGGCGTGCTTAAGGAGTTTTATAGCTGTCATATAGTGCAGACCTATATTAGCATCGGGTTTAATACTCCCGGGAAACATTCAGCCACAGCACTGACATCATGGACTGAAGGCTCCAAAGGTTCACTTGCTTAAGTGGCTATTTGTAACAGAGTCTTTTAATAAAAGCTCGTTAGAGGAGAGCTCCTGCCTGAACCTGATTTCTGAGACAGATGGAGCAGAGCACAAATGCCCAGCATGGCCTGGGCTTTGGGGAGCAGCCCCATGAGGGCACTATTAGGGAAGGAGAGAAGCTCTGGGTATTGCATAGGGACTCGTTTCAGTTGCTGGAAGGGCTGGTGGGACAGAGGTGAGAAGGGCTCAGGCATTTCCAGCTCCTCCTACTTGCCCTCACTGCTGATTAGTTTGGTCCCCAAGCAAGGAGCAGAGGGTACAGGGTGCTCCCAAGTTAAGATGATGGGATGTTGGTGCTTCTCTGTGCCACTGTGTGCACCCATAGGGGTGCAATGCCCAGCCCTGTGCCGCCACCAACACTCTTGTGCCAGCCTTGAGCTGCAGTCTGTGTTCAGGGCTTCCTTTATGCTTTCTATTGCAATTTGGCTGAATTTTTTGTTATTTATTCTTGATGCACAGGGTAAAAACAATCTGAATTCTAGGGAAGAGGTTTTTTTTTTAAATGCTTGTCTCCTCTGTAATTTTTCTGTCATGTCATAGAGAGGAGCTGCTTGAGATGTTTCAGCAAAGAAATTACTTACTTCAGTCCTAGGTGGTTTTTTGTTGTTGTTGTTATTGTTGGTTTTTTAAATGCCTTAAAAAATTTGCTCTTTGATGTGAAAATTATATGCACTTAGAGATATGCTAATATGAATCTGAATGGAGGAGTGCTGAGCATGGAGAGCAGCTTGTTTCCAGGCTCTCTCCTTCACCACCTGCATCTCAGACAGCCCCAGCCTCATCCATCCCTGTGCAAGTCTCTCTCTATAGCCATGCTATTTACATGCCTATTCCTCATTTAAATTAGGTTTAAAAGCAGATTCTTCGTGTTTGCATTGGGAATTTGCCTTTCTTCTTTCTCAAATGAAGAGTTTTATGCCTTTCTGGTGGCTCTGGCTTTGCCAAAAGATGTTGGTGAGACACTGCTCAGGAGATGCTCCAGAACCAGCTGTGCTTTCCATGGCTGCACCCTCACTGCTCACAGCAGAGCTGAAGCTCAGCCACAGCCCTGGGTCTTTGGTGGTCCCAGGTACTCCCTTGTTTTTGGCTTTGTGTGGATGAAATCTTACTGCTGACTGAGCTAAAGCTGCCTGGCTTGGCCGCCAGTTTTGAGGGGCTGCATGCTTCTGGTGTCTGTCTGCTCTCAGAAATGTTTTGCCTACAGTTTTTTACATATGCAAAATGAGATAAGCTGGTGGAAAAAATGTAGTGGTAGAATAGCAGCCAGGATTGTATCTTCATGTTTACTTCCCTTGCTGGTTTCTGAAGCAGAGCTTGCAGCCTATAAAGGCAGGCTGGTATCATCGCAGCTGGGGATGACGGTTTGCAGCGGTGCCATGCTGTGTGCCCAGCAAGATGGCTGAGATGGGAAGAGCTCCTGCAGAAAGCCTGGAAAGCAGGAGGTGTGCTCTTCTGAGAAGCAGGAGCAGCAAGGCTTAACAGGTGCTGGTGACGCCTGTGTCTTTCAGTGTCCCTGTTGCATGGGGCCATTTCCCTGTAGACTTTCAATTATAGAACCTCAGGCTGCAGAGAAGGGAAGGGCCCTCAGTGCCAGGCCGGCCTGTTGATTTCCCAGCTGTTCTATGGAGCAGCTCCATATCTGTTTGTTGCATTCATGAATTCAAGGCTTCCCAAGGGACGCACCCAGATTCCTCCAAAGCTTCCAAACCACCGCATGCTCTGACTGCCTTGCATTTGTTTGTGCATTATTTGCTTCCTGGTCTTTTCTAACCAAGAAGGGCACTAAGGATAACCACTAAATTTAAAATGCATCTCAAGAAGTGCAATGCTTATCCACCTGTATGGCACCTGAGAAGCTCGCCCCAAAATCTTGGGGATATGACACAGGCAAGTACATGCACCCTTCACACCTGCTCAGGGAAACACCACTAATGAGCTGTGTGGGACTGGTGACTCTTCTCAGTTATGTTATGTCCATCCAAGCTCAGCAAAAGCTGCAATCCAGCAGCTGGGAGTGGAGCAGTTCTTAACACCCAGTTGGAAGCTTGCTGCACGTTGCCTTTGCTCCCATGGCTATTGGCTCGCCCTGCTCCTGCTGCGCAATGTATTGCTGTTCCCAGCCTGGAGCTTGCCCTTTGATTTCCATTGGTGTTAAACTAAATGTTTAATCTAAAACTTGCATGCAAATGTGAAGGCTTGGGTATAGGCTAAGCTTTGCTGCTTTAAGTCCTACACCCTAAGTTAACTTAGAGGAATGTAGGCAGCATTTTAACCTTGCCAAAGGGAGGACAAGCAGGCAGATCTTCCTCTAGTAAGTTCAGCTCTGAACAGAGTTGGCATATTTGGGGAGGAAATAACACCCCAGGGTAAGAGTGGAAAAACAAGCTGTATCTATGAAGCTTTGCATGAAATAAATCAATTGAAACCAGCTTTGGCTTTTCCATCACATGCAAAACTACAGAGCGTGCTGTCTAGGGTTGTGTGGGTAGTTTGGGAAGCTTAGCCTGAGAAGGTTTTATCTAGGGTGCTTGGGTTCTGTATGGGAATGGAGATATTCTGGCTCTTGGGAGGCTTTTAGGGGAAAGGTATCTTAAGTGTCTGAGATGTGTGTGCTGTGAGTGTACTTAGAGCTGCAGGTACTTGGAGCCCATCAACAGTATAGCAATGAATCAAAATGAACACATGCATATGTCCAGTAGAACAAAGAGAGCATTAAACAGGCACTACCCTTTTTGCTGGGGAAGAGCAAAGTTTCAGAGTGCATAAATAAAACCTTTTCCTCTTCTGATAGATGTTCTGAAGGTAACTGGTAGAAACATCAGACAGGTCACAAGTATATTTCAGTTCTGCCCAGTAGAAGGGCTGTGCGGTTGGGTTGATTCACGGCCCTTTGTAATGCCCTGGTTATCCCCTGTCACAGCAGATTTGTGCAGCAAGTGCTACACTATGTCAGTGCCTTGTTAATATTTTAGGGGGAACAGAGAACAACCATTTCATAGTTGGCTGATGTCTTTTCTTTCATTTCTTTGGTTATTTGTTAGGGAACGGTCTATACTGAAAGCCTGTGCAGAAATGGTTGTTGATGTGTATGCTGTGCACATCCAGTGACTTCTGCCATCTTTGAGTTAGCCATCAGTGTGCTGTGAGGGGCTCAGTTCTGTCAGCTGTACCAGCTGTTCAACACAGCGAAGAGATGCTGTGTGCAGGCACACCGGCTGCTACTCTCCTGCTTGCAGCTGGAATGAGACCTTTTGGGATGGAGGGAGGTGATGGACACTGTGCTCTGCTGCTTTGCTGTGCTGAGCTTCAAAGCTGCTCTGTGAAGTACTCATGCTGTGCCTGCAAGTTATCCATGTCTGAACCAAAGATACTCCTTAGAAGTCCATATTAAGCAACGTAAAGTCAGAACTGGCTGCTCAAGCATGTGCTTTGGTAGGTTTTTCTGACCAGGCAGCAGGAACAGTCCCAGCCATGGCTGAGCTGCCCCCATCACTCTAAGTGTGTTTTGTGCCACAAGCAGGGATGGTGTGGCTGAGATGGGCTTGTGTAGATGCTGGACCTGCAAAGCTTTCCATTAATCCTTCCTGAGTATCCTTTGTCGTCTGGAGATGCTTGGTAAATCTAACTGGGAAACTTGAAGAAAGTGTATGGTTAGACAATGAATTATGGGCAAGAAATATAAAGTTACAGATTTGTTTATTCATTGTAGCTAAATAGTTATTGATTAACTTACCTGTAGTTGTTTTGAACTTGTGCCACTTCTTTCAACATAAGGACGTACTACAGATCCTGTCTTTCTCAGTGTGATGGTTGAGCTCCACAGCACATATCTATGTAATGCAACCTAGGGTTGCTTCAGAATATTGTTGATGGCTTAGGTTTCTATACATTTATATTTTTATATATTTACTTCTTGTATGGACTCTGAAACATTGCTGAGTATGTATACAGAGGGAAAAAAATCTTTTTTTTCCTTGGAGAACTCAAGCCAAATGATATGGTTTCTGGAGAGCACTGCTTTTTGAGGACTTAGAGTTACATGGTGTTTGAGTATTGACAGTGGGGCTGTGGGAGCTGGGCACCTGGAAAAGGCATTGGTGTGGAGACAGCTGAGTGAGGTGTCAGTTTTGGCAAGGGGATCAGTGGGGCTTTCCAGAGCTTGCATTTCCATTTTATTTGGGAGTCTGTCACTCAGCAAACACCTTTAACCTGGAGACACCATTTCAAGTGCAGCCTGTTGTCAAGGCTACAAAGAATCGCAGATGTGTGCGTGTGAAGCACTGAGCAAACAGCATGGGGTTTAGGAGCGGGGTGGTACACAGCCAGCATCCCATGCAGATTGCTCACCCAGCTGCAGCCCTGCTATACTGCAGGTGTTTCCCAGGGGAGAGGCAGACTGCAGGGTGGGCTGGGTGCTAATGGCCTGATCTGTGTCAGGACAAAGGGCCTTTCCCTTCCATGCTGGGCTGAGATCTGCTTTCCCAGCCCTTCAGCGTAGACATGGTAACATCTGGTGAAGGACCAAATGGGGAATAGCACTTGTGGGAGAACATCAGGAAAAAGATGGAACTCTGAGTCTGAGTGGGAGTCTGGTGTTAATTCCCTTTTTTTTTTTTTTTTTTTTTTTTTCCAAATGGTATTTTCTGAGTAGGTGATAATCACTAGGCTCTTACTATTTAATTAAAGGGCTTAGCAAGGCAAACGATGCAGAGAACATGAAGCCTGGGAGGGGAGCGGGTGAAGGATGCTCTGTCATGTCCACGTGGTTTTAATCTGAAGGTTTTAATCCATCTAATAGTCCTTGGCAGTAGTGAATGGGAAGGAAGGCCCAACCCCTGAGGAAGGGGAGGTTTGGAAGGGGAGAAGTGGGTGGCCAACACCATCCTCAACCACCTGGGTTGGTGCAGCTGGAGGAGCCGGCAGCAGCTGTGCTGCTCTGGTCTGAGCGCTGGGAGACAATGCTGTGTCGTCTTCAAATATTGATGTGACCTCCAGATGACGCTTCAGAAATGTGCACTGATGCTCTTCATGTTTCATTGAAATCCCTGAGAGATTTGTCACTGCCTGCTATGAGAAAAATACGATACTCCAAGGTTGCTAATTTAATAACTTTTCAGTAGTTGTACTGCAAAATGAATGCATACATTAATGTGAGTGTGCAATAAATGTTTGGAGAATTTAACCTAGCGTAGATTAGTTCTGAGTTTACTTCTCACAGCGCCTGCTGCAACCTGCAGCTCCCCAAAGAGACTTGGCCCCTTGGATTGAGAGGGCATAATTCCCGGATGTCATTTTAATTCTTTAAGCTTCCAAGATCAGTATAAACTTTTGTCTGCTAAATGGTTTTGGAGGTGAAATTGAGGAAAGGAGGGCCTACATATGGAAAGATAAGAGGAAGGCTGTATGTCATGAAGCTGAACCACATTAACTAGCTTCTATCTCCAGCCTATGTTTGGAACCTAGGTGAATATAGTGGTACTAGTAATTAGTGTGTTCTAGGCAAGGAGGATCATTTAATGCTAAGCTTTTACATTAAGACTGCGGGAAGCGTGCCTGGACTCTCAGCATGAATGTGATCAAATCCATATGAGGACAGGGTTATCAAATTCCCCAGCTTCCCGCAAAAATGTTGTGATTAATCATGCTGAGAGTTGCAATTAGACCAAATAAAAGCAGCATGTTAAAGGAGCAGCGAAGGAGGTGAGATGAATGTTATTAATGAGCGGGAGTTCTTGGATTTGTAGTGTTTTTCAGCAGCTCTTGCCTGAAATATGTCAAACAAATAGAAGCGAGATAAATGTAGAATCAGCTGGCTGCACATTACCCACGAGGATTTGAAATGAGTGTTGGGGAGAGGAAGAAAGATCATAATTACCCAAAGGAAAAGGGCTAAATCTGTGGAGTGAAATAATTATTAACGTTAATTGTGGCCATCATTGCACAGATGTGGAAGGCAATGCTGTGAGGTTTTGAATGTGTGCTGTGTTCCAGGATGGTTGGCAGGTTTGGAATGGGCATTTATGTCCTGCTTAAAGGACATCAAGCCTCCTCCGAACCTTTGTCTCTTATAGGGATATGAACCTGTGGAAGGAGAGGGGATAGGGGAACCTTCAACTGAAAGAACAACACTGGCAAAAAGCATCCTGTAGTCAGGTTGGCCAGTATTCATCTTCCCTTCATGGATTCTTCCATCAGCAGAATGATGCACTGCTGGTTATTATGTCCTGTAACTTAATTAAGTTGTCATACAACACCTTTTTCTGGGTTTACTTGAACTTCAACAACTCTTTTTTTTTTTTTTTTTTCTTCCATTGGTTATAATCTCTGTTTTGGATTGGTTTCATGCTGGTCCTTTCCAGCATACTATGGCTATTCAGCTTTCCTTATCTGCTTTTGTGCTGTGTGCTTGCTGAGATTTATGGGCTGAAGTATTAGATGCAGAGCAGGAAAAGGGGAAATGGAGCTAAAAGCATTAAAATCCTGGAATTCAGGCATTGAAGGAATTAAGTCTTTAAAAGAAATAAGAGGAAAACCTGAACTCAGACCGGTATGTGAAATCCTTGCGCTTGGCCCCTGAAAAAGAACAGTCTGGGACTGCAGTCCAGGCTCTGCATTTCAGGCTGCAGAAAGGGAAACCAACAGTGAACTGTGAGAGATGCCTCTGGTTTGGAAGGGCTCATCCTGGCTGCAGCACCCAAAGGTCTCAGTGGCACCCGCACTTAGCGGTCAGTCGGAGCCAGGTAATATCTGGCTGTCTCCCAGACTCCTTGTTTGCTTTTACATCCTCTCAGCCACGTGAGTGGCTTCCTCAGCTTCAAGGTCAGGTTGGCTCTTCACAGTCTAATGGGGTTTTTGTCATATTTATTGGGTGTTTGTGTATATCTTACCACTCAGCCTTTGAAGCTGTCCTCTCCTGTACCTGTGTCTAGTTTAATTCATCTGCAGTTATTGGCTGTAGTTGAGTATTATGTGGATCTGAATGGTGTAGTTATTAATTTAGCCTTTGGGCTTTTTTATAGGGCTTTAAAAATAAACTGGGATATTGCAGAACAGAGAGGCTAGCAAGGCCTGGTTGTGCTGTCTTGTGACCTCTTCGCAGCCAGGCTGAGTTGGCAAAAGACTTACAGAGAACAAGTCATCTCCTCATCTTCTCCCGTAAAACAGGGCTCTGTAAAGCCTGAGGTTTGCAGCTGCCAGCTGCAGTGGACCAACAGTTGTAAGAGTTTTGAATAGCAGAGATAAAGATAATGACATGTCCTTGCTACTTGGCATTTAGTTGCAGTGATTGTATCCTATAGAATCTGAGCCACTGCTGTTTCCTGTGTCCCCAGCACTGTTCACAGTGTGCTCTGTGTGACAGGACTGATGTTACCCCTCTTGTCAGGTTCCCCCATATCTGCTTATTGATGATTTTTCCTTATGCTGTGTAGGTGCAGCTACTTACCTGCTTAAATGCTTCCAAAACACTCATTTTAACTAAAACAATGTTAATCCAGAGCAGATGCCTAAGTGCATCTTACAGAAAATTGCTCATGCCTATAGACCTGTCATCGCTCCTCTCGCAGGCACGTTTGTGCTGCTCACGTGGTGGCCACCTGGAGCTGCTGGTAACACGATGGTGATGTCCAAAGTCCTGCTTTGGTTCTCCACCAAATGAGATTTCTTCCTGTGCTCTGTATCTTTTTTTTTTTTGTGTATGGGGGGCCAGGCAAACCCATTTCCATGATCTGGATGTCAACGTGAACCTGAAGTGCTTCTTGTCTAAGAAAATTGTTATAGCAAGATGTGTAAGCTGTGCCAGTGGCAGGGTTTGCTGGCTGCCTTGCTGTCTCTTCTAGGAGCTGCTCTGCAGTGTGGTGGCTGTTCTGACTCACAGCCTGAAGAAGCAGCTCAGTTCTTGTGTAGTCCTCAGCTTTATGCCTCACCCTTGAAGCTCTGCTCCTTGAAATGGCCTTTCCTTGGACTGCAGCTTTTAGAATCACTGCATGCTTGGGACTGCCAAGTCCTATGTGAATGCAGTCCCCCTGCTGGGAAGTGCCAAATGGTATTTGAATTTGGGGAAGAAATAATGCAATTGGGAATGTAGTGGGAGCATCCTATCCAGGCAGTGGGTTCTGCTGTGGCTCTGCTGTTGGGCTGTCTCCCCAGCTCTGCGCTGCTGCACATAATTAGCATTGCTCTCCTGCCCTCTCCTCTGCACTAATTTTCAGCCCCATTGGCAACATCTCTACACACGCTATCTCAAGTGGTCAGAGTTCTCCACCCACGGCAGCCTTGATTTTCTTCTGTCGCACTACATGGGAGAAGCTTAAGGCACCTCAAGTGGACTTTATTTATTCTGTACCTTGGCCAGAGGGGAGACTGCTAATGCTGTGGTGTGAATGACAGCAAAATAAATAAATGCACTAATTGCTGCTGCTTTACCTTGGAAAGGATTCCTGCTTATGAAAACATCTCAATAGGTGTTTAAAAAAAAAAAATTTAAAAAATAAAAAAAGGAGGGCCAGATTAGCTGTCTGTCCTAATGAGCCATTAACACAAGCCTGTTTAAGATAGAATTATAAAAAATCCCCCCTGCTGAACCCAAATGAAGTTCTCATGTTGAGTTCAGCATGCTCTGGGCGATGCTCTTCTTTGTACAGGAGTGGTGGTGAAATGGAGTGTGTGGGACTGGAGGAGAGGCAAGGCAGAGGTAAATCAAGTTGATGCTGTGAAGGAATTCACACCCGCCAGCACTGTGTGCATGGCTGTAACCACGTTCTTCTGCTGCTCGCGAGCCAAAAAATTGACACAAAAAGAAATGACGGGGGGGAAAAAATGCTAATCACCATCTTTCCTTTCATATAAATGTGTTAATGGTTTAGTAAGTGTTTCCAAAAATGTGTGTGTGGGATTAAAATAGAAACCACAGCCAAGTTTAAAATGAGCTCTTGGCTGGAGAGCAGACAGTAGTGCATGTCCTTGTGCTGCAGCTCCAGTGGTGGAGGGGGATGTGTGGGAGCACACTGGGGCAGTGGGATGGGAATGGGGTGAACGGGGGGCACTCTGCTGGTGTTTGGGGAGCTCAGCCATCCTGCTTCATAGGAGCAGTGCTCTGCATGAGCAAAAAGTAACACGTACTGAAGCATGCAAGTGTTGCCATGGAAATCGGGTGTTGTTACTGGGAGCAGGAAAAACATGAATGATCTGAGAAACCATGGGTTATTATAGCTTCCTACCCTCTGCTCTGCAAAACCCTCACCTAAATTATTTAATTATGGGCTAGCAGTTGGCTGTGCATGCATGCTGTGGCTGGAGCCGAGCAGAGAGGCAGGTATGCAATTGTACCATGCTGAAGCTTGTAGCCCATGCACTCCATCATTATGCTGGTCTGCAGTGCTGGCTGTGGGTATCCATACTGGGGCCTCCCTGGAGAATGCAGCAGCATGCAACCAGCCCCAGAACACCAGGAAGCCATGCCAGTGCCATCACCTGCAGCATCCCAGGGTCACAGGGCGAGTGGGGGGAAGCCTAAGGAATCAATTCCAAAAAGATCAGATGGGAGCTCTGTTGAAATGGATGCAGCAGTGTATGGAAGTGAAATGGTATTTTGGAACTGCAAGTTGAAATATATTTAACAGCAATGAAGGCTGGAGGTCTGCATTGGAAATGGCAGCACATTTGCTGCTTCCACACTTTTATTTTAAAGTCAAGATACTGGAATTGCCATTCAGTGTGCCTTCTGAGAGTTGCAGTGCCCCCTGAAACACTGGGTCTGTAATAGCTGAAAGGCTGCAGAGTGGGTCCTGCAGGAGCAGTCTGGGAGCTGCTGGAAACTATGGGGTTTATCTTTGGCAGCCTGGTGACTGAGTGTGCAGTGCCCTGTAAGGATGTAGCTGCAGTTTGAAGCCACTCTTGTCTGTGCTTCACAGGCAGCTGTGCTGAGCTACAGGAAGGGAAATAGAATTTACTTCCAAGGATGCTTCTGCTGTCTGTGGACTTGTATATTTGAGTTTGCTTTGAAGAGCCAAACCACTCAACCATATCTGGGTGGCAGGTGATGGAACGTTTTGGTGCAAGGTGGCACAGTGCAGGTGAGAGCTGAGCAGGGATGATCTGGCTGCAGTGACAGTGGTGACCACGTGGGCACTGCTGGGCAGCATGTGGCTATGGGGAAGGACCCAGAACTTCCACTGCACTGGGGTATTTTTGGTGTTGCTGTGATTAACTTTCTACCATTGGCCTCCACCTCTGTGCATATAAACTTGAGCCGTTCCTTTAGTAGAGGTCTCAGAGCATCATCTTACAAGGAGGAAAAGAATTTTCGTTTATAATCCATGAGCCCTATTCAGCCATGGGCTGTTCTCCCCCTCCCACTGCCAATAGGCCTCTAAGTGAACAAACAAATGTCTGGAAATACAAGCAATTTAGCTCGGAAGAGATATCATCAGCGTGGTTCAGAGGTTAATGGGCATGGAGGATTTATAACAAACCAGGCCTATAAAGAACAAAAAAGAAAAAAGGAGGAAAGGAAAAGTGGGGGGGGGCCCGCCCCCCCCAGAGGGGAGGGTGTAATCTAGTTGACATCTATTGTTCTTTGTGTAACAGCTCATCTGTATTCTATCTGGTCGAGGGTATTACAATGAGAATTCAAAAACGTGTGCACATGCACACGCACAGCTCTCTGTGCACACATAGATGTGCTCGTATAAACTGAAATATAACGAGGGAAAAAGCCCCTGTAAGTTCGAACCAACAACAGCAATCCATATATCTTTATTTGCTGCCAACATCCAAGCGCTGAACTCTCGAGGAGCCTGGATCTCTGCCATCATCTGTCCGTGTCTGATCTCTTTGGTAAATACGATGGCTGCCAAGAATGAGGCAAACGCAAAGCACTCGCAGATTAGAAAGAAACACATGGCAGCCACTGACCTGCTGAAATCATAAAATACATCATGAAGTAAGAAAAGAGGGAAACAAATCATCCTCTCAGGGACTGCCCATCTGCTCGCATAAAGCCGCAATCATTATTGCAAATAAATACATTCAGACTGGAGAAGCCTGGGAATAATTTAGGGGGTGGGCTATCAGTTTGTGCTTTTCTTTTTCTTTTTTTGGAACCCTCTGGAAGTTTTCCTACATAAACACGATGATATCATCAGGCAGAAATAGATATCTATCAATTGTACCCTTCTTAATTATGTAAGGAGCGAGCCTTTATTTTATAGGTGTAATTATAAAAAGCAATTACCTCCAGGACAGGATGGGGCCATGGTGCTGGAAACAGAGCCCTGCGAAATGGCAGCTCCATGTTTTTTCAATGGAGGGCGGATGTAGAGGTATTTACTTCATCTGAAAGGCTCTGCAAAGAGAATGGTGTCTGTGTTTTTGCTATGAAACGAAGGGATAAGGCGAATGGCTTCTATTAGATAACTTAATGCATGCTTCGCTATTTTTTTTTTCTTGATGCTCCACAGGGCTTTATCCAGGTATTAAATTCAAGGACACAACTTGGGTTGGATCTTTTTCAATTTTGGGCTTTCTGGATTAAATTTTACCCTAGAGGCCTGGTGTGCATACAGACCTTGCTAAAACCCAGAGTGAAGGGGTGAAGCAGGGAGGGCTGGCATGGGAGGAGAGAGCTGACAGCTGGAGCGACATGCAAATTTTGTCATCTCTTTTCTTCATTATTTTCTTTCCTCTTGTTTCTTTTCATCAAATTGCTCTGGAAACCTTCCCTGCAGGGGTTATCCTGTATTTCATAGCGCTTGCCTTCTCCTTGAGACAAAGGTGCAGTTGTGAGGCATTTGGTGCCTCATTCTGCTGAGATGATTTTCCTTAGTGTGTGGAGTGAAAGCTGTGCATGGTGTGTGCTGGCTGGGTGTGTGGGGCTGTGTGCTCAGGATGGGTCCTCTGCATCCCCATCTCTCATGTTGAGCTATCTCCATCACCACCACAGCACTCAGAGAAATGCCTTTTCTCTTTAGCAATCATGCATTTCCTTTTGAAATAAGTGCTTTTGAAACAGCAAAGGAAGTTGTTAAAAATACCAAAATGGGGAGAAAAAGGTGCTTGTATGGGTTGATTCCCTCCCATTTGGCCAAGCAGCTGAGCGTGTTCCTTTAGACCTGTGCATTCATCCATACGCATGCTCACAAAACCATGCAGTGTCTGCCAATGGGGTTGGTGTGGAGGGATGCCCTCACATCTCACTGGTTGTCCCCAGGGGTCTCAGACCAGCGGCATTTCTGAGAAGCCCTTGGTCGCATGAGAGCTATGCCACTTGTCTTGGGGCAGGACCTTGCCAACTGCATCCATGCATCCTCCCTGCTCCATACAACCAACTAGCTTCCCCTACAGCAGGGAGGAAACAGCAGCAAACACACCACAAGTTCAAAACCTTTCCAGTCCCATTTTGGAGTTTCAGGAGTTAAAAGAACAGCAGTTATACCGAGAAAGGCTTTTTTTATGAGATGACTTAGCAGAGTCAGGAAGAAAATGAGGAAGAATCCCCCAGCGCCAAAGGCAGGCTGGCTGAGTGACCCCTACTTGCTGGGAAGCCAGCAGGGTGGCTGGATCTTGTCACGATGTGTTAATGTATAGGTTCCTCCCATATACATGGAAGTGAAGATTTTGTGCCTGATGCCAAGCAACTCTAAAAGCACAGGGTTTTCCATCTCTGTGAGCTGCTGCTCCTGTTATGTTGTTACGCCTTTAAAACTGCATGAGAATCCCTGCTTTCTGGCTTCTCTGAATTTATTTTTAATACTCCTTGTCTGTTCATTCCTCTGCTTTATACCCAAACTCCTCTGGGAGCCTTTTCTGTGGGTACAGCCCAGCACAGACCGCACAGTGCCAGGCAGCAGAGTGGCACCTGGCTGCTCCTCCTGCTCAGTTACAGACACTGACAGTGGTGGGAGCAGTCCCCTGAGCATTTGTTGGCACATGTTATTTTCCTTGGATTTATGAGCATCTTCATACGCTTTGCAGTTATATTCTGATCTTCTAATTCTCTTTGTTTCTCTATAGGGCTAAGTTAACATAAGAAAATGAACCTTTGCTCAACTCTTTTCCCACAGTTAGCAAAGAAAATCAGTTCTCCTTCTCACCTGTCCTGCAGGACTGGAATTGCTGCCTGGTGTTTTTAGTAGATGGCTCCTTACCAGTATTTATTAGTTTGTGGTATGGCAGAATTTCCAGTTTTCTCCCTTGCTTCGTGCCAAACTTTCTATCGTCAGTGACAATGGGAATCCAGATATATAACATGGGCTGTAATATGTCTTCTTCAGAAAATAACGAGCCAACCAATTTATCATATTTTTAGTTTCCTCTTTATGGACCCCAGGGGATGCTCTGTTTTGTTTTCTTTTGCTTTTTTTGTCTCCGTTCCAAGATTAGTGATGAAATGACATAACTTATCTTCCTTATTCCCTCAAGATACTGCATTTGCACGCTTGCCATGCTGCAACAGCTAAAGCTCCTCGTTCCCTGGGGGAATGTTGTCTCCTAGTCGCTCAAGCCTTTGCAGGACTGCATGCCAAGCTGTGCTGCCTGAAACACTCCAGCTCTCATATGGCCACAGAGAGGGAGTGCAAGATACAGCTTTGCTGTGGCTTTGCTCCAGTCTCCCCTTGTCATGTTCCTGATCCCTTGGGAGCTTGTACCTTGCTGCAGGGCCTTTCACAGCTTGCTTCCCTCTTCTGACTCCCAAAACGTTGTCCAGTGCAAATGATGAAGTGATGTGGGTATGTATAAGTGACCACAGCAGATGGCAGATTTCACTTACAGTGTGGGCTCTGCATTGTGGCACCCAATTGGCTATTTTCCATGTACAGACTGGGGTTGTGTGCTGAGATGCTGGCTTTGGCGTGGTTCTCCTTCTCAAATGATCACTTAAGTCAGCTAACCTGAATTTTTGGGTGATGCTGGATGTCTGTGGGAATAGCCTTGCTGTAAATGGTTGCTAGGACAGTTGCATGTGAGGACAAGCTGCTTGTTGATAACCAAATGCTGTCAGTCTAAGGGCCCCATATTGCCCTTTCCCTGCCACCCTGCAAGCAGAGGTGAGACGAAATTGCATCATTTTGGCACAAAGCGGGGTTGTGGCTTCAGAGCAGCATGCTGCAGGTGTGAGTCCATGTGGACCAAAACATGCAAGGCAGCATGCAGGCATTTGTTGAAAGCTGGAACAGATCCATATCTGTTTTCTCCCTCACCTTTTGCAGCCCGCTTGGATGGTTTAAAGGAAGGCTGGTCACTTGCCAGATCACGTGCTGATGAACCATGTTGGGCTGTTATGAAAATTATTGCATTAAAAGCATAACATTGGCAAGAAGCTTCTTTAATAGAGCATCCTGGGGAAATTATGCACCTCACTTCAGCTGAAAGCAAGAGCTTGCCTCAACCCCTCTGCTATGAACACGCTTCCCTTCCTCTATGGCTGAGATGTGCTCCCATCCCAGCGCAGGGCTGGAGCCCAACTCCTTCCTTCTCTCTGTGGTGTAAGAGACCTGTTTTGCTCAGGAATTTGGGGCTGTGGGACTGGTGCACGTTCTTACACAGATGCATTGTGCTTGTAATGGAAACACATTGCTTTCTGCTTAAAAGCCATGCATCAATCTCTGTATCAGCTGTGAGACACTGAGATATAGATCTGTGTCTTTGGTCTTTAGGCCACACAGGAAAATAATGTGGCAGACACCTCAGAAACATCAATGGATGTCATCACTGAAGTGTTGCATCAAAGCCAATTTTGTTAGCTGTCACTGAGCCCAAGTGATGTGCTCATGGTGGAGTGATGCAACACCCCAAACTCTTGGGATAGGAACATTTCATCCATGGGTAGCCCATAGCATCTGGGCCTGCAGCACCTCCATCCCCTTGGGAAGCCCAAGGGCAGACCCCACCTGTGGACGCTTCATGCCACAGTGCTGGGGTCTGGGGGAGGACCCACAACTGTGTCTGTCCCACATGGGTGGAGAAAAAAACTGGGTTTGGTACAGTGCAGTCTTGGGGAAAAGCATCTTCTCACCTAAAACCATTCTTCAGAAACATTGAGGTATTTTTGGAGAAAAAAAAATCCTGAATTCCACTCTATGAATGTACTTGTAAATCAGGATTGTATCCTGTAAGATGGGAACAGCTGGGCTCTGGATATGGTGGGGGAGAATAAGGACCTGGGAGGCATAGGAAACATTTGGAGGGGTACTGAAGGGGACAAAAGAGGGGTTGCTCTGGAGCTGCCTGTGTCCAGGGCAGGGGTTGGATGGGCTGAGCCAACAGCACTGACCTGCTTCCCTCTGAGACAAGTCCTAACTGCACGGGGCTGCTAATTTCACCCTAAACTCTTGCTTACAATTTCTGAGATGGGCAAACTGTCTATGCAGTTGGGAAGGAAGAACGTGTATGTCTGTCTGCTTTATACAGATGCAGAAATACACTTGTTTGCCGCTGCCTGGCAGCTTTCTGTGAGCTTCGGCCAAGTGCTGTGCTATTCCCAAAACTGGAGCACAAACCAATGTCACCTATTGCAGTTGCCTTAACAAGCAGTCCTGGCAGCAGGATGCAGCTCCAGCTTTGTGGTGCTGCAGAATATGTGCCCTAGGGTCAAAAGGAGAAGGAGGGGTCTGTCCCTGATGCCTGTACCTGGGACAGAGGCTGGCTATGACCCTTTGGGGATATGGTCCTTTGCAGTACTGTAAAAGAAAAAACAACAACATTAAAAACACAGCTCATTCATACTGGGGCTTTGGACAGGTGTTAAATCCCTAGCACAGACCATCTTGTGCATGTGTGTGGCTGCTGCGGGTTTGCCTGCACAGGCCACCTGTCCCTTTACGTCTAACTTTATTCTTTGCTTACATTTTCCTAAATGCCTTAGGCAAACAAATGTAATTCTCTTAATGAAAAATGCATATATTTCTGTTAAATGGATCTAGCTGTCACTGTGTGGCTGCATTTCCCCCGTTCGGGGCTCGCTAACAGGCTGGGCTCTGCACATGTGCCGCATCCATCATCTGTCACGAGTGTGCGCCGAGGCATGCAAGGATCCGAGCACTAACTCTATTTCCTAGCAACCAGAGGAAACCATCACACACCACTATTTTCCCTCTGTCAGCAGGATTGCTCCAATTTATGTAACCTACAAAATGTGTGTTATCACCACAACAAACCATATATTCTGAGGCGTTATTTACAGCCCGGTAATCAGAGATGCATCCCTGCAGCCTGGTGCCTAATGCTTCCTTGCTTGGGACCGTGGTTGGTTGGAAACCTCATGCAAGTGTGGTTAAATGCTTCTTTGACAGTGGTGCTAACCACTTAATTATTGAGGAAGAGAGCAAATTGTGTGTTGCGTGCTGAAGTATTGAAAAATAGCTGAAGCAACCTTGATTTGCAGGCTAGGGAGAAGGATTCGTACCTGCAAATAACTGAGTGGGATGTGTCAAAATGGACTGCTGGCAATAATTAGCTCTACAAATGACAAAGCTGGAAGTGTGGAGGAGTAAACTCATCCTAGGGCATGTCTGATGGAAGCAACACTGCTGCAGTAGTGCTGGGAGACAGAGCTCTGCCTCAATGCAGAGGCTGCCCAGCAGCTCCACGCGGACTGCCTGAAGCCTCTGCAAGCAGTCAGCCTGTTTGGGTCATGCAGACCTCTGGGTTCTGTCCTTGGGATGCCCTGGTCCTGCTGGGCAGCCTCTCTGGTTGGCTGGAGCCCACCCGGGTGCCACCTGCCAGGGCCAGGCTGTGATCCAATTAACTTTTCAGGAAGAAAAAGGGCTTCTGGCTCTTTGGCGCATTTGTAAATCACAAGAAGCAAATGATTCAATCAGCAGATGAATATCAAGGAACCTTAGTGAGCAGCTTCTGCATCACCAGCCCGTTTAACAGCAGATTGAGCTGCAGATTACTGAGACATTAGAGCACAGTGTGATGCATCACAGCGTAAATGGGAAGGCTGAAATCAGCGCAAATTTCCTGGAGAGCTGCTTTATTTTCCTGTAATGCCAAGCCCATTATAGTCCAAAGGTTCTTAAATAACTCTTCTAACAGCAGATAATTTTACAGACTATGGCAAAAAAAAAAAACAACTGAGGACTACAAAAGGAGACAGAGATGAGGGAAACACTGTTTCAGAGAGTTCAATAGAATAGGAGAGCTGTGCAGCACGAGGGAGCTCACAGACTCATAAAGACTCATTATGTGAATGCTGCAGCAGTCTAATCCAGAGCAGATTGCCCACGGGTATCTGCTCAGATTAAACGCCCTCGTGGTGTGCCGCCTACTGCGAGGAATGGCATCACACTGCTAAACCCATCTCCAGCCTGCATGCTGGCATGATAATGGTGATGCAGAGAGACCACAAAAATGTCAAGGCTGAGCCCAGCAGATGAGCAGGCAGTGCCAGCCTGACCTGCAGACCCACAAATGCTGGCTGCTGCCAGCCCACGCACATTTGGGTTTTGACAGTGATGCAGAAGCTGCTCAGGCTCTGAGCATGATGGATGTGTCACCTTCAGGATGCATAAAGGCATCTGTTGCGTCACTTAAACAGGAGCATGGTGGGCTGTGGAGTTGTTGTTTGCTTGTTTGTTAGCTATTCAGCTCGAAGTAGTGGAGCCTATTTACATGTGTAGCTTATTATTTGAAAGAAGGCAGCATGGTGCATAATGTGGCCTCTCAGTTAGAGCTGAGCATCACGGTAATGATAAACAAGCCTGAGAGAAGGAAACACTTATTTTTCTTGGCTGAAGCTGTTCCCTATTGGGATAGCAGCCTTGCCAGCTGCCAAAGGTGTTTACTGCTGAGCACACTGGCGCTGCTGGGGTCCCAAAGGGTCGGGAATCCAGCTTCATGGTGCTGCAGGCTTGTCCTGTTCTGGCTGGGACAAGCCCAAGCTTCTGTTGGTGGCACTGAGCAGCCCATACGCTCCCTGCTGCTCTCAGCTGTCCTCATATTGCTTGCTCCTCCTGCATGGAGCCGTTGGTGGGTGAAGTAAGAAGCTTAAAAATAACCTGCCAGAACCAAAAAAGCCTGGGGGGTATTTTTAGCTTGTAGCATTTCCCTGTGTGATTCACCACGTGGCCTGTGTGTGTGGCTGAATCAGCCCTGGTAGGGATGAGATGCAGGCAGAGGACAGGTGGTGGGGATGGTATGAGGGCTGCTGAGGCATCCCCTGCGCCCTTCAAGAGCTCTTCTCTCACCCCCACATCTCCTCCAATGTGAGGCTGTTTTGGGAAAACACACTTTGTAAGCACTCTGACATAGTTTGGTGTTTTCTGGAGGCTTTATTTTGTTCCCTTTGTAAGTCCAGGTGCTGAGGCCAAGCAGGGTGCTGAAGGAACCAAGGGGCTCCTCCTCGCCCGCAGCACTTTTTGCTCGATGTTGTTTAATGCTGAATGATTTCAGCGTGTAATAGCATTACCAGGGCTTTGGGTTTGTTGAAACAGTTGCAGCAAATTAAACCTACTGGGGGCCCTACGAGCATGTGCGTGCTTGGAGCAAACCTCAAATCTGCCACCCTCTTGGGCTGCATTCCAACCCCTGGGAGCTCACAGCTGTTGGAACGGTTCCCTGAAGGATTTGTTTCTCTCTATTTACAGCTCAGCCGCTCGCTACCCCCAGCTTCTGCAGGCACAGCTCCACTGCTAGCAGCGGGATGGCTGCTGTGAGCAGGGGATGCTCTCCCACTTATTTTGATTTGTATTGGTTTTGTTTCAGCTGACTTTGGCGAGAGATTTACGCGCGGTGGTTTTGGGACTATCATGTTTTAAATGAGGGTAATCAAGCCAGCGCACTGTGAGAGCCAGAAAATGCAACAAAAGAACTCCTGAGTGTGCTGCAATTCTGCCTGTAGTAGGTTGTACTTGTATTACCAGGATAAAGTTTAGCAAAAACCAAACTTCACATTCCTTATAGGCATTAATTGCATCCCTTCTTCTCCCAAGAGTGCAATCTGGCGTTCCCCAGGGACTTTTGCAAGCTTTTCCAAGGAGGAAAGAGCGAGTGAGACAAAGTTTGCTGCAAGATCCACACATATTTTGAAGTGTTTCTATCTTGCACCAATACCCATCTGTGTATTTCTGTGTAAGCAGCTTCAATTCTAAGCTCTGATGTGCTAAAATATGTCCTAGACAGTTTTGATGAGACACATCACTCCTAGATATGCATGTTAATGATAGGCTGGCTGCCCAAACTCCCAAGGAAGCGATGAACAGGGTGCATAACCTGGGTGTAGAAGCAAGTCATTCCAAGGATTGAAGTATGGGGCTACGTCCTGCATCTGAGCTGCTCTTGCCATCTGTGCAGGACAAGCAATGCAAACAAAACAAAACAAAAAAAACAACACCAAAACTCTTTTATTGCACTTTTTCCCAGTATGATCTTTTCAAAGAAAGCCTGCATCACTATCTTTTATTCAGGGTTTTTATGTTACTAGTTCCAGGTAACCGATGTATGTGAGAGTTGTTCCCCCGTAAAACACTGCAGCCTACTGTGTGGTGTCTGTATGGGGCTCTGAGTTACTCATCCCCATGGCTTGAGCTGCTCCCACAGCTGGGCCAGGAGCTGGGTCAGGTCCTGCAGCAGGATGAGGAAGGAACAGGAGGAGCGCAGGATGCAAAGGGCTGCTGGCTCTGCCCACACACCTGAGGTAGCCTTGCCACAGCGTCTCTCCAGCTTTGCTGTTGTTGCTGCTGTTATTAATTAGCAAAGTGCCTGTGAAATACCAGAAGCCGATCAACGTTTTGGTGGAGTTGGGCTGCAAAATTCTTCTTTATTTCCATGGAAACCACTCCATCTGCTAGGGAGGCTCATTCCCAGACAACAGGCCTCACTGTGCCACAGGGCTGGGAGGGCAGCATGAGGTGATGCCACCAAGGCGAGCAGCTCCCATGTCCTCACTGCTCACATGCAGTTGCTCCGCAACTACGCTCACAGCCTCCGCATGCATGTGTCAGCCTTGCCAGTACTGGCTGGCTTTGCACAGAGCTACAAATAGTCCTTTAAATACAAATGATTGAGGTTAAAGGCTTTGCAGTACATGGGTACAGTGCTTCAGTTGTAATTAAACAAGAGAGTCGCAGCCTTGAGCCCTTACCGTGTCAGTGTGACAAACAGACGAAACAGCCTCTGAGTGGCAGTGGTGAATGAGCATAAGGCGAGGAGGCCTCCCAGCTGGCAGATCCCACGGGCACAGCATCACCCCTCTGCATGGTGGGCTGCAGGGCACAGTGTGACTGCAGGAAGGGACCTCAGAGCCTGGAAGCTCAGGGCACAGTGCATCTGCTCACAGGTCCTGGATAAAGGCAGAAAAAAGCCAAACAGAATTAGCTTGATGAAATCAAATTGGATTTTTATTTTTTATTTTTTGCTGAGCAGATAGAAAGATAGTCTCATGTCAAAAGAAGTTTGTCATTTGACCTGAAACAAAGCTTTTCCTTAATTTCCTCCTTAATATACCTTTCCATTGTTGTATGCACACCAACATCAGCGTGATGTTTTTAATAACACGTAGATGGAAATGCTCTGTTTCTAATAACAAGAAAGCTCTGAGTCACTGGTCTGTGACAGAGGCTAGCAATTTGCAAAATTAGACACAACCTTTCAAAACAAGTGACCCCATAAAACTGTGCCAGGTCAAAGTCAATCTGGCTTGTTTTTACATGAAATTTGTCTCAGCACAAACAAATCCACAAAGGGCGCTTCTGGGCTGCAGCATGCATTTAAGCAGTGCTTAATATCTGTTAGTACTTCATGCCTTTGAAGGAGAGCCTTAAACTTTCATGTTCAGGTGACTGCTTTTGTAAAGAAGATAGTGTCAATTAAGGGTGTGAGGAGAGAGCTCATCAGAGGCTTCTGTGCAATGTCATCACTACAGTAATGAATGCAACCTGCTGCCTGGGGAGCCGTGTGCCCTGCTGGGCTGCTTGGCTCAGGATCTCCAGCTCTTTCATAGGCAGCTTTGAACAAAAGGCTTTGAATAGTTAAGTCTGAAATCAGTGGATGTAGGAGTATTATCTTTCCTCTGCCCTCTCAGCTTCTGCTTGTATCCTAAAGCATCACTGATCTGAGGATGGAGTGCTTGCCTCCATACCTCTGCTACACACAAGGGACAGCCTCAGAAAGCCACAGGACAGGCTATGACACTAGGTTTGATCTGCACATGAGGCTTTCCGTTAGCATGGGGAAAATCTGTCCATTGTAATTTCCTGCCAGTGGGTAAACCCTGCTTGTCAGACCTTGTTAGCTAAAAGGCTGCTCCCGTGAGGTGACTTTGTACTTCTGCTCACTGCCACCCAACAGGGAGCCCACAGCCTTTGCCGAACGCTGTGCTACTTGTACTCCATTTTCCAGGTTGTACCCAATAAATTGTTCCTCATTCAGAAAAGGTGAAGAAGACAGTCCTAGAGGCAGCCAGTCTGGCTGTGTGACAGGGTTAGTTTGATGTGCTTGCACTGCTCTCAGTACAAGGTCAGGTCCTCAGCTGGTTTCTATCTCAGCAGATGAAGGCTTTCTAGAAGTGACAGCAAGGTTCTGGCTCCAGCATGCTAGTGGATTGTCCACGAATGGTAGTTTCAAAGGGAGCTTTGGGGTTTGCACAATGCTGTGTTGCTCTGCTTGTTGCCGGCATCCTCAGGGTTCCTCAGGCAGAGCTCGGTTGTTCCTTCCCTGAGGCCATTCCATCTGGTTAGGCCAGAACAACATGCTTCTATCAGCTTGGTGTCTTTCCAGGTTTGCTCCCTTAATCGTTATAATTAATGCTTATTTTATTCAAAGTGTCAAATTGCTTTGCTATGAAGCAGAGTAAAGCACTTCACTCTAGGAAACAAGACAGTATATTTAATTGATATTGAGCTGCAGCCACTAATGGATTTTCAAAATACAATAATCAAAAGGAAATCGGTGTAACGTGACACGGAATTAAAGTGTTCTGACATAATATCCAGTGACCTCACCTGGCATATTGTACAGCCATGACTGCTTTTGTCATGAAATAATACAAAAACAAAATTAATAATTTTCAAGCAAAATAGCCACAAAGCAATAAAAATCATTTTGGAAAGAAATTCTGTAGCTGCCAGCTGCATCCTTGCTGCTCTATGAGGAGAGGTGGCCTCAGTGATGGAGCTCCCTTTTGTCACTATACTGTGGAGAGGGCTTGGTCGCATTTGCTCACCCTGCTCAGCAGTGGGAAAGTACACTTGGAGCAGTGCTGGAAGCTGGGGGCTGCAGAGCAAACCTTCTGTCTTTGCAGGATACAGCTGCAGGACATAAGGAGCATAGCCCAAAAGCAAACGAGGTGAGCACAGACCCTGGGAACCTTGTAGTGTGAGAACCAGCTCTGCTATTTAGCCAGCCTTCTCATTTCCTGTTGGTGCTTAGCTTCCTCAAGGCTTTTTGTTGCAGTCGCCTTTATTGGGTTAAATATCACCCGACAGCTGTGTTACGAATCTTGTCACTTTCTCTCCAAAGGTTTTCTTGAGGTTTTTCTCCCTGCTGCAGTGGAAATGCCCCTCATTTGGAGCGGGTACCAAGCCCTGTCTGAGCAGGCAGGTGAGCAGAATGCTATGAATGCTGTTTTGCAACCAGTCATTGTAGCAAGCGAGAGCCGCCAGCCTGGCAGCAGTTGTGCTGCCTGTGCTGAACGTCAACTCATGCTTGAACACTTCGCTGAATCTGATGGACTCAAACATGTGCTAAGTGCTTTGCTGAGCTGGGTCTTTCTCCTGATTTATGCCAGGGTAGATTAAAATAGAATCAACCCCTTAAGTGGTCTGTGCAGTGTTGTCAGCAGGCTGGGGCATAGCGTCTGTGCTTCCGTTTTAATTAAAGGTTCCACCTATTTACGTGGAATCGATCAATCTCTGCACAAAAACATCTTTGCTGCTGATTAGCGCCGTGCCGCAGACAAATGGCGTTAAACACAGATGACTTTTTGGAGAAGTGATTTATCTACGTGGAAATGAAAACTACCATTATTTTAACCGATGCCGCTGTGTGACTGATCGCACTGGGCTCCAGCATTGACTCTACACGTGGAGCAGTGCAGGCTTTGCGGCGGTGCCGGTGCCAGCGGTGATGTGATGGGTACCAGGGATCCCAAATTGCTGGGGCTGGGCTTTGTGAACTAGGGCTGCTCAGCTCAAACCTCTGAAAATGCGTTCATTAGATCATGCGTGGAGCAGAAATGAGCTGAATGTGGCTTCACTTATAAATTCTTAGTGGGCTGAAGGCTAATGGGTGCTTTAATGGAGAAATGCAGCATTCCAGTGTGCTGGAACAGCAATAAGGGAGTCTATGGGCCATTGGTAATATACTCCTGGTGATTAAAATCACCCTTCTCCCAGACCCGTGTCTCTCAACGCACTCAAAGCATTTATTAGTGGTCCATTATATGCCCACTTCTATCTTACTGCTTAATTTGAACGCTAATTAACATCATCATACTTTCTAAAGCACAAATGGCACTTGGTAGTATTTCATTAACTCCAGGCTCTGTCTGGGAGCAGTAAGAGCCCAGATTTCCCTTAAAAATGCCTCGATGGTTTCCCAGGGCTGCAGTGGGAGAAGAGCCCTGCGTCCATGTGGTCCCATCCTCCAACTCTCCCTGCTGTGAGGGAAGTTTGTGGGAAGTAAAACCATGACTTCATTTCCCGAAATGCTCGGGCAGTAGCCAGCAGGCTGCCTGTATGTCTAAACATGAGCTTAATAACTTTGCTGAAGTGGGGCCCGAGGCTTGGCTTTGAGGCTGCTCTCGGCTCTGGGTGGGCTGAAGCTGGGAAGGCAGAGCTCACCCAAAATACTGTCGTCACTGTGCCTCTCTGAAGCAGCCTATATGGATCTGGAGACTTTTGGAGCATCTTTCCTCAGGTATCTCCTCTTTGAAGTGGACAATCTTAATTTTCCCTTCACGTCCCCATGAAGCAAGCCTGGTGCTCCTTTCTATCTCTGCTCCCTCCCTGGGCAAAGCAGGGTCCTTAGTGATGTCCCCTTAGCAATGGATCCTGTTGGGATGTTGGCTTCATATTTTGCAAAACCAGAGCATATCTGCCCCGTGCTGCAATTCCCAGGTCCTCTTCTGGAGGACTGCTGCCTAGACACTTACTCTGCATCTTGTACTTGCACAGCTAGTTATTCCTATTCAGTGCAATAATTTCTCCTGCCAAATCCTTCTTAGCAATCACTTAAGCCTCTCTACTGTCTAATCACCTCTATTTCTAGTCTTTCTTCTGACACAACAATAAAAAACACCCATTTTGTTAAGTCTGGACTTTGATTACAGTGAGCCTTAGGGGGAAATCTGCTGTAGGACAGTGAGGTGTTCCCATCCCCAGAGCCCTGTTCCAGCACCAGGGCTGTCATCTCCCCTCTGCAGAACATGTGGGGCATCAGAAGCTCTCTTTGCAGTTTCCTCACAATTTTAATACAGTGATACCCAAGGGGAGGGAGCGCAGCACACCATCCCCTCACCTCACAGGAGCTCATTTCTCATCTCTGCAGTGCTTTTGTCGCCATCTCCTTGGCGCTGCTGTAAGTGAGAAGCTAGGGGCTGGGTAGTGCAGCATCCCTCTCCTCAGGCATTAACACTTAAAGGGAAACTGGGGCAAAATCAGCGAGCAGGAAAAGGTGTGGGGTGTTGTTGCCCCTCTCCCCCTGGAATTTCTCATTGTTGGCCTTTTGGCTGAGATTGAGCACAGTGTCATTAGTTCAATCTGACATATCCTGTCAGCAGACCGCACAGTGCTTTTGCAATGAATTTCACACTGGATATATTTCTTCTGCCGCCAGCTTGTCACGATCCTGCCCTGTCATGATCCCTTTTTTCAGCCTTCTCAGCTGATGTATAGACAGCAGCAGAAAAATGAAGTGCCCTTTCTCAGCAAAGATAAGCAGCAAGGTGAGTAGGGAAGTGATTGGGTGATTCAAGTGCTTCTCCAGCACGCACAGACAGGCAGGGCACGGTATGAATAAAGACTGGGTGCCAGTGAGAGGCTGTCAGTAACATTACTACCTGTCATGCGTGTGTAAAGGCATCAAGCAGCAGGTGGGCGGCCGTGACAGCCCCTGGAGAGACATCTCTATTAGTGCTCAGTGCTGCACCGGTGTGAAGCTGCAGTGTGGTAAGGGTAGGCAGGCTGCTCTGCTTAAGGTGGAAAGCGACATGTTGGGGTGATTTGATTTGGCTGAGGTTTGAGGTGGTTTAGAATCTGCTGTGAATCTTCCTATCATTGGATCCTGCCCCAGATTCACAGTGCTGCAGCATACTGCATCTTGCTTTTGGGCTCTGTGGAGCAAATGAGCTTCTGAGCCTGATGGTGTTGATTTGGTACCCAGATGGGTGACTTCTCTCATCTTCTGTTCTAAACTGGATTTTAGGATTGCAAGAAAATATAGCAGGAGTGATTTTCCTGCACTGACTGACTTACAGAAGCACTCAGTGATTGCACGTAGCAGCTCATTTTCTCCCCCACAAGCCTTCTTCCCTCTTCAGATCAGATCTGCTTTCTAGAAGCAGCCTTTGCCAGTGTTGGTTTTGTGCTGGAGAGGTTTCTGGCAGTGGGATATTTTTGGTGCTTAGTGCCAGGCTGTTTTGGGTGCAGGCAAGGAAAGCTGAAGGCTGCAGGGATGTTTGCAGCAGGGTGGCTGTCCCTGTGTGAGCACTGCACACAAACCTGTCCTGTGCATGGAGTGGCTGTCTGCACTGCTGTGAGTTCCATGGAGGCCTGAGAGTAGCCTTGTGATACCTAAAGGGAGGCTATAAGAAGGAAGGGGGCAGACACTTCAGTAGGATCTGCTGTGAAATGACAAGAGGAAATGGTTTCAAACTAAGAGGGAAGATCTAGACTGGACATAAGGAGGAAGTCTTTTGTATAAAAAAAAGTGGTGAGGCACTGGAACAGGTTGGCTGGAGAGATGGTAGATGTTGTATCCTTGGAGGCATTCAAGGTCAGCCTGGACCAAGGTCTGAGCAACCCGATCGACCTGCAGCTGTTTACTGCAGGGGAGTTGGACTAGATGCCCTTTAATAGGTCACTTCCAACTCAACAGGTTCTATGGTTCAATGAACACACCAAGACTTTGTGCCAATTTTAATTGTGTGAATTTAACTATAGGATTTTCTGGCTGTAGTGAGGCTTGTATGCCACCCCTCTTAGCTGAAGCAGCAGAGCCCAGGCAGAGAGGCAGCCAAAGCCCAATGGTCCTGCCACAAGGCAACAACTTCTTTCTGCCTGGGATCTCATGTATTCTTCTGCACTGAAGCAATCCTGCTTTTTTCCTGGGCAGTTTTTCTCCTGATGATGCAGGCCCCAGTGAAAAGCCAGATTCAGCAATGGATGGCTCTGCCCACTAAAGGTACAGCTATCAGAGCTCTGGTCATGCTGCTCATACTGCCATAGTCATTTTCACAGTGAGCTGTGTCTTTCTTGGCTTTCTATGCCTCTTCTCCTAGGCTGAAGGTGGTTGGTAGGAGAGAGATGAAAAGCTGGGGGTGGCAAACAAGTAGTAGCACCCATGTCTGCTGTGTCATGGGGGTGAACAAGTCATTGAGCTTTCAGCAATTCTAGAAAATCCTTTGTCTTCTCTAAAGTTTCACAAGTCATTGAGAATATTTGCTCCCGTGTCTGGGGGCAGAGATGCAGTTTGGGGTTCTCAGTTATTCAGCATCTCCCTGCTCCCACCAGTGTTGTGCTCTGGTACCTCTTGACCCCGTTTCCCCACACTGGTAAGGTCAATGCAGAGCAGCACTGTCTGCCCCACAGCGCTGCTCCCTGGAGCTTTCATTGCTTATTCCTTCCATTTTTCCACTTTGCACTGTTTAAAAACAAGCAAGTAAGAGCTCCCTGGAGCCAACCGCTCGTTTGCTGGCAAGGACTGCCTGTTAATCAATTAAAGCTCTGCAAATGGAGCAGGGTGGATGATTAAGATGCTCTCTCTCTAATGCATGCCAATGGGAAAACTGCCTGCATGGAAAACATAGGCATGTTGGCCTCAGCCTTGAGCTCCTTGTGGTTCTATGAGACCCCTTGCAACCCCAGCTCCTGGACACTGATATTAGGAGGAGGAAGCACTTATCACAGTGTTTCTGAGCTGTTCCAAACCTGTGCCCTGCACCTTATTATCTTTCTTACATAGCTGGATTTCTAATCTGAGCTGGAATTGGAGGTTCATGAGGGACAGAGTCTCTGAGGTGCTTTTGCCTGCAGGTCTCCTTCAGCACTGCCACCCCTGTGAAAGGGCCAGGATGGAGAGAAGTTCCCCTCATCCTAGCAGATACCAGCACCTTAATTAATTGGGGATGCTTTTCAAGGTGACAGATACCTGACTTAGTGTAGTAAAAGCAGCCAAAGGTTGTAATAGAGAGTAAGGATGGCTGAGGGAAGGATAGCAAATATCAGTTCTTGCCAGATGTAAGTTATTGCCTGGGCACATTCTCCAGGGCAGAATCTCCTTGGGGGACCCTTGCAGATGAGGTCCTCACTGCGTCTCTGCCTGCTGGGAACAGGCTGACATTGGGGATTACCAGGAAAATCATGCTGATAAAAACAGCACTGCAAGAGCATCCAAAGTGTGCCTTGTGCTGGTGCTTTTGCTCTCCTGGCCTGCTCTCAGAACAAACCTCAGATACAGGGAATATTCCAACCCTTCTGAATGTCTTTTCAATTTCCATCGGTCATCTGCATTTCCAGGAAGGAATTTGGTTCATTTCAGAGCCATGAGAAAGGTGGTGAGTGACTACAAAGCTATTCTTATGCTCAGCTGATGGAAGGGACAATGTTGCTGCTGCGTCTGCATGCTGCAGCGGTGTATGGCGCCCTTGCTCAGGTGTCACTCTGAAGGATCACAACATAACATTGGTTCCCATAAGCTTCAGTGCCAAAAAACTAAACAAACCCAAAAAAGCTGCATTCATACTTGCAGTGATGGAAGTGATGTGTCCATGCCCTCAGCTGGCTACTGGTCCAAAGCCCATCAACCCATCAAGCCTTTGAACTGGCACCATTTGCAGAACTGTGACGTAATGCAAAGTCTATCAGTGCATTTTAAAGGGCTGAGAATAATAGGAGAGGAATGAAAAAAAGGCTTTATGGGGCAGGGCTGTGTACCCCAGTCGTGCTCTGTGCAGCAGTGCTGCACAACTCCCTGCTACAGCTGCTGCCGTGGCTGTCCCTGAAAGCAAAATAAATCAGGACAATTGATGATTTGAAATATATCTATTTACTATTTTAATACTCAGGTTTCATAGTAGCAGCTGGTCCGTCAACAAACTGGCAGCAGCTGAGAGGAAGCCCTGCATACAGAGGCAGGCAGCCGCCACCAGAGAGCAACCTTGTATGCTGTTTCTGTGGAAATATCACTGAGCTGGGAAGTAACACGTCTTTCACCAGTCTGTCTCTTTTTCTGCTGCTCCCCAGTCACTTAAAGATGCAATAATTGAAACTTGTCCATCAATCATGTTAGCAGACAAAACAACGTTGTTTCTCTTTTCTTTTTCTCCAAAGTGCCGTAGCCTGATCGGCTTAACGTTGGGAACAAAGGTGCAAAGTCAAAAATCCCACTTAGACCTGTTCAAGTGTAAAAGCACATCATCTTTGGGGCGGGGAGGTACAGCACTCATTGTTTAGAAGCATTCTAGAGGAATACTCGAAAAGCAAAAAGAATACCAATACGGCACTGAATGTCTTTGGGATGAGTAAAAAAAATGCCAAGACATTTACATAATGTCTGCACATCTGTAGCCCTCTCATCCCAAGGGGTGAAACGTGTAAAGGGGTTTAGCAGTGATTCCTGTTTGGGCTTTCTTGCTAAACGCTGGGCCTGTGCTTTGTCATCTGGTGTGAATGTGGGGCAGGGTGGGCTGCGGCTCTGCTGCACCGTGGAAATGATGAATGTTTTTCCTGAGCAGGTTTTCTCATTTGCCACCCTCCAGCTCTTCCCCAGTCCTTGAGGTCACTTTCCCAACCTCATACACACGTTTTTCTCCAGAAATCACTGCCTGGGCCTTGGCACATTGAAACCCAGAGCAGCCTGAACACAGGATTCTTGTTTTGGGTTCTTGTTTCTGCCATAGCGTTGCATTGGGTTTGAATATTTATGTATCCATTTACACAAGCTGATCTAGCAGAGGATGCTGGAACGGGTCTAAGGTTACTCAGTAGAAGAGCTGAAGACAAATCTCTCTATGCAAATCTTTTCCCTTTCTGTGTCAGTCAGGGAAAACTGCCTATAATCAGCCAAATAAGCTGTGGGAGGCACCAGATAGTTTATAGCTGCTTGAGCAACAGGGGGACTAGCACGCCCTGAGTCACAGCGAGCTGCTGCCTCCCACCCGGCCGTTCATGCTCCCGTTTGCAAACACTAACCAGTGGCTTTAGTGAGCCTTAAAATTAGTGGTCTGATAGTTACTGTGTGTTTCTCCCTCTGTAGTCCACCGAGGACACCACAGCTGTTAGAGCTCGTAGATGCTGTCCCCGAGCTGAGCTATGATTTCAGCTCTAGATGGTGATAGTTCTGTTAATTAAAGCATGATCGTTAACTTAAATGTGCTGTTAATGTCCTCGGTACCTTGTGCTTGTGATGCTTCAGCTTCCTCTGGGACGCTGGTGATGTGAGAGGGGGTCTCTCACATGCTCACCATGCCATGTTTGATGCTAGACATGGAAATGCTCACGTTAGTGTTAGGCTGAACAATGAGTTTTCCTTCTGCTAAAATCCTCGACCTGTAAGACACAGGTCCATCACAGACCAAGCATGTTTCCTGAACTTCACATGGTTCTGGTCAGATGGGCAGGAGGATTGAATCTGTGCTTTCTACATTCTAGTTCTTTTTTGTTGTCCTTACAGGAGTCTTATTTTTAGATGATTTTCTGACTTAATTCCAATCCTATTGCAAGGAACTCATAAAGCTGTTACTGCTCAGTCACTCCATGTCTCCTTGTTAACATAATATGATAAGCAAGGTTCACAGAAGCTGCCTACACTGGAGAAATGGAACAAGAAGGCATTTCTGAACACTGAGGGTTTTTGAAAGCTTCTTTGTTCGGAGATTGGGAGAACAACCTGTTAAACCCCATCCTCACAAAGAGAGCTGCAGATTTAAGGCTACTGAACAGAGTCATCTCTCCAGATGTAGGTTGGCATGTGGGTTCACCGTCACAGATATGACTTATGATTCATCCCCAGCATACTGGTGATGGGGGCAGAGAGTCTATATTAGGATGCATGTTGAATGGTGAGGGACAGCTCACAACTGGAAGAATGCAGAGAATGAGGTCACAGGAGACAAAATGTTTCAGTATAGCCAGGCATATGCTCATTTGCTAAAAGAGAAGAAATTTCAAGTGGTTAACATGAGGGACAGTATTAGTTTTCCTGCAGATAGGCATCTTGATGGTTATTTTTACTCCGAGCAGAATCCTGCCAGGCTACCGGGTTCCTCCAGAGCTCATGTTGCTCCTGCAGCCTTGCAGTGCTCAGAGGCATCCAGCAGCCAACTGGAGTGAAGAGGAAACATTGCGAGGGAAGAGTGTGGGCTAACTCCTTTGGGGAAAAACAGTGCAGGTACGGGTGATGGAAAGTATCTGCCCCATTATGACCTTCCCAGGTCCCAGATTTGCCCCAGTTCCTGGGCAGCTCCCAGCTGTGGCAGCTCTATGACACCTTGGGACTCTGCCGTTCAGATCCCTCCTTCCCCAGACTCGAGGTATTACTGCTGCCTTTGAAAATGCTCATGCAAAGCAGAGAGTTAAACCCAAACTTCCATCTGTTCATAACAAGACATCTTCACTGGCTGAATTTGATTAATTTAGTGATTACTATCAGGAGACAACAGTCTCTCCAAGCCCCCCAGCTGTTCCAGCATGGAAAGCCTCCTGCTTCGCTATAAAGAGCTGCAATCATTTCCTCTGTGTCTTTTATCTAATTTCATTAAAATAATTCAGCTAGTCCACTCTGGCCAGCTGTTCTTCAGGCCTCCTGGCCTGCATTGCCTATCCAAGGCTGCTGGTGATGATGTTGGATTAATCTTTCCAATGGTTTTGCATCTGTCCTCTGCTCTTGGAGTTGTTCCAGCTGTTCTCCAAACACAGCTGATAATTTAACCACCCCCCCCCCCACCTCCACTGATTCACCAACCTCTGAAATCTCCCAGCCGTGCTCCGCTTTCATGCTTCCCAAGCTGGCAATAGTCATTGATAACGTCGTGCAAGTGTTCAACATGCCCTTGACCCCACAGATTCCTTCTCTTTGCTGTGTGCCAAACCCCAGAGTGGTCCCTGCATTCCTGACCCACTCTGGCCCAAATGCTTCTTCCCTGTTTTCTGCTCACAGTGTCCCACTGTGCATATCCCCTTTTCCTCCTCTGGATTTGGGTTCTGCTTCACAGAGGCACTTCACAGCTTTCACAGCGAGGAAGCTTTGCTCTCTTTTTTTATCACCAGATAGACAACTTTGGTGCTTTCTGAGCCTGAATATTCTCTCCTAGTTGACTGGAGAAATGTGGCTATAGCTTTCTGGGTGCTGTACTGTCCGTTAAATCCTCCCAGAGATGCTGAAGCATCGGTCTACACTGTAATCACTGAAGGATTACAACCAGTGTCATTCCACATTAGTGGGATTATTAAGTAAAATTGGCTTACAGGCTCCGGCGTGCTGGCAGCTTCCCCCGGCTGCACAATAGCTGCTGTCCCTCCTGCACACCGCCCCTGCACTGCCTCCCTGCCAGCCCTCCCATTGATTTTAAATTTTACTATTGACTTTTAAAGCACTCAGGGGCTCAGGGTTTTCTGTGTCATTGATTTATAGCTTTCCTGGGAGCTGGGACAAGCTTCGAGATCTTCATCCATCAGCCTGCTGTCATTGTTGGGGTTTTGCCCTCAGATAGCAGCAATGACACACTCTGGATCCAGCACTACTGGTGCTCACTCAAAATTTGAAGCCCATCTGTTCGTGACAAGACAGTTATTAGAAACTGTCCTTACTGCACAGCAGGTAGAGGTGGCTGCAGCATTGTAGAATCATAGAATGGCTTGGGTTGGAAGGGATCCCAAAGCTCATCTAGTTCCAAATCCTCTGCCATGGGCAGGGTTGCCAGCCAATGCATCAGGACCAACTCCAGCTGCCCAGGGCCCCATGCAGCCTGGCCCTGAGCACCTCCAGGAATGGGACATCTCTGTGCAGCCTGTGCCAGCACCTCACTACCCTTTCCTGCTTAGTTTCCCACGGCAGCCAGCATCAGGGACACGTGGAAGCAAGGGACAGGTTATGGGAAGATGCTGCCCAGTGGTCCTGAGGCACTTGTACCTCCTGATACACCCCCTGTGCATGCATGAAGTGTTTGTTCCTTGTCTGCAGACACGTGCTATATAATACACTTCACTTCCCACTAGAATTTAAGAAGAAAACTAATACAGACTGCTGCATCACGGCAGTAACAATGCCAATTGATCATGGCAGCATTTTGAGGTTGTTTCTAGCAGGTGCTTTGGGAATTCTTTATCAAGCATGTGAGGGCTCTCTGAACTGAGTCTTTGTCTCAGGGACCCCCATAACCCAATCCAGCTTTATGCTTCCTCTTCACCATCAGCACAAACAGCATTTACCTGAAGCATTGCCCATTTTTGCCCAGCTTGCTGCCCTTGTGCTCCTGGCTGCGCTCTGAGGTAGACGCTGTGCCCATGAAGACCCAGCCTGGGGTCTGTGCTCTTTCTGTTCAGACGTGTGTACCCTAGGAAGCTGAAGAAGAAACAGTTGAAAGCTGTAACTTCTGTTTCTGAAAGCCAGAAAACAGTTATAATTAATGCACAAAATGGGATGGGATGGCTCAGGGTCTGTCCCAGCTATGGTGTCCTTTCAGTTTAAATAGGGTGAAGTGATATGCAATCTCTTCTTCTAACAGCTCTGCATAGAATAGTTATTGCAATTCAGGGGGTAAGAGCATTGCGAGACTTCCTTCATGCTTTAATATCTCTCATCATTTCATCGAGAAAGTCCCAGGAAAGTCCTGAATTTCATCATGGGGATAATACTGTGCTTTCATTTCCCCTTCCTGCCTCTGTCTTGCCCTGGGGCACTGATCCCAGAGGAATCCCCTTCCCTGCTTTGTCCTCTGTCAACCGTGATGTGTGTTGTGGATCTCAGGAGCTGTGCTGGTGCTTAGGGCCATCTGTTGCCCTGCTGAGCAGGTGGATGGGCTCCCAAAACCCATAGTGCGTGTAGCTGCAGCAAGACCACGTCTTGCCTGCCCTGAGTTACACTCTGTATGCAACGAGTGGAATAAGTGAATGAATAAAACATTGGCATTGTAATGCTGCAGACAACTAGAAACATGATACAGCCACTGAAGGGTGGATCTGTGCTTCCCAGCAGCGTTTGATGTGGGTCACAGAAACTTTCCCCCAAGGGACTTCTGGTCCCTGGGGACCTGGTTTACGCCAGTGCTGGAGATCAAAAGCCAGGATGTGGTGTCGCACAGCCATAATAACTGCTGTCCAAGCTGTGCTCAGCTCCAGGTCTGTGAGACAATGCTAAAACGCAGCCATTGGCCAGCCAGGAATTAAACAATTTGTGTTGGCTGGCTCTGAGAGGGGATTCACTGTTTTCATCACATGCCAGTGCTAGTTCAGCTGCGTGTGGAGGAAAAGAAGAGGCTTTCTTAGGCTTTACGAATTGGCTGGCCACCAGGACCTGAGCCCCTCTAGATATAGAGTTCATCCTTACAAAATTCATCTTCCAGTTTGGAAATGAGCAGGGCTGGGTTCCCGTCACGCAGCCCGGATTGCTGTAACCACTGATGAGATCTTCGGATACTCCGACCGGTGAAAAACCATTGCATAAAGCACCGAAGTGCCAGACGTGTTGCTAATAAATTCCTATGATGACTTTTTAATATTTACTTATGCTAGCCATTAAGAGCATTCCAGCCCTTGCTGGGACTGGGTGAACCTGTTTCTATGCAGACAGGAGCATCTGTTATTTGCTGTTGAACCGAAGCAGGGGCAGTGCTTAGCTGTAAGGAAAGCACCATGTGGGAGCCCACATGATGTTTCTGCACTAGAGAACCCCCATCCTGGCACACTTTCCCAGGGCTCTCTTTGGTAGGTATCTCAGCCTGGGAGAATGGTGTGAGATTTCCTCTATTTGAAAATGTGTGTTCCTGCGTAGGTTGGTTTGTGCCCTTGGGGAAATCACACCTCATCTGTAGATCACTGCATATTAGTCTATGGCTTCTATAAATATGAATTTAAATAGTCTATTATCTCAAAGCACTGTTAATGTTATTATTCCCACTTGTTAGGTGCACACCATATACAGAATATGCTCCAAATTCATTACCTTCGATTTTATGTTGCATAAATTTGTAGTCTGCTCTTTCCAAAGAGATGAAACCTGGCTGTAAAATTTATTGAACAATTACTGCAATGTAGCTTAATTAGCAACTTGCAAGGATTTTGCAAACCTCTGAGCTTGAACTGCTCAAGTCACTTTATTAGTGGATTTGAGGTTAATTTTTCAGATTAATAATACACATGAGCATTTATTAAACTCTAGACAACAGTTCAAAAAAAAAAAAATAAAATTATTATATCTGTAACAGTCTGAAGGAACAGAAGGTTGCAGCTGGCCCAGTGGCCCAGGTTCCACTCTCTTTTCCTTTGTCAGTGTGGCTGAGACGGAGGGATGGCTGAGCTCCATGGAGCACGATGGGCTCATGGGTTGCCATTGAGTTTCCTTCTTAGAACAAGCGGATGGTAACCTTTAAAATGGGGCTCTTTACTCAGAGGAAGGGGAGGAGCTCGATGTTTGTAAGGCAGCTGCTTTGTATCTTTGAAAATAAAAATTCCTACTTGAGGGTTCAGGTTTCCATGCAGCACCTGTTGCTGAAGAAATCGCTGAGTATCACTTGACCAGTTTTGGAGTGACGATGACTTGAGTGATCTGGTTCTTGATGGCTCTGCTATGCCATGCTAGTTTGTGAGGCCTCGGTTTCCTTTAGTACTTGCTGTGTTGCAGTGAAGAAGAGCAGGATGTTCCCTAAAGACATCACAAGGCTTGCAGTACTGATGAATGCAAATGCATTTGGAGAGCCAAATTCATGCATAAGGACTGTGTATAACTCATCAAGTTAGTGCTTGTGAGATACACCAGCCTAGTGCTGGCTCTCTCCATGGGAATGAATTTCTTCCAAATGACTTTCATGTGGTGTGCAAACTGGAACCAGGCATGCTCGTGATGCTGTGGTGGCAGTGAAAGTCTCTGTTGGAGGGCTGGGAAGGGCTGCGGGAAGAGAAGGGCATGCAGCATCCCAGCCTCTTTATTTCATTTCTGCTTTTCACTGCCTTTCTGGCCCTTGCATCAAGGTTGACTAAACTGATCCTTGCTCCATCTCCCACACATCCCTTGGAGATCACCAGAGGAACCTCTGAAGGTTTTCAGTGAGTGATGTGGAGTCTGTGACCTGCTAAGCCAGAGGCTGAGGAGAACTGTGGTTGGATCTGATGGCATCTAACACCCAGTGAAGGTCTGAGATGGGAAGGAGCTACCTCCAACCCTATCCATTTAGTGAAGTGCCATCGAACTGGTAGTGAGAAGGAGGCATAGGTTCTTTGCACAGGCATGTGGCTTGGGAAAATTTGATAGCGGTATTGTGAAATGTTGGAGACTTCATCCAAGGAGCAAAGATCACCATCATCATCATTATCATCACCATGCTGCTACCTTGCCCAGCTGTGACAATCCCAACAATCAAACCTGGTTTAGGTTAAAGGCTCTGTTGCATGAAGGGCTTACCCCTGCTCCTGCCCATTCAGCGTCACCAAGACAAACCTCCTCCTGCAGCCATCCAGATCAATCTAATTGTAGGCAATAGAAAATGATGCTTTAAATAAACCTCATTTGCATACTGAGAAAAACTTCTCAGCTTACTGAGTATGGAAATTACCAGCGGAAAATCGTTTATCGTCTCGGTATCAAAATATCAGAGGTTGCCTGGTGCCTTTGGGAAAATCAATTGTGATACAGCAGTATTTCTCACTTCCCCATATATAATGTGATCTGCCAAATTTAATCCAATTTTGCATTTGATGGTCCCCAGTAGGATGAAAAGGTGAAGCTAATGTCATATAAACAATGCCAAGCATCATCCCCCATGAAATTTTGTGTGACAGTTGAAAGGTGCCGAATTATCCCAAAATAGTCTAGGGACTTCACAGCTCAGGCAAGCTGGCAGTTTGCAACAATGCATAAATGTTGTTCTTCATTTTGCTTCTGTTCTCTCTTTTTAATTGTAAATTGAATATCAGTATTTCAAGCCAGTGGGTGGAGGGATGAAGGCTGACATGCTGTGCCTTGCACTACCCTCAGTAAGGAAATGCTGTGTAGTGAGAATGCGGGGGCAGGAGCAAGGCTTTGCTAAAGCCAAATCCTGTCTTCACCTGGATCATCTGAGCGTCTCATCTGCTGCCATTGTGGAGTAATTGCTTTTGGTGCAAAATGAGTGTAAAGGTAAAGCGTTGTTACAGACATGAGTAATGTCTGCAATGAGTAATGAGGTTACCACAACCCTAAGAGGGGGTGAGACTGGTGAGCTGCTGAACCTGCAACGTGCTGGATGGCAGCAGTCTGATGCCAAATTACTGGCATTCAGCTTGGGAGCTGCCAACAAGCTGATGGAAGTGCTTCCTGTGGATTCATTGTCCTGGAAAATATTGTGAGTGTATCTTGAAAGCAGTGCTGTGCTTTTAGCTCCTTTTCAAACTGTTCTTTGACAATATTCCTTCATTTGTGCTTTCTTTGCTTTGTTTCATCACTGAGAAGTGCTTTTCTAGCCTTTTACAGCTGGCAAAGGGACAGAGGGAGGACTGAGTGTTTGGCCACTCCACCTACTGCTCCCAAGCAGCCATGGTGCCCTGTGGCATTGTTCCCTGGCTCAGCAGGGACAGCAGGACATGACTCCCACCCTGGGCTGAAGGATTTGGGGAGAGAAAAGAACTGTTAATTACAAGCCATATGTCCACCTTTCTCTTGCATGGCAGCAGCTGCCGTGCCCTTTGATAGCACCTAAGTCCCCTCTGGCAACACTTGAGGTCTGGTTTGGTTCTTCCAGGAGGGGTGGAATGTCCGTTCCTGTTGCCTGACATGCGAGAGGACATGGCTCAGACCACGGAGGATTTCTCCTATTGGGGTTTATGCAGCAGAGCCACACCTCTGGCTATACCACCTTCAAATCATTTTGATTTGTCACTTTAGGCTGGCTCCAGAGCCCAGCTGAACAGTTTTCCATTAGCTATAATGGGCTTGTGGACCAGCCGGGTGCTCAGAGCAGGGCTGTAGGCAGGGACGGCTCTGTCACCTCCTGCTGGAACACTCTGCAGAAAGTGTGGAGACCTGGACCCTGCCCTGAGGCAGGCAGTGGGTGCTGATCCTGCCCCGGGGTCTCAGCTGGGGGTGGGCAGGGGCAGGGGTCTGCATAGCTGTATGAGCAATCCCCAGCAACAGTGTGAATTCTCCTGCTTGTGCTGTGAAAACCAGACAGAAAATCCTAAAGGCAAAGTTAGCATTAGACAATTATGAGACATCTCCAGCTAAGCAAGCCCAGCATCTGTTCAAATGCTGATATCTTTAGTTTTCAATTGCTGCATTACATAAAATATAAGAAGAGAAAGGCACATTACTGTTTTAACTCAACCTTTCCAAACAAATCTGTATTCACACTGTACCATAACAGAGGGACCAAGGAAGCAGACAGGAATTTATCTTCTCCAGAGAGTGATCCATCAGTGCCTGGTTCGCAGGAACATTTTTCAGACATCTCAAGAGCACCATGCACAAAAATATACATACCATGAATCTCCTGAGCAGACAAGGGCTAGCTGCAATGACGGCAGCGGTGGGAAGAGCACAGACCAATAGCAGAAGCCTGGCAGGAGAAATCAAGATTATTCCACTGAAAACCCAGCAAAAACAGCAGCAAAAGTTGGTCCCCTTATTAAGCAAATGATTCACATTTCCATCACCACCTGAGCGCAGCCTTTCACGTACATCTCAGCTTGCAGGACATCAGTCTGAGCGAGCACCTCACTCTCCCAGTTTTGAAGTATCTGTGTTTGGTCTCTGGGTGAAATTGGAGCCAGTGGGAACTTCTGAAGGGAAGTACCACTGTCAGGTAGAGGCCAGCTGAGGTCTCTTAACATTCTGCAATAAAACCACTTCTGTGTGGGGCTTTTTTCCTACCCGAGAAGCCAATCCAATGCATCTTTGGGGCTGAACTGTGGTTGAGGAGAAGACCCCCATGTATATTGCAAGTCCAAAACTCACCCTGCTTTGGAAGATGCTTTTTTTCCACATGACTCCTTGGTGAGTTGAGCTGTGTTGGCTGCTGCAGCATGAATAGAGGCGCTGTTTGAGCTGCTCAGAGCACGCTGAGGCTCTGCAGGCTCATCTGATCAGCAGCAGCTCAACGGGGATCCTGTGATAACAAGGATGCTGAGATTAGTTGCTCCTGCTGCTCGATGTCAGTGTATTCTTCGTGCCTTGAGGACAGTGCTTGATTAGTGAGAGAATTCCAGAAACGGCAGATTGTACTCAATTGGTGATGTAATTAGTAATGTAATTACAAATTACCTAATGCTGGAAGTATACTGTGGCTAATAACTGTCTAAGGCAGGAGAAGGATGCCGGCTCTCCAACCAGTGTTAGCATAAGAACCCACGGCAGAGGTGTGACTGCCTTTCTGGAAGTGTGTGGGGCAGAAGAGGAGGGAGTAAGGATCATGGTGCTCTGGGTTACACCCAAAGCTGGCACTTGGACCTTTTTCAGCGTTGCAATTTTATTGCAGGACATTTATGCTTAAACGAGGGTCCGGCGAAACAAACGAATCTGGCCACGTGCCTCCCATGTTGGACTGAGATCTTGGTTTGAAACTCTAGCATGAAGAGCATTCCTGTTTCTAACAACGAAAATATTTTCGGCCTTATGAGAAAAGATTATGTGAGAAATATGGCACTTCTTTGCATAATTATTAAATGATCATTATCCGTAAGTGTAAGCTTCCAAATAGCTGACTTGGTGTCTTTTTAAAACTAACGTTTGTTATAAGTTACTCCAAAGTTCCCAGCACGTGGCTATGGAGTTCTGTAGCTTCATATTCTTTCACCAGTCAGCTGAGTAATTAAATAGTTGGGCTGGAGACTTTATTATCCAGAAAATCTGCAATTGAGCATTTGTTGCACAGAAAATGGACACATTTCTTTTCTGGATGCATTTGGATGCAGTAGGAATCTGAATCTCTGGTGATTTTGTTAATAGAAGTTTTCCAAGCATTAAGCGATATCAAATTAAGTGAAATGGAACACTTTGTGGCTAAATATTTCACATCTCTGTACAAATGGCTGCTTCTCTTATTGAAGGCTGCGAGTTGCAGGCTGGCTCTATGTTTTCAGCATGGTGAGACTTCAGCCCTGGGACACCTATTAAAGGTGATGAGTGTCAGAGTGCCTTGTACTTCTTTTCCATCTGTGCAAGGTAAAATGCAGGCAAAGAGCCTTTTCATTTCTTCATCTCTGCAAAATGCCTTGCAGCTTGTTTTCTTCTGGCGTAGCTGGAACTCTATGCTGTTGACACTGTAGAATAATTTTTCTTTCAGAAATGATTTGTGTTATAGGGCCTGGCACCATATCTCCAATAACCAAGCAAATAACACACTGCATTAGGGGCCGGTCGCCCAGAGTGGATTTGACTCAGCCCTGTTGTTTTTGGGTTTGGAGCTGGATGTACACCGATTGCGAGGCAGGGAATGAATGCTACCCAAGACAGGGATGGATGTGAGGAGCTGACCTCACCCACGCTTTGCCTCAAGACATGGCATGTGTTGAATAGCACAGCTCCAGCCCATCTGTCTGCCAGCCAAACATCAGTGCCAGGTGCCTGTTTTGAACCATCAACACTTCTGTACTGCAGGAACCTGCCCTGATTTGAGCAGAGGAATGGCATCTTCTCATGCATGGCATGATCAGGTCTCGTACATGGGAAGGTCTGCAAGAGCCACTCCTTGATGCTCTGCATGCAAGAGAGGCTGTTAACAGCTGGCACTCAAAGTCTGAACCCAGGCATTAGCCGTAGGCGGCACGGAAGGAAATCATGTTATTACACAAAGCTGATTGACTTAGCCTTGATTTTAAATGGTGTGGTGTGTGGGTCCCTCTTCAGGCTTGATCCACAGCCTGTTAGAGTCACTAAAGAACTTCTGTGGATGTCGGCAATCTTGGGCTCAGGCACTAATGTGATAATGGTGCCTCTGTTGCTCAGTGTAGCTTCTCAGAACCTGGTTTCTATAATGCAACTGCTTCAACACAGCCACTGAATGCAGAAATACCTGCCTTGATCTGCTTACACTGCTTTTATTTAAGCTGGTCACTGAGTGCTCTCTTGAGAAGTACACTCAGTTAGAGTCCTAGCAGGGCCCTGCTACATGCTGGCGTACAGCAGGCTTCCCTTGCAAACCATGCTGGGGGCATCTGGAGAACGCCAACAGAATGGAGCCAACAGGAGTGCCATGGATTTCTTCAGTGGTTGGACCCTTGAAGCCACACAGGCTGGTGCTCATTGCTCTTGGTTGTGAGAAAGCTCAGCAGCATGGATCCTCTGCTTTGAGGCAGGTTTGCTGGCAGACAGAAGAGGCATTGCCTGGGACCTGCAGGAGCACTCATTGCATGCTCTGCCCGCTCCCAGCTCCTCACATCTCCCCTTATGTGTAGGGGTTGGTGTTCCTTCAGTAGATCCAGCCCTTTAAAAGCAGACCTATAAAAACTGCCTCTGCTCAGATGTCTGAGTACCTGGAAATCTCTTGTGTATACACACTTTAAGGTTTGGTGGTTTCCAAGCCTCCTCATTCACTCTGATTTCTGTGCTCTGTGGCTCAGGGAGTCCCTGCCTTGGCTATCCTGCTTCAAAAGAGACACGGGAGAAAATCTGATTCTTCCTAGGCAGAAACCACTGGTCTGTTTCCTCATTTGAAGAGCAGCCACCGAGACTTAACAGTCCTTTGTTATCAGTGCTGTTATCACCCGCTTGGCAGCAAGAGGGGAGAGCAGCTTTGTTCCCATTCTTTTGCTATAGCACCTACCAGCACGCTGAGCTTTGTTTGAAACAATCGTGGTTTGCATTGAGAACTCTGGCTCTGAGGATATTTTTAGGGTGATAAAATTACAGAGATGATTTGGGGCAATGAATTGAATGAAAGGAGTGGCTTTTGGCTCCTGTTCCCTCGCCAGCATCTCGTGCTTTATTTATAGCCGCATGTATGTGCGTGCATTGCTACGTGTTCACCTCTTTCCCCAAATCAGATGAAATCTGCCTGGCACAGATGATATCCAGACTGTGTTTCCTTATTCATCAAAGGACCGTTGCGTCATGCTTCATGTCTAAGTCATACCTAGAAGTGCATGAAGCTCAGCTTTTTGAGCTGAATTAAGATCAAATGAGTAGGCAGTGCAGCTCCAAGCCTTTGATGTAGACAAACCAGGAAAGCTCTCTCCATGGCAAGGAGCCATGCACAGCTCCCTATTCTTCCAACAAACTGCTTAAACAACTAATAGCTTCAAAAGGTGCTCCCATGAGTGCTCACCCGCTTTCTGCTCATTCAGAACCATCCATTTAGAATGTATCTAAGGTCTTTTTGCTCTGCTTCCATCATGCTGCTAAAGGAGTGGTGATAAAAATTAATAGCATGACAACCAGCTGTGTTTGATGACTGCCACTAAAGCTGGACAGGGAGAAAGTTATATTTGGATTTCAGCCCACTTGTTTTAATTGGGCTTCCAAGGTACTTTTCACTTGTATATGTACCTGCGAGCTTTCACCTGAAGTAAATGTTTCTATTAGTCATTAGAATCATAGAATCATAGAATCATAGAATCATAGAATGGCCTGGGTTGAAAAGGACCACAATGCTCATCTACTTTCAACCCTCTGCTATGTGCAGGGTTGCCAACCATCAGACCAGGCTGCCCAGAGCCACATCCAGCCTGGCCTTGAATGCCTCCAGGGATGGGGCATCCACAGCCTCCTTGGGCAACCTGTTCCAGTGCATCACCACCCTCTGTGTGAAAATGGATGCATTGCAGCTGGTGACTGATCTGTGGTGTGAGCTGCATGGCTGGGGAAATGGACTGAGATGTGCACACCCGGAGCATGGCTGTCAGCAATGAGTGCTGAGGGCTCAGGTTCAGTGTAATTTCCAATGTGTTTTAGATAGAAGGGGGAAAAGAGGAGGAAGGAGAGGCCCAGAGTGGTGTGGATGGAGGGGAGTAGCTCAGTGTAGTTTTACGTGTGGGACTTCAGGTCAGGGCTGGTCTGAAGGAGAGATGGGGCAGTGCTGAGTTTGGTTGGGCATGAAGCTCTTTGCCATTCTGAAGTAATGCAGACACACAAAAATAAAATCCTAAGTGCTGCCCTGACTCATGCTGGCTGTAGAGCTGCTTTCATGATTATCACGTTGAAAACTTTCATGTTTCAAGGTGCAAATGAAGCAGATAAATGGAGTCTTCCATCTCCTTCAAATGGAAAAAAAGAATGACAGCCATCATCACCAAAAACCTGGTGTGCTCTGACCAGCAAAAGGGATTTTTGCTGTTCTTCATTCATGGAAGAGGTCTCTTTGCCCGTCTCAGTGATCCCTCAGGCCAACAGCTCTGTGCATCTAGCAGGGGCTGCTTCACCTCTCTGTGCTCATCCTGTGGAGCAAACAAGGCTGGATGAATGCTAGCAGAGGCGAGGCAGCTTTCTTCATCTGCTGCTTCTCTGCCTTGCTTGCCCAGAGCACTTCACAATTATAGAACTCAGACACTTAAAATAACATCTGGGTAAGGAAACAAAACAAAGTGTAACTTGCAGTTCACAACCAGCTCCCCAGAAAAGAAAGGAGATTAACAGGTAATGACTCGCCTAAAGAAATCCATCTGTTTAATCGCCTTGAAACCTCAGACAGGCAAGGCTAGGCAAACGCTCTGAGATGACCTCTTCTACCAGAGATGCTTCTTTTTTAGAAAGTACCATGAAACAAAGAGCTCTCTTTTGGCCCAATGGAACTTCCCTGAAGGACTGGCTTGATTTTTTTTTCTTTTTTTTCCAGACCTGCTCTCTGTTGGGTTTGGAGAAGGAAGGATCTGGTAGGAGGGTGAGGAGAAAGGCAGAAAGATCCTCCTCATAAAGCTGAAGGCCAATTGCCTGGAGTCTGTCCTCTGCTTGAGCCCTGCAGCTTCCCTGAGGGTGAGAGAATAAATGTGAATAAATGTTAGAGGAACAGAAAACAGTAAGAGCCTTAGACTGGAAGTCATCTGGGAGGAGTTTCAGGGAGGTAGCAATGACTGCAGAGACTGCAGGTCTGGGTATCTCGGGCAGGAAACCAAGACAGGAACTTTCAGTGGACAGATGCTTTGCAGTGACCTGCTGTGTAGGAGACGTCAGCTCTGCATAGGCCAGGATCTGCTGGACAACTCTTGACTTGTGGCTTGATCAATGCCCAAGTTAAAGCTGCTGAACAAAAGCGCTCTCCATACAATTCTATCAGCAGAAGTTTCCTTGGTCGCCATGTTTCTGATGTTATTCAGGCTCTGATGGTAACAGCAAGAGTTGCTGTAAGGTATCGTGAGACAGGACAGCACAGCAGCATCCCTTCCCCACTCCTCACCTTTGCTCCTGGGAGGATATCAGTGCTCTTTTGCAGCACCACTTGAAATGACAAATTACAAACGAGTCGATTTTTCAAACTTCAGATGCTGCAACGATTTGACACAAACAAATGCAACGAAAATAATTAAAGGTCAAATGAAAACTCGATATTGTTAAAGATCAGCCATCATATCCACACAGACCCATAGTAATTATGATGCATGCACAGTAATAGAAGCCTAATGGTTGCAAAATGTTCTTTGGATTAATTGGCTTTGGCAGCTTACACACTCACATGATTTTCTACATTTTTGCCCATCCTGACAATCATTCTGTGCTCTAGGCAGTCTTTGCCTGAGCTGTCTGTCTTTATAACCATCACATTATTCTGGCTTTTTGAACATCATAGTGTAGTAGTTTGCCTCTCAGCACCCAGTATGGTTTAATCATGTCCTTATTGTGCACCGTTGTGTAGAGGATAGTTGTTTCTTTCCTTTATAGACAAGGCAGTTTGCCCAGGGAAGGCAATGGTGACCCTGGAGCCATGAAAAGTGAGTTGATGAGAGTTGTGGGTCCGCAGACAGAGAATTTGATCTCACTTTGTGGCAGTACCAGCACATGGAGTCACTACAGGAATAATGGTACATCTTAGAATACGTTAGGGAATTAATGCTGCACCACAAATGGAGCAAGAGCTGGGAGAGTGGCTTCCAAACCCACTTCAGTTTGATAGACTCATTCCACAGGGTGCAGAAGCATAGCTGCAGCTGGGCAGCACCCATCCCCACTCCCCCAAAAGCCAACATGCTCATTGGGGCAGCTCTGGGTCAGTGAGAACATGACCCGGAGCCAGCACCTTCACCTTGCAGTGGTACCACACCACATCCAGTCCTGCCACAGAACAACAGGGGGATTTTGAAGCACTGTATCCCTGACTCAGCGAGTGCTACAGCCCATGCAGTGAATGAGATGACACTTAAGTGCCTTGCTGCATCAGGGTCTGCATTGCTTGGAGTAAAGCAGGATAACTTGTAGCAGACAGGCCACACTATGGCAGATTAAGCCTGCCTTCCAGAGTTAATCTGAGCAAATCGACAGCAGTGTCAGCACTGAAGTCAGCCTACATAGGATGAAGTTTCCAAGTGAATGGCGGAAGTCATGCTTTTTGAAGCTGCAGTCTGGGAGATTCTCAAATGCTGTTCTGTGGTCCTAGCAGTAAGATACAATCACATCAGGCAAGAATGATAGCATTGCTGCTATCTTGCAATATACCTTCAGAGAAATGAGCTAAAGTCTCCAAACATATGTTCACGGAGGTCTTTGCCAGCTCTGCTTGTGCAAGTGACAGTTCTATTTAAATTGCTGCTTAGCCCTGCATTGCATGGGATAGGGCAAGGACCATGCAGGGCTGAGCATCACTGCAGGAATGTTCTGCCTCGCACGGTCTGCATGCACAGCAAAGTGTGCTGTCAGAGCCAGCTGAACTTCAAAAACTGGTCCTGACTGAAGCTGTAGCTTAGAAGCAAATCTGCAGGGAGAAACTAAAGCAAACTTCCCATCTTTTTTTTGTTGTTGTTGTTGGTTTTTTTGGTGTTTTTTTTTTTTTATTTTTTTTTATTTTTAATGATATATATAGATATAAGGAAAATGCTGCAAACTAAAAGCATTGTCTGCTTGCAACTCCAGATGAAGCCTAGTAGATGGCCAAATCTCAGAAAAGTCTCTTGAATATTAGTTTGCTTATTTTGGTTCTCTCCTGCACACAAATACAGGGTTACAACCAGTCTCCCTTTCTGAATGGTTGCTGTGTTACTCTCAGCACTGCTAATCATAGAATCAGGGAATCATTTAGGATTGAAAAGACCTTCAGGATCATCAAGTCAAACCATAACATTTGTAGAAACTGTTCAAAGTTGTTTTTTTTTTTAAATTCAAATTAAAGTCCACTGAGTGTAAAATCTGGGTTGTTATGCTTAAGAATTCCCCACCCTGCACCATTTGGGCTTCTTCCAGCTGTCCTGCAGTTGCTAGCACAGCAGAGAGCTTCGGGAAGGCGATGCTGTAGTCCCTCTCAGCATGTGTTGCCTTGAGAAACGCAGATACCTTCTAAGAAACACATTCTTTTTCAGAAAGCACTGGAGATAAGGTCACATTTCTGACGCAGCCACACGTTATGGCATGCTGCCTGTTTGTGACAGTCCTTTAAAGAATGATTAAACAAACGTAATAGGCAGGCACGAGCATTGAGGCCCCATCTGTCTGAGGAAGAGTCGGGAGTTAATTTAAGTGACTTCTACAACATGTCGCCTAATTCCAGTGGCAGCAAAGCTAATTAAGATGGAGTTGGTCCAAGAGCATGGCGGTGTGTCAGTGGTTTGGAGGCTGCCATAAAGGCACAATCAAACCGTTATGTTAACGAGGAAGTCGGGCTGGGCACTCTGAGCCTGCGAGGAAGTGCTGAGCAGCATAATTAACTGGGTATCTCGGTGCCATTGATAACTTCATGAATATTTCATACTCTTTTCCCACCAATCTGTACTGACAACTTGTGACACGCAACTAGCTGGGGTAAAACGCACTTAGCATGCAGTTGCTGTAGCTGTAAATTTGTCATCAGACGTTATTTTCTTAAGGATGTTCCTCAAGGAGCCTAGCCAGCAGCTCATCTGAGCTCCGAAGGCCAAAGAGCAAGCACAGCCCTTCTCTAATGACTGCTTTAACGGTCTGTTAGCACCGAGCCAGCCAGCCACGTGGGGCTGTAGCCCTTGTTAGGGAATGTTAAATGAGCAGGTCCTGAGGAGGGGAGCTCAGCTTGGCAGGGTCTTGCCTGGAGGCTGGGTGTAGTGGTGCCTCCTCTTGTCCTGATAGGGGTTGGTAACTTCGTGCAACATTTGCTTGATGTTGTAGGGTAAGGGAGAGAGGATGTAGCTAGGGTTGGTTTGAGGCTGCTTCTAACTTAACTTTTCCAGGATCTAAAGGAGCCTGCTTTGTTACCAGCCAGAAGTGACAGCAGTATCCAGGTGGTGGTGCATTGTATCCCCCAGAAGAGAGTAGCAAGGTCTGCTGTGTTTGGGTGTGATGCCAGGTCTGTGGGCTGCATGGGGAAAAAAATAAAAGAGAGGAAGGAATTGTGCACCTCAGACTGAAAGCAAGCTATATGTTTACATAAACCTCCTGTTCTTAAGCCAAAGCTGTGATTCAAAGGGAGGATTTGGGCTAGCAGGAGGGAAAACGGATGTGTCCCTGCTGTGCATGGTTTCCTTGTCCAGTGAGCTCACTCCTCCCCCAGCCCTGCAGAGCTCCTGGGGCTCCTTGCGTCGGCTGTGCCTTGGGGAGCTGAGAGAGGGCACGGGGTGTGGAGAGAGGAGAGATGTCTCCATCCTGCACCTGGAGCAAGCTGCCCCAAAGGCTCTCTGCCTCTGTGTGCGCTCTCCTTCCTAGGGAAGGGGCAAGCATCCCTGGGGCCTCGTGTGGCTCCCAGCTGGGATGGCTTAGGGCACGATGCCTGGGCTGTGGAGGCAAAGATGTGGGGGTGGCACTTGGGGACACGGCTGGTGAGGATGCTCGGTTTTCAAAGCAAGCTTGGACCACCTGGACTGACATGCACTTTGCCTCTCTGCGCAAAGTGATCGATTTAAAACTTGAAATGTGTTTAAGTAGCACTTAATCAGAAGGGCCAAATGTTAGTGCTGCATAATTCATTTTGCCTTAGTTAACTTTTGGGCACCATGCTGAAAAAGATTAATTTTGCATCTCTCCGTATCATCTGTGCAATAGGAGCAGCAGCAGCCTTGCCACAGATATTGCAAGCATGCTCTTACCTTTTATTCAGTTGAGTTCATTTTTATCTCTTTAATCGTAAAACTATAAAAACAAGATGATATTGGCACTGGTAATTGTGTAACAAACCATTGGGCAAGAAAGAGCACATTTAAAGTTGTGTTATAAGCAAAGAAGATTTGGGGGTATTAACGACCTTGAGTATTGAAACTGAGAGAGTGAAACAAATGTATGGGGTTACAGTGCATTTAGAATACAGGAGGGAAATAATAAATCACATGAATAGTTGTAAGGAAATTGAAAATTGTGGGCAGAGAGTAGGAAAACTACACAGAGATTGAAGGACTTATGCCTCTTGCTAAGAATGGTAATGAGAATGTGCGATTTGAATAGGTCTAAACTGCCCTTGAAATATCATTATAACTTATTTGAAAAGACATTTACCATTTGTATGATTTTCCCAAATGTAATACATTTCCTTGCATCTTTGTTCATTCAAAGCTCCTGAAATATGCCTGAAATAAACCCACATTGGAGTTGAAAATAACATAATGTTCCAGGAAGTCAAATTAAAAGCATTTTTTTAATCTGTGGGGCCTCCACAGGAAAGCATTGCTGTGCAGGGAGACAGAGGCAGTGTCCAGGTTAATTTTCTTTTCTGTTCTTCCTCCTACAAATAAATGACCCAATGGAATGAGAAACATTGGTCACAAATCCAACCATCCCAGCAGTGTGCCCCAGCACATCAAAACACCACACGTTAACCTTGTTAGCACTACCTATTTTTTTTTTCCTTGCAGTTAGCTGTGAGCAGGGCATGGGCGCATGCACTGCTGTGTTTGCTGCTGTTACACGAGGGCTGTCAGCACTGTGATGGGAATGCTGGGGAGGCAGCAGAGAAGCTGAAGAGGTGAAGCAATTTAGGACACAACCCAAAGGTTATCCAAGCCATCAGGAAGCTTCGTGTTGGTTCCTGCAGCCTTCGGCAAAGGCGTCCCCTCACTGCAACCACATCTGAGCCACTGCAACAGGCATTTCTTAATAGCGCTGGGAAGAGAAACAGAAGAAAATTTCTTTGAAGGTATGTGCCAATCTCCCAAGTAGCATTTCCAGCAAAAAGGCAACCTAAGAGCTACTACCGCTGCAGACAGAAAAGGAAAATGCAGTCTTCTTCACCTCTCCAAAGCCGCAGTGCAACTGGTGCTGGTAAATGGCTCTGAAATAGAGGCTCAGACTTTCACCACTGCTTGCTCCATTTGTGAATATGTTCATCTTGATGAACTTAGAACTAAGGTTGTGAATGTCTTCCAGTTAGCTGTATATTGGAGGTTATTGTAAGTCCCTTGCAGGGAGAGGGTATGATTTATTTTAAATGGTGATTGTGAGCACTATTTTGTAAATAGAAACTCACTCCCGAGGCTGTTGTTGTGTTTTTAAGGCAGTCTCCCTGCCAAGGTCCCGTGTGGGTTGGGATTGTATGCAAAGATGCCATCTCTTCTTTTCAACAACTATTCCTCTCTCATTGTGTAAAATCCACAGTTTTACCTGGGCCTGAAGAGGCAGGAGGAGAGGAAATACAGGCAAACGGAGGAGAGCCATTTGCCACCATCCAAACAGGTGACTTTTTTTCCCCTTTCTTAAAGATTCAATGCACAAAAGTCACAAAAATCAAAGTTACAGTTCCCCCAGCAGCCATAATTCTGCTTCTGGCAGAGCAAGAGCGAGGCATAAATATGAGCTCCTACCCTGCTGTACATGCTACATATGTGCAGGGAGCTAAGTTATGGGTGCTGCGGGAGCCATGATTTTGAATGTCCTGACTTGTGAAGTCCAATATTCTGGGTAGTTTTTTTCCCCTCCTTTTTACTCTGTGTAGTTATAAATTATATTACAGCTCTTGGTCTCCATCATACTGGCACAGCAGTTTGGGTTATGTGATTGGCTGGAGACTCTCTTCTCCATGAGGAAGTGATCACAGTTATTATGCATAGAATTGTCAAAGCTGGTCCATCTTCCTTTGCAGCACAAGCTTTTAAGCTGAGCTGTGTCGCTCAGCTCTAACACTAATGGTGAGACAGGGAAGCACACATCATTAGCAATCTACATGGGAATGTAACCCCATTGTACATGAGTGGTGATGCTGATCATTCAGTAGGTATGTGAAGGGAATATGTGTATATAGAGATGTGACATGGATATATGGGGATAGAATACAACCCTAAATGCCTCATGTCTTTTTGTTGATGTGTTTCAGGTTACCAGGTGAGTCTTTCCTGTGGATAACTTGCCACGTTCTGATCGTGGATATAAAACCTAAGCTCATACTGCATCTAAAAAAGCATCTATATCAGTTCAAAGCTAAGACTAAAGGTAAGTTTTGATTGAATCTGAAAGATCTTTAGTTGCATAAAAATTTATCCCTGCAAAGGACAGTGCCTGAGATTCATGTGTGCGAGTGCTATGCTGAATAGAGGTTCAGATATGCTTTTTGTTGATTTGTGACCATGGTTTGTAAAGTTGAGCTTGTGCTATATCACTGCCTTAAAACCACATCCACATGACAGAGCATCATCTTTATATTCTGACTGCAAATCTTCAGTATTGAACTCTACAAACATTCAGACTCTGTGAAGGCCTACGTAAGAAGGAATAATGTGGTATAAATAAACTCCATCTGACTTTTTTTATAACGCTTTGTGCAAACTTAACATGCAAGTCAGGTGTGACAGTAACTGTTGGAAAAATGTAATGCTGACAGTATTTGGTAATAAAATAATAATCGCTGCATGTATCTCTGATGGAAAGAGATTCACATCCTTTTGAATCCCTAATTGTGTGCCACACTACATTAGAGACAGATAGCTCCATTGTCTCCACCTTTCAGAGATGGGAAATTCAGAGCAACAGCAAGATGTTCTAGAAATAAGCCGGTTTAATGAAGCAGCAAATTAGACTCTTCTATCTCTTTATTTAACATGTAGTCCCTTGAATTTATCAGAGTTCATTACAGGGATGCAAAATAGAAAAGAAGCTGCAAAATTCATTTGCAATTAGAGCTAATGATTTTGAAAATGGCTTTTCATATTTTTATAGATAACGGCTATTATTCATTATTAAATTTGTGTCACGTTTACTCTAATGAAATGACATTCTCTCCCTTCCCTTGTTTCTATTGTTTATGGCTTGGGTTCCATAAAAGGAAGAATCGTAAAGATGCTGTATGTTTCTTGCCAGCCTGTGACATGGCTCCTGATAGCTTACTTCTGTGACTCGTGTCAGAAGAATGGTTTTAAAATTTCCTTCCCAATTTAATACTTCTATAGTACTTGACACATAACGATACCGAGTAAATGCACTGATCCATTCTTACCCATAATTTCAGCTTCACAGGAGGAGTAATGGACTCAGGGCTGTAAAGTTAAGGGAGGAAAATACATTCAAACAGCAAAATGAAGACAGATTGAGCTGCTGCCCCTTTCCAACCTCTGCTCCCCACCAGACAGCCCCTCACTGCTCCACTGTCTGCCTTCCCCTTGTCCTCACTCCCGTTGTTTCACAGATTTTTCATTAGGACAAGTTGAAAATATATTTGATATTGAGTCAGGGATGGGCAGGCAGAACAGAGCAGTGGATGAATTTGAGGGAAGAGATGGAATTTGAAAGAAGCGAGCGTCCCTCAGAAGTCATGGCCAGCCCTGCACTACACACCTGCCCTGAGAAAATCTGGTTTTGTGGTTGGTATGAGCACAGCATTCTGAAGCTGCAAGCTTCTGTCGTGCTGCAAGCTTATTAAGATGCTCTTTAACTGCTTAATAATAATCAAAGTTGCTGAAGATAATGTATTGTCAGTTTGCTTACCCGTGTAACATCATTTCTCTGCTTTCTTTAATGTCTGTATGTATTATTAATAGTTAACAGCCCTTTCTCTAGAATAACAGATATGGAATCACCATTTCTGACGTAGGAGGCGAAGTGAGCTGTTTATGTTATTTTTGAAAAGGATCTCCTGACATGCTATTGCTAATGACTAACGCTGCTTTGCTCTGCTCTTTGTTTCTTTCCATCCCCTCTCCAGTTTCAGCCTTTCTTCTGTTTCTTCTTAATGTGATGAAACCTGAGTCTGAATGGAGGAAGTTCATTCGTAATGTGGCCAGCCCTGCGGTGTTGAGCTGAGAAAGTCTGCGGTTATCATTTCCTCCTCTGGGGCATTTGTGGATGACCATTGCTGCCCTGGGAGCACCCGCCTGCTTGGCAGCCCCGGCCCAGTCTGCAGCCATGCAGCATGGCGTATCCCACCCACAGTGAGGCTTTGTACCAGCACCAGCTGGCTGGGGGTTACAGCCCAGGGCTCAGCACTGGTACCTTTTGCCTCCCCGTGCACACAAGGCCAATGTGGGTCTCCCTGACCTCGTGTGTCACCAAGGGAGCTTGCTTGTAAGTTTGTACAGTGCATGGCTAGGAATCAGCTGTAGCAATCTGCCCACAGAACTCAAGCAACACCAGAAAAACTCATTATTCAATACCTTATTTCATACTCTGGAAACAAGAGCAACAACCCCAGCCCTTCCTCCCCTTACAGTGGTGCAGTTTCCATCAGTCTTTTCAACTCCTAATGAGATTTAGCGCTGGGGAGGGATATTTGTGCCAGAAGGACCGAGGCTTCTGATCAAAAAGGCATTGAAGTGTGCAGAAAAGTTCCTACAACATTTGGATCAAACCCCATTTCTGTATGGAAGAACAGAGCTAATGCCACCTTAGTGAAGGTTTTAGGAGCTGTCTCTCGGCTCCTATGTCAGGAATGTGTTTGTGGAAAGTCTGTGAGATCTTACCAAATGAATTTGTCAGAGATTCACCCTGTGCCAAAAGACACGTCGCCCCGGGGATGCTTGCACCAGTTCATGGCCTCCTCTCCTGCCCCAGTGCAAAGAACAGCTCCTGCTCATGGAACACAGGCTGCTGTCAGAGAGCTCAGCAGCATCTCGAAAAGCAAAACCCTCTGCTCCTCCTGCAGGAGATTAGAGCTGAAGGAGGGAGTGCAGAAAAAGTACATTTTCTGCTAACAAACAGAGCTGAAGTGACAGGGAAGTGGCACTGTGACACACACACACAGTGCGCACCTTACTCTGCCATTCCCCTGATGATCAATGTTACCCGAGGCATTTTGCAGATGAGTGCAGTTACCTCTTATTCCCAGTAATGATGCAATGTGAAATGCAAATACTCAAAAGGTTGGGCTGCTGTACAGCGGTAATTAATTACTCATGCAGTGATGCAGGAATAGAACAGCAGTAGATCTTTGAGTTTATGATAAAACAATCTCAAAAATACCCTGGGCTGAAATCAACTGTTGTATACATGCATCTTTTTCCCCTCACTGTGACCCACCTGGATGCAGCCTGAGGCTTTGCAGAAGGGCCGGCAGCCCCCAGCCCTGGCCTTGGGAGCAGCCCAGCACATCCTGTCATTGACCTGATGGTCCCATCCTGGCTGTTACAGAGAAGCACCAACTGTGGGGACTGGGACCAAAAATACCCACAAGCCACATTACAGCAGAGCTTCACTGGTTCAGCTCTTTCCTTCTAATTAAACCACTTTGATTGTTATCACAACAGCACAAGGGCCATGGAGGGGAGAACATGAGCACCTCAGGGCTGGCTGCAGGCTGCAGTGCCTGGAGCTGAGTGCTGGCACCACAGTGTCCCCAAGGGTCAGGTGGCACGGGAGCTACCATCAAACCCAGCCCCATACATTCAGATGATTAATTTCTGTGCCAGCACAGCCTTCACAGATACACCCGAGGCCCTGATCTTAATGAATCACGTAAAATGTTATGCCCTTTGGAAAGGCAAATATAACCCAAGTAATTATGAGCTGCTTTTTTTTGCTTTCTTTTCCTGTCTCTCAAGGTCCAACTTTGACTATGCGATATGCTGCTGCTACATTTTGTGCATGAATGCACGTTTTGTGAATGAATCTTCACTGTTGGAGCTGTTGTGGGACATGGAGGGAGCTGAGATGCTGAGGGCACCCTCTGCACTGACCTGCCCATGAGTCTGGAGGAGTAGAAGTGCATGGGAAGACGTTGGGTGCTTGCCTTGATGGCACAGCCCAGCCTTTGGAGCTGCTGAAACTGCTGCCACCCATGGGAATAGCTGAGGATGGGATTTGTTCTTTATCAAAGACTTTATTCCCCTGACAGCTGAGCCTGAGCTGTGTGTCCACTGAATCCAGCCCTTTCATTTTCCCCCTTTAAGTTTTGAGCTCACAATTCTCATGCAGCGAGGGCAGGCTTAAGCTTGACTGTCAGTATAAAAGACTTTTCTTTTCATATCACTTCTCCTCTGCAGTTCAAACCAGCTCCAACCTCACTAATGTCAACTTCAAAGGCTTCCCCGTGCTGCAGCCACAGCTTTTCCTGCAGAGCCCATCCTAGTGTCACCAGTAGGTGTGCGGATGCCAGGCATCAGCCATCATTTCTTCTGGATGCATTGCTGTCCTGGCAGCAGCAGGCTGAGAGCTTGTCCTTGTGCACAGAAAGCCCCCAGAGCCTTTTTTTTTTCCAGCTGACGTTGGATCAGGGATGGAAACATAAACATGCGCAGCCAAAGTCCTAAGTTCCTTGGTTCCAAGGCCAAAGGAAAGCCCCAGCTCCCGCGGGAGGCAGTTCGTTCCTGGATGCTGCGGGATGAGCTTGCTCTTGCTGCCCTCATTCTGGGCAGCCTTCTGCTGGGGGAAGTTTAAGATGTAGATAAAGATGACAGCGCATGGAGCGATTTCTTTAAATTCCTGATCTATTGGAACAAGTTGTATTTCCCTGGGTTTGTGTTTAACGTCATGCAAATAGGAGCATTCAGTTGGAGAATAATATGTGCATGATAGATAATGTTGAGGCGTTTAGTTTTATTTTGAGCAGAGTATCCTGTTTATGCTGCTAGGAAAAGTAAAAGCCCCATCTATGAAAATTGCTTGTGCTTTTTTCAGATCTGAGCAAATCGTTGACCACGTTGCTCTGAGCTGTACTCAGGAAGGGCAGAGAAGGGAGCAGAGGAGGGGAAGTCTCAGCTATTTATGTTCATTCATATAGGAGGAGGAAACAGCAGGAAAAGGTCAGCTGCAGGAATTTGGATTGGTGCAGTTGTGCAATGGAAGACGAAAAATGGAAGACCTTTTCTCATAGGCAATTATCACCATGATGTGAACAAGCATTTAGCAGCTTCCTGACCGAACAAGGGATGGGTATGGGTGATGAGAGGAAAGTCCCTTGACACAATGCTTGTTAAACATAGAGCAGTTGCAGCTTAAAATGCCATCTCAGACAGGGTAGCAAAACGAGCTGAAAGTGTCCCAGCTCCAACTGCTGCCCTTGGAGAGACCAAGTGCAAAGGATACTTCGATGGAAGCTGTCACGAAGACTGAAATGGGAAAATGGAAAAGATTTCACAGTGGCTTTGAACATCCCCTAGAGCAGTCCCTGGAGAGCCCATTGAGAGCCCTTACCTTCCTGCTCATCACAGCACTCAGCAATGCCAAAACAAGGAATCGCTGGTTACAGCACTGGCTGGGATTTAGGGTAAACTGAAGGAAATATTTCTTCATCTATAGCATAGTCACTCCTTGTTGCTGCAGGAAGTTGAGCAACTGGGTTTAGAAAGAGCTGGTTTTAGAAAGAGATGGAGCACTACCTGCACACTGTGCTCCATGCATCTGTGAGTATGAACGCAGCCAGTGGTTCATGCAACTGCATGCTGGGGGCCTCGATCTGATGTCCCGATGCTTCTCAGAAAAAGGACTCAAATCTCCAGCTGTGCAAGATGAGCCTGGCTGGGCTGTGGTCTTCTCAGTAAATAAGAATATCTGTTCCTCATTTATCTGCTGCATGGGCTGGCTGCAGGAAGAGCAGCATTAGGAAATGAGGCTCCTCAGGGACCGCACAGCGGCGTGAAGTTAGGAAAACGTGATGGGCTGTTCCTTTCCACTGCACACGAACATCATGGCACCAAGATATATTGGTCACTAAGGAGTTCCCGAATTAGATGGGCCATGATTTGAGTTAATAGCAATATGAAAGAGGCAACACTTGCAAAACACAAATGGCAGCACTCCACTGGCAGCAGCCCACTGGTTGCTCACACCATGCATGCATAAGCTCCTGTGGGCCTTCTTCAGACTCAGCAGAATTTGGAGGAGGCTTTACTCAAAGAACACGAGCATCTTGACTATTGGGGCTTATTTATGTCTTCTTGAACCCTATTTTCAATGCAATGTGCTGAAAAGGGATTTGCTACACAGCACTTGAAAATGCAGCCTGTAGAGCAGGAGTGTGGCTGCTTACTGGCAAGCACCCAGCCCCTCTCCCAGTTCAAAAGGCCACTCACCCTGGTGATGCTATTGCATGTGTGAGAACGTGTTTTTGCAAGTGTAGTGGCTGGACTGGTTTCCACCAGGATTTAATCTGCTGCTATCATCCCAGCACAGGGTTAAAATAGAGCTGTAGCGTGTGAGTATACTGTCAGATCAACAAGAAAGTACATGATGCTCTCATTTACTGATGGTCTCACTCAGCTGAGACCCACTCACCCACGACCACATTGCCTCAGGCAGAGATGCTTCTGTGGAACCTTTGGGGATAGGAGATGTTGGTGAGTGGATAGGCGTGGAAAACATCATGGCCTTGTCCCTCTGGGCTTTACCTCCATCTGTGGTCCATCTCCCCAGATAGCGAGTTGCTGAAGGGATGAAGCACATCTTCCCAGCATGGCGCTCACCACTGCTGCAGGGAGCCAGCCCCAGCCTGCATTGCTGGGGTTTTGCTCTCGTTTGATCTTTACCATAAAAGCAACCCACATGAATTCCTGCAACAACGAGCTGCCCTTTGCACTAGTGGCTGTGGAAATGGGAGCTGGCAGGAGATCAGAGCGAGGAGGGTGAGCAGGGTCATTTGTCCTTTGTAGCATCTCACCCGCAGGTGACGCAGGAGGTCGCACTCGTTCCTTGCAAGCTGGGTGGGAGCTGCACCCACAGCCTTCCACTGCCACCTCCCTGCCAAGCCCAGTGTCTCTGGGAGAGATGAGAAGATGATAACCTCCTGGAGATGAGAAAGACACCGCGACTTTCCCTCTGAGTAACCCCAGTACACTGAGATCCAAGGTCCATGTCAGTGTTTTATTTTCTGTATCCTAACAATAACAGAAAAAAAAAAAGAAAAGCCCACAATAAAGCCCCAAAACTACCAAGCCGGGGTTTTAGTCCTTTTCCCATCCAAAGCTGTTCTTTAATGTGGGCCTGGGAAGGCAGATATTTGTTAGTTGTCACCCCAGCCATGGCTGGAGTGATTCAGGAGTGTGCAATTTGCTCAGTACTCTGGGGTCCTTGGAGATGCGTGTCACCAGAGAGACATCAGAATCCTCGAAGTTCACATTTAGAACAAGGAGTGAAGTTTCCACACTAGGGATGGCTGTGGTGAGGTGAAGCAGTTTGCAGCTGTCCCTGCAGGGCTTTCAGTGCGTGCTTTTTGCTAATGTGCCTTCTCATTGGGATTTTCACCTTTCTGAGCAATCTCACTTATGGATGAAAAGGAGAAAAAGAGATTCAGCGGTACTGCAGCTCTGGCACTGAGTGGAAGCCCTGCCTTTAAGCAGTGGTGGCAGGGAGAGAAAACAAGGTAAAAAAGGACAGAAGTGAGAAAGGCGGAAAAGATAGTGCAAGAAAAAAATCTTGTGATGGAGCTGAAGGCACAGGTCGGAAAGCAGATGAGATCTGCAGTTGTGTCCTCTGGTCTCGAGCTGCTAATAAATGACCTATCCCTGGTGGAAGCAGAGCTGAACAGAGCATCCCAAAGCTAGCAGTGGAATGGCAGGAGCATCTCCATCCCCTTCCCACCAGCCCATTGCTTGGCTGCAATGAGTTGGGGCTGGCAGGAGGCCGTGCTGGTGTGTGCTCAGAAGAGAGAAGCTTCTTCCCCAAAGCAATCAGTGGGAAGAATAAAGATTGAAAGCATATTTCCCCAAAGTCCAGTGACCTTCCCGAAAGCAACACTATGTCTTCTTGGCAAAAGGTCTGCATTATTTAAAAAGACATCCATGAAAGTTGCAGAGGGGCAGTGAGTCCCTGTCTGTCACATAAATCCCATTGATTCACTTGCAGTTGTGCTGCCCTGGAATGTGGAAATGCAGTGGCACGAATGTAGAAGAGTAAATACAACAAGGGTATAAGTCAAAGGAGTCGTTTCTCATGAGAAACAAGGAATCAGTAGTTTTGTTTGTGTGGCTGCAGATTTTATTCTTATTTTTGTTCTACTGATGCCACAGTTTCATGAGTAGACACTGTAATCTTCAACTCCGAGCTGATGGGAGGATGTGTACCTTGCAATCCAAGTGATTCATGTGCTTACATGATCCAGCGCAGTGTAAGGGAGCAAGAATCCCTAATCTAGAACATTAGCACTTATCTGTTAAATGCTCTTTTTTAACAAGCTGCAGAACCATCATCCTTCTTCTTACATAAGGTTCTTCGCAGACTACTATGACAACGGCCCTGAAAAATGGCATAATGAGACACAAAGAGTGTGAGGAACACGCTGCTAGAACAGCAGCTCATCACAGCTATTCTTATCTGACCTCAGAAAGGAAAACACTTCTGGATGCTTTTTGGTCGCTAATGATGTTTTCAGCTCTCACTTTATTCCTGTGCTCAAAGGGCTGCTTCTGTTGTTGAGCTCGTGGCTCACTGGGTCTGTGAAGCTCACAGGGCAGAGCTGGGTGGCTGTTCCTCCTGATGAGGAGGCTCCTGCAGTAGCACCAGAGACCTGGTGGAGTTTGTGGGTGTGCTGGGGAAGGCTGGGGGTGGGATGGGCTGAGGGTTGTGATGATGGCAAAGCCTGGCTGAGGTGTTGTGGAACTTGTTCCCAGCTTGTATTTCTTTGCAGAAGGTGGAAACCTGTGGTGCTGCGGGGTGTGATATCACCTGCTGCTCCAAGTAGGTTAAACTCAACTGGAAATGAGGTTTTCAGGGTCAGAGCAGTTTACTGTTGGAGGTGGTGAAATCTTCACTGTTTTCAGTCCAGGTTTGATTTCTCTTGAGGTATGCTCCTGTTCAACGAAAAGTTCATTCTGCCCATTTAGCATTCACTAATGGCATTTAGAAACCCAGACCAAACCTCCCTCTTCTAACCTTAAAACCTGCAAATCTCTTAAGACTTGTCATTTAACCAGTTGGTTTAACTGGTGCTGGAGGCGAGTCTGTGGTGTGGTAACCACAGAACAGACGGCCGTGGCTCTGGCCCGCAGGCAGCGAGCTGTCCCCTCCTGGTGGCCAAGGCCCATGGTGGGGCAGATCCATGCTAACCCCACACTGCTGCCTGCAGGCAGCGCATGCTGCACCCCTCCTGCAGCAGATACAGTGTGCAGCTGAGGCAATCTTTAGGAAAAAGCAGAACTTGCAGCCCTGGGGAAGGCTGGTCATGGTCCTGCACCTGTCCATGGAAGCACTTGATACAGGTGATGCTATTCTTCCCATTCTGGAGTCAGCAAACTTGCATTGAATTCCACCCATTGCTTGACGCATAGTGTGAAAGATCGAACAAATTACATGCTGTTGTTATTAGGAGAGTTTTTAAGATAAGAAGTTAATTCTCCTGTCTCACATTATCTGCTTTTTCTCAGTTCTTTTATGAGAAAATTTTCTTTTTAGATGGCTGATTTATTCCCATTCTTAGTTTTTTCAGGAACCTGTAAACTCTGTAGTGCATTATCACTTGAATAGGCCAAATAATTATCTGAATGCCTACTCACAGACAGTTGGCTTTCAGTGAAATTGAGGCTTCAAGGAGAATTAGATAGAGTTACTAACCACACTGGGAGCTAAAAATATGCATCTTCAAGAGCTGAGGTCTTTTATGTGATCATCAATTCACTGTGTCAAATCTAACATCGCGTGGGTATTTCAGAGCGGTATTTCCTAATTCTGATGTTTGAGTTTTTACAATAGGAGACATTCAGCAGATTTAGGAAGGTGATCTGAAAATTGGGCTTTTGGGGTTCCTTCTTTTGAAACTTAATCCTTCCTGAGCAGCCAAAGGTGCAGCTCCACAGAAGCCCTAAGGCATAACAGCACTGAAATATGGAGACTAACCTCCCAAGCTTTGACTTTTTTTAGAACATCAGCCATTTAATTGGACCCAATGTATTTTTCATACCAATTTTGCAGTCACCTACAGGCCGTGTAGATGTGTAAGATCTTTTCTAACAGCAGACATGCTCTAGCACCTGTTGGTTGTGGGAAGAATGGCATCGTGATGGATGTTAAGTCCATTGCAGCCATCCAGGGTACAGCACTGACCTCCTGGGCTGGCAGCCTCTCACACATCACACCTGTGGTGCAAGCAGCATTACAAGCAATGATGTCCATGATGTAGAGCTCCACGGTGTTATTTCCTCCTTTTTAGTTCATCTTTAGTTCTGCTGTGGTTTTGAAGCCAAGAATGATAATTTGTACTTTTTATTTTAACTTCTGTGCACCTGGGCATTATGGAAATAATAATTCATGTTTTATATTTATTTATTTGTTGTTTGTTTCTAGGATACAAATAAGAATAAAAGCACACTGTGCCCTTCAGCTGGTTCGACTGGTGATGGCTCAAGCCAGCCACGTGGGCTTACAACAGCCACAAATCCAGCCTGGTTATTTTTAATACTTCTTGTGCGTCAAAATCGGCCTATTCCAATTTGCTTTTAAAACATCCTTGGAGTGTGACTCCATTTACTCAGACCGTATTTGTCTTGAGTGCACTTTTACGAAATAGCCATAAGCACCAAAAAGGCCACGTCTGTAATGCAAACAGTGCCAGACAGCCCGACCCCCCCGGGGGTGCCGCCAACAAATCGATCCGACAGCTCCCGACCAGGATGGAGCGGAGCAGGGCTGTGCCCAGACAATAAGTGCGTTATATGCTCCCCTTCAGCTGCACTTAGCCTCACTTCAGCTAAAGAATGAGACTGTTTCAGGAATCGTGTAAATACGGGCTGCGCAAAGACAGCCTTCCTGTTTGGAAAAAGAGAATTTGAAAAATCTGAGAGAACAGGGAGCTACGTGTGGGAAGGGGTGAAGCAGTGGGGGTGGGAGGGAGGGATGGGCGAGGTGGGGACAGGGAGGCAGAAAGGGGATAGAGATGAATTAGAGGAAAGGTGAAAATAAGAATAGAGAGTTGAAAAATAAGGAGAAGAAAACAGACAAAAATACAGTGAGGGGCACTGAAGGGAGCTCTGCATGTGTTTCACCGCTTCTCTGAAAGTTTGCACATTCACTGCGCTTTGGTGTCTTCTCTCCAGAGGGGACGGAGGTTCCCAAAGGCAGCACCATCAACCCTTCCACCTCAGCAGCCCACAGAGGTGATCAGCTATTGTGCTGGTGCTGGGGATGCAAGCAGTGCCAAGGGTCCCCAACCCCACTCCTCTCATTTCTTCCTCCAAAGCTGGACTGGGGCAACTGCAGAACCACAGAGCCTGCAGGAACAAAAGCAGACAGGACTCGGGCATTGGTGTGGGCAGATCTTCAGGCTGGCACCAGCCACTTTGGGCTGCCGCTAGCCTAGGATGTGCCCTAACCTGCAGCATGGTCTCCCACCTGCTGCAGGGTCCCTTTGGACCTGCTGTGTGATGCTCCCTACATCTCGCAGGACGCCCCCTAGGATGTCCCCTGGCTGCCGCGCGATGCTCCCTACTTGCAGTAGGATGCTCCCTGGGGTTGCCCTCGGTTACTGCGGGACATCTCCCCAGGACCCACTGAGCGATGCCTCCGGGGATGTCCCTCGGCCGTAGCGGGACACCCGGCGGCTCGCCCCCCCGACGTGCCCCGGGCTGTCCCCAGCCGACCGCGGGTGCCCCCCCGCCTCGCCCCGGCCCCGCGGAGGGGTGCGCACGGCGTCCCGCGGCGCTGCCAGGGCGGGGGTGACTCACGGCGCGGCACGGCAGCCCCCAGCTTTATAACGGCCGGGGCGGCACCGGGACGGCTCCACCGCGCCGCGCCCGCGGGGAGCGCAGGGGGCCGGGGGCCGGCAGCATGCGGAGCCTGCGCGGAGCTGCGCTGCTGCTGCTGCTGGCGTTGCTGCCCGCGGGGCGCGGAGCCGTCATCACCGGGGTGAGCGCCTTCGCACGGCACCGGGACGGCACCGCCGGACGCGCCGGCGGGCGGAGGGCTGTGCGGGGGTAAAGGGTGCCGGGCTGGGGGTCTGGGATAACCGATAGCGGGACGGCGGTCGCGGGGCTGTGTGGGCGCCGGAGAGGCGTTGGGACTTGTGTGGATAAGCGACAGAGAGACGTGCGGGGCTCTCTGGGGCTGGGGCTGAGCGGAACTGGGGGTCTCCCTGCGCTGAGCGACACCAGGACTTAGGGGACTCTCCGGGGTGAGAGATGTCCGGGTGGCGGCGGGACCCGCGGGGCGCTGCGCCGAAGGATGCGCAGCACGAGGTCTGTGCCCGGGGCGCTGCTCCCGGCGGGGCGGGGGCTCCGGCCCTCCCGCTGCCCCCGGCGCTGCCCGACTCGGGGTCCGCGCGGCTCTTGCAGCCGTGTGTCCGCCCGGCGGCACCGCTACTGCCATCACCTTTACTGTCATCACCTTTACTGCCATCACCGCTAAACGCTGCTTTTTTTTTTTTTTTTTTTTTTAAGTATGACCGTGCTGGTTTTTTTCCTCACTGCGAGCGAATCCTCTGTTGTTGTTGTGTGTTTAGGCTTGAGATTTACTTTGCTTGTGATTTTTTTTTTTTTTTTTTTCCCAAAGACGTTATTCAACCCGAAGCGTTGCATCACTCCGAAGTAAAATGATTTTTCTCGTGTTTGCTTTGGGTCGGTGACCCAGCTCTGGCATTCTTTCGGCAGCTCACATGGCTGCTGGAATCACCAGGCACTGCGGGGCCGTGCGGGCTGCGGGTGTCCTCTGGACTCCAGAGCAGCTCCCGGGACGGAGCCGAGTGTCAGCAGGAAGGAATCTTTCCGTAGTTGAGAAACGAATGTTCCTTTTCAACAGAAGTGTTTCGAGCAACGAAAGGACGGGTGTAGGTTAGCCTGTCGTTAAGGTTGTGGCTACACCTCTAAAGCATAATGAATAAATTAAATAATTGCGAAGCTCTGAATCATAGATTAAAGACACACAGCGTTAAAAAATCAAAAATGTTTATACTAAAGATGTTACTTTGGTAACTACCGCAGTGTGTTTCTGCTCAAGCTGCTCTGATGGGTTTTTGGCTTCCGAACGAAAAGGGAAATCTCAGGTGGAAGCTGACATACTTGTTCTCATCCACATCCTCTGAGACAAAGTGCTCTTCCTTTGCAATTTAAGACTCAAACAGAACCTTGTGGCAGCTCATGTGCTGATTTCCGCTGGCTCTGGAGCCAGCATTTCTTCATGGACTTTTTCTCAGGCTGCGTTTTCCACAAAGCTGTGTGAAAAGGGGCACTGAGGGGGGATGAGCTGTGCCCAGAGCACGGCAGGAAGGTCAGGGTGCACAGCAGCACTGGGGATGCATGCTTTAATAGCTCATCAAACATTTTGGAAGGGGGATCTTAAAAGCTCTGCCAGATAAATATATGTATGTGCATGAGAGTGAGTTCTAAACCATAGCACTGTTCAGCACTGCTTGCCTCTCCCAAACTGTTCTGCACCCCTTACACTGCTCTGCTGCGGGCAAAGCGACTCCAAGACCATCAGTCCTGTGCCTAGGGTAAAATTATACCATCAGAGGGATTGTTTTATTTTATTTTGAGAGAGAGAGAAGAAAGAAAGCAAACATTACCTACCTGGAAGGCTGCATTGGTAGTTTTATGGCCACTCTATTCTTGTAAGTAAATATGCTGCGTGTTTGGGCTCGCTCACAGCACAGAGCTCTGCTTCCTTACATGCGTTGAGGAGAAGTGCTGGCCGTTGGGTTACACACATACTGACAGTAATTGCAACAGCTTTTCCCTAAATTACTCGCTGATCTGGCATTGCTGTTTGAAACAGTGCAACGTTTACTCAGCAGAGTGCAATCTGTTGGCATTTATCATGTAGATCCCAAGGTGAGACCCGTAGGCACTGACTCAATGACTGTCCTGCTGAGCAGCCTTCCTGGCTTTTAGGTGCATTTTTAGAAGCTGCCTCTTGCTGTGCCTCCAGCCTCTCAGCCCCGCTGCCAGACATGAGAGCAGCAAGGTGCCTGACCCTACTGTTGGGGCATCATCAGAACCTTGAACTGACAGAATTTCTCACTGCTTTGGCAATGAGAGAATATGATTGAGAGTCCGATGATCTTCTGGTCTACAAAAAGAAAGATGTGCAGTAACCTGTTCCAAGCCCTAATATATCGATTACTCTTCATGGTTTCTGGTTTTTGAAATACACCCAGTAGCTTAATTTTAGTTTGTGCAATCTAGGCCACAAAACACATCGGATAAATGACTGATAATTTCAGTTTCCCCTTGCAGGGTATGTGCTACCACATTTTTCTTGGGCATGGGCACTCACACAAAGTGTTTTCAGTTATACAGTCGGGACATCTTTTAGTTACATGTAATTCTAGGTAACAGCCATACATTCCCTATTTAAACTTGTATTTTATCTACTTCCACTTGCAGTTTGCTAACAGAACTATCAAGCACTTGCATTTGAAAGGCACTCAACCATCAGATATTACCATAAGAAACTAGAAGGAATAGGTCTCTAGAAGTCTTTAAATTCATGGATGATTTCAATTCTTAGCTTCTCTGTAAGATGGGATTCCATTTGTCTGGTGCCCTGTGTCCTCGCATCTCCCTGAGCTCCCTTAGGCTCCGGCTATGGGTGGAAAGTATTTATGCAAACAGAATAAACAATTTCTCTTTCTGGAACCACAGGCCTGCGACAGAGACCAGCAGTGTGGAGGAGGGATGTGCTGTGCTGTCAGCCTATGGATCCGCAGCCTGCGGATGTGCACACCGATGGGCAATGTAGGAGAGGAGTGCCATCCTCTGAGCCACCGGGTGAGTAGGGCTGGGGAGCAGGGCTGCAACTGCAAATGGTCATAGCCTCTGTGGTTATAGGCCCTGTGATGTGCGGAATGTAACAGCATCCTTACTCCTGGTGGGGATCCTGGCTGGGACCAGGTGGAACAGAGCTTTGTGTCCCCATCAGTAGTGACCCCATGGCCACCTCAACACCTTGGAGACCTCCAGGGGACCTACAGATGTCTGGTGATTGGCTCCCCACCTTCTGCTTTCCTTCTCAGCAACGAGATGGTGTCAGCTTGATGCTATTAGCAATCTGATGGCATCACAAGGGCAGGGTCTGCAACACGTCTGTAGGCGGCATCACTGCTATTATGCACCTTGCATATAGACCCTGCATCCCTCCCGTGTCTCTGTGTCACCATGCTGCTATCACCCATCCTAAACCCAGAGCTATGCATGTGGAGGGTCTAGAATATATCACTTAGGCTGCTGGAAGCTGCAATGAGTCAGTCCTGCCAGCAGCAGAGCTGTGATTGCAGGTTCTGTGTTGCGCAGGCAGCCGAGAGATGCCATTCCTGCAGGCTCTGCAGCCGGTGACCCAGGCTGGGCTGGGATAAGGTGCAGGGAAGTTGGAAGGGGTACTGGGCAGGGAGAGCCGGCCACTGTGGGTCGTTATGGTGCCACTTCCTGCGCAGGCTGTAGGGCACTGCTCTCTGAGCGCTCCTACCGCAGCTCCGCCGTGGCCGTGCCCTGCTGACACCCGCGTTCCTCCTTCCAGGTGCCCTTCCCAGGGCGGCGGATGCACCATACCTGCCCCTGCCTCCCCAGCCTGGCCTGCATGCGGGCATCACCCAGCAAGTTCAGGTGTTTGCCGGACTTCAGGAAAGAAGATGTCTTCTTTTAGCAGGAGCTGCTCGGTGTTCTGAGGAGGAGCCGCCCGTGTTCTGTTTGTTGTTGTGATGAGCAAGGTACTCGCTGGGACCCCTCTCCCATCCTTCCCTGCCTCACCAACATCACAGTGATGATGCCGTGCTGTGCTGTAGCAGCCAAGGTTTTCTGAAGGGCTTTCATTTTGGGGGGGGTGAAGTGGGATTTGCTGCGCAGTGCAGATTTCTGACATAAGGAGCTCTGTTGCTGGACAGTCCTGTTGTCTGTGTGGCTCCAGCTTAACCCCAGAATGAAACCAGCCACAATAGTTATCACCTTTGGAAAACTTTGGCTGCATTTTTACACTTTGGAATGCTTGAACCGAACTGAGATTTGAATAATTATATGGAGGGAAGCATATAACAGTTACCAAAAACCTACCCTTCTATTTCACTCCTTGGTTAATATAACTGTCTGTAAGTTAGGCACACCTCCATGTTAAACGTTTAACCAGTAGATGTAGATTTTACACTTTTAAAAAGTGGCTGACAGAACCAAAGCATTTCAATACTCAAAGCATTACAAGACTCTGTTATTTTAATACTCTGAGATTAGGAAAAGTCTTTGTTACTGGAGTTGGTGTAAAACTACCTGATCATCCCAAACTATGTATTAAGATGTAGTTTATATTAAAAAAGGAACCCTGACATTTATTGTAACGGGCTGCCTGACTTCTTGTATATGTACCGAATTTGCTGTGTAAAAATTCTGTATCAGAATAATGGCAGTATATTATTTGATTTATTTTAATATTATAACATTATTTTGTCATTGTGGTTTTCAGTTTTTATTCAGTGTACCCTGTGATCGCATCCCTGTTATCACAACCAAGCTGTGCTCTGGGAGGTGGAGGATGGGGAATGTTGGAGGAGTTAATGTGAGAGGTTTGTCTTTGCACATGCCTCAAAGCCTTCAGCCTGTCAGACATGCAGTTGGTAGGTTCTCTATGGAGTACCATGCAACTCCATGCTTACTTGTGGCTCTAGAGATGGAATTCTGATAGTTTGTGTGAGGTTCACACATTTCTGCTCTCAGACATGCAAACGTATGCTGCCTCTGGGAAGGGGAAGCTGCTCATCTTCCAACAATCAGAGCCTTTGCTGGTGGTGATGGTGGGATGGAGCAACTAGCATGCGACACTAAAGCAAACACCTGTACTGCTGAGAGGACACATGTCCCAGTGCATTCACCAGGCACTTGCCCCCACGGCCCTCTGGAAGCAGCAAGCAGCCACTGGAACTACTGCTTTGGCATTAGAAAAATAGATTTGGAGAGACTGGAGGGATGGCATTGCACCTTTCTGGCTCAGAGCAGCCCAAGCCCAGGGCTCATGTCCTGATGCCAGCACTGATCTTTACCCACTAAGACCTTCTCAGGTTCTCCCTGGGCTTCCATTTTTAGGAAGGAACACAGAAGCAGCCCAGATGTGTGTGTGTCCCCATCTCTTACTCCATTCATCCCCACAAAGCACATGGTCAGAATGGATCACAGCAGCAGCTCTCAGCCCTGCTCCTGGCTGCCACTGCTGTGACCCTGCAGCAACTGCAGGCTGGTCTGCATCAGCTTCTGGCTGTAGTGCTCTCCTTCATCCTCTCTACCTGGGAGATCCATGCTAATGCTGAGTGCAGTTTTATTAATATTGGAGAAATATTATTAATAATACAAATATGTGCATTAATTTTTAATGTTGTATTAATATTGATATTACAGGCATGTTACAGAATAACGATGCTGTCACTTCAAGCTGAGAGAAGTTCCCTGTTTATCACCAGATTTTGGCTTAGCAAAAAGCCATTGTAAGAAAGGATGCTGCAAAACATAACGAGCTGCTGCCTTAATTTGATTTCTTGCTAATTAGGTGGGTGAGGCAAGGTGCTTTGCAGGGCAGGCAGCACCTGTGAGCCTGAGGGATGGGGAGCAGCACAAAGCCCAGCTGGAGTGTGGCCTTGTCTGCACTCTCCTGCATATAATCCCTCACTGGGAAATGCCCCTTTTGAAAGCCTTACAAAGTCTTTGGGTGTAGGTGGTGGTGTGTAACAAATTCTCTTAGCTGCTTGGTCAGTGGGGCTGAGATCTGAGCAGGTGTTTGCCCTAGCCAAGGCCTGGGTTGTGCATGAGGAGCTAAAGTTAGTACAAGGCTGGGGGTCATCTAGGTGAGCTGGAGAGCTGGAAAAACAGCCTGTACTGTGTGGGGCTGCTATAAGGTATGTGAAATGGGGTATCTGGATTTTACTCATGCTACTATGAAGGTGGGTTGGAATCCTTGGGCTTGTTGTTGTTTTGTGGCTGCACCATGTGAGATCTCATCATGTGCCCAGCAAAGAGGCCCTTTGCTGATCTGCACTGTCAGCACAATGAGCCCTGATGCTGTGCAGCCCCAGTGAGCAGAGTGCAGCCCTGGGTCCTTGTGGACACCCTCCCACTCCAGCAGCACTCTGATTTGTTATTACTGCACAGATGGATATTCAAAAGAAACAGAAGGTGCTGAGAGTCCCTTGATTTAAACAAGATGTCTCAGGAATTTGATCTTGACAATGTGTAACATGTTTTCCAGAAGGAATTAGAAAATTGCAGGAGGAGAAAAGGCTGTGCAAATACAAGGGGATTTTGATAACGGCAAAATCAATGTGCCTCTCTCTATTAGATAGAAATGAAATGCCAAAACAGCGGGGGTACAGCTGTTACTGATCAATGCTGTGAGCACAGGAATGGAGATGAGCTTAATGCATGTCAGACGTAGAGAAAATCACCTACAATTTCCTAAAGGAAAGTGAGCAGAACCAAGCCCTGCTTACTTCTCTTGCAAATGTGAGTATGCTTTGTTGTTCATCATGTGGGTATTTGTGGGCTCTTTCTCAGCACAAAAAGGAGATTTTCTTGTCTCCTTTTTTTTTTTTTTTTTTCCTACTTACATGGATGAAGCCTTACCAGGAGGGTCCCTGAGCCCTCTTGGTACAATGGCGGAGCTTTTTGGCTGCTGTGTTGTCATCATTTCACCCTCCACTCTGGTTCCTCTGAACTCCCTGAAGTCTCAAACAGACCTTTACGCGTTGCAACAGAGCTTTTGGTGACCTGGGGCTGGCTTACATCAGCACTTTTGCTCAGACAGAGATTGTGTAAGCATAGAGTAAGGAAACGTTGTCCTCTGAGTGTTTGGGATCTACAGGGACAAAGTGGGCACACCTCCATGCCCAGAGGTGATATCACACCATGGCTTCACGCTGCCTTGTCAGCTCCTTGACTTGGGCGCCCACATTCCCCTTGGTCTGACTGTACATCGTATGCTCAGCTGCCATCCTCTGCACCCAGATGTCCTCTGCCTAGCTGAATTTGGCTGTGCAGTGCTGTGTATGGGGCCCATGGAGGGGGGGGGGCGAGCAGGAGAGCCCCACTGATTCACCCAGCTACCGGGTTGCTCACTGCCTCCTTCAGCTCCCCGGTGACAGATGGGAGCAGATTGAGCGGTTTCATGGAGGGAGGTTGTATTTCACTAAATCATCCCTCTTTCTCTCACTGTCAGAAAGCACCCAGACTTCTGCTCCACTTCTAATTCTGCCTGTGTTTCCCCCTTCTGGATATTTTTTTAAATGGCAAAGCCCTTTTGGCTCTATCTCTGCTGAATTTTCCGAGAGCTGCACTGGTGTTTATAAGGAGTGATAATGGGTAAGGAGTGATAATGGGTATTGTCAGGCAGTGAAAGAAAGGAACACATTGCTTTCAGACAGACGGGATGTGGTGCTGTGTACAAGTGCTCCTGGTTTTTGCCACCCCAGGCACTTAGGCAGAACCCTGGGCACAGTGTGGCTGCTGGCTGTGGGTGGGCACATGGGCTGCCGCTGCTCACAGATGGAGCACCCTTCCTTCCCTGGATGACTTGTTCCAATGATTAATCATCCTTCCACAAACATAGGACTGCATTTTTTAATGGCACACCAGTAAATAATGCTTTAGGAGGGGTGTCTCTTCGCTGGGTGATCGCCTGATTGCTGCCTACTCTATCAGCACTGATGAGTGCCTAAAATTAGCCAGGACTTCACAGTTCCCTGTGTCCTTGCAAGACTCGCTTTGAACTTGAAAGCCTCCTACACAAAGTGCTCTGCGGCATCAACCTGGTCATAGCAGAGGCGAAAAACACAGTGTTGAAGAAAGTGGCCTTCCAATAAATGCATCCACAGTCAGACCATGCGTGACTCATGAGATCAAAGGCACAGTGCAAGTGTTGAGGTCATTAAACATGAATAGAAATACAGAAATGCAACAGCTCGCATTAAAGGCTTAGCTTGACTTTAAAGCTGAGTGATGAAAGCTTCTATAGTCAGCAATTGTTTGCCTGTGATAAAGGTTTGCTCTGGCCTTCAGTGGTTCTGGGCTTTACAAAGGTGAGCCAGAATAATTAATCATTTTTTCAGATATAACACCAAGGCTTGGAGCAGCCAGTGACATGGGCCAAGTGAAAATGGGCTCAGGGATGTTCAGCATCAGCTCTAGGGAAAGGCAGAGTGGTGCAAAAGGCCCACTGAAAATTCAGCCCTCAGTCACCAACTCTACAGTTAACAGCTGAGTGAGGACTGTGTGAGGCTCTATCAATGACATAGCATCGATCGAGGGCACCAGCACGGGAAGGTGTTGGGGCAAGGCTTCTATCAGCCCCATCCTGGCATTCTATGCTAGCTTTAGGAGAACTCCTTCAGAGATGGTCTCTCTTTGATGGCTCTGCTGCTGTGGTTGCTGTGTATGTTACGATATTCCTGCGTGTACCAGCACCCAGCATAGGAGATGCTTCCTGGTTCCTATTGCAGTGGCTGATTGTAGCCTTTGCAGTTCTTGAGCAACTATGAAAGAAGCTGTGCTAAAAATCGTAGGGGGGGATCATAGGAAAGATCTATTAGAAAACAGCCCCCTTGCTGTGTTTATTATCTCACTTTGGTTTGAGATACAGCTATGTTGTACGGTTTCTGGGATATTCTGATGTCACAGAATCCCTCCTCTGCAGCATAAGTTGATGAGAGCCTTGAGCCACCTGGCATCGTGTTCTGCCTGTAGGTGTGTATCGCTGCCCGAGCCACTGCTCTGCTGGGTGCTTTGCAGGCAACTCTGAGCAAATACCAGCACCGCAACGGGAAACGTAACTGTTTGTAACCATGTGGGCAGGTGGCAGAGATCCAGCCCAATGCTGAGCATCCTTTGCTTGGAAAGGAGGGACAGCGCCAGCTCTGAGCTGAGCTCGGTGTGTCCTGGGGCAGTCCTGCAGCATATGGCAGAGCAGCCTGCCGGAGGTGGAGCTGTATCACAGCCAGGTAGAGCCCCAGGGAAGAATTTCTGCTATAGGAATAAGCCAAATTCCTGCCCTTTTCCTCAAGGCAACTGACTTCACGCTGTTCTGGGAGGCAGTTTTGTCTTCCTTGGTGCAGACTTGGCGCTGTCAGAGCAAACAGCAAGAGCCCACGGGCTACATGTCCCCCACTCACCTCCACCACCAAATGTGAGACCTTCACACATCAATGTAATACGCACGAGTTAAATATTTCGGCTCTTCCCAGCAAACTTTCCAAAGCTGAACAACAGAGGCACCCTGCAGTATTCACAGGCTCTGAGTGCTGCGAGGCAGAGATGCCCATAAGGCAGTACTTGCTGAGATTTCAGATCAGTGTCACTTTTCACGCTGCCCTGATATAGAAATTTGTGCTAAAACCTCCACTGACACAGCATAGCAAGATTTCTGCTGGGAACGCTTGCAATGAATGTGTTAAATATTTGGGGAGTGAGGGAAGATGCCAGCAGCAGTAAGATTTCCCAGTGCAGCACAGCTGCCACAGCAACTGCAACTCTTTACCACAGCCATGCAACAGCAAGCGTGCTGTGAGCTCTGAGACAGACAGTGGAGAGTCTCCAGGGGGGATGATGATGGCATTTCACGTGATGCCGACTCCTGTTGCCCAGAGAATATGAAACCATCACAAATGTCCTGTTGTGGAAAGGGTTTGATCTGCACGTTTACTGAGCACAGCTAGGTGGGAGAGGTGAGTGCCCTGCTGCCGTGCAGCCCACTGAGCTCACCATAGATTTGCATTGCGGTTAGAGGGGATGGGAACGGGTTCAAAGCATCTGAGTTTTTGCACGTGAGCCCAGCACTTGCACAACGAGCTGCAATAGCTTCCCGTGTGGCCGTAGGAGGTAATTATTGCACTCAGCTCCTGCTGAGCTCCGTCCATTAGCACTTTGAGGCAGAGCAGAGCAGTGGTGTTCAATGGGCAGCCGAGGGCACAGAGCTCACAGCTGTTCCTCAGGGGTCCTACCAGCACCAGAGAAGACTTCCAGGCCTCAGCCCATTCTCCTTTGCTTTATTCCTCCACTTCACAGCAGGTTTCATCCTCTGACTCCCCTTCTCTGGGCATGGCCAAAGCAGTTAATCCCTGTGACCCACTTTCCCCATATCCAGACTGAAGGACACTGTGAGAATGTGTTAATGCTGTGCCTTGGTGATGCTCAGCTTGGTTGTTTTTGTTTGTTTTTTGAAACTTCCTTATCTGTTCTCACATTCCAGAAGGAATACTCATCCCCTGGTGCTCCCCCAGACCTTTCTGGCCTGCACATTTCCTTGGCATGCTCAGCCCCAGGCTGGACTTGCAGTGCTAGTCACTGAACACTGCTACATTTTCTGCCACCTATCTGTCCTTTTATACTTAGTTTCACCCCCTTCCCCCCCTCTGGAATGAAGCTGTATTGTTCAACACCCATCTAAAGCCTGAATTAAAGCTACTGGAGTTCCTTCTCCCTTGTGCTGGTGAAGCTAGGATCGTCATCAGCCTGGTATTAGAAGGACCTCAGGTACCAAATTAACTTTTAAAGGCACCAATTCTGTCCTAAGGGAAGTCCTGACAGGTCTCTGTGCAAGCAAAAGGTATGGTAGAGATACCCATTCTACATCTCTCTGTATCTTTTTGCCATGGGTCTGGTTGCCACCAGTGGTGACAGCAAGGCGGCGGTTCCATCCAGCAGACAGCAAACAGACCAACCCCCCTAAGGGCAATTCATCACCCCCTGTATATCCAACCAACTACACAACCTGTGCTTAATTTTCCTGGAAGAGAAAAATGTGGTCCTTGCAGCTTTTAGGGCTGTTTTAAAATAACAGCTCTCCTATCTCTGGGGTTTAAATAGAATCATAAGCACACTACTTATAGCTGGGATGCCAAAATATCTGACACTTTTAATAGCTTAAGTGAGGAAACATGGGCTGTTTCTTAATTGGGCTGCATGAGAACACAGGACTTCAGTTGGAGATCACAGTTCTAGGCCCCAGAAAGATACTTTATCTGCACAAGAGATTTTTTAAACTTTAAGGAGATGATTCTGAACAATTTGGGATCCCGTAAAAAAGAGCTGAACAGTAAAGCGGGCACTCAAAGGACATTTGGAATGCAATTACTAGTAACAGCATCAATGCGTTGCACGTTCCTCTTCATAACAGCTCTACCTGGATTACTCATCCAGGTTTACTAAGCCACGATCTGGCACTTGAGGATGAAAACATGAGCAGTGCTGATAGCCAGCTTCTGCCACCACCTGAAGTTCTGACAGGGCTCCTGCTGTACCCAGATGCACTTTCACTAACAGATCTGGAAGCAATAGTCCTGCTTTGTTCTACCCTACCCAGGAGCAGGGTCCTTAACAGCCACACTACAGCCGTTGCTCAGCTGATGGCTAACAGCCTCTGACTGCAGAGCTGCTTCCAGCTCAGGCATAATTTCTTTATGGAAAGGGAGCTTGTTGCTGTCATTGTGCGACAGGCAGCAGCGTGGCGCTGACTGATGTTTGCTAAATGCTGCACAACACACCTGAAAGCACGCAGCTTCCTCTGAGTCACATCAGGATCCTGCCATCGTGCTGCCAGCTGCAGCACTTCCAAAGAAGTTTTTCTAAATGAAACAAGTTAGGATGTGCTGTGCTGAGTAAGTTTAAGTTACCCATTAAGAATGCAGTTTGAGACCAGTGTTACCCAAGCCATCACGTTAAGGAACTGCTTCTCCAACTCAAATCAGTGATCCTCGCAGTCATCTGCTCTACCATTGCGCTACATGAACCTGTTGCCCATCATGAACTTAAGTCTCCTTAAAAATAGCATCAGTCATTTTTATTGGTAAAAACACCTAAATTGAGATCTAACAGCAAGTAAGGATTGTGCTTGTCCATAATGACCTCGGCTGTGAAATCTACTCAGACACAAGACATACAACCTTCCAGATACACAAGCTATTTGTCAGCAAAGCAGAATGCTGTCATTCTGAGACAATTACATACAGTCAAGGTTTTCAAGATTTTATTAAAGAAAACAGTCAAAATGTACAAGTGTTACCCAGGTTTGTAGATAACTTCCTATAAAGGCAGTAAAATATGAATTTCAATCTAGGTTTTTAAAAACTGCTATAGTTGATTAGTTTTAAAGTTGGTATTTTAAAATCACATTTCACAAATAGTTCCGAAATATTACCAAATAAATAGTGCAACGAGAAAATCGAAATTAGTTCTACACTGTTTGCATGTCAGGCAAAAGTTATAAGTAACTGCTTCAAATACTCAAACCATTTGAGAATGAATGAACCCACAGCTCCCACCAAAAACCGACTTCCACTAAAGCACACCAGGAACGTCCTCTTCTTGTTCTTCACTGAAATCAAATGATAAGAAAACAACACCTCTTGAGGTCATCAAAAATAACTTTAGTATAAAATTGTCTTGGCTTTTATCAAATATTACATGAGTAAAATTGTTAAGCCTTTATCAAAACAGACAGGAATAGGAAAAAAAAAAAAAGAAAACATCATGGCCTTAATCCGTATCTGTTGGAATCACGTCTAGAAACATTAGAAGCAAGACCAGAAACTTGGAGCCCTGTTTTGTTGTTAAAAACCACATAATCACAAAGAGAAACAGCTTCGTACAGCCTAAGGTTTGGGGGTGTTCTGCTCAAGTACCTGTTTCCATAAACAGCAACCTGTTATGTTCTGGAGAGCACAGGCAGAGTATAGAAAAATAAATAAAACAGCTTCTTACAGCCTAAGGTTTGGGTGCCGGGTGGTGGCTCAGTACATCCCCCACGGGTCACACTTTCTTGAGATCATATGCAGAAACACGGAAAATGGTATCCATCTTTCTTTTTTGTAGGCTGAGGAAGCCCCCCTACATCCCAAAGCTCTTGAGATCGCACAGGATGGTGCCCTGGGTGCTCTGGATGCTTTGGCAGCACGGGAAGTGGGCTCGGAGGCAGACCCTGAGCTCCTTGTTGAAGATGAAGCAAAGGATGGGGTTGACCCCGGCCTGGGCAAATGTCATCCAGACAGAGGTGGTCAGGTACACCTGGGGGATGGAGCTGGCCTTAATGAAGACCCGCAGGTAGCAGGCCACAATGTAGGGGGACCAGAGGAGCAGGAAAAGCAAGGTGATCATGTAGAACATCTTGCAGAGCCTTTTCTCCATTTTAAACTCCTCCAGCACCAGCAGCCTCTTGATCTGGCTGTGGGTGGCCTGCCTGATGCCCACCAGGGTGGGCGGCGTGGGTCCCCTACCAAAGCCAGCCGTCCAGTTGGCCGCCGCCTGGCCCGTGGCCCCCGGCCCATGGAAGGTCCAGTTCTGGCTGATGGCTGGGACCAGCTGGGCCGGCTTCATTTTGCGGTGGCCGTGGATGAAGAAGAGCAGCTTGATGTAGACCAGGTGGGTGGCGGCGATGACGGCCGCCAGCATGAGCATGAAGCCCAGCGTGTCGTTGGCCTTGACGTAGCGGTGCTCAAAGATGCACTGCTCCTCCTCCCGGATGAACTTGTAGGTGCCCACATCGAAGACGGGAGGGAAGGCCATGGCCATGGAGAGAGTCCACACCATGCACACCACAGCCAGGCAGGTCCAGCCCGTCATGCGCTTGGCATAGAAGCGGTGGTGGGCAATGGCCATGTAGCGCGTGACCCCCACGCAGAAGAGCAGGAAGGCGGCGTGGAAGCAGAAGAGCACGGCCAGGAAGGCCAGCACCTTGCAGCTGAGCAGCCCGTGGGGCCAGGCGGCCCCGCTGCGCACCGACAGCATGACGAAGGGGAAGCAGGCCAGCGAGCGGAGCCCATCGGCCAAGCAGAGGTCCAGCAGCAGGTAGTATGGGGCACGGTGCAGGTGTCGGTCCTTGAGGATGAGCCAAGCGAAGAGCACGTTGCCTGCCAGGCTCACGCAGAGGATCAGCCCCAGCGTGGCCAGCTTCAGCCCGGAGGCGCTCAGCAGGCCGCCGGCGCTGGGCAGGTGCGGGCTGCTGCTGCTCCCCAGCTCGCTGCTGTTCGCCATCGGGTCCTTCCTCCTCCTCCTCCTCCTCCTCCACCTCCTCCTCCTCCTCGCGGCAGGCCCGGGGGCTCAGCGCAGCGGTGGCGCTCCGGGGCCGCGGGCCCCGCCATCACCGCCGCCTTCCGCCGCCCAACCCGCGCCGCGCGGCACCCCCATCCCCGCCGCCGCCGCCGTTCTCCCCCCTCCGCCGCCGCCGCCGCCGCTCGGGCGAGGAGCGGCGCTGCCGCCGCACTCCCCGCGGGCCATGCGGCTCCGCGCCCCGCTAGGGCCGCGCCCCGCGCCGCCGCCGCCCCATGTAGGGGAGGGATGGAGTGATGGAGGGATGGAGGGATGGAGGAAGGAAGGGGCTCCGGAGGCGAGGCGCGGAGCGGCGCGGACCCCCCTCCCCCCTTACCACCGCCGAGCTGCTCCGCCGCCGCGCGGGGCGAGGGGCCGGCCGAGCCTGCGCACAGCGGCGGCGGCTCTGCCCAGCTCCCGGCGAGGACAATGGGGTAAATCCCCCTCCCTCCTTTCTTCCTTCCTTCCTTCCCTCCCTCTCTCCTCAACTGCCTCCGCCCCCCGCGCAGCCCGGCCCCTGCGGAGCGCGGGACCGAGGAGAGCGCGCAGCGGCGCGGAGCGGTGCGGAGGTTTCGCTGCCGCAGCGCGACCCGGAGCGGAGCCGCCTGTCCCCGCCCCGCTGTCCGTCGCGGAGCCGAACCGCTGGCGGTGTGCGGGAGGGGAAGGCACGGCCGTGCGGTGCCGCTGCGCGGCGGCCTCGGAGAGGTGGGGGCGGAGGGGTGAAGTCATGGCTGGAGGTGCGTGCGCGGCACAGGTGGGTGCGCACCCACGGACGTGCCCGCTGAGAGCCGCAGCGTGCGGGTATCCGTGTGGCAGAGATGTACCTCGCCGTGCCGCGGTCAGCAGCGCGCTGCCGCTGGATACGGCCGTGCCGGAGCTCTCCCCGTGTGTGCGCGGAGGGAAGATGCCGCCTGTTGCTGCGGTTGTCCCCGCTGGGCAGGGAGTGCTTCAGAGGGTGCAGCTCTGCAGCGAGCTGATGGACACACGTCGCAGCGGGAACACAGTGCCGCCTCTGCGAGTCAGAGCCCTGACGTGTGGGGTCTGATGCACCTAAACAGGCAGAAAAGAAGGATATTTAGGGCAAGGCCCTGGGCATGCTGAAGATGCTAATGCAATTATTGTGCTGCTGCTGAATTTCCATCATGGCTCTCATGAAGGACGCATCCAAAATCCCTTTCAAAGGATTAAAAGCCATCAGTAAATTCGGTGTTATTCCAGAAACGATTGCAAATAAATTATCCGCATCAGCCCCAAATGCTGGTTCTGGTGGAGCAGCCTTCAAGCAGGGCTTTGTGAGCAGTGTCAGAAATCTGAGCTGGGGCTGCATGCAGACCTCAGACATCCGGAGCAGCTGTAGTGTTTGGACACTGGTGGAGCCTACAGCTGACTTCAGCCCAAAGGGTGGTTGAGGGCAATGTGTCTGTTGCCTGTGAGTCTGGTTTGGATCTGGTATTTATTGAGTGCAAAGAAATTCTAGAAGCACACACACACACAAAAAGGCAGATAATTGAGGCTGCTTTTTGCTTTCTACCAACACATCTGAGCTGTTCGCAGTAGTTAGGTTTCTCATTTGCACTGGAGTTGTGCTGTGACAGAGGATTGCCCACGGGTTGCTCAGTGCTCTCTGCAGTCTCCCACACAGGCACTGCGGGCGGTGACAAGCTCTGGGTGTGTGGTGTCCTCTTGGCAGCTGGCACCGGGAGCAGCTTTCTGTGGGACATGGGGGGATCTCGTGCCTGGGGCACTGGGGCCCCCGCCAGCAGCCCAGGACTGGTTGGCCCTGGGCACACGGGGGACCAAAGGGAACCTTACCTGCTATGGGAGCTCTGTGAGCAAGGCAGCAGCTCATCTTCTTCTCTCCTCTGTGCTTCCCTGCATGCACACCAGCGCAGCTGAGCTTTCTTGGGCACTGCTGTAATTCACGGCTGCTGTGCCAGGCTCGCAGCAAACTGCTAGCTCATCTTTCTTCCACCTGTAGCTTGGAGAGAGCTTAAGCCAGAAGGAAGTGCAGGGACAGTCACAGTGTCTTCACCACGTGTCCTTGGCACCACTGCAGCAGCAACCAAAGTGTTATCTCCTGGGTGATCCAAGGGAAGCAGGAAATGTCAGGATGTGCCTGAAGGTTAAAATCTGAGCTCCTGCCATAGCAGAGACACTGCTGGGAAGTGGAGTAGGTGGGAGCAGTCAGCCACAATGATTTTGCCATCACATGCAATTCAGGCAAGGACAAGTTTTCAGGTATAGTAATTGAGGAATGATAGAACCATTAAAGTTGGAGAAGATCTCTGTGATTCCTGAGTCCATCCCCAATCCATCCCCACTGACCATGTCCCTGTGTCCCTCCGTGTGCCACATCTCCACAGTTCTCTAGCACCTCCAGGGATGGTGACCACACCACTTCCCTGGGCAACCTGTATCAATGCTTTATTGCTCTTTCGGAGAAGAAATTTCACCCAAAATCTAATCCAAACCTCCCCCGGTGCAATGTGAGGCCGTTCCCTCTTGTCCTATCACTGTTACCTGGGAGCAGAGGTTGACCCCCACCTTGCTATGCCCTCCTTTCAGGGAGTTGTAGGGAGCTACAAGGTCTCAGTGATACTTGGTGACAATGGCAGAATGAAAAAATGACACATTAAGGTAATGTTCAGATACTGGCTAACGTGAAAATAAAATGAGAGGCTCTATGTCTGCAAAATTTATGCTACTACCTTGAATGCTTTGAACAGGAGTCATGCTTGCCTTCTAAGCATGGTACAGCTTTGCTACATGGGAGCAAAATGAGGGAGAACAGCTTTGAAGCAGCTTTGGGAAAGCACTGCACAGGTGTTGGGGCAGGGGGTTGGGGAGGGCAGGCACAGAGCGCTGCCATCGGGCTGAGTGTGATTCCTCGGTCAGCAGGGCAGTAACAAAGGGTTTGGATGTGGCTTTGTTCACAGAAGTGTTGGCACAGGCACACCAAATGAACAAATGACAGCAGAGCAGATGGAGCATTAGTGTCGCTGCTGAACCCAAAATTGCTTTGCATGCATTTGGAGAGCGGCATCTGACAGCCCTCGCATCTTCCAAGGGCTTCTCCCCGGCTGTGCAATACCCCATGTGCTCTCCTGGGGAGGGAGGAGAGAATAGTGGAGGAGTGCAGTTGGCACAGCGGGGAGCAGGCTCGGGTCTCCTCCATCCCTCAGAGATGCGCTGCTGCAGAGCAGCACTCCTTCCCGCTGCACTGATCCTCCTCCACAGCAGCAGAACGTTTTGAACTCCAGCAACTCCTCTCATTTTTCCCCCATGTGACTGTGAGTCAGGCTGAGCTCCTCTATTCTTCTCCATAATTGAGTAGGAGATTATTTTGACTGGAAATAACCAGACGCAGGTATCATGGCTGTGAGTGCCTCTGTGTGCCACTTGCTGGAAGTTCTGAGCGCCCTGCAAAGAGAGCGGGCCTTTAAAGTGCACTCAATGGAGAGGGAAGAAAGCAGAGGGGAAGAATGGCTGCCTCCTGCTCGCTTCTCTCACTGCCTCTTCTTCGCTGAGCCTCTGAATGGCCAGGGACATGCTGCTCTTCTGAAGCTTTTGCAGCACTCCCCCGCTGCAGGGCATGGCCTCAGCGAGGCACAAGCTGCCCACAGCACCGAGCCTTTCTGCTGCTGCTCCAGGCCCACAGCAGTGCTGAGCAAGCTACAGAAAACCCTTCCTCTGAGGTCTCAGGGGCATCTCCCCATGTACAGATTTTCCTGTTCGTTCTCTTCCTTATGCAGTTACAACCATCTAGCCAGTCTGTGCTTCACACCTTTGTTTTGGTGGTACGTGATGCATTTTGCTTTTTTCTCCCTTTTTATATATCACCTAGGTAGAAATTAGCCCAACAGGGTATAACAAGGAGCATAACTTGGGATGGATCTCTAAATTTTTCATTAGCTGATTACCTTTGAGCACTTTGGGGATAAATCTAATTGTCAGGGAGAACTATTGACTTATTTACATTGCTGGAGGTACTTGAGTGGGTTCCTGTACCACTGGTGACATTAGTTCAAAGGTTCATTTACCAATCAGAGTCTTTCATTATAATCTATTCTGAGGAATACAAAATAATGACTTCAGTTGCAATTATAAAGTATAGGTTCTTCTCTTCTCTGAGAGAGCTGCTAACACTTCTGTGCTCTTAAATTGCTGCTTTAACAAAGGCACTCTTGGTTAGTTTTGAACTACAGAAATAGCACATAAAAAGCTTATGCAGTTCGGAAGTGTTCGTGAGTCTCAAGCAACTTTGTGGGCCAAGTAAAGCACGAGAAGCACTTTTTGTTGTACTGTTCTATCAACTGAGCTTTTAAGGCAGCCTCATGAGAAGGAATTTATTATTTTAATGGCACTTTCTCTCTGCTAAAATGTCTTGCTAACTCACTGAAGCTGAGCTTGAAATAATAGAGAAAAACTATCAGAAAAGCTGTGATGTAGTTTGGAGCTGAGTGAAAATTGCACCGAAATCTGAGCCTACCCAAACCCTGAGCTAAATGTAACATGCCCCCCAGGACTGTTCAGATCATCGTGCAAGCTGTTATGGATAACGAGCAGCCGATTTCTCTGTCGTTGGGTTGTGTTGCTGTTGCTAGTTGTTTTTTGCTTGATTCTTTTCTCCTTTATTTGGTAACGTGCACAGTGCAAAGCCCCTGCATACCCTGTAAATGCCATTTTACTTTCCCAGTAAGAACATGACGATTAGAAGAGCCGTGGGGAGCTGTATGGGCTTCAGCTGAGCAATGTCTGAGTCCAACCTAGGGAACAGCTCCCATCTGCCAACCCCCATTTGCACCTTTTCTTCCCTGAGGTGGGACCTGGCTCTCTCACCAACAAATAAAGTGGAGATTTTGATGCTGATTTCAAAGGATGCTAAACTGAGCTCCATGAAAAGGCAGTGCTAGCATGCAAAGCTCCTTTTCTTCTTTGCTTATTAATGCGACTAATTAAATGTTTGTATTTTTTAAGCACTAACTGGTTTTTGATGGTCGTTTAGAGACTTTGAGAAAGTCAATAATTTTGATGAAATAAGACTGTAGGCTCCAGAACAAAGTCCACAAGGAATGTGTGATGTTGCTAGGATACAGCTATTAGTATTTTCAGTGGCTGGGGTATTTTTTGGTGTGTTTTTTACATAGGCTGGGTCTCACCTCTCTTACAGACAGTAGGATACCTGATTGCTTGATCCCATTTACACAACGCTCTCCCACTTTACAGTAATAAGGCAGACTCGACCTATTCGTTTCATCCACTTTTAGTTGAGAGGAAGCCACACACGAGTAGTTTTGACTTGAGCTATTTGGAGCGCGTTCGATCTGAATCTGGCGTTGGAGGTGCGGGATCGATGTCACAGCATGAAGTCAGTCTCCCTCTAGTGGTTCGCTTCCGGAGGGCCTTCGGTTTCACTGCCCTCACTGGGTACAATTCGCCAGAGTGCGATGCAAAGTTCAGCGACCCTCTGTGAGCGGTGTTGAGCTCCTAATGTGCATGAGATGAGCATCAGGTCTGCACGAATGAATTTGTGTGTACTTCTTTTCTGTTTTGTAATTCTTCCATTTCTTGCAGTATCAATACAAGATGAAGCTTCCACCCGTGGCTCCCTGCAGTACAGCCCAACGCGTTCTGCTCAGCCTGTAGGATGTGACTCTTCCATATTATTTCCTTCAGCTGCATGCTGGGCTGCCTGTCAAAAAAAAGATCAGTATTTAAGCTCATGTTCCACATCAAAGCCATTGCCAGATGTGGTGCCAATAATATTCCTTTGAATTTAATGTAACATATTGAATAGCATGGTGGATGATGCTATTTTGAGATCCCCGTGTTTGGGGAAGCAATATCTAAGTGAAACATTGTGCAGATATTTTGATAGGAAATAAGCAAAGGAAAGCTGTTTGGAAGTTGTGCCCAGTGTATAATTCAGCTCAGATTTGTGGTCCACAGGTTTCTTGCATTTCTGCCCATGATCTCATTTCCACTAGGCATTGTTTCTTTAGGTCCTAGGATAGGTGTAATGCCTCCCTGCATGGGGAACAGGAAGGGATGAAATCAGAAGCCTGTTATCAGTCTTCTGAATGCTGTGTCAGAAATTCAGGTCTCCCAAAGCCTGCTGTGTGGGTTGGATATCATGCCAGTTCAGTTCCCCAAAAGCAGCTGGGTCAAAAATAAAGATAAGGGCTTTGGGTTGGGCTGAAACTTCATGAGCAGCTGTGACCAAACAGCAGTGATTCTGCAACACAAAGCACCTGGAAGGGCTGATGTCCTTCACACTGGTGCACTGAGCAAAGGTGAGCAGGGAGTTTATACTGTTTTCTTCATGAGCATATTCACTTATGGCAGAAAAACAAAACAAAATGGGGTTTTATTTGCTTTGTCATAAACCTGAGTTGCTATTTAGTGTTGGTTTTGCTTTATAAACTGTAAGGAAGAGAATGCTGAGAAAAGTTTAGTACCATCTGCCCCAGAGTGAGCAAACCCTCATAGGATTTCACAGGACCCTGGAACAAGAAGTTGTGATGTGCTGTCACCTCTCTGTGCAGTTTTACAGTTCTGTGAGGACTTTAAGGGTAAGCTTTACTTCTCTTTAACTTCTTCCTGATGGTCAGCTTCTTGGGCAATCACAGCTTCTCCACCTCTCAGGAGATCACCCCAAGTACTTTCCTTTGCACACTGCTGAGTAAAAGCTGCACTTCTTAATAGCGAAAAAAAAGTGGATGTAGGAACTCAGTATCCAGAGTCCTGTCTGAGATTTGCTCCACTGTCATTCACAGACAGAAAGTGAATAGTAGGCTGTGTTTGCAAGGAGGTGATGGACACCTGTGGGATGTCCACAGTTGCACGTGTCTGGTAGGTCTGTGCCCCTTGCCTCCGTGGAAGGCAGTTTCCAGGAGGCAGAGGGGAAAAGCCTGTCCTGCAGAGCACTGCTCAGTGCTGCTCGCTGTCCCAGGCGCTGGCTCATGCCTGCTAGAAAAACAGGGGGTGCAAGCCAGTTAGTTTTGAACAAAACAAAGTTATGCAATATTGTTTAGTTCTGACATGTTCCCAATATGCAGCAAATGAAGAACTCACTAAATACAGTATATCTCTGGCCATATCATTTGAATATAACTTGTTTCCATGACAACCTCTGCTTAACAGCTTGGCTGATATGAAATCATTCCTAGATGGGGGAGCTTTTGCCAAAAGCATTTGGATTCAACTCTTCAATATCATGCTTTAGGTTTTTAAAAAAATGTTTATTTAAGCCTTTGGAAGCAAATATCAAATCAAATCCCTTCATCCTCACCTCTGCTTTGGCTTCCACTTGATCAGTTTATCTTCCTGAGAAGCAATCAGAAGCAGCTCCTGCATTACTTAATATGCTTCTGAAGGCACAGGCAGTGTTTCAAGAGCCAGTGATCATGACAGCAGCCTTTGGTACAGGAATCACATTTCATGGCTGTTGGCTCTGTATGCCAGCAGGGCACCAGCAGCAGCTGGGCACAGCAGCCAGGGCTTGTGCTCCAGCCAGCAATCAAGGCCAGGGAGGTTTATGCTGCAGCAGGCTCTTTGAAAAAGAGGAGCAGCAGCTAGACAGAGGTCTTTCTCAACATCTCACTAAGTTCCTTTTTTATCAGGAGAACCAAATAAGCAAAAGCTGGTTATCAGCTTGATGTTCTCCAAGGTGTCATACCTACTGCCTTGGAAATAGCTTGGAATGCTTCCAACATGGCAGTGCAACATGACTGCTCAGATGGTGCTTGTTCTCTTCCTCGCTTGCAGGTGCTAAACAGTGTTAAAACATAGCTAAAATAAGCTTAATGCTTTCCTAATATTTCTCATGTATGCAAGCACTGTAGTTGCCACAGTGATGTTATACAACTGCCAAGTGGAAGGATGGTCCTGAATGCTTTGAGAGGCTGTCTGCCCCTTCCAGCCTCTGCTGCTTGCATTGCAGGAGTCCTCTGCTCTAGCTGGAAGCAGGAGCTGTGAGAAAAGCCACCCAAGCAGGCAGATAATGCCTTGAGCAAGTGTTGCTGCCAGGCTTAGGGATGATAAGGGCAAGGCTTTAAATGTCAAAACCATGGAAGGAGTTACAGTGTTTTTTTCCAGCTGCAATGCGCCTGCTTCAGTGCTAGTCAGCTCCATGCCAAACTGCTTGGGCACTTATAGCAAACAAGTACTTAAACTAGGTGCAGGAAAGCAGTGCTAAGAGCATGCAGAATGGACCTGAACTGTATCTCTCACTCTACCTCACTTGTCTGTTTTCTTTCTTCCCAATCCACCTTGGCAGTGCTTGATTGGGAAAATTCAGCTGTTACCAGTCTGCAATCAGCTGAGCTGACCTACCTGCTGCCTCCTCCTCTTAGCCACCCAGTTCTGCTGTGTAAGAACTTTTCATGGCAGAAAATCCTTTTTCTTTTTTTTTTGACCTTCTGCAGAGGTGAGCTGTGGTCACCCCGTCTTTGCACAGCCTTGGAGCACGGAGTTGCACGCTGACACAGTTTGTGTGTGGCAAATCTGCTGGGGAAGGTATGGAGGCACAGGAGATGGCATCAGCAGGGTTTCTTTAAAAGTGAACATTCTGGGTATGCGGTAAATATCAATGAAACACATTGTTAATTAAAGCCTATAAATCTCGCTCTCAAAGTGCTAGCAATTTCCTGGGACTCCTAATCTCTGAATTGGTTTTGTTCAGTGCAAGGAGGCTGAGCAGGATCAGGATGTTGCTCTCACCTTCCTTTCTCCTTGTGAGATCCCCCTCAGGAGATGTGTTCTTGCCTCTGTGTCACGACTTCTTAGAAATGTCTGTAGGTGTAGGATGTATGTGCTAATTCAATGCATCCTGTGATTGCTCTTCCTCCCAAACCAGATTAATTTACTGTTATCTGAGATTCCCATGACAAAACTTCTGCCCCTGCGAAGCCTGCTATTTACTGCTGTAAACAAGAAGTAAATGGAGGTTTACATGTCTCATTTGGCATGATGACACAGGCTGTGCTGCCTGCTATTTGCTCTGTATTGGAAGTGTGGGGGTTGTGCTTTGATATTGTTCCTTACAGCTCAGGTTGTTTGCAACAAAATCATTTGTTTTCAGCCTCAGCTGTAATATTCTGGAGGATGAGCAGCTCTCTGGTGATGGGATCTGGAGGCTTTCACTGAAGTGTGTTTGTCCCATCAGAGGTGGCTTCAAAGGGATTTAGTACTTGTAATGTGTGCTGCTGGCTCTGGCCTTAGTTCCAGAGGGACTGTGCAGCATAGTAGAAAATGAACACTTCATTGGCAGCTTCAGCAGAGGGGCAATAAAAACATCACATGTGTGAGGGCTGTTGGTGGCCCAGAGTGGCGCCCCTTTAGGTCACAGCAAATCGGTTCTCTCCTACTTACTTCTCCACCTCTGCTGATCAAACGCAGGCTGCTGTGCCCAGATACAGCCATCTATTGCAGTGCTTTACTCAGGTTTAACATCTTGGATGGCTCACCGTTGGAACAGAGAGCTTGCTCAGGGTGGGCGCACCAATGAATTTCAGACTTCGAGCTCTCCCAGTCATTATCTTGCCTTCTATTTAAAGAGCAGTAAATTAAATTGCAGGAGATGGTGCAACTGGTTTTCCAGACCTTATTTAATTTAGCTGAGCAGTTAACATTTTCCATCTGCACAACATAATCATTAACTTTTTTTTTGTTTCTTCACTGTCACTGTGCAGATTGCTTTTCACGGGCAATCTCTGCCCTGACTGCCACATTTCATTTCTTTGCAGGAGCACAGCTCCATTGATTCTTCTTTTAGGAAGGAGCACGTATAAAATTATTCATCCTACTAACGGTGCTTGCAAAGAATCCTATGTGATTCATGGTCTTTGATCCTGCTATCGCTTATGTGGGTGTTTAACTTTACTACAGTCCCACTGGGGAGAATCTTAATTTAAGAAAACAGTATTACAAAAATAATGTGAGCCTTTTAAGCACACGCTGGATGATGAGAAACACCTCCCTTTAAACAAGCATGCAAATTAAACAGGTGGTAGAGAAGATGAGAAGAAACGAATTAACCCCTTCAGGTCTGGAAAGCTGTGCCAGGGGAGGGCGGGGGCCGCGGGCTCACGGAGCGTCCCGACAGCCATACGATTGGGTTCGGGCGATGCCGTGCGGAGCAGCCGGGGGTTGGACTCGGCCATTCCCGGTCCCCACCCCGCGCCCTCCCCCGTCCCGCCCCATCCCCCGGGGGCGGTGCTGCGGGCCGGCGGGCGGGACATGGAGCTGAGCGCCCCGGGCCCGGAGCCGTCGCGACCACCGGGAGGCGATGAGGAGGGGGCCGAAGCTCCGGGGCTGCCGCTGCACTCGGCGTGGACCTTCTGGCTCGACAAGTGAGCGGGGCGGCTGGGGGGAAATCGCTGCTCCTTCTGGCTCGGCGGTGGGACAGCGGGAGTCGGGTCGTGTGCTGCATATAGGAAAACTTCTGGTGTAACGGGCCGCGTTGCGGGGCTGTATTTCACGCAGCCACTCGACGAGCCGCTTCTGTTGTCCTTCGACAGCCGCACGTCGGTGCGGACGATCTCCACGCCGCAGTTTTAGCCGTGACGCCGCTCGGGGCAGCGGCCGTAGGGCCGTAACCCTTCGTGCCGGGCCTGGGATCCTACGGGTGGGAAGAGAGCAGTTATGAGGGTGAGCGAAAACGCGTTATCACAGCGCTGTGCCTCCGTGCGTACCGCACTTCGTGTGCCTGAACTTTTATCTCCCATCTCCAGCGGTCACAGGGAGCTTCCCCGTGCTGCATATAAGCACTGGAAACCGAAACAGAAAGCTTGAATCCTGCCCTATTTATTTACCTTGCTTTGCTGTGCGTTTGTCGTCTTGTTATTAATCTTCTGTGTTCCTCCGTTTTCTGTTTCTGGTGTTTCTTCTCTCCCCTTGCTCAAGAGCACTCTTCTGCTCTGAAGGCCTTTCCTCACTCCTCAAGGCTCTGCTCCTCCAGGTTGTATCTCTTAAACACGGTGACAAAGAAATGGAGCAGGTTCATTGCAGGGCAGTTGGACTGGATGACCTTTAAAGGTCCCTTTCAACTCAAACATCTCTGTGGGTGGCGTGGAACCTCTGGAAGCGTGCAGGTGATCTCAGGTCCTGCAAATCAAGTCTTACAAGTAACCCCAGCAGTTATTTCTGACCTCCTGATTTGGTTGCAGGTAGGGTCAGGGTCTAAGCTGTGCTTTCAGTCTGGTTACTCTTAAACACTGCTGCGTGCTGCTGAAGCTGCTGTGCAGGTGTGCTGTGTCCATGAGCCAGGTAGGGAGGAGCAGCCCAGCTGTACAACCACTGCTGGAAGTTAAAGGCCACTTCAAGTTACTGAGGTGTATCATGATTTACTTTTTTTTCCTTATGTCTTGATTCTGTTATATTTTAGAGTCTTAGAATTCATGATCTTACTTTATCCTTCATTCTGATCCCTTCTAAGTACATTTAATTAGGCAGTGTTGTTCTTCCTTATCTTATTAAATCATATAATATATTAAGAAAGTGGTACCAGCGCTCTGCATGTCTTCAGTCATACATACACACATCACTGAGTTGTGTTTACCACCAAGAGTAAGAGAATGATGGCGGGGAACAGGGAAGAAAACAAAACAGAAGAGGTGTTCCATGCATTAAAATAAATACCTAAGGCATTTAAAAGCACACATGAGATATCTTTTATTGCATGGCCAAGAACTGCAGTGTGAGGAGGTTGCTGTGTCGCTACGGGCTCTGTAATGTTGTTGGTGCACCTGCTGATGAGGTGTTGCTTGGGCTCATACAGGATGAACACACCACAGAGTACAGCTGGGTGTTGTTGCTGTACCTCAGTAACACCTGGTATGGAGCAGTGCTGTTAGCTAGGAGATGGTATTGATTTTGACTGCAGCTGTGTGTTAATCCTGGTATTTGGGCTGACATGCAGGAGGAAGTGACGCTGGAGGGTAAATACAAGTTGGGAGGGGTATGTAGAGATGTGTATTGTTCTGTTATACTCTAGTGAGGGAGATCCATGGCATGTGTTTCAACACCACCAATGTGTGTCTTTTTATTAAGTCACACTTAAAATATATACCCAAGAAGCAGCACTTCCTGTAGCAGCTAGTGATACGAGCGATTCACCTGGGCTCACTTTTATCACAGCTTCCCTGGTGCAGCTCCTGCCTCAGTAGTGAATGGCTTTCTTTGTCTGATCCACATCAGCACTGCTTCTCTAAGTGCCATGGCACAAGTGTAGCGTGTGGGGGCTGTGATCCCGTGCCCAGGTTTGTTGCTGTTATCTCACACACATGATGGGAGATTTGCATTTCCTGTAAGCGCAGAGCCTTCCTTGGTGTGTGTCTAAAATACTAAGTCTGGTAATGCTCTTTGTCATAGAATCATAGATTCATTAAGGTTGGAAAAGACCTCTAAGAGCATCCAGTCCAACCATCCATCCATCACCAATATTGCCTGCTAACCGCGTCCCTTTGCACCACATCTGTCCTTGCCTTAAACACCTGCACGGATGGTAACTGCACCACCTCCCTGGGAACTGACCACTCTTTTGGAGAAGGGGCTGTGTGGAAATACTCATAGGCAGACATGAGACAGAGAAGCTGGCTTTTTTTTTTTCCTTCTGTGGGAAGAAATGAGATTTCCGTCTTAAATTGTTGAAGTGCTTCAAGGTCAAGATCTGCAGGTTCCCAAGCTCGTACTGGCATGATGTCTCCATAGTGCTTTGCATGCAGTGCTCTGGTGACGTTGGAGGCCTGGGCAGTGTCAGCAGGGTTTGCAGATGCCTTTGGTGTCACACTAGGAAGCAGATTCCTGCTGGTGGCTTGTCACAGCGAGGGATTGGTGTGGGGCTCTGCCTTTTAAATGAAAGGTTGTTTTCCTGATTTTTGCAGTACTGTGGGTTGCTTGATATATATGCACACACACTGAACAGTGTGATTATGCCTCACAAAACGCAGTAATGTAAAAGCGAGGATTAGAAATCTGGTCATTATATTCGTATTGGACAGTGTATTCAATGTGAAGATTGCACAAGTGGGAATTGAAGTGAAATGGCAAAAGGCTCCGATGTCATGGATAACAGGACAGGCTGGCAACCTGAAACCATCCCTTAATGGGAGCTGGGGTTGTACATCTGTGTAAATATATAGATGGTGAAACTGATTTTGTTTTTTCGATGTGTATGTTTGGCTGTGATGCAGATAGCCTGCTTGGTTCAGTGTGCCCTTAAATGTTTACAGCTATGCTAGGTAAGTCGTTCCCTGCTGAAATAAGGAGGTACCAGAGCTGCTACCTGCCTGCTTTTTTCCCACGGAAAGCTGCAGGTTTTGGCAGCAGCAGCTCTTGTCCAACACGTGTGTGCTCGCAGGGATGGAGAGGATGTACATCCTTGCACAAAGGCACCTTTGGAAGATCAGAGTGCATCTGAGCTGCCAGCTTTGCTGGCATGCCGCTTCCAGCTGGTAGCAGAATACCAGCACCCTTCTTTACAAATCAGTGCCACCAGAAATGGAACAGAGCTCACACAAGAGCCCACTGCAGAAGCCTCAATTCTAGATAAACTGTCCAAGATGCACTCCTGCCAGTGGCAGTGTGTGTGTGCACAGCGGTGCAGCTTGCACTGCAGGGCTCTGACCCAACTGCTTTTCTTCTCGCTTTGCTCCAGCAGTGCTTTTGTTTCTGTTGTAACTTTTGTGTAACTTTCAGGTGAAAAATATGCTAAGAAGTGTTATCAAATGTAAAGTAATGTTTATAAACTGGAGGAAAGAGTAAACATTTGCGGGTAAATGTATCCTTATATACTGCTTTTTCTCTCCCCAGGTTGTACTGATGAGATCCATACAAATGTCATTTAGTAGATAAATTCTGATAACCGAGCCGTTTCCATAATAATTGGGAATTGTTATAACTGAGCACATCAAATATTTGAAACTAAGCTGAATAATTTCCCTTTTTCCCTATAGCAAAATCCTATTTATCTAGAATCATCTATTTCATCTATTAAAGCTCATGAGTAGGTGGCTTACAATGAAAAATGATGGTTAATATTATAAAAATGTTCAACCCAGTAAATGCATTTTGACAGGCTTTGATGGCTTGAAATCAGTCTTTGTCTGCATGCAGAATGGATTGCTGGATTTATTTAGTTGCCACAGCATGTTTTTGAGCTTATGCTTTGTAAGTAAATATTTTGCTTATTTGTAGCAAAGCCATTGGGGCTGAATACTGACAGTGGTGTCTCCAGAAGTGCTCAGTGGCTTTTAAGGCTCCGGCGAGAGGCAGGGATTGATTCCCACTGGGAAACAAAGGGCAGTGTGAGCACGTCTGAAAACAACTCCTATCCTTGGTTCTGTGCAGGGAAACAGAAGAGCCACAGTTCAAGCAGTAAGCATTAACATCAGTACAACCACCTGGAGGTTTATTCATGGGTAAAACAATGGAATTTATCTTTGGGTCTCTTGTTCTTTATTCTTGAAGCTGGCAGCAGGGCTCAGTTTGGGTGGTTATTCCTGTTTCCATGCTCCGCTTTGACCAAACAGCCCTATGAGATGTGGGACGGTGGGTCTGAGCTGCTTGAGCAACCCTGAAGTAGCTTTGAAATGTCAGCCCCAAATATTCAGAAGGTGCAGGAGAGTGTTGGGAGCTATAGGGCACAGAGTGGGCAGGTAGGAGAGCTGCTGGATATTCCCTGGGCAGGCTCTCCATGGGGAATCCAGATGGGCAACTCCAGTGGGCCACCAACCCATTAATGCCCATCTCCAGCTGAGCTTTCTGTGTCCAGCTGCTGCTCCTGGCACGGCTGGCTGGGCCGTTCCTTCCTGCTCATAGCTATTTGCAGTGCTTGTTGAGTTCAATTCAAAACTAATTGTCCACAGTGGCAGTAATTGGAAGTTCAGTATGGATGTACCAGCTGAATTCTGTTGTTGATAGCAGTAAAATTATCCAAAGTGGAAAAACTCCGTAATAACCTGCAAATACTGACCCTTAAATGAAGCTTCTTATCTTGTGTATGGAGCCTTTCAGCAAAGGCCTGACCACCTGACTGTTCCTTGCTTAGGAATAGAAATAAATGAACAGTCCATGACCTTAACTTCCAAAACCAATAACTTGATGTCAGGTGGGTTTGTTTTTTTTTTTCAGCTGATGGTTCTTCAGCATCAAAATGAACCACCTTCTGGCCTGGGAGTGGAATATTCTGTTTCTCATTTGTAGCTGAGCTTGAAAGTGGCATTAAATAGCTACACGGCTACTGCAATTACACGGATAACCTTTGAAAGCTGTCGTTACGGAGCAGATAATCTGTTTTTAAGAGAGCAGCCCTTACCACAGCAGCACCTCAGAGCAGCATCAGTGTGAGCACATGGAGAGAAAAGATGCTGCAGAATGGTTGGGTTGGAAGGGGCCTTAAAGATCATCTAGTTCCAACCCCTTGCCTGTATCCCATCCAGTGTGGGCTTGGGCACCTCTGTGGGACACACAGCTTCACTGGGCTGTTGTACTGCACAGCCACCCCCAGGCAGTGGAGCTCTGAGGTCTGCAGGCTGGTAGCAAGACATGGGTCATTTCTTGGTCAGCGGTGTGAGACATAAAGGAGCAAAGTTAGCTTGGATTTTGCCCACTTATGGACAATGATATGTGCTTCTGTAGTTCATGAGCCACACAGATTTCTCTCCCTCTTTTCCCTCTCCTCTCTTCCCTTTCTCTTCCCTCTCTCTCTTTCCTTTTCCTCTTTTCTTTTTCCCTCCCCCTTTTCCTCTTTTTATTTTTTTTTCCAGTTAAGCTCACAGCAGGAATTCACAACGTCAGGCTGTGTTTTTGCCACTCCCATCACTCAGCCTCGCACCCGGCGCTTCTCAGCGCGCTGCCCCGTGCAGGACGAGTCGCTCTGGCTCCTTCCCCCGCCCCGTGCCGACCCCTCAGCGGCAGTAGGCGCGGTGCTGGCCGGGACGCGCTGCCACACACCGCCACCTGGCGGCGGGAGGGGGCAGCGCCGCGCCGTGACCGCAGCGAACACTGGCGGCGCTGCCTGAGGTTCAGAGCGGGGAGGACGGCCGGGCACGTGGGAAGCGGGTCGGGTTTGCGCTAATTGCAATTACTCAGAGGTTTGCTGGGAGACGAGATGCTCGAATTGGACAGCTTTGTTTTTCTTTCTTTCTTCCCGCAAGGTCCCTTCCTGGTACCACAGCAGCTGAATGCGCCTCAAACCTGAAGAAGATTTACAGAGTACAGACAGTGCAGGTGAGGTACTGGAATTGCGTGCTGCAAACATGAAACATAAGGTGTGAAGTTACCCGAACGCCCATCTGGGTGAGACACGCTTGGCTTTGCTTCCCTGTGGTGGGAGATGCACCTCGTGGCTGTGTGTGGTGTCCTTTGGTCTGAATTGCCCTTGGCTTTGCCAACCAGAAGAGGGGATGGAGGGACCTGGTGTGAGCAGACATGCCCACTCTGCCATTTCCAGTTCCCACTGGTGCCTGTGCTGCACTGTTACACTTGGTGATTTCCAGTGTGTTTTCTGTCTTTTCTCAAAGTTTGAATGCAGAAAATCATTGTACAAAGGCGCAGTATTACGGCCCATGCTCATTTTTCTCTCTGTGCTTGAGCATGAATTTTTCTGATACTTCCATCAAGCTGTCTTGCATTAAAGTGCTCTTACATCACAGCAATGAGGAATTCTGCATGTCTGTGTCATCTGTTGGTGCCAATCAGTGGGCATCTCTTGCAAGTAAATCAGGTTTCTCTTTTAATACCAGTGTTAGTGTGAAATTCAGAGGATTAGTCTTTGTCTTACCATGGTGCTCAGTTGGTGAAGCCTCTGAAGTCATGCTGATGGCAATGAAGTAGGGATGGTTTCCATTGGGTTTCCTTGTCAGTGACTCTCAGCCCTGCGCTGTGTGTGATGTTGTCTCCAGCAGCAGCCCTGGGAGACAGCCTGCGTGTAGGAGGTGCTGGGTGAGGATGTCTACAGCTGGCCCAGGGCATGGAGGCTGTTTGCAGGCCCAGGGTTTGGGACCAGGAGTGCAGGGAGGCAGCAGGGCAGTGTGGGAGGGAAACCGGAGTGACTTTTCCTTCTTTGCTAGTGAGGGCAATGGCTTTTAGAGAGAAGAGCCAAGGGCTGTGGGATTTTACCATATAGCGTTGCAATCTTTGTTTCTGAAGTTGTGCTAATGATTAAATAGTAGATGAACTAATACTTAATTAGTTGCACTAATGCTCAGTGTTACATCTCTGCGTGTCGGTGCAACACAAGTGTTTAAAGGCCTTTCTTCCTCCCAACTGCTGGATAAAGAAGAAAGGGAATTGGGATCTCTTTACTCTTCCCTCCCTGTTGCTCACTGCTGCTGTTAGTGCCTTTTATCCACCCAAGTGCATCACTGCTTCTACTTTTTTTCAGCAGAAAAGTTAGAAAGTGAGCTGGTGGGTCCTGGTCCTTTCATTCTCCCCCATTCCTGCACTAATGCATGCATCTCAGATTCATGGTCTCATGAAACCTTTTCTTGTGAATCTAGGCAGAGAATTTGGATTATAGTTAGGCACTTGGCTCAGCAGAACTATTGCTTGGTTTTGTTTGTTTGTTGTAGTTGAGGCTGATTCCAGTGAAGTTTTGGATGAGTCCTAATTGATGCAAAGTGGAGAGTTTTTACATAAAGCACATTTAAGTATGTACTTCTAGTATGTTTAAAAAGTTTCCAGTGCTGGTTTGTTCTGACGCAACTCAGCATAACTCTGATTTTGATATTTTTTTCTCTCTATTCCTACAGACTTTGGCTCTAAAGCATATGGAAGCAAATTAAATAACTACAACAAATATTTGCTACGCGCTGGGGCACAGTCATTCGGAGTTACTGATAGATGTTTGGTAGATTTTAGGATGTCATTGGTATCCTTCTTTCTACCTCCACCTTAAGCAGGATTGGATCTTCCCCACCCTCCCCTGTAAGCTGCAATCAATTGACTTTGGAGCATTTGCTTGTAGTATAGAAGGCTCTTTGGCAGTAGAGTGCACAATTGTTTTAGGGAAAATGACCACAGAAGTAAATTTGCACTGAATCCATTCTCTTAATGCAATTAGTATTTCTGTGTGTTTGCTCGATGAAGGATTTCTGGAGTGTCTACAACAACATCCCTCCCGTGACGAGTTTGCCCCTGAGATGCAGTTACCACCTGATGCGTGGAGAAAGACGGCCCCTGTGGTGAGTGCTGCCCTGTGGTGCTTCTGGGAATGGGCAGGGAGAAACCGAGCGTGGAGAGAGGGGGGGCATGGGCAGGAGGAGGGCTGTGTTTCTGCTGCCAGCCAGTGCCACAATGTGAGAGCCACAAGGAGTGTTCTGGGCTCGTGTCGAGCTCAAAAGAGAATCTTACTTAAAAACGCAGGCTGGAATTTAATTGCCTGCTTTGGAACGTAAAGGTCAGAAAGGAATTAAATTGTGAATTAACAATTAAGAAATTAAAATGTGGCTTTGAAATCCAGTTTGGGAATACACAGAGCATTACTTGTGTCTGAAATACTCTGTTGCTTTTTTCTCTTTGCACTGATGCTGGTTTAATCATGATGCAAATGACTGCATCCTTAACTGCTCTTCACCTGTACAGAAGCAGAGTGTGCATAAAGATGTGCATATGAGCTTAGGTTAAAAATAATTTAAGGCATCATGAAGTGATGCACTGCAGCAAATTCCCACTTGACTGTGGGACAGTAATGAAGTAATGTATGAATCACTGATGTTTTCCTTTTGGAAATTGAGTTTAGCATGCCTTCTTCCTGATCCAGTTCCTTCACATCTTAATTAGCTGAGCCATTTACCGAAGAGACTTGATCTCTTGGACATCATTTGCACCAGATTGTGATTGGATTAAGGTTTCCTAACCAGATCATAGTCTCAATAACTGGATGTTGAGTTACTCTGGGAGGTTTCTGGCCTACCCTGTGTTAAAAGGAGATGCTTTCCTAAAGGGAAATGCATGTGAAGATCAGTGTTAGTTTTCTAACAATATTGTGACTGAGCAGAATAGCTGAGTTGATTTATAGAGAGATGTTGGTGTCTGTAGAAGCCCTTGTATGCAGTACTTGGGAACTCTGGAAGGGTGAGTGAGAACACTTTTGGTTTTCTTCTAGTTTTAGTTTTGGTTTGATTAGACAAGTAAAATGCAGAGTCCTTTCTTGATGGCACTGCATCTGTGTTAAGGCTGTGCAAGTACAGGTGCTGCTTTTTGGGAAGGGATTGCAGGAGGTCGGTGCCATCAGCAGCCCAAACAAGCTTCAGGATGGGTTTTTTTTTGTTTTTTTGTAAGAATAGGGAAATTAATTTCTGGTTGTCACAAAGCTGAAATGAAGTGTGCTCGTTTGTTGTGGTTTTGTTGTTGTTTTTGTTTGTTTGTTTAAATTAAACTGGGTAAACTGGAGAGTAATAAGCTGCTTCTGTGAAAATATGCCCGAGTTTTTCCAAAATAAAAGGTTACCATAGTAAGACATGAAATTGCTTTGTGGCTTGTTCCCATGCAGTGTTCAGCCACTTCAAAGCCTGTCTGTAGCCAGGGAAAACGTATATATTTTCCAACACACAAACCTGAGGAGAGAGATTAGGTGTTGAGAGATGCAGTTCATACGAACAATGAAAGAATTATATCTGATGTCAGAAGTCATAACTTGAGTCATGCTACCCGGAGTCGGTAATTGCGTTTCAAAAGGGAATTTTCCAGGCAAATTAACCCCCAGACATAGGTTTATCTAGATGTGCATTTCAGTGCTTATTTTACTGATCTTTTTCCCATAACTAGGGAAGAGGAAAGCAATGCCAAAGGAGGTATATGGAAAATGAAGGTCGCTAAAGAAAGTACGGTATGTAATACTTTATTTAGAAATATTTAATAAGGGGTTTCTTTTAGTTCCATGCAAAGTAGCTGTTGTAAAACTTTCTAGGTTTGACATTACCCAAAGTAACAAGCAAACACCATCTAAGTCTACAATGCTTTGCTTTAAGATAGTGAGGGAAAGTTTCTTTTCAGATGATTCAGTATTTTGCACTTTCAGTCACATTTGTTGATGTATTACAAATCAAATGAAAGCTGCAGCATTCTATTCCATTTCCATTTGGCAAACACCATATTTTCTAACCAGCTGTATCCACAAGACTTGGTTTGCCTGCAGGCACTCAAAATATACAAACATCTCTTTCTGATTATAGCCAGAACCTCAACAATGCTCTCAAGACTCCACACACCATTCAGCACAAGTGCCAGAGTTTCACTGAGCATCAAATGCTCCCAAACTATCCGACTCAATAGGAGTGTTGTGCTTGGCACTGCCTGTGCCCACCCTGTATGGGGGTGAGGAGCACTGAGTTTTGCTATGCCCAATGAGGACTAATGTTCTCAGGGGGTGGTGGGTCTCATCCAGTGTCTCCCACTGGTAAGAAAGGATCTTGCTCAGTCTCTTTTCCCAGTCCCTCCTGTGATGGCCCTGCTGCTTATCAGGCTGTTTGTGACGTCATATAAAGTATTTGTGCTTTTTTGTAGTATGATTGTGTAGCCAGGGGAGTTTTTTGTTAAGTGTATGGGAGTAAAGAAGAAGAGTGGTGTCCCCTGTGCGAGAGTTGGTTGTCTGTCACTGTGCACCTCTTGTGAAACTGCAGTTTGGGTTTTCTTTCTGAAATTTGGAAACACGGAAGATGAGATCAGTTCAGACACGTTGTTCTCTCCCTGCTGAAACAAGTGGCTGTGTGCTGGGTGTTGTGCCCCTATCAAATGCGTGCTGAGTGACTTTCCTGCAACCTGTCACGAAGGGAAGGTCTGAGCTGTTCACGTGTTATTTGTGTGCGAGTGGGGGCTGGGTCAGACCTTCCAACAGTGAACATGAAGTGTGAGAAAAATGTGACAGCCTTGAGGAAGGCATTAGATGCTGAAAGATGGTACTTGAAACTTCAGCCAAAAGCTAATTGGTTTTGCCTGTGAGCTTTCTTTCGTATGTGAATTGCAGCTTTCTTCCCTCCAGTCCCAAGTGATCACAAAAGAGTCTGAAATGTTATTTTCTTTATTATAATCCAAGGTGTGAAGATGGTCAGAGGTGATAAATGGTTTTGGGAGCTGCATTGCCGGGTGGTGAATTTAGGGAGCTCAGAGAAGCCGCGTGTTTCAGAGGCTGAATGATCACCACTTCTTGAGATGGGGATGCTTTCTGATATCTCAAATGATAAATACCCCCACTTGCCCCTGAGAGGTTTAATTGAAAGAGAACTTTACTCAATTTCTATTACTTTTGTAAATAGCATGAATAATAACCCATGCCCATTTCTCCATTTTTGGCTCTGTGCTTCCAACCATCACAAACCCCCACAGCATCTCTTTGGCCAGGCAGAACTATGTTGTACAGCCCTCATTGGAAAAGCTGATATGCTTGAGCAAAACTTGGTGAGGGTGGGAGGGAAAGGCAGTTTTTTGAGGAAATCAGTCTTTCTAGTGGTATGACTGACAAAATACTGACACTGAAAAGTTGTTGCATGTGTGCAATGCTTCTGTATGCTGGTTCTTAATACAAAAACTAATACTTTTTAGATCCTCATAAGCCTGATCCTGCAACTGCTTGCTACTGGATGAGGTGCTTCCTACCCGTGAGGCCATTAGGACAACTCAGTAGTGAGCACTGTGCCTGGTAACGAGAGTGCATGGTCATCCCACATTCGTGTCTGGGCTGGTCACTGGCAAGGACGTCGCCTCACATGCTGTCCCACCTCTAGAGCATCAGCTGTCCCATAGCCTGGCTGTATGTTATATAGGATGAGATGATAACGAGTTACAGAAATGTGCAGCCCTGTGTGTTCCCAAAGATGGTATAGCAGTGCTTGGAAACTCCTTAAGCAGTTTACTGGTTTGTTTTCTTCATAGCTGCTTGCTTTTTGCTTTAACCTCTGTGTGTTTAAGTTGCTGTTTCTTTTTAATAGCACCAAAACTCAAGTTATCTCAAACAGCAGAAAAGGCATTCTTTTAAGGCAGCATGCACTGTGGTGATGCAGTCAAATACAGAGGTTGATACATTCTTTATATACATATATATATTCTGTCACTCAGAATGCTCATCTTGGAGCGTATTACTGTATGCGTTGGTCCAGAGGCATTCCAAGTTTTGTATGGGCTTTGACTTGGGTGATAACAAATGTCAAAAGGAGATAAGACTGTAACTGATCTAACAGAGCCAAAGAAAACTGCAGATAGCTGCTCCCCTTATTTGAAATCTCTAGTGAGCATTCGTACTGTTGAAAGACAGGCTTATTTCATAGGCAGGGCAAATCGGATGGGATGCTTAAATATACATCCATTTCATTTACTGGTAGGGTTTTTCTGGCACTTCTCTTAGCACAGACAGTGATTCCTTTCCACAGAAACAAACCATCACAATTAAAGCCTTAGGGTCTTTTCTCATGGGAAATTCTTGGGAGAATTCAATGTGCAGTGAGACATGGACATAGTGAAGGTAAATTTATAGTTTAAATATTAAACATTTTTTTTTTCTAAAATATATTTTTATCAGTTTTTATTTTCAAGGTCTGAATTCTTGTTCCAGCTGTATTGAAGAAATTGTGTAACACAATGTGTACTTGCTACAAACATTCTTTTTTGTCTGGACAACCTCATAATGAGAACTCACTCAAAACTGAGCTAAGAAAGGGAACTTTTAAATTGAGATAGCAGGGCAAAAGTAACTACTACTACTTCTTCTTCTTAGGCAGCAGTTTGGAAAGAGCTCCTGTTAGCAACTGTTGGAGAGCAGTTCACAGACTGCTGTGCTGCAGGTAACTTGTGATTGCTGCTGCTGTGTCCATATGGTTACCAGGAGGAGGAGGAGGATGAGGCATTCTGGTGTTGCAGCATGGAGCTGCCTCTGGTCCCCAGCTCACCAGCCTGTGTTCCTGGGAGGACGGCAGGTTATCAGGGTTGTAAACATCTCTTAGCCAGCATTTAAATGGTTGGTATTAAATTCTACAGTGCCACAGTTCTGGAACCCCAAATTATGTTTGTGTACCACAGTACTGTCAGAGTTGGAAGAGGCCAAATTAGATAGATGCCCCTGTTAGCCCTGGTGGGCTCTTGATTCCCGTGTAGGCAAGGATAGAAGTGATATTAAAGGTGAATGATTTTATGGCACTTCATTAAAGCCACTATGAGGTACATTTACATAGTACAACAGTTTCTATAAATGCAGTGTTTGTTTCCTTCTGTTAACTGTTCTGTCTGGTTTGAGCGTTGGTATTCTCTTCTTTGGGGACTGCTCTATCACTGCTTCAGTTTGTTCAACTTTTGGGCACTTTCACAGCACATAAGTATTGAATTAGACATGTCTCATTTAAAGTAGTTTTTAATGGTGCTTCCTGTGCTCTGCAGATGATGAAGTCATAGGGGTGAGCATCAGCGTTCGTGACCGTGAAGATGTTGTACAAATCTGGAATGGGGATGCCTCCTTAGCAAGTGAAGCAAAAGTGTTAGAAAAGATACATAAACTTCTGCCTCACACCTCTTTCAGAGCTGTGTTCTACAAACGTGAGTATTTTCTACTGGCTGATCTCCACCTTTGTTAGAGAGACAAGGTGCTGGTGGGGTATTTCCATGGGAATAACCTCACTAGTTCCTCATCAGCTGTTTGGAAATGCAACATCTCTCATTGCACTGAAATTATAACTTTGGGAATTGAAGGGATCTCTTTCTTTAGGCTCTATTTAAACGTGTATTTAAGTAGTGCATTCCCAAAGATTGCTCAGCACACTGCATCTTCCTAGGCTGCTTGGGCATCGTTGTCTTCTGTTCATCTTTTCAACTCCTTGGCAGAACTGATGTTTTTTGTACATCTTTCCCCTTCTCTCTCCCCCAGCACACAGAGAGCACCATGCCTTTGAAGGCCGACGTGGGAGGCATTAAATGCAGCCTTACATTTGTCACTTGCACTGTGGTGAGGTGTCTGAGTGAGAAGGACAGCAGGAGGCCTTGCAGAAACATAACATGTCATGGTCCTCTTGAATTTTATGCTTCTCATTGGGCTGTTGCTACTGAAAATGAGGAAACACAGTTGCCCTGACTGCTAAATGTGCCATTCATGACTTTTTGCTTAGTTGTGATTTTAATTCATTGGGTTTTTTTTCTTTAAAAAGTTATTTGGCCACTATTTTTTTCAATCAGATCGTTTGATTCCTATGAAGATACAACACTTTGGATTTTTCTGAACTGTTTGTAGTTAAATGCAAACATGCACAAACGTTGGATGCTGCCTTTTTGAGATAGAGGAATACTGCCTGGGTGAAATGTGTTTCAGTTTTCCTTTTGAGACATTCCTATCATATGAAGATCTACTCCCTGTCTTTGTCCCGGGAGATGAAGGAGTTGCATGGCATTATCCTAGCGGGCTCTTGCACTGACAACAGCACACATCCTGCAAAAGTAAATAGCAAAGTGTTCACTGAATGGGCAACTGAAGAGATGCATTTATATGGTCTGACCCCGGGTGAGATGATGTTGAATGTTTAAAGTGTGGTGATTCCCAAAGAACCCTGGTTCAGGCTAGGATTTAGAGATTTTGCAGTAAGAAACCCTGTGAACCCCCCACCTCCAATTTATTTCAGAAGGGATGGTGCTTATAATCTTTTCAGCTTATGATCTTTCTCTGTACATTCATGACAGAAGTCACAAATTCTTTCTAACCCATTTGCCTAACCTGATTCATCCCTCATGCTTCTGGAGATGTTAGGCCTGCACCTGTAGAGGCTCAGATCAGAAGTGCTGTTCGCTTTGGTGCAAAGGAAGAAATTCTGTCACTCGTACTTCCAAGCTGTCATGGCTCCCCAGGTCACCTATTTTCTTTAATTTACAGGAAACAAATGGATTTTGTTTTGTGGCATGAATGTGAATATTAACTGCTTTAATCTGTAAATGTTTGTATTAATTGAGGTGCTGGTTTGCTTTACTGTTCTACCAAAGATTAATTTATCTCCTTGTGCAAGAAGAAGCCATAAGATAGAGAAGGATTTGCACTCTGCTCAGCATTGCTTTGTGGGTAAGAGTTCTTGTTTGGCAACTGGTCCAATGGCACTGATCTCCACATGTTTGGTGTATGAAGAAGCAGCCATTAGAATCAAATGTAGCAATAAGAATTACACATAGGAGAGGTTGGTTGTTTTTTATTATTATTATTTTTTTTTTTTTTTTACAACTTTGTATTTATGAATTCAAACTGTGCAGTTAGTGAGCATTATTAATTAAACAAAACTTTGAAAATCCAATGTCTTGCTTCTGCGGTTGCTTTCTGAATCATCATAGAAGCATAGAATGGCCTGGGTTGAAAAGGACCACAGTGCTCATGTAATTCCAACCCCCTGCTGTGTGCAGGGTCTCCAGCCACCAGCCCAGGCTGCCCAGAGCCACATCCAGCCTGACCTTGAATGCCTCCAGGGATGGGGCATCCACAGCCTCCTTGGGCAACCTGTTCCAATGTGTCTCCACCCTAAAAATTGCATTTCTGGGATGAAGTGTTCCTGCTCTGTGGCCTCGGTGATGCCTGGCAGTGTCATGGGTTAGTTATTACCTTACTCATCTCACTGAAGGGAAGGATTTTTCTAGCTGTCTTGCCTACCCTTTCTTTAAGAAAGATCTCTGCTCGAACATTGGATAGGTGGTGATTTTATTTTAGCCATGATATGGAAGAGCTGTCTGTTCACCACCAAAGGATACCTTGCAAGCTTGTCAAGTTTTCCTTATTCATTTTCCTTATTCAGTGTCCCTATTGTAGTATTAAAATTAAATTACGGTTTGGGGTTTTTAATTTGTTTTGTGGATTTTTTTTTTCCTGGGCATCTTAAAACTCTGATGATGATAATTAATACCTGGTTTGATGAGTGATGACTAAAATTCTCCAAGTATGCCACAATCTGAAACTGAGCTTGGATCAAAATGTGCAATACAAGTTTTCAGGTACCAGACAAATGGCATTTTGGAGTTTAGCAAGCACTGCATTTAAAAGCCATGCAGAATGTGTGCAGCCCCCTCCTCCCTTGCTGTGAACACCCACCTCTGTGCTGCTCATCTCCCCAGGCTGTGGCACAGCTGTGCCCATGGGGATTAGCTGGGAATGCCACTTAGTGGGGATGAAGGGCCGCCTTCTGGGCCAGGCTAATTAGCAGGATTCTGCTCTGCTAATTAAATGGCAGTTTGTTGAACATAGCTTATTTGATGAAATGTTAAGAGTTGCCTGCTAAGAGTTAGCAGGCAAGGATAGGCAATGCTGCCTCAAGAGCCCATACCCAAGCAGTTGCTTCTGGCCATAGGGCTTTGTTCTTTCATTCTCCAGCAGGCGTGTGACTCAGGCAGCTTGGGTTTGCTGCTGTTTTTATTTTTCATTTATTTATTTTCTGTTGTGCAGTGTGCCTTAGGGATGCTGCCTGACTGTGGAGGAATGCATCAAAGCATCTTCAGTCTAAAGCCACTTTGTGCTATGGGTCTTGCTGGGTCCTCTGTGGGCCTTTATTGCAGCCTGGCAGGCTCAGGGCAGGATGACATGCTCTCGTCAGTAGTAATTAATCAACTCAGTACTTGAGAACACAAAGCTCTGCAGGGCAGGAGGGGCTTAGGCAGTGCCTTGCTGTAGCCAGGTAATGGCACAGAGAAGTAACAATTCCTATTTTTCCTATGGTGGGGTTGATATTCCTATGGTTGGGAGGAGATAAAGCTGAAAAGGTAAAACTGTGCAAGAAGGGTTTCCACTGGTGCTGCTCCATAAATAAGCAAATCAGAGCAGACTGAAAGCGGAGCCCAAAGCAGGCATCATCCATCATGTGCAGGGCCTGGACTGCGTTCAGCTTGTAATGAGTCTGGGAGAGCAGTGTTATGAATAGGCATGGGATGAATCCCCTTCTTCTTGGATCATGATTCTGAGCAATAAACATGCGAGACAATTTGTATAAAATAGTGAGGATTCTTTCCTAGAGAAGTCATTTAAAGCTATATTTGTGCGCTGAGGAGTAGTTTGAAGGAATGTTTTGCACTTATATTTCCATACAAGTGTGCAAAGGAAAAACGAGGCATCCAACAGGTGCCAGGCAGTGTGTGTAGCCCTGTGCTGTACTGCAATGTGCACTGCCTGGTGCTGTTCTGGCTGAGCAGAGCATCATCGTGTCATTGAGGGTTGGGTGGTTCATCAGCAGAGCTGTGTAAACCCAGGGTTTTTCCAAAGAGGGACCTATTGGTGTGGTGGGGTTGGTCGGAGATCATCTGGAGCTCTGAGATGTAAAATGGGAGGAACTTACATTCACTGCTGTGCCCGACTTTACTGTAGCCACATGTGGTGCCAGGCTCCAGCCACCTTCCAGTCTGAGAATTCTCTGTGGGTTGGGCTGGCTTTGCTCCTCCTTGCATTGCATGCTGTGAAAGCCCGCAGCTGTGACTGGGTGCTGCTCCATGGAGGAGATGACACCCATGGTGCCCCAGGATGGGTCCTGTGCTCAGGTCCCAACTCTGTGATAATGTCCCATTTCCCATCATGGTTTTGTCCTTTGCAATAGGATCCTGAGCTATTGGGGAAAAAAAAAAAAAAAGAAAAAAAAAAGTTAATAAAAAAGTTAATCTAGTTTTGTTGGGCTTTGCTGCTCTGGCAGCTGCCCCCTGCAGCACTGTGCTCTCACAGCTCACAGCTGAGCCCTTCCTTCCGCCTGCATCCAGCCCTAATCCCTGGATTAGGCCTCCTCTGATCCTCCTGCAGGCACAGGGAGAGCTGAAGCCTGGGAGGAAAGCTCTCTGACAGCATGGCTTTCCTGGCACACCTCTGTGGCTCAGCAGCATGCTGTGGGACGGGGGTGGCAGCTTTTTGGGTGGCAGCTCTTCCTCCTCAGGGGACCAAGGGTCCCTCTGTGCACCCAGAGGTGCAGCATGTGCTGTCCCTGCAATGGGGAGGTTTTACTGCTGGGAATTCCTTGGAGCCACGAGGAGGCTGTGATGGAAGTTCCACATTTGCGATAGCTTTCCTTCTCAAAGGCTGCGATGGCTTCCAGATTCCAGTCTGGCTTTATCTCCTTTTTATTTATTCATTTTTTTTTCCTCCCTCTCTCCTGAAATAAAGGAGCCATTAGAGATGGACTGTAATGTGGAAGGCACATGTTTGGATAGTGTTACATGTATATAGCAGTCTGGACGGGATGTCTCGCAAGGAGATAAATGAGCTCTGTGCTGGTGTGCTCCATCCCAGAGCCGCCTTTGAAGGCTTCTAGGTTTTGGACGGCGAGCTTTCGGTAATTAAAAACTCATTTACTCTCCGCGTTTTGTTTGAATGTATAGATCTGAAGCCATCGCAGAGCAACTGAATCAAACACTTGAGAAGAGTTGAAAGGAAACGGATGGGCTCAGTGCGGGCCCGGAGCTGCCATGAGATGGCAGTGCGAGACCGGGGATGGGCGGCGCAGCCCGGGGCTGCCCGCGGCTCGCGGGGGATGGTGTGCCTCCACTCAGCGCTGCCGTGCCTGGACCGGACTTTTGCTGCTTACACAGAGCACATAACGCTGTAAGAATTCGTGTATAAACGGTGGAGTAGAGGGGGAAGCTCTCTGAGTTATGAGCAGCAACAAGGAAATGGGTTTTCTTTAACCGTTGCTGGCAAATTCAGAAAGCTTTTGGTTGCTGGGGGCGTTTCTGTGTATAAAAGCACGTTAAGAACGGTCATCGCCTTTTGCTGGGCTCCCCCTCTCCCAGCACACACCAGCCTGAGGTGCTGCCCTCCCCGGGCCGTGCTTGCAGCGCTGGTGATGGATTTGATACAAAATGCTCTTGAAAACAACTTTTGCCAACGGTTCTGCCCGAAGCCGTGCGAGAAGCAGCGCGACAGCTATGACTTCTAATTAATTGTAATTAGAAAGCCTAAACCACGAAGGGCTCCTCTTTATGTGCTGCACAGGGACTGCTTTCTGAATCGCTGCCTCCCTCCCCTTCCCTTGCCCAGAAACAACACGAGCAGTGCTCAGACAGGGCCTTGGCTCCGCTGTGCTCCCAAAGCAAACAGCGGCACATCAATGGCTCCGTGCCTTCAGAAGGAGAGTGGGATGTGCCCGCGTGTGAAGCTGACAAGGTCAGGAGCGATCCTGGCAGGATCCTGGCACAACCCACGCATTGTAGCAGTCTTCCCTCTGCCAGCACGTGGGCTGTGGCATTTTGGAGCCTGCCCCGTGGCACGTGGAGGGTTTGCTGATGGGACCAGCAGTGGGATTTTTCCCTGCTGACGCTCCTGGTGGTGGTGATGCTAGGAAAACATTTGGTGAAGCATCCCGTGAGCAATATGAACCTTGACTGATGGTACTCAGTGCACATGGGCCAACGGACACGTGGCTGAGCCTCCTAATGCCATTTGGGATTTTTTTTTTTTGTGCCAGTCACAGCATATTCATCAAAATAAAATGCCAATAAGTAAAGCATTACAATGCTTTCACAGGGGAATGGGCGAAGGAAAGTGGGTGAATTCTGCCCCCAAATGGATATTCAATCTTATAACAAGTACTGTGGATTAACAAAAAGGGAGTGCCTTGGCTCCTCGCCATGCTCCGATCGCAGAGCTAATGCTTCAGCCCCATTAGCTTTCCGTTGCGCTCCTGCCTCCCTTGCATGCAGGGCACCTCAATGAAGCAGCTCATGGTGAGCTCATCTGCATCTATTTCATTACCTTGGCCTCTAAAGGCAGTACCATGTCCAGAGTGGGAATAGGGGCAGGGATAGGAGCTGGAGGATGCCCTGGGGCAAATGGCTGTCCCCCTCTGGGGTCGGTCACCTGGGGGTTTTACTGGGGGTATCAGGCAAGGCAGGGATGCTCAGAGGTTCACAGGGAGCAGTCACACCTGTATGGCTGTGAGGAGCACTCATGTGGGACCATGGGTTTATGCTTTAAAACAGATAGAGAGCCTGCAGCCACAGGGAGGCTTTGGGGCACCAAACCCAAACCTACAGGGCTTAGGACAGTAGGACAGGAGAGCTCTTTCACATCAATCCACAGCGAGGGGCTCCTGGTACCTGCACGGTGGCTGTTTTTTGGTTTAAACCATTAGACATGTAAATGATCCTTCTCAATTACAAAAGCCTGTGCAAACTGGCACCTGTAAAGGAAACTCTGAAGGAGCTCCTGGCACGGTGCTGCTTCCAATGCTTGGAAGCTTTGCTGAGTCTCCTGAAACAAAGGCAGATGCATGGACAGAATATGTGCTCGCCATCTCCTTTCTCCATGAGTTTTCCTGCTGCCATTCCCGCTCTCCTCCTGCTGCACTACCCTGCCCCATTTCCATCATTCTTCTCCCTCCACAGCTGTTCCTGCATTGAGGCTCCCCACAGGGTGCAGTGCAGCAGTTGATGGGTGCTTGTGCTGCAACGCTGCATATGAACAGTTGGAAGCGTGGTCAGCCAGACTGGGCCAGGAGCAGAAGGAATGACTAAATAAATGCTGGGGCCACCTGTGTGTAACATGACAGCACTTCCAAAACAATGAAACGTGTTATTTCAGATTTGGTATGCACTGCCAATTGAGTTTGAAGGCATCGATCTGGGCTGATTGTTGGGGACAATCAGAAAGTGGAAGGGTAATTGGCTGTCGTGTCCCTCATTGATCGGGCACCACGGTTCACAGCTGTGAACATTATTTCGAGTACTTTGCAGCATCTCCTCTAATAGAGGAACACAGAAATTAAGTAACAAGGTGACCTGCATGCTCTGCAAGGGAGGAGGCTGCTTTTAGCCAACAGGCCAGTGCTGTAACCAGACAGAAAGGTGTTGTCAAATGTCATCACTGTAACCACACAGAAAACTGTTGGCAAAGGCAAGAGTGCCAGGGAGGGGAAGCGTGGCTTTGTGCCTGTATGTGTGCATGGGGATGGCAGCCCCAGCTCGCTACTCTGGCTGCTCAGCTGCAGCAGAGTGAAGCAGAACAAGAAGGCGCAGCACGTGGGCCGTGTGCCAGGAGAGCGTGACCTTGTCTCTCTAGATTGTTTAAGATGTTAAAGCAACAAATACTATATACCATGTGTTCCACCAGGGCTCGCTTGCAGCTGATCCAGAAAGAGCGTCCTGGGAGAGGAGCAAATTGGGAAGCGTCCCAAGCTGCTGCAATCAAATCCACAAAAAGCGCATATAAAATTTCTACATATAATCAAGAGGATGGAAAAATTACCTTATTCCCTGCTGTGCACTTTGGATTAATATAGCCAAACATTATTCAATCCTAATACTTGTAGTGACCACGAAACCTCTTCCTGTGCTTACCAGGAACGGGCAGAGAGAGTGGCTTTTCTCCTGGAGGAGGTGCGTTTGGTGTTGGTTTGTAGCAGTCTGCTGTGTGTGCTGCTGGTTTTCACTGATCCCTGCTGCCTGCCTCCTGCTCCTCACTGTTTTGGGTGGGGACTGAGAACAGAGGTCCGGTGACATCAGTGGGATTTGGTTAGCAGTGAGGTTCTTGTGCCTATACCCTGATGAACCCGGACTGGTGCTGGGATGAATGTCTGATCTTGGCTGCTGCCTGCTTTCCCTATCCATTAGGGTGTATTCTGCCTTCCTGCCCTGCTGCTCAATGCCTTAGCAGTGTTTCAGGAGCAGTGTATTGGTGGGAAACCATATGCAGGAAGAAGCCAATCTATGTCATACCCATGAGCAGTACCTGGCAGTGCACCACTGCCTCTGCTCCAGAGCACTCATTGTTTGGATTCTCACTTGTAGACAAAGCCCAGCGATCTGTCCTTAGCTGTGCCCAGATTTCCAATTTCTTTTCCCAATTTCCAGATGGCCAAACTCCATTCTGGCAACTTTTGGGCATGTCCCACTGTTGAAGGTGCTGAATTGAGCTCATTGAATGATTGAGAAGGAAGAAGAGAAAGGCTGGCTGGGCCAGCAGCTAACACTTAGGGACAGAAAAATCAACAATAAAAAGTCACAGCATTAATTTTCACACAATAAGAAGCTTTTCTCCATAGTGTGTGGATATATTGCAGAACAAGTAGGGGGAATGCACGCCCCAGCTTAGTAAAACAAGAGTTAAACAACATCAAATCATTCCCCGTGATGGATCATTAAGAATGTGGAGCCTAAATGTGCAGTAAGATTACAGCATCGTGCAGATGTTCTGTACCGGCAGCTTGTTTTGCATATTGCAAAGTATAGAGATAATTCCTGGTAGCAGCGAACGCAGGCAAAGTCTGGCCTGTCCTGTGGTAAGTGCACGTTTGGATTGCTCTGCAAGGTGAGCGTTGGGTGGAAAGGGCTGATCTATGCTACGTGTCTGGGTGATGGCACTGGCACAGCACTCCCACCCGCACCTCGCTCAGGACGGATAGACGGTGGTGTGCTGAGTTAAGTCAACAAGAGAAGGGACCGAGTAAGTAACACTGTGGTTTTCTATTTTTTTTTTTAAACATGTATGATATTCTAACAAAATTCAAGGCAATGTTCTTCCCACTAATTAGTGTTTCCACGGCACTGCAAAAACTACAGCTGTAGGAAGAATTCAGGAAAAGTAATCAGCAGCACAATTAAGCAATCTGCCATAATGACAGAACACAACATTAAGGTAGAATAATCAGAAACACAGATATATTTTTCCTCCTTGATTTTCATTTCCCACCCAATGATTTGCTTTCACTGGGCATCTTCAGAGTGATGCCCGATGGAAATGGCCACGTTTAGTGGCTGCAGCTTTGGACCACACTCCAGTGACGATGCCCAAGATAATTCTTTCCAACCTCTTGCAGCTAGCATTGCTTTTAATTTATTTTGTTGCAAACGGAATGTTTGACTTTCTCTAGTACTGACATTGATGTTGTCCTTATCTGTTGTAAAAAGGCTCAGCTCTCCTAGTGGGATGGGGTGGTTCGTGGTGCTTCTGCAGCCATTGCCAGGAGAGGGAAGTGCCTACACCTGTGGGCAGGGGGTGATGGAATAGGCCTGTGCTGCTATCCCAGAGCTCCCCAGGGATATAAGAGCCCAAGAGGAAGAGGTGCTTTCTTTTTTGGGGGATGGATTGGAAGGAAGAGAGCACAGATCTGTGGGAAGAGGGCTGAAGGTGAGGAAGAGAGGTAAGTCTCGCTGTTCTGTTCTTTTCCTTGGGTGCTGCAGGGGAGAAGCAGCTTTGGTAGAGCTGGAGGTGAACTGTGTGCCTTGGGATCCTGCAGGGCAATTGGTGGGGCTCAAGTGAGTTTTGTAGTGGAGCTTCTGGAGAAAGCTGGAGCCCAAGTGTGGTGAAAGGAAGGGCCTTGGGTGCTTGAAGTTGGAGACGCTGTTTCTGGAGGCATTGTCCCACTAAGTAGATGCCCCACTAAGGAGCACGATTAGTGGGAATTGGTTGGGGTTGCTGATCTTGGTCTTTTCCAACCTAAATAATTCTAAGTCATGTGTGGTTGATGAAAATGCCTGTCAGAAATAAACTATAACCTAATGAAATGACATCTATCAAATTACAAATACTGAGAATGAAAGTCTTGTGATAGCAGTGTAAGAGCAGCTGGGAGCATGATACCTCTGTATCCTAGGACACTTTGTCTTTTGGCTTAAAGAAAAAGCTTTGGATAAAAATTATCAAAGCTACCTCAAACCAAGGGGTGGAGGTGTGGATTCCAGTTCCTTCAGGCACTGCTGAAGGTCTTGTTGCCACTCCATTTTATTCCTAATACTTGCTTTTGTGTGGCCAGCACAGGTCAGATACCTGGTGGCCAAAGTTTGTGCTTACTGGAGCTGGTGAGAAGTCCCATTGCTATTGCTGCTTCCAGAAGGGCTCTGAGCTGGGCTGTTCTGCTTGGCCTTGTCCCACTTGGGAGACTTCAGCCCCCTGATGCTCCCACCCAGAGCTGCTGCTCCTCCTGCCTGTGGAAGTGGAACTGTAGAGCTTTGCATCCAGGGAGCAGGGATGTGTCTGCAACGCTTGTTGGCGAAATCCCAAGCCATGGAGGAATGCTGGGTTAATTCTTCAGCTGAGTATCAGCTGAAAGTAATGTATACCCCAAATTAATGCAGACAATGCCTAGTCTGGTCGGCAGGCCCTCTGTATTCTTGAATTCTTTTCTACTAAAACTCAATAAAAACATGGGGGTGGAAGGTGCTGCTGGGAATTTGCTTTTTGTTCTGCTTAAGTGCTGTATTTCTCAGCAGTCTTCAAGTTTCTCAGCATGAAGATATTGTTACATCAGAACTACTGTGGGTTTAACACAATTCTCAATTTGCAGGCAAATGGATGTATTGTGTAGGGGCTTATCCACAGAGGACTGTGAAACTACAAATTACAATCCAGCTGCATTTTCTTATCTGGATATTTTTCCTCCCATGTGCCTGTGAGTTCTCTCCTGTACACAAGTAGAAGGTGCAAAGAGAAGCTTGGTGAGACAGCAGAGACCAAACCTGAAGTCAGAAGGGTCCCTGTCAGCACAGAAGCTCCCATGCACATGAGTGGATACTGTGTTTGGATGGGATGGTGTGGCTCATGCCCTCCTGATCTGGATGGAGCCACATTCACATAGGCTGTGGTATCTCTAGGAATAGTGGTGGTTGTTTGTTTGTTTGTTTTTGTGACTATTTGGAGATTTTTTTTTTTTGTAACTCTAAAAAAAAAAAAAAATCAATGACAGAGGTGATGTCAACACATCTGCTGAAAGCTTCTTCACCAGCAGGTTCCCACGGCATTGCCCTTGTCACAGCCACACAGCTGAGGCCAGGTTATCAGAATCGTAGCTTGCTAAGGTTGGAAGGGGCACTGAAGGTCTCCAAGGCCTCTAAAGGTCCCCTAGGTCTCTCCCCCTGCCGTGGGCTGATGGCCACTCACCATCTTAGGCTGCCCAGCACCCCATCCTGCCAGGTCCTGAACACCTCTAGGGATAGGATGTCTGTACCAACACCTCATCACTCCAAGTGTGCTTGGATCCAGCGCTGGAGGAAGCCAAGCATGTCTGGGTGGAGATTCAACATCCCCAATAGACAGGACCAGCTCTCAGTTGCCATTCTTCAAAGCAGAGGGCTGCATTACCCAATCTCTGTGATGTTCTGGACACCTGCTAGCCTGTAACACAGTGGAAACTCAATGACTCCATGATAACATTATGTTTATTTGCTTCCTTTCAAATGACTGTGGATGCGCAGGATGCTGACAAATGGGATTTGGACTCATCTTTTAGTTGACCAGGAAATAAATATATCAGAGTGAAAGTACTTCTCTGGGCTCTTGCTGAGATCTAAGAGTTGCTGGCCACTCTGTACCCTGGCTCAGTTTAAGCAGCAGAAATGTCCATGTGTTCTGTCAAAGCACTTTACTTGTGACAGGCAAAGTGCTGCCCTGAACTGGAAAACCATTCAGAGCAAATAAATGCATTAGTTCAATGCAGGGTATCTTATATTTGATACACGGCACTTCCTAATCACTTTACAGAACATCTGGATGGCCTTGAAATGAAACCGGTGCTGGCGTCATCTTCCATTTGGACATGGGATCCATTTCTGAGGCCTTTTTCCAGGAGAGGGCCTCTTGGAACTCTGTATCAGGTTGGGTCCTGCAAGTCTAATCTCTGCTAAATAAAATTAATGGCTTCTTCAGTATTAAAGGAGCACAGAAAGTAGCACGCAGGAGTCAGACGGGCCCTTTGGAACACATAGAATTGTAGGACTGCACTGACAAGTGCAGATGTTACTGAGTGGGGCACTTTTCATAGGGCTGTACACTTTTAGGGAAGTACCCAGTGTGGGTGTTCTCCAGCAGAATGAATGCTTAGTAACTAATTGCAAGTGTTAATGTGGCATACAAGAAGCTGTAATTAAACCCCTTGTGTTGGAACAAGATGTGGAAGAGCACACAGCATGTGTGGACGGTGGCTGCTGCCTGAGCTCCACTGAGAGCAGAGGGGCTGGCAATGAGGGAGAGATGTGCTGCTATTGCTGTGAGCTGGGCTCAGCTCAACAACAGCAAAAGTGTTTGCAACATCTTCTTGTCAACATCTGTTTGTCTTTGAGTTCATGAAAGTGAAGAAAATCTCATTCATTTTATTTTATTTTTTTTTCTTGTGCTGGAATTCTGCATGATTGTTGCTGTTATTTTGGCAGCCTGAATGATGCTGGAATGTTTCACCTTTTTCCAAGCTTTTGAGCTGGGTTGTTCGTTGAGGTTTGTCACATAAATCATGAGGCTTTCCTTCTGCTGCCAGCCACATCATAATTCTTATATCATATGCTTTTGTTGTTTGTTGTTTTCTTCTCCTTAAAGCTCCAGCTCCTGGGATCACGAGAATGCATGAAAATCTCTTACTTCTGCTTTCTGTCATGTGTTTGTTTTTCCTTTGGTTTCCAGCACCGAGAGCTGTGGAGAAACTTTTGGGTGTCATCTGAAAAATGAAAAAATGGAATTCATTAAATTCCTTTTTTTTTTTTTTTTTTTTTTTTTTTTTAATACCAGTTAGATAACTTTTGGAAACTGTGACTCATGATTTTGAGTGCTCGGCTCTGGCACGGCCACAGCTCTGCTCCCACGTGGCCAGGAGCGCTGGAAGGAGCCACACGGGGCTCGTCTGTCTGCACCAACAAGTCCCAGCACAGAGAGCTGGGCTGGGAATCCACAGAGCCCTGCTTCTATGGCATGCATTCCCTGTGTACCTGCCCTTTGGGAACAGTCTCAGGACATGCCTCTATCTGAGTAATTTGGGGTGTGTGCATTGGAGCCCCTCTAGCTGGCAGCCATGTGGTGGTGGACCAGGAGTAGCTTTGAGTGTTGCACGTGCACTTCTAGCATGGGCATGGCTCCTAGGTGATGCTGTTGTACAGATGTTGGGCCCTCCAGCCTCAGAGTGCTCTGAGACATGCTGAGTGCAGTGCTGTGTTCCCTCCTTGGCTTCTTGTAGGGGCAAACGGATCAACTGTGTATCTTCTAGGTCTGTTGGAGAGGAGGAGAATAAGGACCTGTGGCCTTTCTGCATGGCCAGGCAAGTGTGCTCTGCAGTGCCAGGGGCCTTGTTTGGGAAAGCAATGACACTGTATGACCAATGGGGGCTTCACTTGCCGGAAAGCAATGACACTGTATGACCAATGGGGGCTTCACTTGCCATTGAAACTCCATGCACCCTATCTCCAACTGCTTGTTGCCATGAGGGTGGTATGTCTCAGCTTCTTGGAACCATTGGGTGGCATGGGGAAGTCTTGGGAGACCAGTGGGATGAGTGTGGGACAGCTGGAAGTGAGCAGTTCCAACTCCATTCTGTCTGCTCACATCAGCTGGAGGGAGAAAAAGGGAAATGACCCATTGGGGCAGACCTCCTGAGAGGGATCGGGGATGAAAGCTGCTTTTGGGGAGTTCACCTGGGGTTGGGTGTGGGCACCTGGCAACGGGAACTGCCAGGACAGCACCCAGAGGCTGCTGCAGGGGGGGCAGGGGCCGGGGTCGTGCTGAGGTCCGGCACCTCCGGATGCGGGCAGGGAGCTGTGTTTTCCAAGGCAGCACAGACAGGATGCTGAGGGGTGGGAGAGACAGATTTCCTTCTGCTGTGAATGGGCTGGGGGTGGGGTGCACGGCTGGGCTTTAACCCTTGCCTGCTTCTTTCTTTTCCAAAACGAACTGGGATCTTGGGAAATCGTGACAGGACTTGGAGGCACAAAAGCTTTGTGGCTGTTGGCATGAGGATGCTGCTGGGAGATTTGTTACCTGTGTGCTCTCACCCCTTGCCCCACCCCAAGCACTTCTCCTTGGCTCCACGCTGCTTTTTCTTTGAAGTTTGTTCGGTGGCATTGCTATGACCAAAATGAGCACTGGGAGGGAGCATCAAAATGAGCTCAAGGGAGGGATGTACAGGATGCTGCCTTGTGTAAGACAGAAGTAAATGGCAGAAGCAAACTGGGGAGCTGGGACAAGCTACTGCCTCTGGAAGCTTGAAGAAGAGGGGGATTTAATTCATCTCTTAAAAAGGGGGACAGAAAAATCTTAGGAGTACCTCCTGAAGTGGGTCCTGCCATTGCTCAGCAGCAAGAGCTCTTCTGTGTCTGTTGCAAAGTCATGAATAGGACAGCATGGAGGAAGTGGAGCAGGAAAAAACCAAACTAAGCGCCACCAGTTCCTACTGCAAAACATGAGTCTTTGGAAATGCTGGACCAGAGCAAAGCCCTTTGGGCATGTGAGTGTGTGCAGACATCTGGGAGAGGTGCCGGCTGGAAGGGATGGCAGGGAAAGCTCTCCTGCTTCCCTCATGGCTCCCAGAGCAGCAGAGAGTGCAGATGGTGGAAAGCTGGCAGCCAGGCTGCAGGTGTGGTGAAAGAGCCATGTTTTCTAAACACATTAAGTCCTTATTGCTCTGGCCTTTTGTAGATAAGGATCAGCTTTGACTCTAGAAGAAATTACAGCAAAAGTAGTTGTCTATGGGAGGATGAATACCTGCTTCCAGGTTGGGCTTTGTAGAGCTGAGCTTCATAAACAAAATATCTGATGTGATTAAGGCAGTCCGAGGGTTGGCGGAGATGTGCCTCAGCCTCTCAGTATCGGGGTGGAAGCTGCAAGGCGTCTGCCAGAGAATTACCCTGAGCAGGAAGAAACAGCCAGAAGGCTCTTGGGCGTGAGGATTCCATTTAAGTAATTTCTTCTCCCAGAAATAATGGCCCTCCTGAAAGTCTGAAATTTTGTTGAGATTCAAAACACTCTTTGCTCTGCCAACATTTGATGTGCGGGGATGGCAGAGAGCGCTTGTGAACCACTGAGAGCTGAAGAGTTTGTAGCAAAACATCTGGTCTCCAGGTCAAGCTGATAAAGAAAGCTTTCGGTAGCTCTGATATTGCTCCTGTCCCATTTTTGTGCTAATTTCAGGGGGGAAACAGTCCTGATGCTGACCTCACTCAGTTCTGCCGAATGTGAATGTTGGAATGCAGAGATAGCAGCCCTATGGCAAGTGTGACTTACAAATAAAACAACGGGGAGAAAAGTGTTGATGATATAAGTGAAAAATACTGGAAATGGAATGGAAAGCATTGAAGTCTGAAATGGGGTGGCTGGCAAGGGGACCAACCTTCCTGGAGTCTGCTTCAGGAGCTCCTTCTGCCAAGCGTGCTGCTTGTTACCTGGGTTTGCACAATGCTCACAATGGCAGTAGCTCTTCATCAGGCTACTTTTGATAAAATAATGCAAAGGGGGAGATGAGATCTACTACGAGAAATCACTTTTGCTTTTCTTTTTTTTTCTCTTTTTCTTTCTTTTTTAACCTAGGAGTCTGGGTGCCTGCCTGGCATCAATTCCTGCTCAATCTGGGCAAGGCTGGATGAGCCATCTCACCCCACCAGCTGCCCACTGCTGAAGGTAGGATGGGCATCCCACCCCAGCCACAACACACGCTGAGCAACATGGAAGTGGGCAGTTTGGGCTGCTCTGTTTGTTCTGGGGGTGATCTGTTCCCCTAGGTGCAATGAGATATGCTTTGGTGCTGCCAGGAGGCAGTGATGGGAGAACATGACATATGATGCTGTTCTCGAAAAGCAGAAGGCCGGGTGGGACCTTGCAGGTGGATATCTGCCTGTGGTGGTCTTTGCTTGATCTGCAGCAGCACACCCAGGTTTGCTCTGCGTTGGAGCATCCCCAGTGTGACATTCCTCCCACCTGAGCTCAGGCTGTCCCCCCCTCTCCCAGGCTCGAGCCTCAGTTGCTGCTCTGTCCAATTGCTCCAATTAGTGCTGTGGTTTGCTTTTCTTTATTAAGAAGGGTGCTTGAGACCTGCTTGTTTTTGAGCCCAGCTCTCTTTAATCTGTCCCTGCCATCATTGAGGTTGAGTTTCCTACCCAGCAGCTCCTTGGGCAAATTAGAGAGAGAATCTGTGAGAGGCAGCCAATAAGCCTTCCGCCACGCAGATTTTGTCCAGCAGAGCCCAATAAATTAGGTCATGCTGCCATATGCAGCCCAAGCTGGCTGGGCCGGTGTGCAGGGATGTGACTGGGAGCTATGGGTGTGCAGGAGCCAGGGCGGAGCTGCGCCCTTCCTTTCCAAGGACCGGTTTCATTGGTGCAGAGAGATGGATGCCTTCCTGCGGGAGCTTATTGTCTGTGCCAAAGCATCTCAAACAACTCTGCCAAGGTATCTCGGGGCTGGGCTAGGCAATTATTTCGCGATTAGATGTTGAAATCAAATAAGTTAATCATTTTACAAGCTCGGAAGAAAATCCATTTATTTAATCTGAAACTCCTTCGCAACATCTGTGCGTAGCTCCATCACCTTCTGCAGAGCATCGGCCTGAGAGCCGACAGTGCTCCACCAAATGGCTCCCGGGGCAACTGCTGCAGAGGTTTGGGACTGAGGGCAGCACGGCGCTGCTCAGCCCCCAGCAGTGGTTATCAGCACAGTGGGCACCTCCACCTCCATTCATACAGCACAGAAAAGATCGGAGCGCTAACAGGAGAGACTCCACTTCTGAAAAGCGGCTTTAAATGATGTCAAGAACCACCACAGTGATATGGTTTTTATATAAATAATCATTAATTACATGCAAATCAGACTTTTCCCCACCCCTTCCATTAGTAACATCTTGTGGAGCTCTCTGTCTTGTTTCTGTCCGCTCACTTCGGCTGGTTGAATGGCAGCAGACATCATTTGCAATGCTAACGTCAGTTACGGGTCAAAATGGACAAGGAAAACACAACCCGGGGTTTTATCAATGCAATAACAACCAATTCTGTCTGGAGATGGCAGCGCACTGGGGCTTAACCTCTTCACTGCCATGCACCAGGAGCCACCAAGAATTACTTTTCCAGTCTCTCCTTCAGCCGTTTTTATCTTATTTTCACCCCTTTCCTTTTCCCAACCATTGTTTTTTCCCCCCTCTCTCCCCTGTCTGCTGTTTACCAGAGCATCTGGTAGTGTTTATCTCCCAAGAAGGAGGCTGCTGCTTTCGTAGATATGTAACCAGAGTGGAAGTTTTAATCTTTGTTGATGTTGGACCTTTGGACTAGGAAAGTCACAATAGTGGAAAAGTTGAGATGAAATAATACTCCATTGGAGCACAATTCCGAGGCAGCATCAGCAGAAAATGCTCCATGGCAGAAGCTACAGTTACAATCATGGAATGGATGGGTTGGATGAATGCTGACAGACCTCCCAGCTCCAACCCCCCCCCCCATGCAGGGCTGCCAACCACCAGCTCTGCATCTCCAGCTCTAGGGAAGGTCCTATAAGCCATGGAGGGAGAGGAGGAGCTCTTCCAAGCTCCAGCAGATGCAAACAGTGAGTGGTTGGGAGGTGCAGAAAGCACTGCAGGGGCCTGATGGCAGGAGGGAAGTGTTAGCAGGGGTGAGTGTGGTGCTCACAGCAATGCATTCTGCTGCCCTCCCTGGGGACAGGGCACTGAACCTGCAGGAAGGCTGTGTTGGGAACAGGTGTGACATCCATCCAGGTGGCTGCTGCCTGCACAGCAACAAGTTCAGGTGCTAATACTGTAAATGCATCACAGATTTGGTGGTTAGTAGTTCTTTTTTATAGCAATAGCATCTAATGTAATTCAGATTTCTAACTAAATGTCCTATTTCAGGCCTGCTCAGGTGCATTCCGTCAGGATAGATGCTAGCCCTTACCAGGTCACTTGTAAACCTGGCTACAGACTTCTCAGGAGGTGGCACTGCGAAAAACTTTGCTTTGGGGGGCGGAGGTGATAGAACGGAGCTCAGCCTACAGCTTTGCAATAGCGAAGGCTGCAGTGCACCAGGTTGAGGAGGTACCTGGCACAGGTAGGTAGCAGGCTGTCCTGCAGCAGCATGCCAAGCAGAGATGTGCAGTTGGCCTGTCCCAACCTTTGAGCGTTCATGGTGAGTAACTGCTGAAAGAGCCCAGGCCTGTGGGGTCCTGTGGCCCCATTGGTGAGATGCTAATGTGGCAACAAAGAGGTGATGGCCACTGGGGGCTGTACTGTGGCATAGGCATGGTGGGGGGGAGGAAAAAGGGGGGGGGGGGGCGGGCACCTCGGAACAAAGCCACCAGCGAAGGGGGTTTGTGCACAGAAATCTCAGCCTGCTGCTTCCTGCATGCAAAAACGCAGTCTCAGCAGCACCAAAGCGGTCTGTGCACACATGCCAAACTTGTCATTTATAAAAACTCAAAAAAAGCTCTGACAAATGCTGAAGCTGTTAGTTTTGACACTTCTGACATGAAACACTTTGATTTTTTCACTTTGAAACTACTTTGTGTTCAAAATGTCCTTTATTTTCACGCAGGCGGGGGGGGGGCCGCCCGGTGTCTTTTTTTTTCTTTTTTTTTTAATTCCCTAAAAATCAAAACTGAAAGGAAATCTTTGGATTGACTCGAGATGAAATTGTGCCTGGATTTCTGCTCTCATTACATGCTCAGGTTTGGCTTTGAGTCACCCTTTTTTCCCCCAGATTTGCTGGTTAGGTTATCGAGGGCTGCAGAGAACGTCAGCCCTGGCTCAGCTGAACTATTTTTTTGGTGACTGTCAGTTGCAAAAACAAGAGCCTCACTTCTGCTTTCCAGGAGATGGAGTTCATTTTGCATCTCGCTGGGATAAATACGAACCTGTATTTTTTTTTTTTTTTCTCTTCTGCAGAGGGTTTTGTTACGTTATCTGTTTAGACATTCCGTTATATGTTAGTAATGTGAATAATGACTATTCCGTGCTGCCGAGCTCTCCCTCTTGGCGCAGGAGCGGGGCGTCGGGAGACACCTGGCACTGTTGACAGAGCGCTGAACTCGAACGCCTTGCGCTGTGACAGGGCAAGCCCAAATATTTTGGGAAGAGCCCTTATTATGTTACTGCAGGGCCTGGTAGCTCCGTGCTGGGGACTCGCTCCGCATTAGCACTGCGCTGACTGCCGCCTGTTGTTGGGGGAGCGGCGTGAGCTCTGGTATGGCAGCTCTTGGGAAGGGGGATTGCATCTGGGTGTTTCTGTCTGCAGGAAATTGGCTTTGGGTGTTTCTTTCTGTAGGCACTGAGGGCCTTCTTGAAGGCACTGGGACTCAGGAAGACGACAGGATGGATGGATGCTGTGCTGGGGCTTGGGGAGAGAAAAGCTGAAGTTTTCCACAGGGAAAAAAAAGTTAAGTGTAGTTCCTATTTGTAGATCAATATAAACACTTTCTTGAGCATTCGCAGAATCACAGAATTGTAGTACATTTGTAGTACAATTGTAGTACATGTAGTACAATTCAAGTACACTCTTAGACCTATTTTCTTCCATCAGCTGCAACCCATCTCTTCTGGTGTACTTCATGCAGCTTCTGCACAGCCTGTGTCCAGCTTGTGGTGGCTCAGATTAATTGCCTGTAGACTTTCAGTGAGATTGGATGTCTTCTGGTGTTTGCCAATTCATGTATAGCAGACAATTATATTCAGGAAGCGATGGGATTTAAATGGCATTAATTTCCATGAATATTCATTGAAGAATCACTACCAAATTCAGGCAGATGAATAGTCCAACTCAAATCCAATGGCCATTTATTTCAACCCCCCCAAGAGAAGGCAATATGCACTGCCTGGCAGCTGCGGGCACACGGCAGTAGGCTATGGAGTTGTCTTGGGGCAGTTCCTGATGCACTGGAGGATGGACGGACACTTCAGGAGCAGAGAGAGCTGCTGTGGATCAGGGCAGCACACTGTTGCTGGGCTGTAAGCAAAGCCACCCCATCCTGTGTCTCAGCACACAGAGCAGAGGGGGATGAATCCATCTGCAGCGCTGCTTCATGTAGACTGTACATCATGTAGATGATGTAAGATGATGGTTAAATTGAAAAATTATCTATTTCTGGCTGCAGTCCTCGTTTGGGTCATTTGTAACTTCCTGTAGTCAGACAAGCCAACTGAGACCTTAGCTGTGTTGCCTTCGCTCTATCTTTGTGTCCAGTTCCCCCAGCTGGGAAAGCAACTCCAGTTGGTGCAGCTGCTGCCGCCAGCACTGGGGTCAGCCAGCGCTTGTGGACAGAGGGCATGTCTGGGGCTTGTGGTTAAAGGCTGTTCTTTAAATGTTCCCTCTCATGGGAACTGTCAAGTCAACCCTTCCCATCCTTAACATTATCTGGGTAATGGAAATCTTGGTGTTCACTTTCATGTATGCGTAGCAGGTGCTGGGCAGAGCAGCACTTTCCACCTTTTCTAGAGGTAGCCATTGCCCAAACTCCACACTCCAACTACAAAGGGAGAACCAGCACAATGCATTTCTCCTTCAAATGTACCTACCAGCTTCTGATGGGGCATGCAGCCTATAGCTCAACTTTCCCTGCCTGAAGCTCATGCAGGACCACGGCACAGCACTGCATGGGCTGTGCACCCACCAGGAGCAGCACGGGGCTGGGAAACAGCCATGCAGTCATGTGCTGCAGGGCCCCAGGACCTTGGGGCCTGGCTGCTGGGACAGCAGAGGTGTGGCATCACAGTAGCTTGGAAAACATTCTGACTTTAAACCAAGGAACGCCTATAATTACAGAGGCGTCATCACCTTCATCATGTTTTTTTCAGCTAACAAGCTGTAGTTGCGGCCTGTTTGCACCCCTGCCAAAATGTGCAGTGTTTGTTCCTGGGATGGTGGTGCTGGGGGTGGGAATATGGAGCATCCTTCTCCAGGCCCGTGTAAAACAATCCAGCAGTAAACAATTCAGGTACAATTAGCAGTGATGTTGGCGGAGGGTGCAGTCCCACTGCTGTGGAATTAATCACATTTTACAGCGCTGACGTTACTGGTTTAGTTTTGTGAACTCAAAAACAGCAGAGAGAGTTTCTGATAAACAGTGTTTATTCCAGGATGAAACGTACACCAAGTCTCTCCCAGAACAGTATGGGCTGGGGGTGGGGGGAGCAGTGCTTTAGAAAAGTTATTTTAATGCAGTTATCTCCTTTCCTTTTTCTGCTGAAGAAATAGATGAACAAAAAAGCCTCAGCCCCGGCAGCTCAGAATAACCCGCACTAGTGGGGTTAAAGCTGGGGCTTCCTTTCTGTTGCGCAGCTCCTGGGCGTCCGCTGGCCCGCAACGTGCGACCCAAACATCGCCTCCGCGACTCTTTATTTACAGCGATTTTCCCGAACGGCTCGAAGGAGTACCGGCACACCGCCTCTCCCGCACCCAGGTGCGCTGCGCGGCGCTCCCCGCTCCATGGGGCGCTGCTGCCGGGAGGTGGCGCCGCGGGTCCGGCCCCGAGAGCGGAGCGCGGCGGGGGGCGAACGGCTCCGCGCCCGGGGGGGACCTGCGGAGCTCCGCGCCCCGCGTAGCCGCCCTATGGAGCTACTGCCGCGGTACAGCGCATGGTGAGCTGTCCCCAGCCCCGGGAGCTTTGTGTCAGCCCCGCTGGAAGGCAGAACGCAAAAAAAAAACCAAAAAAAAAAAACAACAACCAAACAAACCCAAAACAAACCAACCAACAACAAGTATTCAATCCAAAAGAGGGGGAAGAAAATAGGTTCCGAACAGGTTCCCGCAGCCGCGAGGAAAGAATTTGTAGCGAACAAAGTCGGTAACTCGGGGCCGCCGCTCACTGCAGCAGCCGCCGGCCCCGCTGCGGCTCCCCTCGCCCCCCGCATCCCGCCGCGTTGCTCTCGCCGGCTCTGCGCCGGGATCTGAAACTTTACGAGGCTGCTCTCAGCTTCCCTCCCCTCTCCGCGTCCCCCCGGCGCCGTCCCGCGGGGCAGTGCGGGGACCCCGGCGCGGGATGCGCAACTCCCGGAAAGCAGCGCCGCGCTCGGCTCCCGCACTCCCGCTCGGCGGCCGGTGCGCGCCGCTGCGCACCCGCGCAATGCTGCTTGGGCGGGGGGGTTGGGGGGGGTTGAGGCGCGCAGGCTGCGCCCGCTTTGCCGCTCCGTGCAGGTAAGGAGTTGAGGGAGGGATGCGCGGGTACCCGCGGGCCTAACCCCCCCCGGCCCTTCCCCCCCTTTAAGCCACCCGCGTAGCGTGCCGGGACTGCGCAGCGTGCGTATGGAGGGGAGGGTGGGGGGAACGAAAAGTTGCTGCGGGCCCGAGGATGCGGCGCTGCCCTGAGCCTGCCTCCGCGCAAAACACGCGCAGCGCTGCGCACCAGCGTCGTCTTCCCCGTGCGGTCGCCCTCTCCCCTTCGCCCCGCAAGTGATCGCATCCGAGCTCCGCAACCCCCACCCCGCTCTCATTATTATTATTATTATTATTATTCCTTCTCCCCCCCCACCCCCCCATTTTTCCCCTGCACCGAGCCTTGTTTACCCAGCAGGTGGATGTGACGTCAGAGACTGACAACAGCAAAAAATAACAACATCTCCCTCCGCGGGGGTGGCGAGGGCCGCCCCCAGCCCGCCCGGAGCGAGCGGCGGCGCGGGACTGCGCGGGGCGGGGAGGGGGGGGCCGCGGGGCGGGGGCGCGGAGCGGGGCGGCGTGCGGGGCCCCGAGCGGAGCGGAGCGGAGGGCTCTATTGTTATTTACCGAGCGGCGGAGCACGCCGCCGCCGCGCCGCGCCGCCCGGGCTCGGCGTGCCGGAGGGACGGGAGGGAGGGACGGGACGGAGAGGCAGCCCCGAGCCGCTCCGCGCCGCCACCCGCCCCGGGGCCGCGCCGTGCTGGGCAGGGGCCAGGCCGAGCGCTGCGGGTGAGTCCGCCGTCCCCCGACACTTTCCTCGCTCCTCCCGGGGCTGTTGCACTTCTTCCCCCACCGCCGGTCCCACGTGTCTGCCCTCCCACCCCCCCCCCAGCCCTTTACCGCCGGTACCGGGGGTGGGGGGGGAGGTGTGGCGGTGCGCACCCGCGGAGCCCCCTCCCCCGCCCTCGGGCCGCGCAGCCGCCCGCGCCCCCC